>NC_044007.1:24144518-24796463 GCF_900496995.4 Aquila chrysaetos chrysaetos
TAAATACAAGAAAAAAAGAACCTACAAATTGGTACATTAGGTCTGCGCTTTAACTTGAATTCTCTGTCAAATGTGAAGCATATGACAAGTGTCCCTGAATTCTGACAATCTATAAAAAGAATTGTTATAGTTCAGTTTCCTACATGTTTTCCTTTTGCAGTGTACTAAAAACAAAACAAAACAAAAAAAGCAAAAGAAACAAACAACATAAATTTTATGCCATCTCTGTTTCACTAAAAGGATAAAGAAAAGCAGCTGAGCAATTTTTTTAATCCACATTTTAAGATTAAATATTTATGGTAGAACAGTAATTTTGGTCCTATGATACCACAGTTATAGTTCATGTGATTAAGCATCAAATGCCTTCCAGAAATTCATGCACTCTTAAAACAAAACATTGGAGCAGATCTGTGTAAATATCCTAAATATATTAAACACTTTTTAAGTGTCAGTCACAACATAAAATACTTGTCACAACTTTATTCTTACTCCCCAAGCCTGAGGATTCAGATGATTAATTTTAAATGTTTGCTTCCTACATTTGAGAAGCAGTATAACTTCACAGTTTCTGCAAGTTTCTTACTAGCCTCCAATTGCTCTTTTTAAGACCTTCTAATGCGCTTATTTTCTTTTTAAAAGGTATATGTGATACTCATGAGGTAAAAATACGGCAATCACTGGGCTTAAAGGAGAAGAAGGGGACAGCACAGTAGAAAGAGGGAAAGGAAAATTACTGGAAACATTCCTTTTATGAGGTTCCTTGCATTACATGCACACTAATCTGGCTTTTGTCGGGCTAGCTTTCCAATCCCTACTATCATTAGGAGACTTCCTATGTTCTCTTCTGGCCCCAAATCTTACTAGGTTCATGACCTTTTCAGCAAACAAATATAAGTTTTACTAGTACTAGCATAAAACAACCCTGTTGAAAAGTTAAAAAGGATTAAAGAAAGGCTCTTGCTATGAACAGCTGAAGAAGCATCTTTAGTTTATTGGGAAATAACTCATTCCTGAGCCTTGGGAGTGCATATGTAGGGATCCTCTGGGTTTTTTCCCCAAGTACTAGTGTTCAGGAGAGTGTGTGAGCTCTAAGACTTCTAAAAGATCCCTATGACTTTGGTGAGGGCCAAACACACACACTGATGCCAATGGGGATTGTGAACTCAAGAACCCTAACTTGACAGATGGAGTGGAGGTGTTGTAACACTGCCTAAGAATCAAATTGTGTGTACAATTTATTTTATTTTTTCAATTTTTTTCCAAATGAAACAGATCTATATGATGCTTTTTCACAAATGATGCAAGACTATTCAAATCACCTATTAAATTCCATATGAGGGAAACTTTTTCCTTAAATCACTGAAGATTTGCCAACAAAGTGGGTTTATTAGTAAATACCACACTTTCAAGTGAATTAAATGTGGCTAGAGATTGTGCATTAATCCACTTCTGGCTGACTTCTCTTTTCAGGTTTCTACTCTCACAACAACCTCTATCATCCAGTTTTAAACCAGACTGCAAAACTGCCAATCATAGACAGACATTAAAAAGTCATATTAGCTGAAGGTTTGTATGTTTTACCAGCCAAAACCAATGCTGCTTCTTTCATTCTAGTGAAGCGGGAGTAAATACATAAGTAAATGTTGTCCGCTTGTGTCTTATTCATGCAGTCTCTTACACTAACTAAGATTCTATTTTGAAATAACAACCATTTATAAACTGGAATAACACTGATCCTTTGGTAAAAGATTTAAAGGTATGCAATTTATATTGTTCTTATGTTTTGTCATCATCCAAGCAATAAATATACCTTTTTAAAAGAAATGTGAAGCACAACCTCTAAAATTTTCATCTGTAATAATCATTCTTTGCTTTTCCTGAAGCAGCATAGGGAGTAATTCTTTAAAAAAAGATGACAAAATACATTATCAAAATATTCTTACTCTGTTCTTAACTGACATGTAAGAGTAACTAGCTAACATTTTACTTTAAAAACTGCAATAAAAGCAAATTATACACATAAATTGTCCTTAGTAATAAAAGGATTCTAATTAAGCCACAGATCTTGCAAATTAAGAGCCTCAACAGAAACTTGATGCACCATTATACTGGAAGTTAAAAAAAAAAGGTTCAGTGCCCCACATTTTATAACCATGAAATAAAAGTGAACACTTGATTAAAGACCCATTCCCACATTTCTGTCACTGAGAATGTTTACATTTAAGACAGACTTAAATACATGAGTATTAAAAAAAAAAAAGGAAGAAGTAAGAGAGCTACGAAAAACCAAAAGAACACTCTATCTAATTAAGACCTGCTTGTGCAATACTTGGAGTTGCCATTATACATTTTTTAGTTTCTGAGATTATAATGCTCCGTTATATCACCGTCAGCAAAAGTTGCCCCAATTAGCCAACTTACCTTTTTTTTTGGCGGGGGCGGGGGGGAAGTAACCCAGTTTGGTTTAATAAGCATCTAGTCAGTACAGTTTTTGTGCTCCGAGAAGGAATGTAACTAGTATTACTTCAAAGAATAACATGACCTCCAAGGGTTCCTCCAACTGCTTCTCTCAAACCATTGCCATCACCTCATCTTATCCAGCTTTCAGCCAGCTTGGTCTCATGCAAATCTTGTATCTTCATTAGGCACTGACAAATGCACTGTCCAAAGGGGACACATGAAACTGGGTGCCATCAGTGCAATGCAATCACTGTTCCAAGGAACAGTACACAACATACAGGTTGTTTTAAACTAAACTTCTAACTTCTGCTATCCTCCTTTCCAAGGAGGAAAAAACCTCCAACAAACCCAAATTTCTTAAGTAATCCGAATGACCAGAAACAAGCGTGAATAAACTGAAACACTTGATTGCATCTTACAGAGAGCGCACCTGAACGCCTAGAAGAGTGGGGCCAGCTGCAGTCTTAGGCTTCACTACATATCTTCCATATATTTAATACATCAAATGTGATGCCAATAATTGTCTTGGATATTAAGTTGCATATCACTCCTTTAAAGCTTTTTCTTCATATATCTTTGATTTCTAAAATTCAAAAGGAGGAGCAAGTACTGCAAAATTCTACAGCTTAAGAATTTAGGAAAAAAGCTGCAAGGAAGATTAGTAATGGCTCTGTATTTGCTAACTTACCACATAGTCTTTGATTATTATGGAAATCATATCAGTACCATGTACTAAGTGAGAGACAGCAGTAAGTAAAGATCCATCCACCTAATCAATTAATTCTACTGAAAAGCAGGTGGCAGAACTTCCCTGAATTAGCCTTCAAACATATAGTTGTACTTGAACGCATCTTCTGAAAAAGTCCACACTTGGTATTAACATTTCCAGTAACAGAGAATACATTGATTACCCTTCATAAATTGTTCTAATCATTACCTTCATTAAAATACACACCTCTGAGTTTAAACTGTTCTTGAATCACTGTTCAATCTTGTTAGATTCTGAAAAGCTTCAAAAATCTGTTTCTTTACCAAATTCATAGATTATAAAGCTATCTCTTAACTGCCTTTTTAATAATCTTAATAAACTAAGACACTTCATTATTTGAAACAGGTAAATTACACAAGCCCATGTGTAATCAACATTACAAATTGGTATTTATTGTGCTGCTGTTCATTTTAACAACATTTGGCTGATAGAAGTAAGCATCCCGCATTCCACTTTCCCTCATGACCATTTTTACTGGCATTAATTGTACTCCATATGCATATGAAATTCCATATGCATATTGCATAATTTATCTAGAACTGGTATCAGCCAGCAATGCTAGTACTACAAAGGTTATCCTGTCTCTCTAAACTCTTCCTCTTCTCCCCTTACACCCAACATAACCAACACCTGTATTCTTCCAGTGCTACAAACTTGCTTTCTCAAAACTTAGTGAAAATTGAAAGTAGTGATCTAGACTGATGCTCACCCCATTCTTTCATTCATCTTAGATGCAAATATGTAGATAAATGCCAGTAAACAGGTAAATTTGAGTTTGTCCAGCTCTGCCCCCTGCCCCTGTCTAGTATCAGACAGCTAAGACCATCTACTTTTAAAATTACCTAGTAAGCAATTTTCCCAATGTTTAGTTTATCATAGCCCCACTGTTTAGTGGTCATTTCTTTTTCCTTGAATCTGAATTAGTATTTATTCCCAAAACAAGCTGTGTCCTTTCTCTGTAGTACCAGTACTTGTCATTCCATATCATGAAACCTTATTCTAATGCAACTGCCTGTTTGTACTTCAGCAAGAAATAAAAAAATCTTCTGTCTTGTGGAAAAGACGACACCCCCCACTCCAAAACAAGGATTACCTGTTTCAAATCACAATTATCCTTCCCTTCTCACTGTCATATATCTAATAAATGTTACATGGAGAGTTTAAAGCTCTTCAGGTTAGCCATTCTGATGGAGCAGCACTTAAACACAGAGCAGTGAGGATGAAGTGACCACATCATTAAGGAAGGGAATAAGATGAAAATCCTCAGACTGACAGTTATGGGTGGGCATTACTGTAACACAAATAAATACACCTGCTTCACCAGACCTGATCTGGACCCTCAACTAACAAACATCGCTCTTACACAGAACAAGAAACAGCTCATCCATAGATGTTTTCATTCCCTTTACAGCAAATTCAAGATCAGGTCATGCCTGAACAATGTAACTAATTAGCACTAGACTTGTATACAAATTTCACTGCTTGGTTCCTTGGGAACTATGAAGGAAAGTATTGAATATATTTTCCCCAGAAAAGCAATTACAAATTCCAGGAATTTAAATTAGTTTAGTTGAATGTTTCCCAAAGTACTACTTTTGAAAAGAAAGTAAAGGTATGGCACAAGCAACCTTCCTGTTAAAGAAAATCTCATTATAGTATACTACTGCACAACTAAAAAGAACATAATTTATAAGACTGTTATGAAATAGGAACAATTTTTTAAATTGTGTTAAAACCAAGGAGATGACCCTCAACTTTGCTCCTTTCACCAAGACCAAATTAAAAGAAACGTAGGTACCTTTATTTTTTTTTTACTTTTTTATATTCACTAAACTTCAAAGCCCATTTTCCAGCAGAGATCTGTTAGCCAAAAAAAAAAAAAAAAGAAAGAAAAAAAAAAGAAAAATCCCAACGCTTTTATCTCTTAGCTACTGTCTACAAGGATCTCCTCCAAAACCCCCAAGTAAGGACTTTATGCATGCTCAAATCTTACATCCCATCCTGCATTCATTACTTCACCCCATTAACATTCCATGCAGAGAGCCCTTTGCTAGTTTTATGAGGCGAAACCACAGAAATGTCAGGTTAACAAAGCCCTGCCGAGAACATTCCCCTCAGTAAAACTGTTCATCGGGAGTGTGTTTACGTAGACTTGCAACGAATTATTAGCATTATGGAACTGAAGGAAAATTAGAAAGGTTGGTAATAAAAATAAACAACTTATCTCTATACCTACAAATAATGCTGACCACGTTCTTCATCACTGGTATTCTTTCATCATATTATTGTTTATTAAAAGAAATTAAAAACATAATTAGTGTACTCTCTATTACTTTATCTGAGGATTTTTTTTTTCTTTTTTACTCAGTTTGTTATAGCGTAGTAAAACAGAAAGGCTTTATGGCTTGTAGGACATGTGGACTGGATGTTTTGTGAACTACTCTGACTTAAAATTGTTATTACATTGGTACCTGCAATTCATTTGATGGTGTGGATGACCCAAGTCTATATTCTTAAATTCCACATACATAAAATAATAATTAAAAAAAACCAGGCTGGGTCTGTTATTCCAGGCTCTGCCCCACCAGTATTTAACATAATTAAATGCAGAAAGTAGTAGCTGTAGAAGTTACATATGAATAATATTAATTTGATAATTAAACTATTATTAATGCATAGATCAATATTAGTGTATACACCTATACATATATCCACAATAATACACAGGCACAACATTCAGGCATTTACACTGTATCCCATCAGTACTCCCTCCACACCATCCACATCATCTAACCTGCCATGCTCTGTATCTTGCTGGTCCTTGTGTAAGGACCACCTCAGTCCTTACAGGGCTTTAATTAAAGTCTTCATTATTCAAAAGTTTCTTCCTATTTTGCAAAGAAACAGGAATTCTTTGTATCTTTCAGGAGGGCCATAAGAATGTATACATTTTAGATTGAATAAAACACTATGAAAGTACATAGATTTGCATCTATAAAATATGTTTCACTCCTCTACTAGGAGTAAAATTAATTAATTAGTTAGCTAGTGCTTTATGCAGATTACAGAAAGGGAGAAATTAGATGCTATCTTTATTTTAGTTTTAAGAAAGAATGAAAAGAAAAATCAGAAAACTAGACGTTAAATATAACCTATAATGGAAAAGAATGCTAAAGAAATAAAGCAATATGCTTTAGAGAAGTTTTGCATAACGTGCCACTGTTTACTTTTAAATATTTTCTCTAGCTACTGAAATAAGAAGGTTATAGAAATATAAGATTTTATTGAGACATGGTAGAGGGATTCTAAACCCAAATAACAGTTAGTGTAATAGAAGGTATAACCTCTCAGCAAACTTTCTTTATATCTTTAAGTTATCATCATCACAATAACACTATTGCTACAAAAGCTTATACATAAAAACGTTGGTTTGGGTTGGTTAAGTTACATGACTTATACTTTATCTAACAAATTTGAAAAAGAAAGGAATGGGAAGCCATCTTCAAATGATGATTGCCACAGGAAACACTTTAATTTAAGGGAATTTCCCAGCACTGCCTATTTTCAATCATAGAAAATATTTATTTACACAGTTCATACACATTACTGTGGTTTTAAGGACAAAACCTGCTACTTTCAATAATTTCCAGTGAAGAGCTTTTATACATTTTCGGAAGGCCATTTAAGCTTGGGAACAGAGCAACTGTAATGCTGAATTACCTGGTTTCATATTGTACCATTTCTCACAAACAGAAGTACATTTAAGGCAGTTCAAGTGAGAATTATTTACATGAGTGCTTCTGATTTGATTCTCATTGCAAATCCTAGAAGTGGCATGAATCAAGTATCTCCCATTCAAAAATCTCACATGTGACACTACACAAACTCTGTAATAACTTGAAATCTCTACTCAGTAGCAACACATTGCTAAACTACTAATTTTACTTTTGCCCTAAAAAGAGGAAAAAAATGTAACGTTAAGGTTATAAGTAAATAGGGAGAGCCATTTTCAGAGGGACACTGCTTATACAGTGGGAGCTTAGAACTAAGGACCACCTTCAGTATGCAGCCAACTGCATTAAGAAATCACTACCAAATATTTCCAAGATCTGCAATGCAACTTGTTCGACCTCTAGTAAAAGGCCACCTCTTTCAGGCAATTGCCTTTTGTTGGTCCCTTGGGTGGTCCAAGACCTGGGTGGTCTAGTGACTTTAGATTGGACAGCTTATTTCAGTTTTTACCGTATTTAACTGTCTCACATCACATTTTATTCTTCTGGAGAAAGAATTCAAACTTCACTAAAACAAGAAACAGCCTCTTATTCAAATCTTGCTTCCTGAACATTAACATGAGTCTTATGAGAAACCCGTATCACAGAAGCAAAACAAAACCAAAAAGCTTTTACACTACATCATTCCAAAATGAGATGAAGAATCCTAAGGACACAAAACAATGCTGAACACAATACATACGCACAGTAGTTTCAAACCTTTAATGTTGAGGCTACTATTAGCCATCCTCATACCACAGTTCCTAGCTGTTACAGGTTTGTGTGGTGCAGGTTTTTTTGGTAGGGGGGGAGGGGCTTCAGGGGCAGCTCCTGTGAGAAGCTGCTGGAAGCTTCCCCGACTCCAAGTCAGACCTGCCTCTGGCCCAGGCCAAGCCCATCAGCGGCGGTGGTAGCGCCTCTGGGAGAACAGATTTAAGAAAGGGAAACTACAGTGGGGCAGGAGATTGAAACGTGAGAGGAACCCCTCTGCAGACACCGAGGTCGGTGAGGAAGGAGGGGAGGAGGTGCGCCGCAGGAGGGGATGCCCCTGCAGCCCTGGTGAGACGGCAGGCTGTCCCCCCCAGCCCGTGGAGGGCAGCGGGGGAGCAGAGGCCCCCCAAGATGGCCGGGACTCCATGGGAAAGCCCAGGACGGAGCAGCCTGTGCGTGAAGATCGGCCCGCGGAAAGGACCCGCGCCAGGGAAGTTCAGGAAGAACTGCAGCCCGTGGAAAGGACTCATGTTGGAGAAGTTTGTGAAGGACTGTCTCCCGTGGGAGGGACCCCATGCTGGAGCAGGGGACGGCTGAGGAGTCCTCCTCCCCCTGAGGAGGAAGGAGCGGCAGAGACAATGTGTGGCGAGCTGACCCCAACCCCATTCCCCGTCCCCCTGCACCGCCGGGGGGAGGAGGGAGAGAGAACCGGGAGTGGGGTTGAGCCGGGAAGGAGGGAGGGGTGGGGGGAAGGTGTTCTAAGGTTTGGTTTTACTTCCTAATATCCTTGTTTTGCTTTGACTTGTAGTAAATTAAATTGATTTCGTTTCTTCCCCAAGTTGAGCCTGTCTTTTGCCTGTGACCATAAGTGGTGAGTGATCCCTCCCTGTCCTTATCTCGACCCACGAGTCTGCCTTTATATTTTCTCCTCATCCCACCGTGGCTGGGGCGAGGGAGGAGTGAGCGAGCGGCTGCATGGTGCTTTGTTACCGGCTGGGCTTAAACCACAACACTAGCACATCCACCTGACAGAACTGTTGTGAGCATAATTTTTTTCTTATTAGCGTGGGATGTAAGAAGGAAGAGAGTGAGTCAGTTCAGGTGAGGTTTCTACTTCCACAGTTGGCTACAGTGCTTCTGGCACCCAGCTAAGCTCTGCTTTGATTTTCACTGTATGCACTTTACAGGCAATCTGTTGCAGTGTGAAACTGTTTGAACAAATATGGCACGATGAAGCATTTATTTTAAAACTGATTCTTATGACCTATTACTATCCAGAAAAAACAAGAGCAACAACAGAACTGCACTAATTACTGAACCCTAGCATTTAACGAAGTAATGAGAATGGTAACATTGTGTCTGGATGCAGTTTACCTTAATGTAGTTTTTCAGTACTTCTTGAGAAGTATTGTCCAATAGCTTTTGCTCGGTCCTACTGCAAGTTCAGGTTTATCCTTTATTTTCCCCATCATACTGATGTTACATCTTTTTTTCCCTCTCCACGTTCTTATTCATTCCATATATTGGACATGAAAAATTAAAGGTAATTTATCTTAGTTATCAAAATTTATAACACTTTGCAGTAGACAGCTCAGCTGTTCCATGCAGTGATATAAACATTCATTAAAAAGTCTAGGCAGATTAAAATTCAAAGAATATTCCAGTAAGATTAGTTCTTCAGACTTAAGGCAGACATCAAAAAACACTAGATGGTACCAGTAAGTGGAAATAAACAGTAAGTCACCAAAACAAAACCAAAAAAACTCACCAAAGAACAGATATGTGTTAACAAACAAACAAACAAACAAAACCCACAAAGAATTTTGATTAAAATCAGAAAATCCAATTTGAATGTTGGGGGGGGGGGGGGGGGGGAACAACAGTATTTCTACATTTTTCTACAAACAAAAACGTGTTCTGATTTTTCAAATGTACTTCCCCCTTCTTTTTTTCTAAAGAGAGATGATTATATCAAAAAGATTCTTCTCACAATGCAGAAAATTTATTATTAACTAAGGTCAAAGAAGTTCTGACAGATTCAACAAACACTGGCAAATGCGTGAACTACTATTATTATCTCCCAAGCTGCCTTCAGGAGGATTTAGTAAAAATGTTGATAAACACGTTTGATTTTTCCTCAGTTTCAAATTAAGAGTCAATTTAACAACACAGATTATAAAAATCTACTTCATGATTTTTGTTTATTCTTAGTTTATTATTAACGCATTACATGTGCATTTGAGGCAAGGTGTAACATTATTGTTACATCCTCTGGGAAAAGGAACTGTTATTGCTAAGTAGATATTTCATAAGGGCACTATTGGATTGGGGAGTTAAAAATAACCACTATCCAATTTCCCAGTGAACACACTCCTCCTCCTTTTGGAGAAAAAAAAGCTTAAGTTAATATATATTAGATTTTTCACAACA
Organism: Aquila chrysaetos chrysaetos; assembly: GCF_900496995.4. Classification (NCBI taxonomy): domain Eukaryota; kingdom Metazoa; phylum Chordata; class Aves; order Accipitriformes; family Accipitridae; genus Aquila; species Aquila chrysaetos. The sequence goes on from NC_044007.1 coordinate 24,154,659, forward strand.
TACTTGCTTCATCAGAACTGTTTAACATTTAAAATATGGTTTCAATATTTTCAAATATTTATTTCAAAATTAATATACTTATTTAATAAACTAACTCCTCCCAGTCAGCATTAATGCTGGTAAATTATGCAGTGCCCAGAGGTTACCACAATGTCAGCTGGGCAAGGACAGCGGGCATGCCCCAGGACAGACACTGACTTGGGAGATTCTGTCTTTTCTTCACCCACGATCGGACAGTCTCTGGCATTTGTGTGTGTGTGTGGAATAACCCTAGAAAAAAGCCTGCATTTGTTTCATTTAAATGCATTTTAATAGCTTTAGCAGGCAAAAGCAATCTTTATCCTGAAAAGAGAAGAACCACCAAAAAACCAAAAATCTTTTTTGACCCAAGGACAAGCTCCAAATACCTGATGTGAAATCTCACTGTGGGATAGAAGCAGCATTTGAAACAGTGTGAAAAAATATCTTTAAATATACCCATGTTTTAAGCAATAAACACATTTAAAACCCTTCAGTTGTAGAATTCTGCTGTGTTATTGATTTTCATATGGAAAATGTATGAGCAGCATATGTAAAACTGCTCAAATAATTTTGCTGTTAAACAAACAAGCACATGCCTAGAGGGGACAGAATAAAGTAACTGGTCTCCTTATGATGAATAGCATTAACTTGCTCTGGCTTGCCAAGTCAGTAAGCGGTGTGAATTTAATGGCAATTAGCCGAGATCAAAGTTGAAGTACCATGAACAAAGTAGGTAAAACGGACAATATCAAAGAAGGGAAGTATATCATGGGTGACTGAAAAAAAAATTACTTAGATTTATTTAGAATGTTTGGAGCTGTTAATAGAAAAGGACAGATCCTTACACAATGTTTATTTTCAAAACAGTATTACTGATTAAGCAGATTTCTAGGAGACTGCTTTCATGGGTAAATTGGCCAAAAAACCTGATAGTGAAGTAAACTGTTCTGTAATAGCTCCCATTATGGACACATTGCTCAGAATGATATTTTCTCAAGAAATTCAACTCCGAGTCAAAGTCAAGCATTCTCCCTCCTACCTTGCAAACAATTTATCAGCTATTCAGAGCAACAGAAAAAGTTCACAGGCATCAGAAAAAGGCAGAAGGGGAGAGAGTTCATGTGTTTTACATGTAGTAGGCTTTAGGGACTATTAGCAATAGGAAAAATATTCCTCTCATTAAATCTACGTGTCTTAATCAAGACTGACATAAAAAAACCTATAAATTTAAATTATACATGATTAATCTGGGAAAAACAGCTTTGGGGTTTTTTTTAGTGCTTAAGGAGACCTCTATTTTCACATAATATTAGCAGGAATTAAATTCCTATCTCAAATCCTAGATCCTTAAAAAACCTACAGCATGCTCACTAATACTCTAACTACTATGAAATTCCAGGCTTCATGTAATACCTTCCAAGTGGGAGTCTGAAAATAATCTTATGGTAATTCCCATAGCATTTTGCATGGACGGTAACATACATTTTTACAGATGAACTGATACACAGAGAAGTTAAATAATTAGCTAGGACCAGTAATTTAACAGAAGAAAAAGGAATTAACACAAGATAGCTTCTTTCTACTGTAATCAGTAGCTCATTCTTTTAATATATGTAAAATAATAAACAGTGAAAGCAAGTTGCAATGCTGCTTGAATTAAAAGCATTAAACCTGGGCACAAAGAAATGGTCCAGTATAATAAAGAGCAATATATTTTTGACCTTAACCTGAAGGGTAAGGACCCAGCAGTTCTTCAGCAATCAGTCAGTGAGGTCTAATGAGAGATTCGCTCGAGGAAGGACTAAGTTTCTCATAAGATCAAAGATAACTGGTGTTACACTCTGCCCTAACCAGACCCAGATTCACACTTTCCATTACTTATTTAGATTGATCTTATGACTATTTTTATAGACCCATCAGAATAAGTGTGCTTTTACTCTTTTACTAATATTTGTTTAATTAAGGTAATTAATTACAGCTTAACTGAAATATCGTACAAAAGACCTCACGCAGCTTTCAAAGTGTAGGCTGAATCCTAATCCTTTTTTTTCTTCTTTTAACTAGCAGTAAGGATGAAGTCAATGAATTGTCAATTAATAACATACTTGCTTTGATGGCTCTTCAGTAATTTACTTCCATACCACTTCATAAATTTCTTAGGAAAACTTCTGGGATCGCTGATACAGTACCTCTGCCATGGGAAAATTTGGTCTAAATCTGCTCTGCTGCCAATAAACCAATAAGACTAACTGGCTGATAATCCTCCCACACTACACTGTTTAGGTACATGCACTCAACCAGCAAAAGTTTAATTTGTTCCGCTAATGGCACAGAAAACTACTCAAACTTATTCACCATATAAATCTGAACTTCAGTCTGCTACTTTCTGTTATTCCTTAGGCAGAAAATTCAAGCTATTGAATGCTTTGTAATTCAGACCATTTTATCTTTTCCTTGATCCAAAGCGTAACAATAATAATGGACACTATCAGTAACTAAATATTAAACTGCACTTCACAGAAGAAACATGTTAAAAAGCCTTAGAAAAGTCTGAATATTATTTGCATTGGCACTCTGACATACTTACCATTCTAAGTAAGTGTAATGTTATTAAAATCCTGCACTAAAACCAGTGATGCTAACCACCTTTTACATATTTCAAGCTGCCATGCTTAATAGCTTTCATCTAGGATTTCCAGTGGGATGACATGTATCTTTATTAGGTACAGCCTGTTTGTTTAGAAGATAATTTAATTTATAAGAGCGCACTAAAAATTTAGTAAAGCAGCCATACAAAGCTCAAAATACTGATTTTTCTCTAACATTATGTTGATAGCATTAATACAGGTTTATATAAACTAAAACATCTATTATGTATAAGATAATGTGGCATGCAAACTTCATTTAAAAGTGTTGCAGGTGTAATATATTCATGACAGGCCAAGGCCAGGTGGAGTCATGTAAAAATCCCTAAAATAACTATGAAGAAACTATTATGTCATAAAATATTTTATTATTATCTTATCTTATGAAGGAAAACCTACTGGAGAATATTACAAAAACTCAATCAACTACTACTCTCTTTTCTATCACACCATATATAAGGAGAGTTTGTCTGCATTTCCCTAAAAGATGTCAACTGCACTGACTGGTACTAACAGGAATTAGGTAGGATTCATCAAAAACCACCAAGTGTTTGGCTGGCATTCTTCCTGGGGTATGAAGAACCAACTGGAGATTTTCCAAAGGGACTGAATCAGGGATAAAGGAATTAAAGAAACTGTCCTCCTGTTCCACTTGTAATCCTCTGGGAAACAAGAGCATCTAGAGCTAAAAAGATTTATATTTTCTCTCAAGTTGTAGCTCTGATATATTTATAGGAGTAGGTCAAACAATGTACTGTGGATTACAACATCATTTTTCTAAGCTTTCCTCCCAAATCTCAACAATACTCAGAACAGTCTATTCACAGATATAATGAGAATAGATATCTTTTTCTCTCCTTACACTTATACACATGCATGTATATATACAGGTACAGCTAAACATGAAAATATTTAGGAAAATTATGACAGCTGTCTAGTAAAAAGTAATCAGGCATTCCCGCTTTTTTCAACTGTAATTAAGAAATCGACTCTGGCCATTCCAAATTCTTATTCCGGCATTGCAGTTTAAGAAATTAATGGTAGGAAGAGGGCTTTATCTCTCTTGAGAAAACAAATAAAATTCTCTGGAAAAAGAAAAGGAGTAGGACTGCAAGCTGGGTTAGCTTCACATTTTTCCTCGTCAAAATTAATTTTTTTATTTGTTACACTGGTTCTACTTCTCTGAAGCAGCAGCAGTAGGAAGGCTTCTATGTTCCAGTGCTGTTGGGAGTCATGGCCCAGTGAGCTGTGAACCCCAAAACAACTATCCACAAAGGCTCGATCAAAGGCTCAGGAGCACACAGACAGCAGTCCTACATGCTGGCTGCTATACTAAGAGACAATAACCTCCCCTAGAAAGAACATTAAGAAAAAGGAGCATACAGAGGAATCTGTATTAGACAGAAGTGGTGGAACTTTGCCTGCCCCATGTCGGAAAGTGTGGCAGGAACTCAGATGTTGCTTTTTCCTCAAAGTCAGGACCAAAATGCTGCTGTAACTGATCCTGAGTTATAGTGGCTCCCAATATAACAGCATTCACTTGCAACACCACTGTGGGATGACCTCACAGAAAATGAATGAAAAACATCTTGTTCCTTTAGCATTACCTCATGCTACTTCTGTATAACTATACTTCTTAATTACTAATTTCTATGCTCTTAAAAGCAAATGTTCTGGAGTCACTTGCTCGAGTATATCCACACCTCAATATACAGAAACCATTTATTGGAGCTAGCTGAGCTCCTGCCATTTGAGAAGAGGTGACAAACTGTGGCAGCTAACGTCAAATAGAGCCAAGCCACAGTCAAAGCTACAAGGGTTAGTGCATCCTTCTTGCAAACATCCCTCCAACATTGTCTTGGAGCAGCCCATAGAGTACCTCAGTGGAGAAGAACAATGCAAACCATTCCAAAATGCTCCACTTTGCACAACAGTGTAAGACAAATACTGTCCTCCCTGGCTATATAGAATCATAGAATCGTTTAGGTTGGAAAAGACCTTTAAGATCATCAAGTCCAACTGCTAACCTAGCACTGCCAAGTCCACCACTAAACCACGTCCCTAAGCACCACATCTACGCATCTTTTAAATACCTCCAGGGATGGTGACTCAACTACTTCCCTGGGCAGCTTGTTCCAATGCTTGACAACCATTTCAGTGAAGAAATTTTTCCTAATATCCAATCTAAACCTCCCTTGCTGCAACTTGAGGCCATTTCCTCTTGTCTTATCACTTGTTACTTGGGAAAAGAGACCCACAGCCACCTCGCTACCACCTCCTTTCAGGTAGTTGTAGAGAGCGATAAGATCTCCCCTCAGCCTCCTTTTCTTCAGGCTAAACAAACCCAGTTCCCTCAGCTGCTCATCATAAGACTTCTTCTCTAGACCCCTCACCAGCTTCGTTGCTCTTTGGACATGCTCCAGCAGCTCAGTGTCTTTCCTGTAGTGAGGGGCCCAAAACTGAACACAGTATTCAAGGTGCAGCCTCACTAGTGCTGAGTACAAGGGGACAATCACTTCCCTAGTCCTGCTGGCCACACTATTTCTGATATAGGCCAGGATGCCGTTGGCCTTCTTGGCCACCTAGGCACACTACCAGCTCATACTCAGCTGGCTGTCGACCAACACTCCCAGGTCCTTTTTCACCAGTCAGCTTTCCAGCCACTCCTCCCCAAGCCTGCAGCGCTGCATGGGGTTGTGACTGAAATGCAGGACTTGGCACTTGGCCTTGTTGTATCTCATACAATTGGCCTCGGCCCATCAATCCAGCCTGTCCAGATCCCTCTGTAGATCCTTTCTACCCTCAAGCAGATCAACACTCCCACCCAACTTGGTGTCATCCACAAACTTACTGAGGGTGCACTCGATTCCCTCATCCAGATCATTGATAAAGATACTAAACAGAACTGGTGCAAATACTGAGCCCTGAGGAACACCACTTGTACTGGCCGCCAACAAGATTTAACTCCATTCACCACCACTCTTTGGGCTCAGCCATCCAGCCAGTTTTTCACCCAGGGAAGAGTATGCCTGTCCAAGCTATGAGCAGCCCGTTTCCCCAGGAGAATACTGTGGGAAACAGTGTCAAAAGCTTTACTAAAGTCTTGGTAGACAACATCCACAGCCTTTCCCTCATCCACTAAGCAGGTCAACTTGTCATAGAAGAAGATCAGGTTAGTCAAGCAGGACCTGCCTCTCATAAACCCATGCTGACTGGGCCTGATTGCCTGCTTGTCCTGTACGTGCCACGTGATGGCACTCAATATGATCTGCTCCATAACCTTCCCCAGCACCGAGGTCAGGCTGACAGGCCTGTAGTTCCCCGGATCCTCCTTCCAGCTCTTCTTGTAGATGGGCATCACATTTGCTAACTTCCAATCAACTGGGACCTCCCCGGTTAGCCGAGACTGCTGATAAATGATGGAAAGTGGCTTGGTGAGCACTTCTGCCAGCTCCCTCAGCACCCTTGGGTGGATCCCATCCGGGCCCATAGACTTGTGTGTGTCTAAGTGGTGTAGCAGGTCGCTAACAATTTCCCCTTGGATTATGGGGGCTTCATTCAGCTCCCTGTCTTCCAGCTCAGGGGGCTGGGTACCCAAAGAATAACTGATCTTACTGTTAAAGACTGAGGCAAAGAAGGCATTAGGAACCTCGGCCTTTTCCTCATCCTTTGTCACTATGTTTCCCCCCACATCCAATAAAGGATGGAGATTCTCCTTAGCCCTCCTTGTGCTGCTAAAGTGTTTACAGAAACATTTTTTTTGCCTTTTACAGCAGTAGCCAGATCAAGTTCTAGGTGGGCTTTGGCCCTTCTAATTTTCTCCCCGCATAATCTCACGACATCTGTGTAGTCCTCCTGAGTTGCCTGCCCCTTCTTCCAAAGGTCACAAACTCTCCTTTTTTTCCTGAGTTCCAGCCAAAGCTTGCTGTTCAGCCACGCCGGTCTTCTTCCCCACCAGTGGGGACAGCCTGCTCCTGCACCTTTAAGATTTCCTTCCTGAAGAATGTCCAGCCTTCCAGGACTCCTTTGCCCTTCAGGACTGCCTCCCAAGAGACTCTGTCAACCAGTCCTAAACAGGCCAAAGTCTGCCCTCCGGGAGTCCAAGGTAGCAGTTCTGTTAACCTCCCTCCTCAATTCTCCAAAAATCGAAAACTATCATTTCACGAATGCTGTGCCCAAGGCAGCCTCCAGCCATTCACATCACCCACAAGTGCTTCTCTGTTCACAAACAAGAGGTCCAGTGGAGCCCCTTCCCTAGTTGGCTCACTCACCAGCTGTGTCAGGAAGTTATCTTCTGCACACTCCAGGAACCTCCTAGACTGTTTCCACTGTATTTTATTTCCAGCAGACATCTGGTAAGTTGAAGTCCCCCATGAGAACAAGGGCTAGCGATTGTGAGACTTCTCCCAGCTGCTTATATAACATTTCGTCTGCCTCTTCATCCTGGTTGGGTGGTCTATAACAGACTACTACCACGATATCTGCCTTGTTGGCCATCCCCCTGATTCTTACCCATAAACACTCAACTCTTTCATCACCATCATCAAGCTCTAGACAGTTAAAACACTCCCTAACATACAGGGCTACTCTGCCACCTCTCCTTTCCTGTGCATCCCTTCTGAAGAGTTTATAGTCATCCATTGCAGCACTCCAGTTGTGCGACTCATCCCACCATATTTCCTTGATGGCAACTATATCATAGTTTTCCTTCTGCACAATGGCTTCCAGCTCCTCCTGTTTGTTGCCCATGCTGTGTGCACTGGTGTAGATGCACTTCAGTTGGCTTATTAACCAATTAGGGTTAATTTTGGGGAGGAGAAGCCCTAATTCCTATGTGACCATTCTCACATGCTTCTGTGGTTTCTAACATATCAATAACCCTTGCGTCTTTGCTGCTGCATGGATCTCCATCCCCTACCTCCATTGAGACAGCACACCAAAGGACCTTGCTAGCACACTGTCCCTCAAACACTGGTGTGCTGGCCCCAGGCTGATCTCTAGCAAGTCTGATTTTATCCCTTTCCCCTTTCAAATCTAGTTTAAAGCTCCTTCAATGAGCCCTGCTAACTCCTGTGCAAAGAGTAATCTCCAAAAGGTATCTCCAGTACCACTAGTAGTGCTGCCTTGGACAAATATTAGTGAAGATTTTAACCATCACACTTGCACATTAAGGTGAATTATTCTTGCCTCTCAGTTCTCCCATTAACAGGAAGGAAGGCACGATCTCTTGAGTTTGTGGCTTAATTTGCTGCCATTTTGTAGAAAACACCTCCTCCTTCCATCACAATTTTGAGATAGTGATTTTCCAGGGCAAAAAACAAGTTTGTATGGTGCATGTTAGAGATGTCCTGTTCCAGGAAACAGACTTAAATGAAGTACGAGGAATTTTAATTCTACTTGTAACAGAAATAAGGAGGAAAAAACTACTTGACCAATTCCTGAATGGTTCTTGAGTAAGCACCCCTGCAGTCTCACCGACTGCTGTAGAATGATTATGAGTATCACTGGATAGATAGAACATGGACATTGTTGTCTGCCTCCAAAGTGCAACACAAAGACAAAGTTCACACGGCCCTTACAGATATTCCAACACGCAAAAGTGGGTGTTCCTGCTCTTTCTTACCTCGTGTCACAGCAGCTTGTACAATTCCTGCAATAAAAGAAGAGTGGTTACTTCTGTACTGTTGACTTGGGAAGTGTGAGGATACTTGAGACACAGCATCTGGCACTTCTTATCAAAAATCTCCGATTCAAGTGTAATGGGATGCACACTCTTTGGTATTGTGCAATCATTTGAAGAAAAATTAAAGCTGAACAGTTTATTTCCTACATGTCTATCTTTTCAAAGGAAACATGGTATCAAGCTGTGAAGACAAGAACCTGGCAATGCAGTCATCTGCAAAAGATTGTGCAAGATGCAATATCCTAACAGTGCAAAGAGACAGACATCCTTTTAATACATGGCTTTTACCAGCTATTATACTCTTATGTCCTTAATGAGCTCACAGGTAGCATTTTTGAAATTGCTACCCATACATGTGCTTTATTTTGATATTTTACAAATCTATAGGATTACTACTCCCTCATTACAAGCACAATAAAAGTTTGAGAAAAATCTATGTATTATAACAAACCAAATAAGGTCTTAAAATAAAGTTGGAATAATCTGTGCATTAAAAGTGTGCAAAAAGCAGATAAATATTCTGATTCTTAGGTCCTAAATGTTCAAACAGCTCTTGAAAATAGAAAGTCTTGAACTGAGGATGAAATGATTAAAATAATACTAACCTTGGTTAGCAATTAAATGATCACATCTCCCTTCAGACTGAAAATGTAGACAACATCTAGTAGCTGACATCTCACTTCAACATTTTACAGCTGCTCTAAAGCAAAGACTTTAGACATTTAAATGCATGCATGCATCTTATTTTCCCAGGATTTCAAAGTCTACATCCAGGCTGCTGCTCAGCCATTATAAATGAGTAATTCAAGTAGGGCATGACTGCTTCTTGTATTAACTTGATAAAGATGTTTCACTCAAAGTGCATCAACAGGTGTGTTAAGTCATCCCTTTCGCAGGCTTATACTTACTCTGTGTTATGTTACCCGTGAGGAAATAAAAAAGTATAATTGGCTTCAAATTATTACAAAAGTGTTTACACTAAATATAATTAGCATTATGAAGATTATTATTATATTTTTATTACACCTGTTTTCAAAGCTCCAAAATACAATCAAATATACCTTACTTATTTTGTGGTTTTTAATTAAAAACAATTTTATCAACTGATTGCAATCTGCACTGTAGTTTAACTTCATTATTTTAGACATGAAACTGCTAAAAGGACTGATATGTGAACTTTAAAGAACACACAACTGTTTTCAGAAAATTCCATTATACTGAAGATTACTTTGTATCCATCAAGTTTTCCGAAAGTTGGTTTAAAAACCCAATTTTAATATAATACATTAATTTTAATCTTAGCTTTTAAAAATGAATCTATTATCAAACATATAAAACAACTGTTTTGCAATAATTTTAATGTCTGAAAAATATTAATCCAGGCCTTGGGCTAAAATATCTTTCAAATACTAAAAAGACATATTGAACATCTTTCATTGTCTTGTATGAATTTTCAGGTCACAACCTAGAGAGAAAATTTGTTCAGTACTGAATTCCTCTTTCTCTTATCACAGCAGGGACATTATAAGAGAGCTCAAAACTAGAGGGAGAAGAGAATTCATATTCTCCTTTCCTTCATTTGTTTCCATTGAATAGATAACAAAAAATGAATATAGTTACACCAAATATAAAAAATATACTGTATATATAATTTATTCTAAGGCCAGTGAGGAAAAGATGTCCAATTTATTTAAAAGATGACTAACTACATCTGACTGATTACCCTCTAGGCCTTGGACAAATACAGAACAGAAAAGAATACTATCCAGAGGTGATGATCCATCACATGCACTCCATAACCCTGCTCACTAATGTTGAGCCAAACACTGTATTTAATGCTTCATTAGATTCAATCGTATCTTCTCTTACTTCTCCAATGAGAATTGTTCCTCTTTACAAAATTTCCATTATTTTCTCCATTGGTGGCGGCGGGGGAGGGGGGGGGGGGGGGGGGCGGAGACAGGAAAATCCCTATGATAGCCAGTTCCAATATTATACTTTATATTGTATTTAAGCGATGTTTCTGTATTGTTTAAGTAGTTTTATTCCAGAAATGAAACAATCATAGGGACTTCTGCAGGTGGGGGCAGCTGGTAAGAGGCAGTGAGCCTCTGATTTATTCAGATTATTATTCTGAGATCTAACTTTAATTTTCAGATTATAGTTTATTTTCATTTATGGTTTGTATCATATTTGTAGAACATGCTCTTTTTTTCTTCTGGCATGACAGTTATTCGTTATCAACACTGAAATTCAAAAAGATGTGTCTCAAACTCCAATCAGTCTGACTCCTTTCACGTCCACCTTCCCACAGGCAGTGGGCTGTTTTTCCAAGGTTTCTGGACATGAGGCAGCATAGTCAAAGCTACTTCTCCAGCTTGGCACCAATCCCAGGCAAATGTCCCAAGAAGCTGTACAGTGACAGATGATGCACATGGGCTAAATGTGGAAGAGTTGACAGATGCAGGCAGACTCTTACTGTGCCAACTGTAAAAGCTGACATGTTTGTTCAGGACTACCCATCCTTCAGCTCTCATTGTCAGGGCACCGATTCCTCCATGCACAACCATGCAATGTTCTCATTAAGTTCAGATAGTACAACCCCAAAATGATTTGCTATTCTGCTTACAGACATAAAGAATCGATTTTCTAGATCTCTTGGGGAAAATCACAAGTTTATTGGGGTTTCTGGGTGTTGGGGTTTTTTTTCAGATCAGTCTACTTCATCTTGAGAATACATCAGGAATTAGGAAAACACTTAGGAAAACCAGACTTTGCATTAATTTGCTGTGCTGTAAGTGGAGCGCAGTATCAACAATTAGCAGCAGAAGTGTGTTTGAATAGGAACTCAGGACTCAGGTCAGCAAATTACTTTGCGCCAGCAAATGTTTCTGTCTTAACTGAACCAGCTGCAAGATTAGGGCAACAGCTAAAAACTTCTCTTTCAGACATGACTTCAGAAAAACAAATAGTTTTTTTCCTTTTCAAAATGCGTTTTCCTCTACTGAGGAGTGTAAATCAGATTAAAATTAAGAATTAAAAATATTTAGCTATTTAATTAAACTATATATCCACTATAATCCTATCACTGCATTTCTCAAATAGATTTAGTATGCCACATGATACTGAGAATGTCAGGATACCTCAAATATACAGTATTTGTTTGAATATGCTGTACTTAGAAATCTGTTAGAGACACTCAACATTAAATGCTCACATTATATAAGTAGGCTAATTTTAGCTATTAAATAGAACCGCAAAGTTACACAGTGCACTGTTTTCCTTGTATCAACTGTAAGTATTTCTGCTACCTTATACAAGTACATACATGAGTATCTTGCATGTATCATTTCTATTTCAGTGCACAGGTAAAAGGAAGATTAAATCAGCTCATACAGCATAGAAGTGATTAAATGGTCTAAAAGTTAAAAGGGACTAATGGTTCCTGCAGTACTAATTTCTACACTGTTTGCAGATTTTTTATAAAAATAGAGACTGATTTTCAGAAGCTTCACAGCACACAAAGAAAATTAAACTAATTTAAATGTTTCTGAAGTTGGACACCTTAGAGATAATCTGTCCAAAAACATTTACAGTTTGGTCAACTATAGGAATATGTCTTAGCTTGGGGCTCATCGCTGGGGTTATCTAGTTGAATTTAAAAAAAAAAAAAAAAAAAAAACCAACCAAAAAACCAATATACTCCTAAGATTGTAACCTGCTTTGTCTAATCCTGGCTGTGAACTGTTGCTTTCTACATAACACTGACTATTCAGTCACTTGGTAATGACACAACTTTATTTTGTGACCGCAAATGACTATTTGTAACATCATGGAGAGGAACTTCTGGGGGAACTGCAAGACAGTAATGTTTGGGTGGAAGGGGACAATGTGGTTGAATGTTCACTCCATGTATTTAGGACTGCATCCTAAACCATATAAATGAGACTGTTAGTACATTTGTGTGTATTATAACCAGAACATTGGAATCTTGGGAGTGACCTGTAGCTTCTTTTTAACCTATAACAGAGTTGAACCATGAAAATCACTGAGAAAAAAATTTTAGATTTAGAAAAATATATCATAATTTTTGCATTAAAAGTAATGGAGATACTTCATTTAATGCTATTTTTCCATCAAATGTGCTGTATTTCTGTTCAGTAAGATGTTATATAATCACTTGTTACTACAATTTGAAAGCAATAATTGACCTGATCAAAATGCATTTATATTTTACCACCAAAAATCCACTGATTTTCAGTGATATCTATTTAGCATCTCATTACAAAAAAACAACCACGTTATATGAATCATTTATATCACCAAAGTGGTAGTGAGAGCAATATAATTCAATTATAAAACCTGGAAACAGTTTAAACACCATTTGAAAGTAAACAGTTACAGTCCCTTATGCCCATGTCTGGGAAGCATCCAAATGGAAGTTAAAGATCCCATGGCATTTTTTCAAAATGAGTAGGAGCTATTCCAATAAGTTGGCCAACATATATTTTCTCAATTAAAAACAGATTTCAGTGTCCAAAGCTATGTGTCAGCAATTGCCGAGCCTATGCCTGTCATGTTTCCAAAACTCTCCACACCATCAGTGAGTATCTAGTCACTCTGCTGAATAATGCTTTTCCAGATGCCACAAGTGGAAAAGGTGAATGTATTTTTAAATATATGAAGCACAGATACATTATCCTATACTGTTATGGAAACAGAAATTATCATTTGAAGCCACATTTAGATCTTTTTGTCATACCAGAAGTGTTAAATATGACTTTGGTGGCCATATGAAACATTTTGATACCACCAGATTGTAAAGTGAACAGAAATCCTATGGAACACACATGCATACACACAAAATAAAGGTAGTAGAAATAATCTCGTATCTGCCATTCCCTAACTTTTACACATTTAATGAGTTAAAAAAAAAGAAAGAAAAAAAGGATTTTTTAACAACTCTTTTTTGTTACTTTTACAGAATTTTCTAGGTTATGTTGTTTAAAGAGAAGGTGGTGACATTTCCTTTATGTACTTTAAAACCTGCATACCCCATATTACCCACCACTCAAGAGCTCAAATCTTCAGTTGCAATACTGAAGCACAAACTCCTATCCCAAGAACTACAAGATTAACTACATTATCTATAGGCAGAACGCTGTTATCCTGAGTTAAAAGAAAGCAGAAAGTCAGGCAATGAGCTTCTAAAGAAAAAGGTATAAACCCTCAGAGGAGAATCAGGCTTTCCAACTCCCCCACTCAACAGATTCCCTAGAGCAATGTCTCAGGCTCCTGCTATTTGGAGTTGAGTCCCCAACTTCATTGTCCAAGTTTTGTTCTTATTTTGCCATATTACCAAACTCTTAAATGATACTATTAAGAAAAGGAAATTAGAAAAAGGCAAAAGCACTTCTTTGGCTAAAGTTATTACTCTTGACTTCCATAGTGCAGCTGAACTACATCTCAAAGTCAGTCAGGCTTGAAAGAAAAACAGAAATATTTTCAGGGAACTTAACTACACAGGCTGACTTCCTAAAAACTGATAGGACAGATTGCAGCTTTTTTTTATGTTTTCTTTTTTTTTTTTTTTTTTTAAATATCAATTTTTCAAGTACCATTTTACACAACTCGGAATCCTATTTAGTTACTATTTCAGAATTCTAGGGTACATGTATTGCTGAAGGATTTATGGAATTGAGAGAAACTGAATGCAACGGAAGCAGAGAGATGAAAACACCTCTTCCCCCAAGAGGATTTGCAGAATTACTTGATGGAAAGTTGAACAAGATGCCTTATTCCTGCATTGCGTAATTACCGTTCTATAACCAGAAGTTACTGCCAGTTGCCAGTGTTATGCAACCCAATGGAAATAATGTTAATCTAGTTAGCATAATATAGTATGTCCTTCCCTGATGCTACTCCCATGGACATGAAATTCGTAATTGGAGCCAGCAGAGTACTGTACAAGTACAAGACTGTGCTTGAGGACAAGTTCACTGCCCTCTTAGAAAAAGTAATAAGTGCTGAATCTTTGTAAGACAGTAGACACAGAGGTGATTCAGGTCTGGAAAAATATTTGATACTTAACCTGGCTGTAGCGCACAACTTACTGAGCTATGACGGTAATGGGGGAAGATGGAGCACACACAAGCTGGTCAATGTACAAAATTAAATGCATTTAAAAATAGGCTTTTACTTTCTCAGATAGGTGTTAACTAACTTGCATTTACCACTGTCACCAACTTGCTCTTCCCCACACCATCCTCCCATCCTGAACTGCTCAGTAGTACCACCAGCGGCCATCCCCACTTGAACTTCCGATAAAATTAAAGGATGTCAGACATGGCATTTACTACAGTCGACTAATTTCAAAATCATAAGAGAGAGAGAAAGGGAGGGAGAAATTGCATTACCACAAAATACTTCTGCCACAAGTTCTGTAACTCAGAAAACTTCTAAATTTAGACTTGCAGTTCAGGCAGTTGAACTGCTATTTTTAATCCAATTTTTAAAACTGCAGGACATTATTAGAAAAATTCTTCTAAAAATGTACACTTATCTGAATTTAAATTCACCCTACTCCAACAAAAGACTACATGAACTCTGTGATTTCAGTAACCTATACTATTAGCATTCATATTTTTCCAAGGCAAAATACAAGACTAAGCCAGATTTTAAAAGCAATTAAGAAGATATAAATGTTGTGTGCTGCAAGGGCACAGTACTCAAAAGACCAGAGTCCTGGCAACTATCATAATCCTTTTGAAATTGTTCATATTAAGATTAAAGATCACTTTGTTCCTCTATTCCCACAACTAGTTGGTATGGTAAAAAGATCAGTCCCCTAGTTTTATATGTAACATCTTTAACATTTGCTCTCCTTTCTGTGCATGTGATTAAATGTAACATTTTGAAATCCCAAAGTTCTGAGAAAAACATAAATCCTTGTCCACAGCTGCTGTTTGACTCTGGAAACACATGCATTTTCTTTTCAAGCATCTACCATCAAAAAATCCCGAAGGACTTGAACTGGAGAACACCTGCATCTCTTCATTTAGTTCCAATAACAGAGTCTAAACTTCAAAATTACAAAAATAGATGCTATGTTCAGCTGCAGTTACATTCTGCCCCTAATTCCCGTGAACAAAAATGCTAAGAGCATGAAATCATTCAGGCAAGCTCTGTCATCGAGAGGATAAGATTTTTTGCACCAGAAGCCCAGTGGGAACTTGATAGAAAACTGGCAACAATTACAGATAAAGTACATAGTGAAATCCTCGGGGAGAGGAAAGGAAATGTAATAAGATAGATGGGTATAATTTTTACACATTTATGCCCAAACCACAAATGTGAATTGTCTTTAATTACTCCAATATATTAAGCATTTTTACTCATTCATTGTGTCAAATCTTTCCAAAATACTTCAAATTAGTTTATGAATTCTCTTTTACAAGGTGTCTTTTATTTACTAGCACAAGCACTCACATAAATTAGCACTGAGAACTTAAAAAACATCATTGTTCCAGCTTTAAAATCCAGACTTTGCAGTATCCCCAGTCTAAGCAGTCAAAATTAAAAAAAAAAAAAAAAAAAAAAAAAAAGTCAAGGAGAGGCTTCCTTAACTGCAAGAAAGAGGGAGTTGGGGGCATATATAGGTATGTATGCATAAAAACAAACATAGGTAAAATCTCTGACCTCCTTTCAAATAAATTCTAACAGATAAAAAATCAGCTGGTTTATTATAGGAAAAAAAATAATGTTCTTCCTGGTACAACATTTATGGCACTTTTTTCATGTTTGAAGTATGATTTCTGCAGTCTTAAAAATATTTTCACTTAATTTATTTTCTTCCTTTGGGGTTGGGGGGGAGAGAGAATGGAGTGATCTCATCTAAACTTACAAAATATTGACAGTGGAGAAAAAAAACCCCAAAATCTTTGGAAGTTCGAGAAAAATGTAACTTAAATGAGAAATACCAACTTTTTCAAGGTTGAATGTTTGCTCTTCAGCCTTCAAGCAGCCTTCACAAACTACAGAAGTCTTCTTACTCTTACTTGGCTCCAGTGGGTACATAAATTTACCACACATGAGCATGATATTAATACAGGTACTTTTGTTTACTCCCTTATTTCACTGCTGCATTACTGAATATTTAAGCTGATCTCAAAGAAAACTTTATTAATTTTATTTTTTATTTTAGTTTCTCTTGATTTATATGTAATAAAGCTCTCCATACACCCACTCTGCACACACTCCCAATTATTCAGTATAGCAAACCAAACAGAGTTTAATCAGCTCACTTCATCTATTCAACAGCTGCTCATAATTAAATACTAACACCAGCATTCATTTTGAAATCTCCCTATTTCTCTCAAAGGCCAGGTGAAACAAACAAGGTCTGCAGCTTGCTCCGAGGGTTAATAAAGCCAGGTTTTTTTCAGAGAAGCAGTAAGAAGACCTTCCCAAGCCCTGGGGTAATGGAATAATCTCCTCTCTTGTATTTATTTTATATACTGCAGTCTAGATAAAAACTGGGGAGCATATCCACTGATTTTTACAACTATGCACAGAGATACCTGGGGCAGTTTTTCATACAACGGAAGTGTCTAAAATTAAAAGCACCAGCATGCAGACTTCTATTTAAGGACTAAACAAAATTATATTTCTATTCGCTAACCCTAAACACTTCCTCTGACATAGGTGGATCAGTTTTCCACTGTGCTAATGACACTTTGTGCATGAGTGAAACACTCTTCCTAAATAATCATCAGTATATGCACTTGTTATACATCATACTTTGCCTGTATATGCTATACATCACACACTTAAATGCTGCCCTTTTTAGAATTACATTGTATAGAGTCTTTTCCTTTGCTGATTATACTCAATGCAGTATTGTACTCCTAGAACCACTTTTTTTTTCTCTTCCTCTCAGCAGCAGCAAGTGAAATAGCAAGAAATAAAATACCAGTGTAAAATGCTTTATCACTCAAATTGTAAATACACCCTCAATCTTTGCAGGGCCACCTACAGACAAGCAGTAAAAGGAAGCTGCACAACTGTCCTGGTCACCCTGGTTCATATGTTTCAAGTGGTACAAGACAGTAGACAGCTGCTGACTCAACAAGGAGAGGAGGAGGAGATGTCCCCTACCTGTTCTCCAGGTAAATAAGCCCTGATTTATTCAACAACCTCATGCCATTTGCACAACCTCCTCCTTAGCATTTTATATCCAAACAACTGCTTTGATTTTAGACCAAGTGGTTTTCCATTCAACTTCACGGATGCATAATGAATTAATTAGTGACTCTTCCTTCACTAATTTTTATATAAGCAAAAGATTTTTAGAAGTCACTTACATAGGCATTGTATTGTATTCCAAGATTCTTCCAGAGTACCCAGAAATTCCCCTGCAATTGCTTCTCTTGGTTTGACACACAAAAAGATATTACATCATTCTGTTCTTAACAGGGATGGCTAACTTGCAGCTATTTAGCTTTGTAAATCTCCAATGCACCCCCTGCCCCGCTGCATGGTGTGACCAGGAGCTCCACTGACATTGAGTTTGCAAAGTTTTCTAAATCCTTGTATGTGGGGAGAAGTAAACTGAGTTTATCTGTTTGTCTGGGTGACAACTTATCCAATCCCACCAAACTGGAACTGCTGTCCCTCTTAGCTCTTTTGAGAAATCATGGATGTATTTTGAGAGCATCAGCTACACAGCTATTTGTATGCATACTTTGTAGAGTTGGCAGACTTGGCCAACCCTGGCCTTATCTCCAGCAATCTGATAACACCGAACAATTCTAGATGACTTATCTCTCCTGGGCAGCTTTTTTCATTCTTTCTACAAGCAGGTTTCACTACTCTCTTCAATCTTCTCTGTAGTCCAAATTCCTATTCCAGAACATCATATCTAACATTATTAAGATAAATTGCTCAAATACACAACTTCAATACTGCACAATCATCTCCAGTAGTACAGCTTTAAACAACACTTTTATTCTCCTGAGGCATAAGTTGAATTTGCTGTCAAATTATCCAGTATAGCTTTCTTAATTCCCAGAAGTGACTGCAACTGACAGCAAAAGCATTTTTATGCTATACTTCATATTTTCTCTCCATGTTTTCACAGTCATAATGGAGAGGATACCCCTATCTCCTGCATTAAATTGCCTCAGTTCCTTCAGCAAGTATTTGAAAGCAAAGGCTTTAATTAACTCCCTCATTCTTTGTATAGAACCTGAGATGATTTAAACATTAATGTTTCCTAGTTTAGTTTATATATATAAAAAAACCCGACAAAAACTAACAAATCATTTGCAGTACACTATTCTTCACGTTTACTGGGACCAAAGCTTTAACACATCAGTCAGCTTTTCCTTCTCATTTGCCATCAGTCACAGGTGCCACCTTACACATCTAGAGAAGCAGAGCTAGAGTCTGAGCATGCAGGTTAGTGACTACCACTGAGTACATAGAATCAATGCAACTTTCCTGAGGCACTGGGCGGGGGGGGGGAAGGCAGATGAAGTGTCCAGTGAGTTTTCAATTCTAAAATCTTAGCATTTTAAATGTATTACCATTCATCTACAAAACAGGTACCACAGACACTTGTCTATTACAAACCAATTTTCTGCCTTTCAAAGTCCTGGCATATGAGTCTGGCCAGCACTTCATTTGTCAGTGCCTTAATTCTCGCAGGCATCTCCTGTCACAACCTATCAAGTAGTCTCTACTATCTAATTGGACTATCCATAATACTGATGAGCTAAAATGTATGTGATCACTGTGACCTGCAACAAAAGCAATAATTCTATAATATAGGTAAGTATGCACAGATCCTTTAAAATTTTAAATTTAATTAATATTCTAAGACAAAAATCAGAAAATTAAACTGAAAAGATCCTCAAAAAAAGGCAGAAAATGCAATAATCAATAACAGTAATAAATACTATTATTATGAACATTTAAAAGCTACTTAAGTGAGACAACAGGTGCAACAGATTTGCACTTTTTATAAAAAACGGATCTGAATAATTCAGAGTGTTGAGTCATTAATTCCTTTTCAGCAATGTTTTAGGGGCAGGAATTTAAGATAATTGTTATAAAAACACTGCTGTAAACATTTCCAACATGACGCTCTCCAAGAAACATACAAGTATGGTTACTGAAAAAATAACCTGACAACTGCTGGAGTGCATAGTGCTCACAAATATTTACTTTACATAAGATTCAAGTGTTGCTTACATATGCACATAAAAATTACAAAGATGGTAATAAATTCACTGTTACTTTTCAGACTAATAACATTCAATAACCATTACACATGAAAAAAATTAGAGGAAAAAAAAGCACAATTTTCAGTTTATTTTTGTGTTTCATAATATTGGGGTCAGCTAATTCTTTTGCTTTCCTTAAACTATATGCTTTTGGGTTTGTTCCCCCTCCATTTGATTCCACTCTAAGCATGGCAACAGGATAAACTTCTAAAAACACGAAAGCATGATTTTTAAAATGCGCCATACTGACAGCAAAACCTAGATCCATGTGTATTTTACAAACTATATTATAGTTATTTTAAACTAGATACATTTCAAAATTGTCGGTGTTGCTTAAAATAGACCCATGTTTTGTTTAAAGCCCACAGAAACCATAAGAATGTCAGGTAAGAGTACTTATGCCCACAAAGTCCACAACACCCTTTAAATTTATCCAAGCAACTCTCTGAAAACATTAACTTGTTTCTCATTTAAATCCACCACAACACCAAACTTGATGACATCAAATGTGTGCTCTGTAGCATTTTAAAAATCACCTCTTCATTATTAAGAAATTTTATGATAAACAAATTCTTAATTTATTTATAAATTATGCTGCAAATTTATATGAACCATTTTGAATGCAGTATGTAAATTTCTGTATAAGAATCTCAACCCAATAGATAAAGGGAAGAAAAAACAAAACTAATATTTTCAACATGGATCCTGCCCCCCTCCCCAAGTTTACAAAAGGTTCTGTATAAATAATTTAAAAGCCAACCAAAGTCAATGAAGCATTCCTCATTGAAGAAGACATACATCAAAATCCTTTTAGCTTTTGTGTCTCACAGTGAGCTAAAGTTATAATGTGTGCAGTATGTGAAAAAGATACTTTGGCATTTGGCACATTTTATATCAAGCCCCTCTTTTGAAAATTACATTGGATAGGAAAAATGTAACGTGATACCAGCTTAGCAAGAGTCTTGCACTTACCAGAATTGTGGCAGTAGTCCATATACTGTGGAATTTGGATTGTAAAGGCTACCAAATCTGGAGCTAAGAGAGATTCTGGCTTTCTACTCTCATTGAGCCATTTACTGCTGTGTAAGTCTCTGGTGTCAGAAGGGCCTTGAATTAAAGGAATCAGCTTCTCTTTTCCACAGTCACCTAAGACAAAGATTAGACTCCTTACAGCTTTTACCGTAACAAGATAGATTTTCAACACATACACATTCACTAGTCCAAAGAGAACAGCTATTAACATTGTAAATACAGAAGAGGAAATAGAAAGAGCAATCTCATATAAACTGTTAAACAACTTCCTCAATGTTATCTTGTAAAATGTCTTTACATCCAGGCAGATTTCAAATTAAGTAATCAATTCTCTTTGAAATAGTAATTCCATCCCAACTTTATAACATAATATCTTTAAAAATCACCATGAACTCAATTTTTAATGTTCTTGACATTAGCTGCCTTTATATATGAAGACATCATAGACATTGATAGGAAAAGTTCCTGCATGCTCTTCAAGAAAAATTCTGTTAAAGAAATTTAAAAACTATTTATCACATAGCCCTCAAAAACTTCAAAAGCAAGATACATGCTTCTAGTATTAATGGAAAATGAAACATTAAACAACAGAATACATCAAAATGATGCTACAAATAAAGCAAAATGCAAATATTCTGTGTAATATGAAAATGCAGAGTTATTCCAGTTTCTTCAGTGCTTTTAGATTAATATTTGTCTCAGCAGGCCAAAAAAAAAGAATCTTTATTTTTTTATTCAGTGTAAAAATTGACTGTACTGGGGCCAGACTGGATCATCCTGGCACACTTAACAATAATAATAAAAACCCCAAAACAGAATACAAAAAAACCTCTCTGATTCATAGGAACAATGAGTAAATTCTTGTTTCAGTAACTCTCCTTGTAAAAAGCAAGGCCAATTCTCCTATACAGGCAATAAAGTTTTACATGGTCCAGCTGCACATACCTGGGGCTTTGGCACAAATTTTTATTGATCCCACGGTCCCAGAGGCACATTTGACCAATGATGTGCCGCAGTACTTCAATTCAACATTCTGGATTGAACCCTCAAGAGTTGGCAGGGGATTCTTAGATTTCACACCTAATAAAAGAAAACTGCAAATGTACTAGCCTGTTGAATTTAAATATTTTTATATTCCTTCACCAAGGCATTTAAACTTAATTATACTTTAATTATCTACCTTAGATGTTCTTATAGCATTTTTGTTGTGATTCACAGTTTTTAAATGGAAGTGAGAGAATGCTGTATATGGGCATTTTAATACAAAGTAATGCATAAAATATATAAAGATACTGTGAGGAAAACACACAAGGCCACTTAGAAATTGGAATAATAAACATGTATATATACACATACATACACTTTTGTTTTCACTTTATAAGTGCCACCTCAACTATTCTCTTTCATGTTTTTATTATGACCCTTTCATTTCAGGATCTTAAAATGACTAAGTGTTTTCAGCTTACATTTAGACGACAACATTTTACTCGGTAGCAATGTAAAGCATTAAATCCATGCAGCTGAACGGCACAGAAAGCCAATGGCACACTTGCCATTTTTCAATGGAAACTGGAGTTCAAACCTTGCCTTAGGTCAAAAGTGGAAATAAGTTTTGGTGGTCTTTCTTCAGCCCCCATTTGTGCACACCAGAAAACTACCGCACCGGTTAGAAGAAATTGGTGCTATTGGCAGTCACTTCTGAAGAGCTGCCTAGAAGCATGGCGGCAGCGGCAGGGGATCTTACAAGTCAGGACTGAGATATGTTGGCAGAGCTTCAGGGCAGCCCCCAAACAGCCCCAGAGCATGGGTGGAGGAAGCCAGCCCTCCTATTCTGTATAGCGCTGCCTATCAGAAGAAAATACATAAATTTACTTGCAAATTGGAAATAAATAGTTTCAACACCTGTAAGAAGTATGAAAGGAAAAACTAACAGAAGTTACCATTTTTTATGGGTTTTTTCCCCTCGTGCAAAAGTGACTTGGAATTTGTCAGTTAAAATTGGCGAGCAGCTTGTTAATTATGCAAACATTAGTATAATTATGGAACTGTTTCCTCGCATATGTAACATAGAATTTGTTCCAAAATCCATAATTATGCAAGGAAAGTATTATGGAATATCAGGTAAAAAAAACAATTTTAAAGCATTTTGATATGTGTGTCAAGATTATACACATTAAAGAAAATATATTTTCTACAGAATTAAACTCAGTAGTTTTTTTGCACAATCTCCTAAAGACTTATCCCAAAGAACAACCTTTAATATATAATAACTAGTAAACAAAAATTCCTAAAAAATGATAGGAAACAGAAGATTTAGGATTAAACCTGGTAATTGTGCTTACTTCACTGTGCCTATTCCAGTTCCTAAACATTGAAGTGTATTTGGTAGTGCATATAAAATCATTTGGTAAGCAGACTTCTTGACATATATTTATTTAAGTTTTGTTCTGCTAAGACATTAAAATAATTTTTTAATAAAAAGTACTTTCCAAGGTAGGAAGAGAAAAGCAGCATACGAAGAGACACATGGCATTTAGTAAACCAGACTGACATGTGAAAGTAGGTTCCACATTCTGTGCATACTTTGTTATCAAAATTTAGCCTGTCTTTTGTGTTCGAGGTATGCCCAGCCTTTTCCCAATTTGTGATTCAGGAGGGCTTCAGGCTCAAAGAATGCTCACTGCAACCCATTTGTGCGCCTGCCACTAACAACACCCCATCAGTTCTCAGTCTGAAAGATCAGCTACCGGTTTTAGTCTTGTGAATACACCCTCATTCCCAGTCTTGCCCAGGGTAAGCCTCTTTTAAAGCTGAAAATCCTCTTTGATCTAAGGTGTAGTATCAGACACAACACATGAATTTGTCAAAAGCTGAGAGGGTATCTTTAGGCATCTCCTAGTCTTGGCTCTGCCTCCTTGTACCTCCTATAAACTTGTGCAAATAGAGGCTATTGTGTTGAAAAGAAAAAAGAAAAGAAAAAAGAAAAAAAAAGTATGTTTTTCCATGTCTTCTGCCTATTCCAAAACAAAGATTATAAAATACTGTTAGTAGCAGCCAAGATTACAGTCAAAGCAAAACACATTTGAGTTCATAATTTGACCCCCATCTTTCAAGTCTTCTCAAAACTGGTAGCTTCTTGCTGTTCCCATCTTTCAGCAAGTCTTTTATGCTTCAAAATACAAGGTGTGATGTCCAATACATTTCTCTCACTTCACTATGGAAGATCAACTACTTTTAAAACCAAGTATTTTCCATCAGGGAGTCCGCTTTTAGATGCATTACCCTGGACAACCTCTCTGCATTAAGACTAAAACTTTCCATGTTAGTTACATGCATAACTTGAATTTTGGTTTAGTATCATATTTGAAAACAAGGAACCAGGTTCCAGGTGATCATGCTCCCTATTTGTTTCTATTCACTCCTATTCCCTCACCAAATAACTTCTGGAATCGTTGAATTTCAACAAGATATGGCAGCGTTACTGAAGACATTTATTTCCTACAATCTTCATAAAAACGTGGGTATATTTGTCCTGTTACCTGACCAGTCAGCATATGCATCACAGTCAGCAAAGCATAGCTCAAACTAGCCAGTGCACTGTTTTTCACCCAGCCAGTAGTTAGGGATCATGATGGGAAGCTAGGAAAGCTGAATGGCTTGACTTTTAAGAAACCCACAAACCCTTAATACGTGATCATATAATTAACAATTATATTTTAATGCATACGAAGAAGTAACTGATAGCAGTAAATAAGCTATTTCTTTCTGGAACACCTGTTAGAGGGATAGGATGAACACCTCAATTGTTTTCAACTATTTGAAAAGAAGATAGAAGAGTATTAGGAAAACATAGCATAATCATGCTTCTCCTTTTCTACGTTGCTTTGACATCAAATGGCATCATCATCCTGCTCCCAGTTTTAACAGCTGATAACCACAGCACACGACAGTAATCAAGGAGAAGTTGCAAGAAATATTAATTCTGTTCAGGTTGCACAACTTGGGACAGGGGGATACTCAGAAAACCCATTTATTAAATATTAAAATCCTATACAGAGCCTACAGTAAGGAATAAGGAACTTAGGATGTCTAACTAGACTTTCATCACAGACAAAAATCACCTGAACGTAAGGTGATTCCCCTTACTCAATTACAAGTCTCTTTTTCAAAGTACAGAAAGTTTAGAGACTTTTGGTGAACCATTTATAATGAATAGGCTTAATATAGGGAAACAGCACATTTTCTTCAGTCTCTGAAAATTTTTGGAAATGATGAACCATCCCTCAAACTGCTCAAATTGGCAAGGTGCTCTATAAGAATAAAGCAGCCTTGTTTCCTACGTATGCTTCTGACTATCTGTAGCTTCCATCCTTGTAACTTTAGTTCTTCCCAAATATTCTCCCTTATTATCTCTTTCATCATGATAGTATCATTATAAAATCAAAGTCTCAACAGTTGTACACATAGCTAAAATATTTCTTAAATACCTACTTCAGCAAACAAATGTTTAATCAAGTGAAGACTGGGGCTTCCTTCCCTCTCCTCAATGTTTATAAACTTTTTAGAAGTAGTGTCTTCTCACAGGGTTGATTGAGCAGGAAAATGTTAAAACTCCTAGACAAGAAATGCTTCATGCCTCCAAATACTAACTCAAATTCAGTATGGAGACAAACACTCCACAGGATTTGAATTAAGACATTGAGCATGAATTCAAAGAGGAACTAGGGAAACTAAATCTATCATTGCCCAACAGCAACATTATCCAAATTCAACGTCCTGCAAATGAAACATGAGAAAGGCTTATTTCTAAGGTGCAAGACAACAAAGTAGAATTTGTGCTGTACTCGCTCTGGAATCATGCTTTGAAAAGCAGCACTGTGATTTACTTGACTTTGTTGCGTGGTGGAGTCAAAATTGGAGAACAGAGCAACCATGTTTGTTTTTCAGTACACCTCACATTTTCTTTAGTTAATTTATTATTTTCATCAAGAACATGGTAATCAAAGACTTTATGGAGATAGAGACACACATATACCTGTCTCCACCAAATATAATCTATGGCTGCTTCCAGATAAAAATGATGATTTTCTAGTTGTGTGATTTTTGTACTGGAAACATCTCGCCCATTGTAGAACTACTTGCAGTAAAAATCAAGTGTTTCCTTCCTGATATGTAACCCTGTTTATACTTGGTGATCAAACAATCTGTTTTAGCTGAATCACTCTTATCACACATAGAATAGAACACATCACCACAGACCTAAAAAACTGTTCTTTCCGTACTGCAGAACCCCAAAATAGGCAGAAAGGTTTTCTAACTTAAAATCTACTATGCCTTGACAATTTACACTTTGTGCACACAAACTCACTTTAATTTCAACTCCAAGCCTAAAGAGCCATTCTGTTCTAGAAACATGCACAGAAGTATCACACCATCGAGGAAGGTTCTCCCACACTTTAAAGCAGGCATTCACATCCTCCCCCCAAACTTTTCTGGTCATAGCTTTAATCCTCTCCAGGTACATAACCCAACTACGCAGCTTGCCCCAAGTCCCTACATTCAATGACATTCTATGTGCAAGCAGGAGGGAATCAAATATCTAAAGGCAGGTCACAATTGTGTCTTTATAGATCAGCCCAGGATTTCTGCTAACAAGCCTATTAATGCTAGGCAATCATTTAATTTTAGACCTGTTTAAAAAAAGTTACCTAACTAGTGATTTTACCAATGGCCTATACATCTTCTACCAATCCATTTGTAGTAAGGTGAATTTGCAATGATTAATGGAAAACCAAGAGACAAAATCTAAACTTATCAATAGAAAATGCAGGAAACCAGCAAAAGAGGTATGTTACTGATTCTGAGGACTAGAGTCAGGACTATGTGCCGCCAAATCCCTGAAATACAATAAATAATTCTTTAGAAAGATCATAAAAGAGAGAACTGCAAAGTATGAAATAGGAAATGAATAAGGCATGACTAAAACTTCCAGAAGCAGCTCCACATGAATTCTCCCCATATTTAGGTTATGGCCTCAGAAGGAAAAATTTCAATATTTAAAGCGTTAAGTACCAGTAAACCATGCTTTGGCAACATGATATAGTAAAAGACTGTCACATACATGTCAAAATGATTTCAAACTCAGTAAAAAGACAAATCCATGAATAAAAGCAAGGAGCTATTAACCAAATGAAATAACATTTAGGCCTAAGTCTTACTGGAATCAAGAAAAAATGTCCAATTATTTTCACAGAAATATATATTTAAGTTTTACATGACTGACACAGAGAAGCTAGTAAACAAATCAAAGCATAAGAGAAACCTCATTTCTTTCATGAGAGATACTCATTTGTGTGCAGTCCCTGCTTAAGCAGTGCCCTCACTGAGAACTTCTGAAAGTCTGTACTGAACTTGGTTAGAGACGGCACTTCTGAGGAACTTGAAGACCAACTTGAAAACCAAACTTAATTCCTTCCTCCTTGCAGTACAAACATAATAGAAGCCACAACGACCAGCTCTAGCTGGCATTGGCCCTACTTCTCACATTCAAAGCATTGGGGGAGCATGAGCTTTCATGTTCTTCCTTGCAGTAAAACAGCAGCAGTGTAGGAACTTCAACTTGTTTGATCACTGTGCCTCCTTGCACACAACACCTGAAAACACTGGGGGGTTTGCGTTTGGGGTATTTTCTCTTCCTTTTTTTTTTTTTTTTTTTAATTGGAAAAAAGAGAAAAAGAGAGATTTTCTAAAATGTAGAAGCCAGGTTATAAATACTTTCTCAGTTTTTCCTGTAGTAAAACTAAATCTTTGTGATGAAGTTCCCCAAACATCTTTACTGTGTTCACAATTCCACATTTTTAATCTGTCACCATAGTCTGCAGACCACATTTTGCAGCCCTAATATAGACACTCACAGGCTACTATTTTCTTTCTTCTACAAAACAGTAATTCAGGCAGCTTATTTTACGGAGGTGTCAAGAGATTGGTCTATTTTTTTCTAACTCAACTTTATTTAGCATTACTATTGCTATTCTGATCATCATAATTATTTATTTTCTTGTAACTGTGTCAACCAGTTTTCAGTCTATATACCACTATATTCTCAGAAATTACTGTTTCATCCCCACCCACTCCCAAAACCTAACAGGGCAATAACAACAGGATTATAGTAGACTTGTCTTGCCTCTAATGTATGGTGAAGTGGACAGATTTTCTACTGTCTTGAGCTTCTTGTGCCACAGTTCCACACCTAAAAGAAACCTGTCCTAAAAAAAAAAAAAAAAAAAGCAAAGCTCTGCTTTCATTTTCTCTTCAACTACGGTACTCAAAGGAAAATGCATGAAAGGGTGAAAGCAGTTATTGACAGACTGAAATACTCCCTAAAGAAGGTCAAGCTGCTTTCTTTTTGGGCAACAATAACTAAATATTTATCTATGTAAGTATCTACCGTTCTCTTCATCATTACACAGGCTGCAAAAAGCACATATATGCACACACACACAATACAAAAATTAATCTCCTCACATACTTTCAGTATTTTCACAGACAGATTTCAGGGCCAAGCACACAGCCAGTCATACGCTGGTCTTCACTTTGGAGATAAATATTAAAACCTCTGTAACTAACCACTTTAATCCTTAAACTGCCTGTAAACTAATTAAGGCTTCTCTATTTCCTGAACACTAAAACAGACATAGGACCATCATTTAGTAATTGGAGATTTACATATTGCAAAAAAAATTTCCCAGCTTGCTAAAGAACAACAGCATTTCGCCTACAGGGAGAGCCATTTATATCTGGCAAATCCCTGTTGCTACATTCCCGTTTTGAGACTCCACACAACACCCTTCATACAGGTCTCCCCACCTGCCTTAATCCACAAACTTCTTGATTTTTCTAAAATCCTGCTTCAAATGGAGTTAAATAAGAAACCTGTGATTCAAAGACTGAAAACCAATATTGAAGACGTCAGAGAACATTTGGAATAATATGTTTAAGGCATTCTAGGTCAGAGGCACCTTTGAATAATTCCTTATTGATAATCTGTTTTAAGTGATTATCCAGTCAGGTAAAATAATGCTTTAATTTTGAATGCTCATAGAACAACTAAGCATCTATGACTGAAAAAAACCCACTTTTCTGAAAATACAACAGAGCTGGGAAATGTTTCAGAACTCCCTTTACCCACTGTACTAAGGCTGGTCAGCAAACATTCAGGACAAGGACCTGGATTGGATGGATTCAAACAAAAGGACAAGGACCATCCTGAAACATTCTCAGTGTAAGGTACAGAAATACAATCCATACAGTCCAACTGCTGCTCCTTTTGATCTAAACAGCCAACGTTTTGTGAAGGAATACCACCTTCCATCTTTAAACATATATAGTACTGCAAATAGCTCTAAAACCTTGCTGTGAGAAGCGTAGTTTTGGGCAACTTTTTATTATTAACCTCATTATTGCTAACATTCAGGCTATTTAGGCATTGCCAATTATAAACATACCTAATTGAAGCTATTATTTTAGATCTGGCAATGTGACACTGGTCAGGACACAGGATTAAAGTGGCTTTAGTGGCACTGTTCCTGCTGTTGTAAACAGAGGTTCAAAAAGAAGAAAAGGATTGATTTTCTTTTCTGCACAATTCAACAGCTGCATTTCAGATACCCCTGTATCATTGGAGACAAATGGTAGAAGCCCAAGTTAATGCATTAAAACAACTTCTGTCTTCCAAGAAAATGCAGAAAAACTATCAGAATCTGAATTTCTAACTCTTAAAAAGCATGTCCTATCAATCCTCATATCTATACATTGTCAGCAGACAAATGCTAAAAATGACATGGATGCAAATGCTTCCAGAATACAGATAAATAAGAACTTGAGAAACTTTCACCATAAAGTATTTGAAGCAAGATCCTGAAAAAGATGGAGAGAGGAAAGAGCTTACAGTTTCCACCCCTAGCAACACACCCTTTGGTTGGAAGCATGCACTTGCAATCAGTTGCTTCCATCTGAGTCATATAAGCCTCTACCCCTTTCAAATACAGTAGTTTTGCTGTATCTGAGGATAAGTTCAATAGCTCATGCAAAATGTCAACACGTAAAGTATATTAAAACACTTTCTCATTAATATATGCTAATATGATCACCAAAAAAATTTAACTGCATTTTCTGTCCTGAGTTTCTATTAAGTCTAGTTCAAGTTTAATCCAGTACCAGTTCAAATGCCTTATCTTCAAATACGCTAAGTTGCAATATATCTTAGGTTCTGGAATAAAACCTGCATTTTACAACCCTTCTTTTAGTAAAAAGGTGCATAGTAACTAGAGAAAAAGGACATCTACAGCTTTCTAGGACAGCAAAATGTGGGATGAAAGAACAAAGTCTTAGAGAAACCAGAGGTCATCTCAGATCTCATCACCTTCTGTTTCAACTGTGGAGCTCATTTCTCTAAGACACATCTATTTAAATAAGCTATTTGGCAACTATGAAACTAATAAAGCCTGGTTACCTATGAGTTTGTATTCCTTTGCCTCATTCACCAGAGCAGATGCAAACCTTAAGGTGCTATGTAACATACCTACTATGCAAGAGACAAGAAATGCCAGATCTCACCTGGACCTACACATGGTTATGAGCTTCCCTGTAACACACACGACACCTGGTCACCTGCTTGCTGTCAGAGTATCTAATGACTGAAATCTCTCACAAGCTCAATTTGAGAAAATTGCATATAGGACAGAACAGTTATGGACCAGTAAAAAGGTCAACAATTGAGGATTCTAGACCGCAAAGGTTTATAAAAATTCAAAAGAAGGGCAGGTGTGTTCAGTAACAGTATTATCAAAAAAAATAAAGAACTAACATCTAAGGTGTAATCATTAACAGTTTGATTTCCTGAGTTGCTGGGGATGGTAGGGGAAAGCAAAAGAGAACATTAACATCTTTCAGTTAGGAAGTGAAGACAGACAGCAGTTGTGTAGTTAAAAGATGGACAACAGAGGTTGCTGCTGGGAACACTGACTGTTAAGGAGTAGGAAATAGCAGGAAGACAGTAATTCAGACGGGGTGGGTAAGTAAAACATGATAGATATTACATGGAAAAAGATTAAAATACACTATATCAGTATTATCTTGAACAGCCTCCCCATGATTTTCCTTTTCAGGCAGTATATGCTGCTTTAAAGAACAGAAAGATCTGAGGCTACCCCCTCACATAGAGTTTTCCAGGAATATAGATGACAAGATTTCACTTTCTTTAAAAATGAGTTTTGTTTCTAACTGGAGTATCATTCAATCACAGTTTTCTATATGGCACTGCATTTCTTAATGATACCACTGTGCTCCTCCCAGCAACTTAAATATACATTGTTTAGAATATAAACTTAAAACCACAATGCTCTAAGTTTAACAAAAATCTTTTTATTTTCTTTTAAATATTCTATGCAACTACTGAGAACTTAAAGAGAAACAGTACATTTAGTGTCTGGAATGGCACTTTCTTACACCAGGAGAATATTAACCTTTAATCCTTGAAATCATTAAAGAAATGTTTGTAGAAATATTTTTAGCCTCTTTATCTGGTCAAAGTACTGGAAGTTAAGTCGTGTCTGTACAAACCAATCATTTCACCAGCAGTTTTATATTTCTTTAAAGCCTCATATAAAAAGCACCTGCTTAAAGTGAGTAATGGAGTTTTATATTCATTGCACTTAGGAACAGCGTATGTAACCTATTCCGTTTTCCTCCCTTGTGGAATATATTTCAGCTTATATTGCACAGCACATTACCGATGTGTATAAAGACTCTCTGATCAGCAATTTGGACTGCAGACAGCAACCTGCATGAGTACGCTTTTTTCCCCTGCTTAAATACAGTATCCACTTGATTCACCAACACAAATTAAAACCATCCTTTAAAGATGATGATCTCACCTTCACAGTGAATACATGAAGCCCATACATGCTAACACCATAACAATGTCAGGCTACAATCTACACCATATACACTGCACAACCAACAAGCAATACACGTGCTGTCAGCATTATAAAAAAAGATGCTCATATATAATCTTCTCTGGCTAAAGAATACAAAATCTCCATTAGCATGATTAATTTCTGAGAGGTTAAAAATCTTACTGTCTATTAAGATAAAAAAAAGAAGAAAATCCAAATGCAACGGAAGTCCTGTAACATAGCATATATTACAGACACAATTTAATCTTGGAATTAGCATTTTGTCAAAAGAAAGCATGAAAAAGGGTACTTCCACACTATAGCTTATTAAAGCACATGCTTGTGACATACTTCTTTATAGTTGAGAAATTTAAGGAATTCCTTAACTCAACCTCAGCATAAGGTTTCCCTTCAGAGTTATTTACTACTGTATTTTGATAAAAGTATAAACTTGCAATAGCCTAACAATAGGGTTCTTCAGTTATGACAACATTCATATTGGACTCAAGTATGTAATATAGGCATGACCACGTAACAAAAAGAACATACTATTTTTAAGTAAGCTCCTGTTTTTCATTAAAAAAAAAAAAAAAAACCCAATACTGAACTTTGACAGGAGTATTTAAATAATTTCTGTAAATACTTCTGCACAATTAACCAGAATCATACAACTGTATTCATGAATTCATTGTAATATGTATTACCATATTACACACAGAAAGCACATTGATTTCAATGTATTTCAAACAGTGTCCTTAGCAGACTGATTTATCCTCTATGCACAGAATCATACCTTCACAAAAGCAGCTGCTACCTT
This sequence comes from Aquila chrysaetos chrysaetos, assembly GCF_900496995.4. Taxonomy (NCBI): domain Eukaryota; kingdom Metazoa; phylum Chordata; class Aves; order Accipitriformes; family Accipitridae; genus Aquila; species Aquila chrysaetos. The sequence continues at coordinate 24,187,097 of NC_044007.1, forward strand.
AAAGTAGACAGTTACTCTTTGCATCTTTTCCCATCCACGTCTCTTTATGTTGGTAAGTTTTAAATAACATGGAAAATAAATTTGCCAGAACAACTTAAACTAAGCATAGAATTACCCATCAATATTATTGCACGTAAGTACTTACTCACTGAACTAAACAGGAAGAAGGACTATATTACATTAGCTTGATTAGTACCTCATGGAATGCTGCAGATGAAGTTTTGAGGTCAAGGCAAGTTTACAGAGCCCATGAGAAGTAGAAGGAATAGATATTCTATAGTCATACATTTGAAGAAGTAATATCTGTGATTGGGGAAGTACAGTTTTCTAACTTACTGTAATTAGGTTAGCACTACAGTAAGCATGTTTGTTATAAATTTTAACTCCGATATACTTTGTACAATACATCTTGATAAATCTACCCAATATTAAAATATCTGAGGAAGAGAGGACTTCAAAGATAAAATGAAATCCTGATAAATCTTCACAGTATCTTAGAATGATATCCAAAGGAGAATTTGAAAACAAAAAAAAAAAGTCAACTTTTTAATACAGAGGAACATTACTATGAACTTACTTTTTACAGTGCTGTTTCTTTTGCCAATTAGATGTCCTTACCAAAATTTCAAATATGTACTGAATGTCCTTATAGGAATTATAGCTCGGCTTAGTTTATAAAAAGGAGGCCTATATGAATGCCAGTTGTATGCTTTTCAACAGAAGGATGTAAACTTATTTAGCAATGTTTTTCTCTTTCATCTTATCTCTAGTTTCTGTGTAGATTTATAATGCTCGTTGTTTCCAATTTTAACAAATCACCTAATGGCAGAAAGGAAAATATGTTAACCTTGGAATTATTTGCAGTTGTAGAAATCCCTTTTGTCTGGCTCATGCAAGGCCTGCAATCTGTTTTAAACACAGATTGTCTGTCTTTTGTCTGACAGCCACCAAGCTGCACAAATTACTTTCTGCCTGTTCACCTGTTTGCAGCTGTGTCTGTAAGCTAAGGATTCTGTAGTTTGACTTGAGCAACCACTCCACGATTGATGACATGTGCTGCTGATAAACTGAGCAATTTGAAGAAATTACTGGCTAAACTTATTGAAAGACATCTGTGCATGAGCTGAGAACTAGAAGCCTTCAATTGTGTGTTTGCAACCTGCAGTGCCGGCAATCTGTTTGAAGTGATACTCTCCTATAAGAGAGCTGGCCCTGACACAAAATAAGTAAAGCATCTTTGCAACATATTTCCTCACACACCAACAGAATTCTGCTCTTTTGGTCTTAAATATACTTCCTAAATAGAGGATATAACAACAATTAAGACTTCCTGTATTCATCTAGCAGAAGTAACTCCTTTTGAAGTGTTTCCATTTTTCACTCAGATTTGGCTTTTTCTGTATTCTTTCTCAGCCTTCTCCACTATATAGACTAGCTCTCAGCAGCTGATGGTAGTATGAGCATCCCACAGGCACACTTACTCTTTTATGTTAGCCAAGAAGACATGCCTTTGCAGTATTATGGGTGTACAGCTCAACTCTTCCTTCCACTTGCAGTACACCATTACGTCTTCAGCTAACTAATATTAACACCTGAAATTTCTGCTCTAAAGTTTAGTAATCAAGAAATTGTATTTCCGAACCTTGTGAATCTGGATAATGTTTGAGCTTCTGGGGGATGTTTGCAGACGTTAATTTTAAGCTCAGGAAGCCCAAGACTGCTATCTCAGGGTAAGCACGTGCATGCACATGTGTGTATGTATGAAATTCTTTAGGTTTATAAAAGCTCCACCAGACTGGTGAGCTGTGTGTGATGGCTAGTCATTTCTAAGCTGTACATCACATTTAGCAAAATAAATTCCTAAGTCATTTGGGACACATTCTATAGTGATATACTTCAATGTTGCTCCCATTTCCTTTGTTCTTACACATTCAGCATAAATGTGTTTCAAGTATACATTGTGACAGAGTAAGTCAAAGCAGAATTCTACACATCTTCAAATGTTTTAGTAGCCCAGAATAACCAACAAATTAAAAACAGCACTAAAATAGCTTGATACAGTAATGAGAAAAAAAAAACGTAATTGAAGTGTTAAGCCTAAAAATGTAACTAAGTGCTTAAAGAACTTCCAACGTGAGTAGTCAGAAGCACAGAAACTGTCCGCTTTCACATCTGCACATTAACCCTCTCCCATCCAAGCCCTCCTTTTATGCATTTAAAAAGGATTAAGTATGCAGTACTTAAGTATTTGCAGTGAACCATCAAACAAACTATTCATTTCACCTTGTTGTCTTTGCAACTAGTTCATACTAAAAGTCAAGGTACTAAAATGATCAAACAATCAAGACTTGTATCTGTGCTATTTGTTAGTTTCATAGCAAATGAAATTAGTGCTTCCATTTTAATTTCTTAAGTATTTGAAGGCAAATATTACCTTTAAAAGTATCTTCACAAGCAAGGTTTACTAACAATGACAATTTTGAAAATACATATCATATTTGATGAAAAATTATCACTGTGCTTAAACACATTTGAAAATAGGAAAGCAAAGCTTTCAAGTTAAGTAGCTATATAAACTGGGCTTTCACATTTCAGAACCAATACACTGGATTCAACGCAGAACTGAAGTGACCTCCCGGAAAAAAGAATATATAGTATAGTGTATATGCATACAATAAATCAAGTCCTGATTATGTGCGGCTAATAACTATACATCACTAATAATAAAACCCTTAAGATACTGTGCTATAGCAGATATCTAAGTAAATACAGTACGTTTTTATCTTTACCCTCTATGCATATTGTGAGTTCGAGCATTTTTAATGTCAGCTTTTATTTTAAAAGAGCTAAGTCGTGAGAACATTCTTATGTACCACTTCATAACTCTGACACCAAGTATGTATAAAAAGATTAGCCTTTATTTGGTATAAAATCAGTTGGCAGTTTTACATCTGTGCAATGCAACATAAATACCCCAGCTGGCATCTCAAGCTCACACACATATGGACTTCAAAACAGAAACTTCCTTATTTGCAGCACTGCCAGGGTAATTTTGTATACTCTGCATACTACAGCTATTTGTCAGGCCTCTGCAGGTGTGCACTGCACATAAACACACAGCTGTAGTCTAGCAAGCCAAGTGTTCCATCAAACACATAAAGGGAGACCTCAGCAGCTGGATTAGTCATCCCTGCAACAGGTCCAGGGAGAACAATATGGGTTAGTATTTTTGGAAAAGCATGGATGGTAAATTTATGATTATGCTGGCCTTACCAAATAACTGCTGGATTGTGTCATTTTTATGCAATGTCTACTTATTAAAGTTTTTGTTAGAATGGCTGGAACAGACTGAATATTTTTTAGTTTTTAATATAAACAATAAGGTAGTTTATGTATAAAATAGTTTATTAAGTGCAAAATGTTAAAAGGTTTTCATGCTAGTGGTTGGTTTTTGACAGATGTTACAATTATTTGCATTGGCTTTAACAGACAAATCACTGGAATCAATTATAGTTAGTATATCATAAAGTTTCTTACTAGTTATATATTATACTTTGTCACATTTACTATAACTACATAGCATTTTTCTATCTCTATGTTTTTTTCTCCAACTGCTTAGTTCACAGGTGAATTCCTAAAAACACTTGACAAAGAAGTGCAGAATAAACACTTTACTGTAACTTGCTTGCTTGTTTAAAGTATGATTTTAATGTTTTAAAAAAAAACAATAAAAATGACTCTCTCAGAACTCTTTGGAAGACCCTAGCATCCACAGAATTTCATGGTGGTCATAAAGATGTTAAAAATATTTTAATAAACCAGAAAAAGCAGTAAGCCTAATTTTATGCAAATTTCCTTTAAGAAACTTCATATGTCAAAAGCAAGAATAAAATGAATCAAAAAGAAAATTAATAAAAATTTTAAAACAATTTGTCACCTATTTATCCCGAATGTTCAGTGTACAGTATGTGTTTTAGCATTTAAAAATTGCCTCAGAAAAGATGAGAAAATATGAACACTATCATGACAAATCCTAGATGCATTTTATCCGTTAAACTCTGAGTTCAAATAATGTGCAGGTGCATGTGCTTGCTTGTCTTTGGTGTTTATTAAGAATCACAAAAGTTTACCAGATCTTACCCATAGCTCTCTTTTCTGAAGATGACATATTTACACACTCGTAACAGCTCTTTCAGATTTCATGTGCTGGGGGTAAGATGTCAATTTAACACATCAGTAGGGCGGACATTGACGAGTACTGAGAACGTTACCACTTTTTTCCTTGTGTACAGCAGTACTTGGCAGCAACCTGGGAACACTGTGAGCAGGAATCCGTTCCCAACTGCCTCTTCTTCATTAAGTTAATTGCATGATTTCAAGAAAGATGCAAAGGGGCTTCCTAAAAGTCACTTTCTTAAACATGACCTAAGGACATTTCAAGACCATGTATCTGTCATCCACCAGGCATATAACTATTGGTGGTTCAGTAATGTACATAAAGGTTATGTTAACATTATGGCAATGTAAGATCTAATCATATAGAATTACTGATAGGTAACTAACAATCACATAGTGATTTCCTCATGTGGTATAAACGTAGCTGTTCTTTTAAGACCAACAGGTTGTACTAAATGCTGAAAAGGCACAAGTGGCACCAGAGACAGAGATGAGCAATACTCAGCCATGCTCAGTATGACAGCCACTAAAACATGTCATAACAAAATCAAAGAAACACTTCAAAACAAAAAGAAAAGGATATTTAGAATATAGCGAAAATGGACATTGCAAAGTTAATTATTCCTTTTATGCAAACAACTCTATCTTTCTGAATCAAAACAAAAAAAATCTATAATTTCAGGGATACATATTTTGCACCCATCTTGGATCTACAGCCTACAAAAGAAAACATAAAGCTTTAACCATGGAATTACTCTTTTCTGGTAAACTGAAGACACAGTCCATATCAAAGATACAAGAATAAATAGAATAGGGCAGAACAGACTGATGGTTTGAGGGCAAAGTTATCAAGATTTAATGGCATATTATACCAGTGATAAACAATCATATTTAAAAGAAAAAAATAATTGTTTTATTAAAATGATCTACCATCATATAAGAGCTCCCAAGAAATCAGTAGGCCCTACTTCAGAAAAAAACTAAAACATCTTTCTTGAAAAACAATTAAGATGATGACAGTATTATACAGCAAAATAATGTGATCTCCATAAAATTGTAAAACTGTGCCTTTCCAAACTACTAGTCCTCTTGGCAAAAGTCTGAATTTTCAGGAAAAATTCAAGAAAGTGTTTCTGCGAATATTACAAGAAAATTTTAAAAGAGAAATTAGCGGTCATGAGTGTTAATCAATACAATGCAGTGAACTATAAGAGAATAGAAATTAGAGAGGGGGAAAGAGAGAGCAAGGAGAAGGGTGAGGGGCATTTGTTTCCCTGGGCATTACAGCGATACAATGGATTATACATGGATTTATCCATCAGAAACTTGTGTTCCAATCCTGGTTTCGGCAGGTATTTCCTACCCGACCTCAAGAAAAACATTCAACTTCTGGGCATTAATTTCTCTAGAGAAATACAAGGTCTTACAGGGGCATTTACTTATTAGATATGGGAGGATTCGTGTCTTGTAATAATTTTATTAATATCATACAAAATTTATCACTACACAATTAACACAGAACTATTATAGCGTTGCTGTTATATATGTAGATCTAAAAAGTTTTCTACTTGTACACAGAAACAACCTTAAGCTTGCTGTTACTGGACAATCCTCTGGATTAAGTGAACACCACAATAATTGCTGTGTTATACATCAGCTCCACTGCTGCCAAGTCACTCAGATTCAGCCTTCCCCGAAGTAAAGCTTCAACATCACCTATGAAAATGATGGACCCAAGCACACATGCTACTAAGAGTATGATCATATTTTGGTACTACAAATGCATGGTGTTCCAAGTGTCCATTACTGGGGGTGGCGGGTAGAATGTCCTAGTAAGAGACAGAAGACAAGAAAGGAGAGCCCTGAACACTCTCATAGTAGTAGGGGTCCACAAAAGGGAAAGTCCTACAGAAGCCACCAGAACATCAGGACCTACTTCCCTGACCAGACTAAATATGGAACTTGGCTTGGCGTTGTTGTAAGTATGGATCTGAATCTGGCCTGAGCTCTCTGAGACAACCCTTTCCTATTTAATAAAAAAAAATTAAAAAATAATAATAAAAAAATCATCTAGGCACGTCATAATGCAAGTTTCCCTTAGCCCATTCCCATACCCTGAGGAACTGCATTCCAGTACAATTAAATCAAGCCGTAGACCTTCTTCTCTGCCTAGAGAGCTCAGGCAAGTGAAGTACTTTCAACAAAAGGTCCTCTCCGGGAAGAAAAATGAACTTATTTGAGCTAACTGATGGGGAAACACAGATCTTATTCTAATGATAAAAGATATATCTATACAGCTAGAATGCAGGCATTTTTTTGCCTACACAAGTCAAACAGTGTTCAGAATTTCTTCACAATCAAGTCATGTACGCTTTTGTTTTCTTTTAATTTAAAACTCAAATTCAACAATTTGTCTGCCTTAGCTGGCTGGGATTTTCGGCAGTCATATTATGTATATCTTAATCAGATCCTGTCTAACACTGTATCAAACCCTTCTGGAATACAGCAAATGAAAAAATCTAGGAGAAAAAAGGCTTTGCTGAACTTCTACATTTTCTGCTGCGGATAGCATGCCTTTTTTTTTATCAAATTAATAAAAGTTAAAGCATGTAAGACCCCCACTTGGGAACTACTCAAGAATGTTGATGAACAAGAGCACTGCTGAATAAGAGCATTTCACGTCTCCAAAATTTTTATTCATTCATTGAGGCCTAACACTTAAGACATCCCTGCACAATGTTAAGCCAGCAGACCTCGGTAATTTAGTGAAGTATATACAACTTGCCTACCACAGGAAAACTAAAAGTTATTGCTGAAACAAACAAAATGGCTTGCGGTTAAGTTAATCCATTGATACAACATATTAAAGAAGAGAACCCATAAAAAATTACTGGAAGGATGCAATGGTTTCCTAAATTAAAGTTTGAGTCTCATCAGTGACTTTTAATTTTAGAACACACCTTCACTAACATATTTAATATTCTGTAAGAAATAAAAGAAAATATTGTCCCTGTTCAAAGAGCCTATCAACTGAAAAAACAACAAAACCATGGTGGGATATGCAGATATACATTCCATTTATACAAATGGATACAAATGCAAAAGTAGTAAAAAAGATTTTATAGTACAGAGAAACAGAGGGAAGAACTGCAAAACATTCTGTAATTTTGATCTTTATTCTAGTTATATCTTACCCTGGTAAACATTACAATTAAAAAGCTGCCCATCATCTTAAAATGCTTAAGAAATGCATATTGACTGTATCTCCACAACATTTTAAAAACTGGGCAAAACCTAAATTGATAAAGAACTTCCTATATTGAGAACTACACTGTTGCCTAAACAGCTGAAGCAACATTATCAAACTGTAACCAATTCCAGACCCCTTTGGGCATCACACAGACTATGCTTACTTCTCTCTCCATTCCTACCTCCACTTTTTCCCCATTTTTCTTAAAATACAAGCTATTTTATAGGGTGACTGTAATATGATACTATGATCATTGCTGATTGCAGTTAGAAACAGACCCTTCTAATCCAGCTGCTCTCCACTTCAACAAATGCCATTTAAAAGCTACTTCATAAAAACATTATTGCTTCATACTTAAAAGACATTAAGTCAAGATTTTGGAAATTCCATTCACTCGATTATATCAGCAAGTGCACTATATGTTAGATTTATCATTAAAGCAAAATCCATGAGAACTGTTTTCCAGACTTTAGTTAATGCTCTTATGACACATTTGGCCAATGAAAAGGGATGAAAAACAGTAGTGCTTTGAAGCAATAGCCAGTAAATGCCGCTGTGGTTTACCAAGAGTGGGATGCACAACATATTAGACCACAGTTAATGAAATTAAACCATTTCTTATGTTTTTTCAATATGTCCTGTATTACTTGTTTGGAAACTACACAAATGCTTCATCTTTGAGATTTTACTTTTTTCTGTAGTAAATTTTATCTCTGACATCTACGGTAATTAAATCAGTAAGCGACTACCACTGTTTTGTATTTTATAATACTATTTAAGGCAAAATAACTCAATAAATAAACTGCATGTTCTTTTTTGTTTCCACATAAAAATGAAATTTTAACTTTATGTTCCTTATTGAAAGATCCCAGGAAAAGATTACTGTGAGGAAAACAGGATGAATTATTTGCATACTACCTACTTGTATAAGATGTGCATTGATAAGTAGTTTCCTTCCATAATATGCCCATGAAATGTGGATTTAATGTAATGCTTTCTTTACACAGTTTGACAGAAAAAATCCTCCTGGCAGATATTTTGGTGCAGTAGATTTTTAAAGATTTAACTCCAGTCTTCATGTACAATTTCTTCAACAAAGCAGTGAAGTGACTTATTTACCAAGTAAAACACTATTTGTCCTCCACTCTTCTGAAGCCTTGAAGGACCAAACAGATAATTAATTTTCAAAACCCATTTACTTCTCTAGCATTTTCAAGTATTTACATACTAATTATAAATCTATGGTTAAAGCCCAGCTAAATTAAATCCTTAAAGAAGACTACATGTCTTCATTATACAACAATATATTGTATATTCTCCTACTTAAATCAATAAATCTATGAAAACAGTATTTTTTCTCAGAATTTGAGACAGAGTTCAGAGGTGAAAATTAATTTCTTTCTAGCAGTCCAACCAGCTGTTGTCTCAAGCAAAGAACTCAGTTCTTTTAAGTCCTTCAAGCTTTCCAAATGAAGTTCTTCACACACTGTATTTTAACAAGTTAATTTATGACTAAGCAGTGTTAACTAATAAACTTTTCCAACTGCAATAGTTAGTTAACAGTAAACTGAGGGACAGTTAATAGTTCAGGTCATTTTTACACAGCGTCACTTTAAGAAGCTACTACTATTCTTCCCCAGGGACTATCAAGCTGCAATTTTGCTAGTTGTAGTCATCAGCAGAGTGAGAAGATTTATATGTGAGAGATTAGCCATGAAATACCATCAAAAACAATATCTAAGAGAAAAGGCAAATGGCAACTGCCCTTCTACCCCAAATCAGAAGAGCTATTGTCTTCTGTTTGCTACTCAGAAACACTGTACTAAATATTGGAAAAACACCAATATAAAAATTAGAACTCTTCTTTGGGGGCTGGGGGGGGGGGGGGGGGGGGGGGGGGGGAGATATGGGACCTTCCAATAAACAGAACATATTTTCACACAAATTGCTTTTTCCAGATAAAAACATTAAAAAGTCAAAAGTGGAGCTCTCAATGCAACTTCCAATATTGAGACTATAATTTCTGTATCTATAAAAACAGAAGCCTCCTAAAGAGAAATGAGATAATTATTGTGCTTAACAGAAAACTGTCCTTATTAGCAGAAGTGTTGAATAACATGGTCTTTAATGCAAGTTAGACTGCACACCAAAGTGGCAGTGAAGCTCAGATCACATACCCTCATTTCCATAATTATTTTCACATGTCTAGAATACATTAAATACAGTACCATCTTAAAAATGAAAAGCAGACATTGCTTTGAAAATTAATTCAATATTTAGCATGTCACACTCAGAAAAGATCTCCTCCTTTTATAACTCAGAAAAATTGGAACATAATAAATAACTATAAGGATGTTTATTATTTCATTTGCCTTAATTCTGTCCTATAGGCACAAGCATACACTGCAGTTGTGGAAAGATAGCATTTGTGCTTAGAACACTGTATTCTAACAATGTAATCCATAAGTCTTTCTCTGAAAATAAACATATACAGAACCTAAAAAAAAAAAACAAACAAAAAAACCCCCACCAAAACACCACACAACATGGAACCTTCTTTACCATGCATTTCCTCATACCTCACATTAACTACTCATGCTGACAGACTTTGATCTCAATAGTCTCCAGTCACTTCCCAGAAAGTAACACACACACACACACATCACAAAACATTTCTTCTTAGCAGATTCTTTCCCCACAAACAACAATTTAAGCCTACCCTTAATGTATATACATATCTTGAATCCACATATGCTAGCATTGCAGAAGTTAGAGATAAGGGGTCCATGCAAGAATGCTAATTAGGAATTGCTGTGAATATTGCTTCTCTTTATGCTGACTTTAGAAGAGGATTAAATTCTTCCCTACAGTCTGTATCTGGGTTATTCATACTCAAGTTAATTCTCATGTTAATTTAGCTCTGAGGGCAATTGCTTATGGAACAAAACTAAAATTACTGCGTCTGTAACAGCAGTATTGTTGCTCATTTGTAATTATTACTTCCAGAGGCAAGCCTGTGGTTCTTCTCACCATAGCAAACTGAGCTCAACTATTAAACCCTTCACTGTGAAGAACTTGATCATCTCTTCTGGATGAACAGGATGACTTGTGAGAAGTCACCAAAGAATTAATAATAGGCAAGTAGAGCTAAGCAACATTCTCCCTGAAGATCACACCAAAAAATATGTTAAATTAAGCTTTAACTTCCATCTTCTTTCAGGACTTTTCATTATGCTACCGCAACAAATTCAGAAGTTTCACGTATGGGAATGGAAATCAATTTTGCAGTGCTAAGAAGCCTGTACTCAGCAAACGAATAATAAACCATGATAATGAAGCCTTTCAAATTACATCAGTGCTTTGAAGAACTTGTATATAAGTGGGGGAGCAAGGGAGAATTCCTCTAAGTTCAATTATATCATAGGATAAATAAAATATTCTAACATCAAGCTTCTCTGTTCACATCACAATGCATTAGCTACTTCTTGTAGCGGTTACACAACACATGACAGTGCAGTTCCCAAGACTTCAGACAATGTCAATAAATACAGGTAAGAATTTTTTTTCAACACACCGACCAGAATGCATAATTAATAATCAGACATGTTTCAAATTAATTCTCAGAAGAAATAGTTAACTAATAACCTTTTCACAGAGTACACAGAAGCAATGTGTAGACCAGCTATATGAAATGGCAACTGATGTTAAACACGCTAACTTTCAATAGGCTTCATCCTATCATGGGAAACTATACATCTGCCAATACATTCACAGGTGGAAAGATCTAGGTTGTTATCTTGCCAACCCAAAGTATTTCATTGCAACAGGAGACAATACACAAAACACAGACCATACAAAAGGCGTAAACTATTTACAACAGGAAATCAAGGAAAGATTATATTAACATGATATGTGAAAGTCAATTTACCCCATAACAGTGACCCAAATAAAAAAAATAAAAAATAATAATAAAAAAAAAAAAAGTAAAGATTTCTAACACTGGTGGCAAAGCTAAAATAGACATACTACCCTAATACTTAAGATTCAAAAGCCTTTTAAAGAAGAAAATGTGCCCATACTGATATGGACACACATAAATGTGATGTGTAAAATAAAAGAAAACAGAGATGCCATTTCTTTTATAAGGAATGCGTATTTTTTTATTTCCTCTGCTAAGTATGTCATCACTGTAGGGTAAAGCCAAAAATATCCAGATGTTTTGATAAGAAAGATTAAGAATAATCTTGCTGATGATCAAATTTTGTTTTTCCAGAAGACAATGTTAAAAATGGAGGCTGCCAGCAGCTTTAGAAACCTACTCATTTAGAATTACTCCAACTTCCTTACAGATAATGCCTTTGTTATATTTTTTTTTAAAAAGGGGAACACAGCAGTTTTACAATTCATTAAGCTGCTTTTCAGCCACACATAAGCTGACAATTCTCAGTCATTATATAAACTGAGTAATTTGAAAACCAAAAAAAAGAAGTAATTATAAGTATCTTATAAGAATGCCACATAAAGAAATCTCATCTGTGTTGCTGATCAGTTATGCTGCTAGTATAAAAAATACCACACCTATACAAACACATGGCATACTTAAGGGAAACAAAGAAACAAAAGACAAAAACAAAGGAAAACACTCACTCTTGCTCCAGTTGCACCCAATGATCACAAAACAGGTAGACCATTTACATATTCAAACAACTGAAGGAAAGGCCAACCTTCCTTGGGAAATAAAAATCCCAGAGGAAATGAAAGTGGAAATGAAAGTAAGGGAAAAAGGTATTTGGCTCTACACCCTAAGAATTGCCTACAGCAGCGTATTACAGACAAGTCCCTGGAGTCTGGCTGAGCTTCAACAGTGGCAGCATTACACCATAAATATTGGGTCATCAGTGGCGTAGTTGGCTGATTAAGAGATGAGGTAATGTATTTACTTATCCTAGTAAGAAACTGCACAAAATGCAGCCATACAACCTGGTGTACAGAGAATTTTTGTACAGATATCAAATAAAGCAAAACACTGAAATCAATCATTTAATTAGAAGGAAATACAAGTGACTGAGAGACTTCAAGGAGATTGCATCTTACCTATTTGTATAGAACACAGAGCAAACCAAACTAACCACACCACCATCCCCAAAAGACCCAAATCGCAAACAATAAATTCATATTTGTTCCAGTAATACCACACGAGAAGGACTTTTCTTGTTAACGAAGAATTATTTACAGGCCAGGTGTGGTAGATCTTATAAAAAACATTGTTACTGGTTTTGGACTGTGGATAATATTAATGCTTAGCATAGTTTTGGATAAAAATAGCAGTTTTCTTTGCACAGCATACCCATGCAGCTATACAGAGGCTTGCTTCACAACTCTTCATAATTGCAGGATCCCTTCGCAAACACCATCTTCATATGCACCTTCCTATAATCGAAAATTTTTATTCTCTTGACTCCTACTTTAAATTTCTCCTCTTACATCTCCAAACTAGGTAGGATGAACAACCTTTAAATGTTGACTTTTTTTTCCCCCTCTTTAAGGCCACAAAAAAACAGTTGACTTTTTTATGACAGTGTATCTGCAGAAATGCTACCCTATGAGACTGGCTAAGTAGTGACAACTTCTGAAATGTAGTAGTATATAAAAAAAAAAAAAATTAAAACTTTGCTTCACAGGAAGTTACTCACCACTTCAAAATTGAGGGACTAAATCCTACCTACATGCTGACTACAGATATCTGCTTAGTAAATTTTCAATGGAGGGATGTTACTAAAAGAAATTTCAGCTGTTTTACCTCTCAAGAGTAATGCACAAAGTATTTTTGGCACAATGCTAGAAGTATTTTCCAGCATAGCAGAATGTAGAATTTCATCAGCTCTGACATCCTTTTGATTGAGGCAGTATGGATTTCATCATTAATAGAAGAGGCACAAATAATCCTATGTAATTTAGAAGTCCAGTGTAAACAATAAGAAGGGGGTATTAATAATTATTTTAAACACACAAAGAATGTAAACAATCTTAACCTGCAAGATTGTGCATCTTTCAAAAGTAAAAGAAAAGAAGCTGATGCATTAAAATAAGAGCCTGAGATGGCTGCAAAGCGTGATATCAAGACCAGCTTATAAATTCTTTCAGCTCTGAAGTGCTCTCCCCTGGGGCAATGCCATCATTCCTTCTGTCTTGAGTTGCCTCTAATGCTCATGTGGGCACATTATAAGCCAGGTAAATGTCTAAATTGACTGAAAAATAACCCTCAGAAGGAGCAATTTCCAGCTGGATCTACAAGCTGAACTAACTGCTCACATATCTGCCTGATCATTAGAAGGTGTGGGAAAGCTGCTGTCAGGTGTGGAAGGTAGGACCACCCCTTTACACAGTAGTATGATCCTACATCAGCTAAAAATAATAGGAAATTACATCCTTTGTAAGACAGTACAGATGAGTTTTAAAACCCTCTTATCCTTATGAAAATGCCTGCAATCAAAATCTGGCACCAAAACGCTTCAATAGTGTATACAAGAATAAACAGATACCAAAAGTTTCAAAAAAGATTATCTGTGTCTTTGTAAGAGCTAGATCCAATTTTTATGTGTTTATTCCTTGAACCCTCAAAGCCTTCCATTAGGCATACAATTAGACTGAAAAAATAGTTAAAAAAAAAATCTGGCTCAAACACACTGTAATCATGGGGCTGAGGGGGAACAAAGCAAAACTCTGAATACATTATAAATGAGATATGATAATTACAAAGAAAGAACACAAACCACTGCTTTGTTTCTGGGTAATGTACTTAATATCCTTCCTCACAAAGGTAAATATTATTTGTTTTGAGCTACTGCCTAGAGGCCTCAGGCATCAGGGCCCTGTTGTGCTAGATTAGCGATTCTGAAAAGCAGCTATGAATGCCACCACTACATTAATTTCATACATTTAAGTGTTAAAACCCACTATGGATTCGCCATCATAGTAAAAAAAAAAAATTAGATCCATAATATAAGATACTATACACATATTACTAAAGGATGTTTCGAATTTAAAGCACTTAAAGCTTAAGTAAGGATCTAGAATCAGGGAAATGAGGAGACAGATGTGTGGGCAGGACTGACAAACTTAGGATTTGCAGTTTCCACCTCACACCCCTGCAAATAAATTAACTACAAAAATATTACCAATTAGTGTTCAGAAATTATGGATTTGATTTTTTTTTCATAAAATGACAAAAATTAACAACGTGTATTTCTTCCACAGGGTCCCTGTAAGTCATTACAGATCACATAGGCTCAGAAGAAGCTCAGATGCTTTGGATTCTCAATGGCAGCAACAAAAGAGAAAAGAATGGACTGTCAAACATTGAATGAAGAGGAAGAGAAGGTGGAAGTTTAAGGCAACTTAAGACAAGTCCCGACAGAGTGGAGGAAAGCAAAACAAGACAGCAAAGATAAAGAAACTATATGGGAAGTCCATCTACACAATCAGTAAGAAAGAATAAAAAGACAGAACTAATAGGCTCAGTAATAGAGCTTTGAGTAAAACTGTATAAACATCATTTGAATGTGTCCATTATCTCAGAACAAGTCCAAACATCTAAAACAGTGCTGGTAATGTAAATCAATACATATATATAGCTTGTGTGCAAGAGAAACAGCAAAAGATAATTTCTTCCTATAACATGACCCAGCAGGAGTATCTTCAGTATCAAGTAACCAAGACAGCCACCTGTCCCAGTGGTGAGTTACACAAGACAACAAAAAGTAAAATACTTATCACCTGCTGAAAATAACAGTTTCCTATTAAAAGCCACTACATTGTCAAAAGTCATTACTAACTTTCCTAGAATTTCATTAGGCATTAAGAAGGAAATACCCATTAAGAAAGAAATGAAGAAGTTCCTTGTACTGGATAATTTGCATAAAAAATGATTATTATACAACATGTATTTGGTGTATGTCATTTTAGACTAACATCCAAATTTTTAGTTCAGTTAAGACAAAAATGTTTCCTTCACATAAACAGTCTGCATTCAAAATATCGTTGAAGAACATAAGAGTTAAACCAAAGGTCCACCTAGACCAACATCCCACCTGGAACTAATGCTGGATTGCTAAGGAACAGCATTAGAACAGGGAAAGTCTGAATGACATTTTCTAGATGATCCCCCAACTATTAAGAACATATGAGTCCTGAACTAGGAGTGTTGTCTTTGTTTCAATGGCCTTTCCATCATTTTGTTTTCTTCTCTGTATTTATCCAGAGGTTGTTTTGTTTGTTTAATGTAAACGAAGAGCAACCATATTGTCTTGTAACAGGGTATTTTACAGTGTGACTACTTCCCATGTGGAAACAACTCCTTTTGCTTGGCACCCTTTGGAACCTGGTATCTACCGGGTTTGTCTGATGACACCTAACCCATACTGGAGGAAGCAGTTACTCAAGTAATAAAATTTTCTGAAGCTTCTACACTTCTCATGGTAGGCTGGTCTCAATGTAACCATTCTCACTACTGGAAATATGTCCTTTATTTTTAATATACCAATTTCCATGGGTTTAACTGGAGGGTTTTATTAAAGAAAAGGCAAAAAAGATGAAGGAATGCTTTGCTACCCAATTTACTATTCATTTGGAAGTACACAGGTGGCACAATCAGGTCATTTTTTCAAATCGGAGAGGACAAGGATGCATTCTTTACTTATTGCAATTGAAGGTCTCTTTCCAATTCTCATGAGCTTTACAGATGTCCTCTGCGCCCTCTTCTAGTTTTCAATTTTCTTTTTAAGCTACAGAAAAACTGGACATAAGCATTATCTTCTGCCTTATAAACATCACATATAAAATGTATGTTTACATATTCATATTTTATCGTTCTGTTATCACACATACAAAATTCTCACTAGCTCCTATTGACATAGCATGACACAGAAAGTCCCTTTTGAGTTGTGGGCTTCTATGATTCCTGCACATTTTCAGCATCCATGCTTTTGAAGAGCGAGATCCTCATTGTATAAATTTGGTCTCCATTTCTTATTCAAATGTACATAATCCTGGATTTTATTTCAGTGGGTCCTAATAACCATGTAATTCAAATCATACTGTGCAACTGCCCTATTACTATCATTTGACATTCTTCCTAAATCATGTATTTTGCAATGCATAATGGTAAGGTTTTTTCTGACAGTTCTGTGAAAAGGAATATTTCACCTTTGACATGATGAAAAGTTCTGGAATAATAAAATAGAAAAGTGTATTTAGTGTGTTTTTAAATAAAATATTCATAACATTATACAAATGTCACTAAACCAAACAGATGCACAAGCAGTCTTGATTCAGGTAAATGACATATTAGCATGAACAATCGTAAAAAATGCGTAAGGAGTAAGAAGCCTATTTAATGAAAAAACATAGAAATGTTTCCATATGTTTTATGAAGTATTCTTTACCCTTTAAATGAGCACATTCAGATTTAGTCTTTGGCTTTGTTTCAGAGAAACCCCATCTGTACACTACATCGCTTACAGGCACATCTCAGTCATGCAATAGCTATGTCACAGCTCATATATCAAATAAAAATCACATTCAAGGCCACACAACCTTATATACCCAAAGTCTTCCATCCTATTTAAAGTAATCCTAAGAGAGCTCTTATTGCACCTCACTGCTGATGTCACATGACTTTTGTTGGGAAACAGAGTCCTACAACCGAAATATCAAACAGTTCTTAACACAGATGAGAATGATCTAAAGGACAATTCTATTGTACTTATATATTCTGGAAGTCTTTTTTTTTTTTTTTTTTTTTTTAAACAAAGAAACAGGTGTGGAACTAAAAGTATAAAAATAGTAGCACTGCACAACATTATGTTGTACTGCGAAAAGCAGGATAAAACACAGACAACTCACAGGAGGCTTAAGGAATTCATCTGACACATTTAGATTCAAAGCTAATAAGGTTGATTGCCCACATCAAGGACAGAAAGTGAAGAAGTTGTTATTTTACCTTCCCAACATCAAAGGTTTCAGTACCAGAATAATCTCATCTCAAACCCAACAGCAAGGATAACTAAGTCAAAAGGCTTCTATCCACATTACATGGCAATCCATAAACCTGTTAACTTTTGTAGCAAGGAAATAGTATGAACAGCCATGTTAGAAATCTTTGAAATCATGGAAACCCAAGCCACCTCCTCCACAGAACACCTTGAGCAAACAGAATGCTGCCGAAACATTTCTCTATTTTTTTTTTCTTTTCATTATTATCAGGAAGTTTCCTTTGCCAAAGAGAAATTGTGCAAAACAGAAAAAATATCTGAGGTAGTCAGCTAAATACAAATGCCTCACAATGGAAACCACCTATCTTCAATTAAAAAACAGATTCATTCTTGCCAATGCTCAGAATTCCAATATATCTCTGAATTACTGGCAATACATATAAAGATGATTATTCAATAGTTGTTTCTTGATAACTTCCTAAGAAGGTAAAGAATGTTTCCAGCAGCATATGAAATAGCTGAGTCACTATAAAACAGAGTATGTTTGTTACTTTTGGGGTTTTTTGATTTTAAAGATTACACTGATGAATGACATGGCAATCATCAGGAAATATTACATTTATTTAACTTCAAACAGTCAGTTTCATGGGGTTTATCCTAACAGCATTTAATAACTTGTATTTAAAACAATTAGTAAAGCAAAAGAAAGATGAGCCAACTTCTGTAACACTTCACAGTCAGCAAGTTTTGTAAACTTTTCTTATGATTTGGTATTGTAAACCTGGATTCTCATAATACTGATTAAATATTTCATTTTTCAATCACCACTCCCTACAGATAAACCTACTAGGATAATATGCAACAGAATGGACAAAAGCCTCATATAAAAACATATACACAACAAGATACAAATTAAATATAAACCAATAGCAAAATACACAACTTCAGCTAGCACCAAAAGCTAACAAGGGTCAACTGCATTAAATAGGCACAGTCTGATCAAGAGGATAATTCAGAAATCAGCTGACTCCAGTTAGAGATCTGGGGAAGTAAAATTTCAAACAGAAAATAATTTGTGAAGCATCAAGTAACACAGAATGAAAAGGAAAAGAAGGAAGCCTTATGGTCATCAAGCCTCAATTCTTTTAAACTACAGGCCACAGGACTCCCCTCCTGTATTTAAACAACAGCATGAATCTATCAAGAAAACCTTGCAGTCTCAGTACATTGTTGCAGTCATTAACTATTGCCAACATAAAAAAAGCATCTTTTAACTGGAATTTGTTTTGGCTGCTAGAACATGTTACATCTCAGTTTGCTAGACAGAAAAGTTTCATTTTGAATACATGATGCAGTTGCCTCAAATACCAGTAGATTTGCATGCTACAAAGCAACTCATCCAGGCTTGCAAGTAATTTCTGTTACGAGTAGCATCTCCCACTCCAAAGCCCACATCAGCCTTAAGATCAGTGGCTTTTCGAATGCCAAAACAATGACTTGAACAGCATTCAGTCATGCTGTTCTTCAAGGCTTCTGGCAGGACAAGACAACATACAGCGCTAATCTGATGTAGGACAACCATGGAGCTGTTTCTCAGTATTATGCTCTTTTTGTTTATATGCTTAAAGTCAGTGAAAGCCAAGACAAAAAAATAGCAGAGAATGAAAAGATATTTCCCACTTGAATACAAAGACTTCGCCAAAAGGGTATATATGTATTTAATATAGGTAAAAGAAAAAGTGAATTACAGAAATTATAAATATTTTAACTTTTTGTTTAAATTATAATTCAGTGGCTTACATAAAGAAGAGAGCATCCTGACACTATGGCCAGCAAGTGTGTGAGCGCCACTTGGTAAACTGTGTCCAAAGGGGGAAGCACCCAGAAGGCTACTTTGGCTCTGACTGTGATTTTAAGTGCAACTGCACTAAGAAGTCATTTTCTAATTGACTAAAACAAAAAAGCTCTGTACTACCTCAATAAAATAGAATGTGACACCTAAGAATAGAAGAAAACCGAAGTGAGTTTTACAGAAATGAAGGGCATATCTTTTCCCTTTTGATTATGATATGCTAGAAAGACCTTTACTGACTACAATTTATTAAACAACGTATTATTAATGAAAAAAGTTTCAAAACAGCAATAAAGCAAAATCAGAGTTGGTTAAAAAAAATTTACCCTATAGTTCATGGCCCTATTTCACCTATTGTATCTGCTCATCATTTTTCACTACCATTTTGGGCAGTAATTGCAAGTCATACTGCAGGATAGAAAAAGAAGGAAGTGAGCCTTAGAGAAGAGTTGCTTAAAAGACAATTCCTCAAATTTCAGAAAGGTTAACGAACAAATTGCAACTCTGACCTTTTTGATACAACATCTTAAACCACCACGTGAAGAAATCTGACACAATCACCATTTCATCATGGTTTCAAAGAGCACCTACCTCTGCTTGAGAAGAGCCAGTATTCATTCCCACAGGTAAGTCACCAGTCACCTCAAATTCATCTCTTACCCTTGCTTTTACCACCATAATCAAATCCAAGATTCTCAGCTCCAAGAGGAGTAGGAGTCTACCAACAGCTGTAGTCCTGCTCACTGATGCAGAGAACATTCACATATTAGGGCTCTCCTCCTTCATTATTCTCTGTATTTCATGCTACTGGATCATAACATCAGTCTGGGCTGGGGCCAGCTCTGTCCTAGCTGGGACCCCCCAGCAGTCTGGAAGTGGGGCCCAAGAGGACCCCCCCCTTTTTACCTGCCCTGGTTGCTATCACAAATGGGCAACAGCAGGGTGTCACACAAAGCTCCTCGGGAGCTGCCCTGGAAGAGTGAATCACACTACTCTGCAAGTGCTGGATGTCAGCATTGGATTCCCCTTTGCCACCCCTCCCCCAGGCAGAAGAAACCCAGAAACCCAAATCTCCTCTTGCACCATCGGGTCTTTTCAATATCCCAACACCTCAAACAATTCCTTTTTTCTGCCATTCTTTGTAAAGTTTTCAAACTGAGTTCTGCAGTATTTATGTGATCTATCCCAAGCTTATACTTTCATAAATGAAGTGTGCCCTGGAATTCCAAATAGATAATACTCAGGTATATACTGAGGCTGGTATATTAAAGCTTCAAGTTCCCCCGTTCTTTATGACAGAAACTTTTAAAGTACTATAAATGCCTAGGAAGTAAACATGTTACCAGAATATGTTCAATTATATTCAAACAACTGAGAGTGAAACACTGAAAGAACAGACTGCAAAGGAGATTAAGGAATGTGATACATAGACATAGAGAAATTGTTATTCTACACACAGAGAAATCTTATTGCATTACAGCAAACAAGAATTTCAAGGGAAAACTAAAGAAAATCTCACAAAGAACTAATTAATATACAGATAGTCATGCCATTTTGAAAGCCTAAGAACAAAGCCACCTTGTGCAATAAAACATAGTCTCATGTTCACCCTGGAAGCATTTGTACAGTTAAATGGCTTCCAGAAAGGATTGGGCAATATTATAGAAACCTAAATGACAATCTTCATAACTCAGACCAGCTTCAGAATGTAACAGGGAGGGAAATACACAAATTTAGTTCTCTAGAAAATCATCTGTTTTACTTGTACATATACTTCAAGGTATTCTGTTATAACGTCTGCAGCTTCTTTTTCTGCAGCCCAATTTTCTCGTCAAATGCTACCATAGCAAATGCAGCATCTGACTGAATGCTTGATAGATGAATATTAGAAAAAAAAAAAATGTTTTTCAGTGAATGCTCTGAACTGTATTTCTTTCTTTTATCTCACAACCATACGTGTGGACTTTTCAGTGCTTACTGCAATACCCTAAAAACTGATCACGAGCTCTTTTCTGTTGATCATTTTCCCCTCCAGTTTTTAAGTTAGATCCGTTCTTTACTGACATCGTTAGAAAGAAATTCCCCTAAAGGTTTATACTCAAACTTGGACAAATCATTCAAGTGAAGGTAGCAAGTGAATTGGGAGGGCTTGAGATGGGAAGATTGAGATCATGACAATAGTTTGGTCCAGTACTACTCCCTTTTCTAGCTAGTTTTTTTCCTGTATTTAGGGAACATTCTGTACATGCAAAGAGAGTTTTTCAAGCCTTTGTGCAAATTTACAGAAGGCAAATTTTATGAATTAAAGAAGTAGTTGTTCTTATTGCTGAATATGGTAGAGGTACTATCTTGGTGATAAGCACAAATCTGCTGGCAAGCTGTGTTTCATTGATAACATATGGGATACTGCAACATATGAATAGATAGCAGCATAAAAGTTTTCCCAGTGGGAAAGTAGCCTGGACATGAAGTACACATCAAAGCAAGTTTTATAAAAAGCTCTCTTGAAAGACAGAAGATCAAGTGCTTAGCACTTTGGTGATCACAACCACCTCATCTAAGCCCAGTGGATGGAATACAGAGTTAACTGATGAAACCAGGAGCTGTGAGAGCTATAGCAAGAGGCAATCATATGAGCTTTCAACAGAACTGCAAATGCCGTTATGTCAGTGCCTCAAAGCTTTGCTTTAAAGCTTACAGTCAGTCTAAACACAGTAGACATAAATATCTATGGGCTCCTAATGTCTCTGAAGTGAGCTGGTTTGTTGGCACAAACAGCATATTTTTAGATGGAATTTCCTAAGACCATGCCCAGAATAGTGCAGTTCACCCTTCTGAACTGTACGTTATCTTCGTTATAACACAATTTCACAGCATTTGAAAAGCTGTTGAATACATGCAGAAACTACGTTCTTTGGAAGCGAAGTGGGACTCTAAAAGAATCTGCAAAAAGATTAAGTATAATAGATATCTAACAGGTGTTTTAGATTGTATACCCTACAGTTCTAAACTTGCCAGTCAGACATTTACTGCCAAGAGCATACCAAGCACACGGCCATAACTACTTAGAACAGCATATATTCACTGTCAAGCACTCATACAAAAATTGCATTTAAATCCTGGTAAGCATGAAAGACAGTACAACTAGTTTAAAGAAAAAAAAAAAAAATTATCCTCCCTGTTCCCGATTCCTTGGTGTGTAACAGACCATAACAAAAAAACCCTTTCGCTTTGGTACATTTTGGGTGGAAGGGAAGAAGAGACTTTGTTCCCTTCTAGCAGGCAGAGCTGCCACTCATCTCCATTCTCCTGACTAAAAATGGACTCCCCTCTGACAGCAAATCACAACAGACTCATGTGATGTCCAAAGTGTCTCTGAAAAACACCTATTTATTCTTAACTGTAGTCATCCTTTGGAAGTATAAAAGTTTGAAACCTTCTCTTTTACCAAGCAAACAACTAAACCAGGCTTTTATTTAAGTCCTCCTTTTGCTGACACTCACTGCAGATGGACGGCTGACTAATTCTTCACAGTGGTAACAAACGTGAAGGTACTCAAAAGAGAGTATAATTCTGCATCCCCAAATTTAATTGGGGTCTGGATTTCTGAGATGGTATGTTGGTATACATGTTAAAGGAGAGCAACAAAATTTAACATAGTCCTTTGACAGCCAAAATATCAGAAAATACAAAGTCAGAAAGCTGAATGGACCCAGCTATCAAACAGTGGGGTACAACCACATTTGGAGGATGGTTTGTTGCTATCTAAACTGAAACCAGAAGACACCAAATAGCTTCTGAGTACAATCCACTGAGCTCACACTAAATAGGCTGATACAAAGATACCAGAGAAGGGATTTTTCAGGAAAGATTTTCTTTGAGAAGAGAGTAAAAAGATATGAAAAACAATCCAGAAGATAGATGAAAATGGAAATCTCAAGGACTCCCTGACCTCCTAAAATAGTAAGTTGGGACAACTCTTTAAATCAGCACAGAAACTCTTCTTGGTCAGCTTGTAGTAAAGCATGTGACTAGTTTATTAGTATTTTTACTTGTTATTACTTTTCTTCAGAAACTTTTCTCCAGTAATTCCAATTACTAAAACATCTAGTTTAAGATGACTTGGGTACATCACAAATCTGACATTACATATCGGAAAATGAAAAATGCTAACTAATACAAGAATAAAATATTTGGCATAACAAAATTGCTGTATCCAGCTGTGGTATGTCAAGCAAGCCAGGTGAAAACAAGAGATCTAACATAAGAAGGGAACTCAAAGCTTCTGCAGAGATGCAAGGATATATCACTAGCTTCTATAATGTTGGGATTCTCACATCTTCCTCTGAATCATCTAGTGGTGACAATTCATATGAAAAAGAACTAAATGTAATTTATTAACAGGATCAGAGTCCTTAGAGCAATGAAGCTTTTCTTCTTCCAACAGCAGGGTGAGAAAAAACATGTCAATGTCTTAAACTGGAAAATCTGAAAAATTACTGGAATACTTAAAAAAATCCCTCTGCATCAGTCTAGATTTAAAGCATTTCTGTAACACTAGTTGAGAGCTGCATTTATTCTTAATTTCTGTATTTCCTAGTCAGTCCCCATGCCCTGCAATAACTGAGGAAAAAATGATTACAAAAATTCCCAGTTCAGAAAAAGCATCTTTAACAAGAAAAACAACATTTGAAGCTACCATGCAAGAGACAATTTTACCCCTCCATACCTAAATGATCAGATCCCCTGCTGTTTATTAAAGAAAAGTAGAAAAAGAGGCAAATCAAAAGGAGAAAGTAAAAAGATTGGAACAAAGAAGTCCAATAAAGAAGAAAAGGGTCAAATATCCCAGGATCTGATATAAGAACAGTAAAATGAGGAAAAGATCATGAATGAGATGCAGCAACAAAGCCAGGGTATAAAAGCAGGAGAAGCCAGCATAAGAAGGTATAATATCTGGTTTTATTTATCATGTTGCCCTCAAAACAAACAAACAAAAAAGCAAAATATGAGGGGGAAAAGGGGGAAAAAAGATGAAAAAGCAAAACACACATTTGGTTTGATCTGTGTCCGTACCAGCCTTATGATGTAATTGTAACCAAAAGAAACTAAGCTCAGACTGAGGACTACGCTTATTTAGATGATCTCCAACTAAAGCAAAGGTGTTTCTGGAAATAGCTCTGATTACTTCCTCTGAATCAACAACAGTGCTGGTTCCAAAGTATATTTTGGAGGATGTCAAGCAGATGCAGGAGCTCTTATTTTGCATAAAACAAAGCTCCCAAAATTCAGCTGTGGTTGTACACAGAACTCTGACATCTCTCTCCTTAGAAGCCGAGCTGTTACTTAACATGTAGTGCGATATGTATCTTTATTCATGGGGAAAAAAAAAAAAAAAAAATCTACAACAACAATACTGCAAAATAAGGAATACTTTCCTACACTAGTACAACACTTCAAAGCAAGATCAAAGCAGTTACATTTGCTGTGCCATATTTAATTTTCCTATTGCGCTTCACATAAACAGAAGGGACATTCACTGGGTACTGTTAAATAACACTGTAAGAGAACACCTCCCTTTCTTCATTTATTCCTCATTAACTCCCCTCCAAAAGCAAAAATCAAAACTGTAAAATGTTATTTTAAAAATTTCCTTGCTTACTATAGTTCCCTGAGAATCTAACATGTCACTAACTTTGTCTGCCTTATTGTTACTACCTTTTTATGTTACTGTGTATTTCTACCATTGGTAGAATTTTTCTCCAAAAGAACTGCCCACCTTTAGAGGCATAATACTAACCTAAACAATTCATGGTCAAAGCACTGCTCTAATTTTAGGTTAGTATTTTCCAGTAAAACTATACTTTCTGTCCTTACCATTACCTTATTACATGTGCCTTGCATTAATTCTATTCTATGACTATCAGGTAGACTAGACACGTAGGAAAAACATTATTCTTTACTGCATAGGTCACAATAATCATTCCTTATACAGTCTGCGTTTCAACAGCTTAACAACTCCCACATATTCCTGGAGAAAAATATCCTTTTCTTGAATATCCATGCAATTAGAAACTGACATTTGGATCTATAATCTCTAAGTTTAAAACAATCACAACTTATGCAGCTTTTTAAAAAGCCTGATTTAATATAATAATAAATCATGTGGGGCATCAGACTAGCAATTGCTATTGCAGTACATAATACTCTGGTACCTTTCTATGGCAAGAATACCATTAGTATTTATCATCTTACCTTGTCACAGGAACCAAAATGCCCCCACAAATGAAAGTAATTTTCCATGTCATTCACTAGAGTTCATTACATAAAAGTAATTTTAGGGCATACTAGTATTTTGTAAACTATTAGTATGGTAGGCACTGTTATACTAAGTTTTAAGCAGCAGTCCAATACTTGGAATCTGTCACAATTTAAACTTCCTGCAACTTTTATTTGATCAAAACTACACACATTATGTAAACTCACTACTCAAGATCAGCCTTCAGTATTACATGTTTGCAAACAGAAAAACATGCTTATACCATGTTTAATAGTTTATAAAGGTGCTTATTCTTAAATCTGTCTACTTCTGATTATGCCCTTTTTTTTTTTTTTCCCCTGAAGATTACTACTACAGCAAACATTTTTACTACAAGAAGCTCCTGACAGGAACTTCTTCAATTCTGTACTTACTATTTTTTCATTTCATTCACATTCCCTAATAATCTATTCCATTCAAAATTTCCTTGCTGATATTTCTTGCCTCATCAAGATCAAAACCGCTAATTATCCTGCTACTTTCCAAACTGTAAAATTTCTCATTCTGAATAACAAGGAGGAACATATGCTATAAGATGTTCCAATTTCTTTTAAACTGATCCAAGTTGTTTCAGGATCACAAAGCATTTTTACTAACTTTAACCCTACAACAGCAAAAAAAAAATCCCATGTTGTTATTCAAACAAAACTACTGTCCTGCACAGCATTACAAACTGAACAAACTATTTCACTCAGACTGTATGAAATACATAACAGAAATACAATACAAAATTTTCTCATTACCTTTTTTCTTTTTACATGCATAAACCCGAGGATAGTGGGTTTTGTTTTCCCAAGAAAAGATCTTCAGTGAGAGTATAACATCTGTAAGTGACAATCTGCATGGGAAAACTTACCTGGAACATTTTCTTCTTAATCTACAGTAATTTGGAGAAGGGTTAAATACCTAATTTAGTCACTGTCTCTGTGCTCTTTTTCAATGCTTACAATTCTTGGCACTTGCAGCTGACAAAAGTGGGGAATATCGCCACACATTTTTCAACCATGTCCACAGAGAAATTTTAATACATTTATTTACCCAAATGGAGAAAAAAATGGAAGACATGGATGTATTATGGAGACATGAATGGCACAGAAAGGGATTCTTATACCAAACTCTAACTGGATGATGAAATTTAATAGCTGGCATATTATTTTAATGCACATACAGGGCATTCACCTGAACAGTACAGAACCATTAGAAGGGGGAAGACTGTGTGTATGAAAATATTATACTTCATTTTTACAATCTAAGTTAAAGATCTGCTATTATTTGTTTACTGCAGGGGGTTATCTGTTTGTTTTATGTTCACTCCAACAATGGTATTTTGAAACAGCACTACAGAATGTGATGGCACACATTTAAGATTTTTAAATAGCAACTACTGAAGCCCAAGAAATGAAACTTGTGAACAAAGCCCTATTAACAGGCACTTTTAGCAGCCCACAACAGCTTTTTTACATTTTAAGATGAAAGGAGATCCCATGAAAACATAAACAGAAAAGATTATACAATAAGTAGACATAAATTATTGATCATTTGTTCGTGTTGTATCACCTGTATGCATTTTCACTTCTCTCTCAGAATATATAAACTGATCTAATATCCTACAAAGTAGGATTCTTTAATCTGGAGGGGAAAAGGAGAGATACTGACTTCTCAAATTTCCACAACTGCCAAACTACCACAGAGTGATGGTCTGAACTGTAAGTACTTGATGTCATACCTTAGTATACTTATTAATCAGACAACAGAGTGACTGAGTTTGTTTGTACTGGTAGCATCGAAGCTCAGGTTAAATCTAGTTGGGATGAAAATTAGAACAGGAAACAGATTCCAGACATACCATCACTGAGTTTTAGCACTAACCAGGACACCTCAGTTACAATTTTGTTTTAATGTTTGAAAAGGTGAAAAACAGCAGTAATACATTTGACATATAAGTAGCCTTCCAGTATGTACGAGAAGGTTGTGATGAAGACGCAGGTAGGCTTTTCACAGTGGCGTACAGTAGGAGGATGAAAGACAATGGTCATGTATTGAAATAAGAAAACTTCTGCCTGGATAGGAGGAAAAGCTTTCTCACCATGAGAACAGTCAAGCAGTGGTACAGGTTGCAGAGAGAGACAGGGCTTTCTTACCCTTGGAGATTTTCAAGGCCTGACTAGATAAAGCCCTAAGTAACTTGGTCTGATCCCATAACTGACCATGATTGTAGCATAAGATTGGTCCAGAGACCTCCTGCAGTACCTTCCAACTTGAATTTTCTGACAACCCTGTTATTTTTTGTCAGGGGCAAAGAAATAGTTTCCTTCTGCTCTTCTGAAAAGGACTGTTCAGCAAATAGTAGCATGACAGGGTCAATACTTCTGTTGCAGGACCTCTGCATCCACCTTTTTCTTAAAACACAGGCACCAAAAAACCACCGTGGCCTTCTCATTCTTGCCTTATTCTTACATCAGCAACCACTGATGGCTTCCTGGTTCATTCTAAATTTGACAATAACTTCTCTGGGTCCTCCCCTAAACAAGAATCTTTCCTTCTATTATCTCTGAAGCTTTCTTTTGTGTCTGCTCTGAGCTCTTCTCAGAAATTTCCCAGTTCCTGTTATGCAGCAGATTCATAACTTACGTTCTTCCCAGTCTGCTTGTCATAACACTAAATTCCAGTAGCTTAGTCTCAACATGCTCTATTGCTCTTAGAAAAGAAGCCACCATCTGAACCTCCCTGTAGAGTTTTTCACCTGATGCAGTACATGGCAGCTAGAACATGGCAAAAAGGCAGCCTACCTCCCTGCTGTCCAAACACACCTTTCTTAATAGAACAAGGAATAACATAAAGCTAACAGCTGAACAAACAAAACAGGTGCTCTCAGTCACAGCTTCCATTGGTATTTGTGCAAATAAAGTACAGACTCTGGAGGAAGGGCACTATTTATAGCTCTGAGCTTAGGTGTCTTGGTTTTGGTGGCCCACCAACACACCCAACAAGAGTTTGCTGTTAATTTCAACACACACACTGAACTGAGCTCTCCTACAATTCTGAAACACAATTCAACTTAAAAAGCTTATATACATATATGTATACCTATAGATGTCATGTATATATGCATTCCTTTCAAAACCTACTGATTTTTTTAGCTTTTCTTTTTCTCCTTGACTGTGCTGTTGACACTAAGTATACATTCACTTCTACAACAGACATTTAAGAAGTCTCAAGTGGATTTTTAAGTACATTAGATTCTTTAGCACAACATTACTAATCAGAGTTGAGCTTGTATGAATGCCTTAAGTATGCCTACCACCATTCTTTCATCAGAATGCTCTATTTTTCAATTTCAAAGCTTATTAGTGTACATTAATTAGACCAGAAAAAATAAAAAGCCAATTATAATTACTGGTTTACATGCATACTTCACATGTTAGTTCCTCATTTAAGGCCACTACAGAATCATTGCTTCAGGCAGAGGATTTAATAAGAAGATACTCAAACAAGCTAAACCCCACTGATTACATATTAAAGTGATAAAATGTCCCACTTATCTCATGTTCAGACTAAGTCAGTTCATGACTTAAGAATATCACTGAAAATGTCTACAATTAAGAGGAAATAAAAGATTATACACGGCTATATTAAGCTCAAATAATTAAGATAAAGAACAAATTGTGCTTAGGTTGCTTATCCACACTGTTTCCATCTGAAATTAGAGTTGATAATATACCAGACTTTCACAGAAATGTACAATGTATAAAAATAATACTATTTACACATTGCATTCAGAAGCCTACATGAAGGATAAAGACAC
This sequence comes from Aquila chrysaetos chrysaetos, assembly GCF_900496995.4. NCBI lineage: Eukaryota > Metazoa > Chordata > Aves > Accipitriformes > Accipitridae > Aquila > Aquila chrysaetos. The sequence continues at coordinate 24,216,491 of NC_044007.1, forward strand.
ATATGGGTACAATCACACACACAAGACAGTAAACTGTTTATACTGTGCAAGTTTCATACAGCTCTGTCCTGCCACTCCCAAGCAATTACTTAAAAGAATACACTCTTATGCTTTGATTTTAAACACAATGTTTAAGTCCTGCTCCTCAAAATGAACACCAAAACTGGCCACATGGTGTGGAAGAGAGATTAAATGCCAATACGTTGCAAGGAAGTGATTAGAACTTAACAACGTACTTTACCACTAAACTTCAAAATGTTGGGCTTTTGCTGGGTTTTGTGCTTTGGGGTTTGGTGGCAGGGGAGCAGGTAAGAGTAAAAAAGTAGTTTTAAAAACAGGGGTATTAGAAAGGCAAGTCACTTACTTCAGTCTTTTTCCTAAGTGGTTAAAAGAACTATGCAGCAGCTCCACAACCCTTTTTTATATGTACACCTGGGAAGAATACTGAATCCTGTTACTTTCCTCACTGTTACCCTGATGTGGTTTAGACCAGATGTTTAAATGTTACAGTATGTACGTTTTCTTCTCTTCTTCCAAGGCAAAAGCAAAATAAGAGGAATATTTGACTTCACTCCACAAGAGACCTATTTAATAGTTTGGCGGTTATGTAAGTAAAGGTAGCTTGGCTAAGTCAATGTTGACGACATACAGAACGACATGATCCTAATGAGTTGGAAAATATTGGCTCTCATGAGATTCAACCAGATGCTACTGCGCTGAGAAAGCTACTGTATTATTGAATTTCATTTTTATGAGGTAAAATTTATTATTCAACCATTAAGGTATCCCACATGAAATCTTGCATAAAATAGTTTTACAGTTACTTTCTGGAAAGTAGATTTTATTTTAACTTTAAGACATCATTTACATGAGGGATTCAAATGCCTATTTGATCACCTTCAATAGAGAAATGTAAGGTCTGCAAGCAATTTTCCCAAAAATACCAGATTAATGGAACCGAACTGTCAACAAAATAATGAACTACCTGAATAGGACAAGGAAAAAGTGGTAGCAAGTTCCAGTTTTCCAGAGTAAACTAAAGCCATGTGTGACTGTGTATATGTTTTCTTGGCAGGCTGAAATGGTTAGAAACTGAGTGCTTCAGGTACCTACTAACAAATAATGAAAAAATACACTATAAAATTACTTCATAGGATTAATTATGCTCAACCTTTGAAAGATCTTAACTGGCATTATTTTTCTAAATTTTTGGTATTTTGTACACTTATTTTTGTAAAAACAATTGTGTAATAATAATTGTAAAAGCATTTTATCACCATCAATATGTTTACTTGCAAAAATGTAGAAAGCATGATGTATTTCAGATTCATGTTTGTTTCCACATTTATAGTGGATGAAATGCAAAAATCAGGACGTTTCACAAGCATGTGCAAACAGAAGAACTAACATATTATTTAGTTGTGCTTGTATACCAAAAGGATTATAAAACAAAACCAAAACACAGACATAAACTTCCGAAGAGCTACATGTGGGTTGAAGACTGCTTTTGTTCTTTTCTTCTATTTCAGATGTAATACCTTATCAAACAGTTAATAGTGCCTTTTTCCTGACCCATGAAAAAGAGCAAACAGTTGTTTGCAGCTGTTTCATTTATCCATTTCTTATTTTGCATTTTGTTACTTTGTATTCCCATCTACTATTTCAATTTTTTTTATTCTTTTTGTTCTTGCACAACTCCCATTTTAGGCAGTAGGAATATTTCTTGTAGCTTTTAATGTTAACGCCTATTCATTCAAGGAGTAAGTTTCATTGTTTTTATATATCTCAAAATTTTTAACTGTCTTGGCTTCTCTGAACCCTAAAAATACCAGCTCATTTGAAAAGAACCTTTGCCGAGTAGGCACTTAAAACTATGGATTACAAAAGTGCTAAGACGTCACTGCAATGAAGGAAGTTGCATGCTTTCAAAAATCCCACTAAGCCATTAGCTGGACCTTTATAGTCCAAATCAGTTATAATTAAAAATCTGCTCTTAGCAGAATTAAATAGTCTCAAGATAAGGAAGGCATAATATTTAAACATATTTACAATAAATATCCTTCTTGAAATACTCATTTTACCTGTCCTCCACAAGTTCTGAGCTCAATCAGCTAGTCACAGTACCACACACATCTTTTTACTGGTATTTTTAAGATAACAGACCTTACTACTATGCATGACAAATACAAATTTTAAGTAGTAGAGGCACTTTATTCTTAAATTCTGTCAGAAACTAAACACACACAACTTGCTTTTGAGACTTCAAAACTTGTTTTTTCAGACAGCTTGCCTTTGGACAAGTTAATCAAAACAGAAACTCTCGGACTATCTGATGAAGACAGCAAGTCTAATAACCAACAAACTATGAAATAATTGAGGAAAGTGTTCTCCTAGTAGAAGAAGGTTTCTAGAGAGCAGGGGGAGGAAAGTAGGTGGGAGACATAAGAGTGATAATCTTCAAGCAATTTTCCCCTCCTGGTATTCCATCAATCTATTCCCAACAAGAATTTGTACAGGAAAGAGCTTGAGACTGTGTTCCCTTCAGCCTAAATTAGTTCTGAAGGATCTTTTGGAACAGAAAAACATCCCTGCTCCAGATGAAACTGTAGGACAGAACCCCAGATACTAGCTATAAATTTTATTTCCGTGTTTGTGGAAATGCACGGTGCAGAGCTCCCTTTATAAACTACATCCAAAGTCTTTCAGCAGTTACCCTGCAGACAGGTTCTCAAAGAGGCCTTCATACCTTGCGAGACTCTCCACAGCATGTCAAAGGGCCAATAGTCAGGCATTCTTCTCTGATGTTCTCTCCTCCTCCTGCAGCTCATGTATCTGTACTTGTCTTCCTATTAAACTTTGGCTTTCTTAACTTTTATTGCTTTTCTACTTTAACTGTTTTTACCTGCTTCTCCTTGCTTTGCCTTCCACTACATCTCTCTTCCCTTTTTATTAGCTGATCATTTTTCTTCCTTTTTCCTTCCTTTCCATTTTTTCTTTCTTTTTTCCCCTTATTCATCTGTTCTTTCCCTACAGCATGTCTTAGCCCATATTGTAAGCACAGTTTCAGTGATGCAGTTTTAAAACTAGAGGAGATGGCTGTGTTGGAAAAAGCATACAACTAGGGACCATAATTCCTGCTAAAAAAGATCTACGTTGATAGGATACAAAGGCTTGTGGTATCACTTTTGAGTTCAAGTAATACTGAATCAGTATGTTATGGAGGCACATCACTCACTCACAAAAAGAACCTGGCACAAAGCCTCAATAAAGGCATAAGGAGCTCAGCAACAAATGTTTCAGTCCAATAACTCTCTTCAATCGCCACACAAAATGTGGTAATACATAGGCAGTTGAGAAAGATGTAGGCTATGTAAACAAAGGGCAAACACATTTGAGACTAGCTATGTGCAACTAGTAAACTATAGAAAAAAAATTTGAAGTCTGAGTATATTTTCAAAATTGGCAGAACAGATCTAGAAGGGTAATGCATAACTAGAACATTTCTATAGGACGGCACAGTTTGTTCAGGACAAAAAAGCATGGTGGTGGTGTACTGTGTATCAAGAATGTGTAAAATCCTGTGATACAGACTGAAGGCAGGCAGATTTGCTGGAAATCTCTGGATAACAGCAGACCATTAAAAATAGGAAGACAAAGTACATAAGCTCTTTCCTTTTGTGAGAATAATGTCATGTCTAGGCAGGTCTTTTTTATTTATTTTTAACAGGGGGATAAGAATCTAGATAGAGACATAGCTGTTTGTCCTGCTATAGTTCTAATTAGTTAGAAATATGGTTTTTAGAAGTTTGTAAATACAAAGGTAGAATATAATTTGGGCAACAGTACTCATGAAAAACACAGTTTATGATTCTTGTAACAGCAGAATGAAAGCAATTACTTTCAAGAAAAAGATCCCCTGGGAAATAGGATAAAGTGAAGGTGAGATCTTTAGTCGTATTGCTAATTTTTCCTGCAAGAACACTATAATTTTGTAGAAACAAAATCAGAAAAAGCCAAGGAACAAAGGGAGAGAGCTATAAAAGAAAATAAAGCAAATAGGTTTATACTTGCATTTTTTGTACAAAATTGATAAAAGAAACAATTAATCCACAACATCACAAGGATGGAAAGCTATTTTCTTGAACTACTTTTGTACTACTTCTGTGCACTGCTAAAAATGAGCTGTGGTTAGATGGAAAACACAATACCATTGACAAAAAGACTGTTATTTCTGTGAGATGTTAGGTCATACAGTAAAAGCTCATCTGTACACCCACGAAGAAGCTCAGAGAGACAATGACAGGAGGGGGAGCCCAAATAATACCCTGATGGGCTACTCCCAGGCCAACCACAGGAGCCATCAGCCCATCAAAAGCTGACCTGCACAAGCCCAGAGGAGCACAGGGGCATGCAATGGCAGGTGGGAACCCAAAACAAGGACTCCCAAGGAACATTCACCAGTTGTTTTATGTTGGAGAAACTAAGCTGAATCTTAGTAAAAGAATATCAGTGATTAACAGATGTGCCTTGTTTACTGAAAAGTTCCTTATTGACTACATTATCCTCATAGTTACTTCACTGAAAAAAAAAAAAAAGAAAAAAACCAAGAAAAACAAACAAACAAAAAACCTCATAGCCTTGACCTCAAAGCTGCCTTCATCTAGTTAATGCAAAGTACAACTACAGAAGTATAAAATTTACCAGGTCAAGCATTAAGCTATGAACAAGAGAAGATCAAAACAAGTGTACTATACTTTCATTTATGTTATTGTAAGTACTTAAAATGTGTGCTCCAGATTTCTATTCTGCAGATATATTGTTAGCACAGTTGTATCACAGGTCATTGAACTGAAGGACTGAAACATGTTAAATGATGGTACAGGTTAGTTTTTAACTGTGCAAACCCTAAGACCATCTCAGATGATCAAATGATTGTATATTCACATTTTGCTAAGGTGTGGATTGTAAATCTGCTACCTTCAGAAGTACCAGTACTTCAGAACAAAACCTCACCATCTCATCCTTAGGTGACTCACACAGAATCAAAGAATGAAGAGAAGCAGTGACTTTTGGGAAAGAAGGCAAAACTAAGCACTTAAAAGGGTTACCCACCTGAAAATACAACAGTTCTTTTGCACCACATCAACATAGATTTAACTTTAAAAAACAACAGGACTGAAAAAGGAAAATAGGACTGCGAAAAACAGGCCTGATAAAGACTTCCAGTGGTAGTCTAATCTACCATTCTGCTTCAAGTCATGATTTCCTACATCTGAATCATTCTCCCAGCATATTCTCCAAGACTGGTAATGATGAAAATTCCAAAAGATTGCAATTAATCTTGTTATGTGTTTATTCACAACAGATAAACAATAATGGGTCTAAATAACAGTAGGTTTAAATTATTCTAGCCTGCATAGAAATATAAAGACAAAATAGATTATCTTCTTCTGGATGACCTTTATGCACTTGAAGACTGCGGTCTCCTCTGTAAACTGGTCAAAATCCTTTATTTACTCCCCAAATCCACGGTTGTTTTGCAAAAGGATGACAGGTAACCAATTTCATTATTTATATCATCATCACTGAGACTTGCATATCTTCAGCAGTTTCACAACCAGTTAAGTAACATCTATTTATAAAGCTGGATGAGAAACATCTGCAGCCCTTTGAAAAAAATTCAATGTATGCCATTGATTAATAAAGCTCTTAATAATCCAGCTTCACTTCTGAATGATCTTAAGTTACAACATTGCACCATATAAGGTAGCAAGGGCGGATGTTTCAGATGAGGAAAGCATGAAAAAATTATCCTGTATGGGAAAATTAAATGCATCCAGAAATTGGTGCCAAGGAGCGAAGCTTGGTGGCTTAGCTTACATCCTGGATTTTAAGCATAAGCTATAAATACTCATATACACACAAAAAACATTCTGTATGTTAACTACTATAAGTAAAAACCTGGATTTAAAGGATATAATTGTATGCACATTCACTAGCAGCGCTCTGTACCATAATAAATACTTCACCAAAAGCATCACATATTTACCTGAAGTTTGGAAAACCTCATTCAGTAAAGCTTCATTTACCACCACCGAACTGACATTTCCAACAGGATGACACCAGCTCTGATAAATAGTTTGAAGCAGAAGGGTTTGAGCTCTAGTTGCTTGAACTGTCAAGTTAGGAAGCTCAAATATGCATTCTGTTAGTGGGACATGAGCTCTCTTGGTCCTGTTTAATACATTGAAAGAAAAAAAAAAAAAAAAAGGAAAATCATTACTTTGGTGCATAAAAATAACAATTTAAAAACTTAGTCACAGAATACCAGACTATAAGCAGTTAGTTTGTAAGGTTGGAGTTGTGCACCTGTTAAATTTCTTCTTGTAAGAGCTGATTCTACTGAAATTCACCCTAAATAGGACTTCTGTTACATGATATAACTTTACATCTCCCTCCAGAACATAAGAGGAAAAATCATGTATGCTTTTCTAATTATCTTTTGGTTTTAAAATATTTAATAAAAGCAATTCCAAGTGTTCCCACCAAAATAAGAGCTATTGATAAAATTGTGCAGTTATTAAAAACACAGAAGAAATTGTTCAAAAATTTAAATTTTCTGAAAAATTTTTATTTAAAAGCTTACAGTGTCTCACTAAATGAGATATATCCAGTGATAAAAAAAAAAAAAAAGCCACCCAAAAAACATACAGACAATATCCATACAATAAAATACAAAAAGCCCCACATTCCATATTTCTCCTCATATTCCATATTTGGCTGACATAGAGCTCACTAAGTGATTCTAATATTTTTCAATACCTTTTACCTTTTAAATGGGGAGGAGGAACAGGTGGGGACAGGCATTGGGAGGATAGTGCAAGGTAAAGGACGTTCTGTTTGGAAATAAACTCTTCTGTGACAACATAGTCCACTATCAACAAGAAGGCTCTACCACAACCATAGCAAAGTCAGTAAGTTACTTTTTCTTCATAATATATACACTATTACCTGAAATTAAGCAACAGATTGATCTGCTACATTTAACAAAAACTACAAAGGTTCTTTAATATTCTTATTTTGGAGCCTTCTCCTGCAGCATATTTACATCATTATTATTCTTACCCTAATCATCTCCTGTTCTATCACCAAAATATACTTTGTGCTATTTAGCATTATTTTCTCTAATGTCCCCAAAATATAAACAGTGATGAACAGAGTAGCTCATTCTCGTTCTGGAGAATCTCCTCCATTAGAACATTTTAGGGACAAGCCTAAAACCACATGAAAATTAACAATATTAGGTTAATGTTCCATTGGGAATCAGAACCTCAAAAATGAGGGAAAGCTGCTGAAGTTGCTCACACAATCCGTTAGCCCAGGGAAAAAAGCATCCTTTACCAAAATATTCAAGGGACTGAAAACGCAAAGACCTTCCCTTGCAGACACTGAATGGCTCTTTAGATCAGCAAAATCAAAACCTTCCAAGGAACTGTCACAATCGGTCACAACACACTGCATCTCCTATCTGGATCCACAAGAAAATGCTTGCAGCCACATAACCTAACATATGTGAGATCATACTAGCAGTGGAGATTCTGCAGGAGGCTCCATGAATTCAGAAACAGGCCATTCCTGATACTCAAACTCTAAAATCTGTAGCAGCATGAAGTGACACAAAATTCCGGCAATATGAAGTAGACTTCCTTGCACATTCTGCACCTGATTGGGAGAGTGGCCCTTCAAGAAAACTGAAGAAAAAAGCACATCATCACTTCTCAGACCCATTATCATCTAGATGAAGAAGCAGAATAGCAAAGTATTCTGCTGCTAACACTTTTGGCCCATAAGCTGCAGATAAGGCCTGTGTGACATATAAAACATGGTATGGAAACAAGCATTCTGAACATCAGAAGACATGTATCAACTACCATGTTGACATGGTGGTACACCCAAATGTAATGTCATCACTTTAAATTTGGACTTGCACATAAAAAAATTCACCTTAAGTCACAAACAGATCTCCTCCCTCAATTCCTTGTCAATACCAGGAAACAGCTCACTGAAAACCATTTTCTCTAGAACAAGAGGAATTAATCTCACCAAGTGTTAGATACCTACAGTATGAACAAACATTTGTATCTAAGATGGCTGTAGACCCTTTTAAGGTAAAAGGAAAGAAAACAGCACTTATATACATAACAGAGATCCATTCATTCTAGATCTGAGCATTAAAATGAACTGCCTTCTGCAGGTCACTATTTCTGCCCACTGCCTGTAAAGGGAGATTACGATAATTATCTCAGCTGTGGATGTCTACACCATAGATCAAAGTTTCATAGATAAAGCCCATCCACAAAAGCCAATTCCATTGCTCCTCACTAAAAATAAAAACAAGGGAATAAAAGAAAAACTGATTCCTATGAAAGAAGATACTTGTGAAAGATTCTTAGACAATGGATGTAAATACAGATGGAAGACAAAGAACAAACAAAAACAGATGTTGTAGCCTTCTGTAACAGTAATCAGTATTCTTTAGACCAAGGTTTTTCAACCTCATAAAGCTCAGAATCACAACTACCTGTCTCAAAAATGTTAAGAAGGGGGAGGAAACCAGCAACAAGACTGCCTCTGAGCTGCAACTCATTTGAAGCTAATGACACAACTGTGCTGCCAGCTTCAAATGCCATTTGCAGAAAAAACATGGATGAAGTAAAAACTTTTCATGATTATATAGGAGAACTCAGCCTTGTGTCTGGTAGTAGAAATTTCCTTCAGAATGAAAAAAAAAAAAAAGGCAGTCTACTATTTGAATGAAACTATCAGTCCTTGGATCTACCGTATTATGGACTGATACAGCCTCTGTTGCTAGGAAAATCAAAACTCATTAGAGATCTTTTCAGAAGACATCTCATTATTGGCCTAGTTTGTTGGATTGTTTGGGGTTTTTTATAGCAGTCACTGATACCAAACAGTGAGTTAGAACAAGAAAAATTACATTTGTCCTGTTTGGGGGAACTAAGCATCTCCTACATGCCTTTTCTGCTGAGAGCCATGCAAAGATCTTTCTAGTGCTGCCCGAGATCCCTACTCTATCAAACTGCAGCAAAGTAAGTCATCAAAGGGGTAAGAAATATCCATACAAAACTCCTGAAGCTCTTCCTGTCTCTCAGTCTGAAGTTCAAACACACTGCACACCTTTCCTGAAAATGTTCTTCTCCCAAAAAATACGAATACCACATGTGGCCACCTGAGAAAAGAATGCATCCAAACCCATTTGAAATATGTTGGTGCAAGAAAGCCATTTAAAAAAAAATTTTTGTCACTTCAGAACACTTCAAAAAATAAGCTACTTAGAAAATTAGAACTACTTTAAGGAGAGACAAAACAAAAGCTGAAAATAATACCAGTATTAAGTCAGGCAAATAGGGAAAGATGGTGCCTAGTTAAAAAAAAAAAACTAAATAAAAACACTTTGACTCAGATAGATAGCCAAAAGGAACTAAAAGCCTAGAACATATTCTGACAATTTCTACCACACAACACACACAAAAGAACACATGAAGATCACCTCTTGTGGACACAATTAGATAAAACATATCTCCCATTTCAGCTCCTCAGATACACAAACATTCCTCTGTGTAAATGCACATATATCCATATAGTCACTAGAAGAAAAGCTCTGGGTTCCAGGAAAAGCACAGGTGGAGACTGCAACACTGTGGCCTTTTCTAATGCTGGTCCCAAGTTAGAATTTGAACTTATACTCTAGGAATTTCTAGGAAAGCAAGTCCAAGCTCTGTAATTTACCAATTTAAGCAGAAAAGGTGTGCACAAGTAAATGAGCATATAAGGTGATTCTGTGGTTAGGAAAATCCATCCCTGTAAAAAAAAAAATGTTATGTACACAACAAATAAATTTATTTTAAAACTCAAGATTAAACAGATAACACAAACCTTTTACTTGTAGGTAGAATTGAAATTGAAAAACTAGATATGCTTGTTAGCAAAGCTTTTGCAGGCACCACATGAAAAGAAATGTAATGCATGGTGATACCAATCAGAATGTTTCCTAGTATTCCTTTTTTTCAAGCCATGTATTGCAATCTTTTATTATTTATCTCATTGCAGAAGTGCACTGGAACATTTTTCCTTTCTGTTCTTTTTCCTTTTATTACCCTTTCAGAAAACTTATATTTTCTACTTTTCCCTCGTATTTCTGAATGTTATTTTGCAGGATTAAAACTAAATACTTCAGAAAAAAGTGTCTGAATATTTCAAAAGACAGGTTCCCTAATGTAAAAATGCGAAGGAAGAAAGAAAGTAGAAAAGCTTTTTCAGCAAAATTCAGGACAAACATAACTCAGCAATAATTCCATCTAAAATAACACATCTGTATTAATAAAATAATGTAATTGGAGGGGGTGGTCTGTGAGGAGCTGTGACAATCACAGCATACAATATGACAGTGGAAAAGACTTTGCTTTCTAAGTTTGACTATTCATTTAATACACATTACAGCTACTGTTCTGAACCATGCTAAATTTAAAACTTAAAAGTTTCACATAAAATAGTCCCTTATGGGTAATAACAGTGTATGAATTTTTTTTTATAATATGCAAATTCTACACTTATTGTACTTTAACAATCCCATAGGAATCAAGTCTACTGGTCCTTTTGAGATAGCTTTGGAGGAATGGGAAGTTGAAGAACATAAATCCTTTTTTATAGAAAAAAAAAAAGAAATTAAGGTGGGGGGAAGTATTGTACCATGTGTGCAGCAAATGTTGCTTAAAGGAAATTTTAACTAGACCTGGCTAGTGATGAAAGTACATTTATAATTCAGGATTTATTATAATAGTTTTGAAACACAAATAATGCATTTAAAAGAACTTAAAATACAAGTTTGCTACCAAACTGCACCTGTTAATACAGAAAATCCATCATTAATAAGGTACTGAGCTATATTTAACCAAGTTTTATGACCCAAGAGATATATTCAAGCAATAAGTGAAAATACAAGTACAAATATTTTTTTCAGTAAACCAAGTCAGACGTGTGTTTCTATATTGTATCATTAAATTTGTATTAAGCAACTGAATGTGACTTCATATCAAAACTCATCACCATATTAAAACAGTTATGGCACATAGTTGGAGTCTAAAACCACTATTTAAACTGCACTTTAAAACTGTAACAACAATAGAAATAATTATTTCTCAAATCTTTACGCTCAAGAGTTAAGATGTAGTTCTGAACATATGTTCATTTAACTGAACAGGTTAAAAAACTACCAATTCAAACACTCTTCTCTAGGGGAAAATAAATCCTAATGTAACTAGCAGGATAGGCTACTCATTAAAGCTGAACTTGGACAAGTTCCAGAATAAATTTAAGGAAATATGAACAAGCAAGTCTTGCTGTGTAGTGGCATGGAGTGAAAATGAATCTGTCCTAATTAAATGATTTTTAAATACACTTTGGTTGTACCCAGTTTGCTGACAAACTGTAATACAGACTTGCTGAAATATTTGGATAAATCTGGCGTACCATTAAAGAAAATAGTTTTCTTCACTGTTTTTGAATGAAAACATGAATCGGTCCTTATTATACACCGTGCATAGGCACCAATATAACCAATCCATGTAAGTTCACAGGCCTGCTATGAAATATTTTCAGTTTGTAGACATTAGGAACAGCAACTCATTCTTTTAAAATCAACACCTCAGAGTGATTGAAAGAATATAGTGGTGAACAGCTGGGTCCAGAGGTTTATATAGAGTCCCCAACTGCAAAGCTGGAACCTGCAAAATGTTTCCAAAAATTTAATTTTTGTTATTACTCATATCCTGTACAGTAAAACACGATTAGTTCATTTTTTCCAAAATAACAAAACCAGTAACCTGCTACTAGAACCCAGGAACTATGCCTTAGAAGAACCTGAATGTAATTTAAATGCCTAAATAATTTCAGTCAGCATTTGCACACCTTTCCTCTTAGGCAAACAGAAAATGTATGCTGGTTTTATATTTGACATGAACAAAGACTTCATCTACATACCTACAACAAATCCGTATTTCTACTTAATCTGATCTTTCATATCAACTTAAAGAAAATGACAATTTTGATCCTTTTTCTTAACATTTAAGCAAGTATTATTGGGTAAAGGAAACAATGTCTAGCTCCGTAATGACAAATATCAAAACTTTAAAGGGAACATGCAGGGAGAAGAAGAAAGGGAAAGGAAGTTAACTACTACCGTCTTGGAATTATAATTTTTTTAAAATGCAAGACTGAAGTCACTACTACTCACAATAAAAAACAGTCATATCACACATCTGCATACACTAACACAATTTTTAGTCTTCAGAGAGCAACATACAGTTATTTGTGCTAGAGGACCAAGTTAATGATTATCAAAAAATAATAAATCAAACCCACTTAGGAACAGTTCATTCCAAAAATATCTCCAAGACACGTCTTCAAAACCTCTTCTGCTCTTCTGTAGGCTTCACTAAAGGCTGCCTGACATCCTATGTCATTTCTTACACAAGTGAATTTTCAGCAGCTGCAGCTGCCTTTGTCTCTTACTTGTAGGAAACACTGCTAATCATACAATTTATTACAAGGGAAAAAACAATGAACTTCAAGATTCACCAACTTTTTTCTTTTTTTCCGATGAACAACAAAAATTAACTTTTCCTTCTGAAAATTTTAGATATGGGATTAAAAGGGAACAACACAATCATTTCAAAACTGACTTCTATAAAGTATTTTTTTTTCTTAACATCAGTTCTGGAATTGAAATTGTCAGTGATAAAAAAATGTTTGTAAAGCGTTAATTCATATGCGAGCTTCAGAAAACACACAGATTTCCTTGAAACAATTGTGAAAACAAAACAACACAGGCAAAGTAGAAGCTTCAATATGTCTTAGAAAATGAACAGAGATTATCCATTCTCAATTCTCAGTACAGTGTGTGTTTTGATGGAACAATAAAATTTAGCTTTATACAGCAAAGCAAAAAGAAATGCATTATTAAAAGAACAAAAATAATTAATAAAATCAAAGAAATATCTAAAAGAAAGAAACCTTGCAAAAAACAAACAAACAAACAAAAACCCTTTGAAGGAAAGAATGCAAGACTCTGGCCGTACATGTTAGGAGCTCTAAACACAGACTGTTTTTAAAATAATTAGTTTGGTTTTTTACATCTGGACATTAAAAGTTAAGATCATTAGACTAAAAATGATGATCATTACATGCAAAAAATAATACTGCTTTGTGAAGCAACAAAGAAGTGAGAAGCAGTATCCTCAGTGGGGCAGCTGTTGTAACTTTACCTGCTGTGAGACACCAAGAGAAAAACAAGACCTCAAATGTGAAGGTAGGAAAGTCCTAATTTCCCTCAGCTTGAATCCAGCCACACTAAGCATCAGATAAGTCCTTCCACCTGCTGGATTAAAACTGTAAGAAAGGCGGCAAGAAAGCAGTCTATCTCCACTTCCAGTTAAGTCATTGCCTATGTGCCTCAAAATGCAACAGGTTTGAACAAAAAATTTTTTGATACCAACAAGGGATAACCCAACAAGGGGTTGGGTTTTTGTCTTATTTTTGGACGCATGATAAACTAAGGTGGCTGCTGAAAGTATAATGCCGGAACATGTCAAACCTGCAACTTCATTAGAGAAACATATTTAGTATGTTTAGATCAAATTCAGCTTGCTGACTGTAAGCTTATCAATGGGACAGATGCTAGGGATCTGAACTCCCATCAAATTGCAGGAGGAGGTCAGTCACTAATTGCTATTTCTTCCTTTGAAAAAAAAAAAAAAATCCTTTTCTAATCACTGGTTAATACTAGTCTCCAGAAAGAATCATTAAAGTGATATGAGCAATCTATAAAAGAATAAAATTCCAAGTTCTCTGCCCTGAGGAGATTACAACACAAGCCCTCAGTCATCTTTATGTCCTTAATATATATGGCTAGCTTTATACACATCATCAACCAACTGAATCTTGTGCATAAAGTTGTATCTTTGAAGAACTGCATCTTCAGAACTCCATAAGGTGTGGGGATGGGGAATCAGAAAACAAGGGACAAGAAACCCTCCTCATGGAATGCAATTAATGCCAATTCAGGACATTTTTTCTTACTTACACTTTAAACATCTATTCTTTCTTTACTTCTGCGAGAAGGTCTGTAGCTTTTTTACTTGGATTTAGGAATCTTGTCACCATTGATTGTGGATATCACTGGGGACAAGGGAAGGGATATGACATTTAGCTGCATTTTGTCCAATGAGATCCAAATATAAGGACCACGAGAAAAATCAGTACTCATTACACTGACCAAAGATCAAAACATATTAAAAAAAACAACCCACAACAACAACAATGAAACCCCCCAAAACCAGAAAGAAGTCTGGAAAGAAACAAGGACTTTCTATAGAGAACTGGCTTGAAGGTAGTACAGAGGGAATCGTACCAGAAGCAGAGCACTTTTACATCTACTATTTGAGTTGTGCCTTGTATCTGTTTCAGGAGAACTAGCTCCTACTTGGAAAAGCAGCAATGCCAAAATAAATGCAATCATTATCATTTACCTCCTGGTAAGTGACAGTTGGGGGGGGAGGGGTGGGGAGCGCATACCAGATGGAACTTGGAGATGCTGTAACTAAACAGCCACAGATGACCAAGACCACCAAAACCACCAGAGGTAACCAAGTAAAAGTTGCCAGTGGCCACAAGCCTCCAAACAGCAAAGATCTGTGTTTATTAAAACACAGCAACTGTTAAATTTTTTTTTAGCTTATGTAAATCCAGTATCGTTGCTTTGGATACCACAGTGTAATCCAATCTCAGTAGCTACAGGGGTGGAACAGGGTTTGGGGCACTGCCTTCCCACAGAGAAGCCTACTTTACTGTCCAGAGAAGCAACCTCATCCTCTCCTTCTTCCTTTTCCTCTCCTCCTTCCCCCTTCACACACTCCCAGAAGCAGGAGCAACAGCCATTAAATCAATCCTCTAAATCTGCCACACAGAGCCATTTGGTTGACATTAGCAGGTAAAACAGGGAGCCAGGAGGGCTCAGAAAGATGCTGGTACTCAGTGAAAACAACTGCACTGACAAACATAGTCATCTGCTGAAAATGATGCCACAAAACAGGAACAGGACACAAAGGCTGCTGCCATTTGGCAAGGAGATCCATGCTTAACCTGGTGTTATCAGGGGAGCAAGAGTCATGACTGTGGCAGCCTTGAGAACAGCAACTACTTCCATCATCCTTTCATGCTGTCAGAAATAAGAGCAGAGCTCTCAGAAACCATCCCTTCCATCTGAGGGAAATTCACACAGTCAATTCAGCAGCTAATAATACAGTCATTTACAAGGTATTTTTGTAGGATATAGAATACATAGGATTTGTAGGACAGAATTTTGTTGAATTACTAGGAAAAAATAAGGATTTTTTTATATAGATTTCTATCCAATATGATCTTTAAAAACTGCACTCATTATTTTGTTTTTAAGTTACTGTCAAATTACCTTTCTTATTCCCAGCAGAGCTGCAAAATTTGCCATCTTAAATACAAATTAGTTATCTCCTAATAAATTTATTTCAAAATGTGCAGATGTTTATTTCTTAGTCTATTCCATTCTATTAACGACCTCAAATTTCAAACCCTTTTCCTACACCAAATTTGCAATGTGACTTTCCTCTTTGCTATTTCTTACACCACTTTGGAAATTACCAGTCAAACGTGTTGAAAAATTACATATACATTATTTACAAGAAAACAGCCCAGCTCATGGGCCCTATCTATGGTGAGGACCTTTCCATTTGCCAAAGCCAGCACCACTGACCAGACATGACCCTATCCTATAAAAGGAAAAACTTGAGTGTAGAGCTGTATTTTATGCAGAGGAAAAGTTGTTATCCCAGAAGTCTGACACTTCTCCAAACAACACAGATGTGAGGAACTCTCAAGAATGCAGATGTGGTGCACAGAGGCTTTGTTTTCTTCTCATCTGAAGACATCTCCTAAAACAAGGATATTAGGAAGTCTTGTAAGCTAGGAGCAGTGGCTTGTGAGCGTTAACTGAGATAGAAGATAGGAAGATAGCTCCTCTCTCTAAGGAGCAAGGAAGAACTGCTTTGAGCAGGAACAGTCACAAGGACAGATCCACAGGCTTTGCTGTCTCACAAAAAGCTAAGTAACTTGTAGAGCATTCTCCCAACCCTTGTAGAAATGGCAAGACAGAAAGTGACAGAAGATGTCAGTGACATTTAAGAAGGAAAGAGGCACAAAAAGGCTCACAGAATTATCTTTAGCTCACAGGTTTCAAATGGTAAGAGGAAAAAGAAAGAAAGAAAAACAATACAGTGGGATTAATAGATTTGGGATTATGGCACAAGGATGGAGAATAGACACCAAGAAAAAGAAGAAACAAATAAGAACACAATGGAAAAGAAGCATCTTTAGAGTATTTCCAATAGAATGCTTGGAAGATGGGAAGAACATAATAATAGAAGAAACTCAAAGCACATGTGAAGAGAACAAGCTATATGACTGAATGTTCTTTGAAAGTGCTTGGAAACTGAAAGTAGGGGTCAGGAAAAATAAAACTGTATTTAGAGCATTAAGAGGAAGATAGTTGTGGAACAAAATGTTGACAATGGGAACAGAAAGAAAATACTAACATCTAACCCATACACACACAAATACACACACACCCTTTCCTGCCCTCCCTTGCCAATTTCTCAGGTATACCATTTTTGAATACATAGTCTTAACTCACCTCTACATACTCCCGTGAAAATTGTGTGAAACAGAAAAAAGTGACCAAACGTAGATAAGTTTTCCTAATTATTCTTTTTCTTGAAGATTATTAACAGCTGCAAAATTGTTAGAAGATGGGCCACAACTCACTGAAAGAAGCACAAAACTCCCACTTTGTTTCTTCTCTGAAAAGTTCAAAGATCTTCTTGGGAACTAACACCATTTCAAATTTCCTGCTAAAGATTCAAGAGCTGAACACAATCCCAACTTCATATAAACACTAACAGATCTAAATGAGAAACTTCGTCCAAAAAGGTAAGCTGGTTAGGATTTAGGGTTTTCTGTGAATTTCTTCTACTAAATACTTTTGCATACTGCTTATTTTGTTTCATAAACACATAAAATATTTTGGTGGAAAAAGATGGATTTACAGTGAGAGAAAAAATGTTGTTTGAAATTCTGGCAATTTTTTTATAGCTAGACCATAAAGGTCAGAGAGGTAAAAAAGTACATGTCTGCATTAGCTAAAACAAAATAAATATTTGAACCAAAATACTGCACTGAAGGGAGATGGCACAAACAGAAAGTACACAAGACTAAAAGAAACAAAGCCATATTTCTGTATTCACTAGCAACTACTGAATTCTATTAAATCCAGAAAGGTAAATAAAAGCACTTAAGTCCACTCTTCCTTGCCTGAAAGTGGCCCAAAAGCCAATTCTAGTATCCTTTAAGATACAAGTTACAGCATCAAAAGGAAGTTGCTGGAAGGGGGGAAGGGTGTTTTGTTTTTCTCATTACCAGGAAAACCTTTAATATAGCAAAGGATGGATCAAGGGTATCGTCAACAGCAAGGACATGAATGGACTAATGTGTGCTAATGATTCGCATGTATACACTGCATACAGCAGAAAAGAGTAAAAAGGCTGTTAAAATTATTATATTGTGGCCTCATTAATTAGCAACCTCAAAAGAATTTTAAAGGATAAGAAGCTATTTAAAGCAAAACATTAAATGTCAGTAAATGCATAATACTTTTTACTTCAAAGACTACAATCATTGTTAAATCTAAATTTACCATTTTATGCACTGACTCTGGCATTGACTTTACAACATTCTTTCCTCGAAAATAATACAAACTTTGAAACAGATTCTATGGATATAGGGGTTTTGTGTTCACTTTTGGTCTATTCACTGTGAGTCTCATTACATCTATTTCATTACTTAACAGCTCCACAAGCCCTAGTGAGTCTTCAAGACCATCAAAATTATTACGTACACACATACTGAAGAAAAGATACTGTCAGTAAAACACAACATCAGAAAAACATTTTGTTGCTGTAATGTATGTACACAGCCAAATCCAAGATGTATGCAAAATAAAACTTAGAGTATAACAAATACATGTACTTTCAGAGCAAGAGGCTGTCAGTGACAGCATTCTAACAATGCTATTTCCGTTTTCCCTTCTTTTAAAAATGGAAAAATCAGATTCTTAATTCTGTCATTCTGCATGTATATGCACTTTTTTGACTATCAAAGGAATATTCTAATCATGCTTACCAAATATATTTCCTTCTATTCGATTGTTCATTTTGGAATCGGTCATTAAACTCAAAGGAAAAGCCAGTTAAACATCAGCAAAGAAAACTAATTAAAAATTTATTTTGAAATCCTGTAGGTTTTTCTTTAAAGAACATACGTGTTTTAATGGATAAATATTCTGATTAATTGAAAAATGAATCCACAATTCTTGTATTCGTGTCTTAACCAACATAATCCTTTCCATGTCTTGCATCTGTATCAGAAGCACTTACGACAGGCATAACTGATTTCCAAATCTGTTCTGATAAACAGATTTATTCTCATAGCACTGTTTAAGTGCCTCATCCCACATGAGCCTGACTTCAGTTGTTCTCTTGTTCTTCCTTTTTTGTTCAAATTGCCCTCTAACATTATCATCCAACATGTGTCAGACTAAAAAATCTAGTTCAGAAACTGGGAGCTTCTGTCCTTTAGAATAGCAAAATCTAACGAAAATCAGACAATGCCTACTGAACATACAGGCCCAATGGAGGTCCAAATGTTAGCATGTCTTCAATACAGGACCTGTTCCTCAGTATGTACAGCTGACAGATTACTTTAACTTATTTTAAAAGGCATTACGAAAGAAATAATAATAATTAAAAAAAAAAATACAAAGCTATAAACAACTAGGATAAAAGTGCTTGAGGAAAAGTGGTGAGGATGTTTCCTTGTACACAAACAATACACAAACACTTAGCCTAGAACCAAAGACAAATCCTGATCTATGAGAAGGACTATTCCCACAGAAAAGAAAAAGCACATCTGGGTCCCAGAGGGAACAAGCATGAAGAGAATACATGCTGCTGGACACAGGACAGTATGCTTTTCTTACCTCAAGATGAACACAGATGCAGTAAAGCTGCTAAGGTATTATGGACAGCTGAACAGGCCAACATGCACATAAGCCTTTGTATTTGGTTTATTTGTTGCTCTGAGTGAAGAAGATAAATACAGCTTTTTTTTTTTTTTAAATAAAATGTTTTTACTCACCATTTATCATGGCTATCAAATTCAGCTGAGTGTCACGCTAACATGCTTGTAAAAATAGGTGCATAATTTAAGACTATAGAGTTTCTGGTACCTCACTCCAGGTGGAAATGATGCCTACCACTTGAGAGTGAAGCTTTGCAGAATCAAAGAAGGATATGCTACAGCTTGTCCAGCAACATAGCAATGCTCCATAAGTGTATCTTTTTATGGTTACCTTTGTTAAACAAAATCAGTAATTCTATATAGCTTATTCAATAAGCCTTTAAACATACAGCTTTGGTGAAGGAGGATTATTTAGTACACAAGGTGAATAATACAATTTCAGAAACATAATTCTATAGAGGACTACACTAGAAATCCTAATGCATTAAAGACAATCTAATTTTTTCAAGTTATTGTATTTAAGTACTACAAATTTTTAAAACAGTGCTTTCAATCCTATAAAATCCCATGGCTTTTTCTTAAAAAGAAGATGCAAAGAAAGAAGTGAAAGGTAACAGAGCAACCGCAACACTAAAGTACACTCATTCAAAATCCTATGTAATAACCAACATTGGAACAGGGCTGGCTAGCACGATGACACCACAGTTGACTTCCAGGCCCTTCAGTTTCAGGGTGCAAGTTTCAAGCACCCTGTTTTTATTAATAATAAAATAATTAATAAAATAATAATAAAAATAAAATATTTAATTAATAATAAAACCCAACCAAGTTTTTATTTGCCAAGTAAGGAAGGCCAAGTGCAGGCTCCAGTAACAGTCTGTGGCTGTGCATACTGTTTACCTGTTAGCGTGCTCCCTGCCAGTCTCAGGCCATGGTGGCTGGCACTTTCTCAAACAATGCTGAAGAGACCAAGCATGCCAGAAGCCATCCCCACTCTGAAGCCTGACCATACCCGTTTGGGGGTTGTGTGGCAGGGGTTTTGGTAGCGGGGGAGGGGCTTCAGGGGCAGCTCCTGTGAGAAGCTGCTAGAAGCTTCCCCGACTCCAAGTCAGACCTGCCTCTGGCCCAGGCCAAGCCCATCAGCGGCGGTGGTAGCGCCTCTGGGAGAACAGATTTAAGAAAGGGAAACTACAGTGGGGCAGGAGATTGAAACGTGAGAGGAACCCCTCTGCAGACACCGAGGTCGGTGAGGAAGGAGGGGAGGAGGTGCGCCGCAGGAGGGGATGCCCCTGCAGCCCGTGGTGAGACGGCAGGCTGTCCCCCCCCAGCCCGTGGAGGGCAGCGGGGGAGCAGAGGCCCCCCAAGATGGCCGGGACTCCATGGGAAAGCCCGCGACGGAGCAGCCTGTGCGTGAAGATCGGCCCGCGGAAAGGACCCGCGCCAGGGAAGTTCAGGAAGAACTGCAGCCCGTGGAAAGGACTCATGTTGGAGAAGTTTGTGAAGGACTGTCTCCCGTGGGAGGGACCCCACGGTGGAGCAGGGGACGGCTGAGGAGTCCTCCTCCCCCTGAGGAGGAAGGAGCGGCAGAGACAATGTGTGGCGAGCTGACCCCAACCCCATTCCCCGTCCCCCTGCACCACCGGGGGGAGGAGGGAGAGAGAACCGGGAGTGGGGTTGAGCCGGGAAGGAGGGAGGGGTGGGGGGAAGGTGTTCTAAGGTTTGGTTTTACTTCCTAATATCCTTGTTTTGCTTTGACTTGTAGTAAATTAAATTGATTTCGTTTCTTCCCCAAGTTGAGCCTGTCTTTTGCCTGTGACCATAAGTGGTGAGTGATCCCTCCCTGTCCTTATCTCGACCCACGAGTCTGCCTTTATATTTTCTCCTCATCCCACCAGGGCTGGGGGGGAGGAGTGAGCGAGCGGCTGCATGGTGCTTTGTTACCAGCTGGGCTGAAACCACAACAGTACCCTTCTTAGCTTTAATTTTTTTGTTTGTTTTTCCTCCCTTCAGGAGTGGAAGGGAAAGCTACAGGTAGGCATGTGGATATGAACTGAGCCATGAGAGGCCACCAGGCCTCAGTGCCACAGATGGGTTTCTGGAATGTTTTATTTAGTAGTGTAGATGCCAACTCGAAGACTGTATTTCTCTTTGTGATTCACAGATACACTTAAAGGGCGGGGGGGGGGGGGGGGGGGGGACGGGCGGGGGACGACACACCAAATTGCAAGCAAAATTGTGGAGAAATAAAGGACAAACACTGTGTGTCAAGAATTGCCACCAGTGGATCTTTCTGGCCAGAGTTTACATGGGTAAGGCCTCGTAACTGAGAATATCACTGAAAATCCTAACCAGATATTTTCTACAGATAGTGGTAACACTAAGTAAGAGAAACAGAATTTTCAAATACCTCCAATACAAAAGGAATGTATATTAGGGATTCAGATTTTCTTTAGTATTCATGCTGCATAACAGCACTTCAGCTTTAAGACAGTAAGTTTTTCATACCTTTCACCAGTCTCAAGTAAAGCAAAATGCAGCTTTCACCCTGAAAATCCTACACATTTTGAAATAAATACCATTTGCTTGTTTCTAGTACAAATGCCAGCAAATACTGATGGCAACAATTACAACAGCCAGAATAAAGTATTCACCATGTGCAATCACTTTCCCCGGACAGATATTAGTTAATAGGCTTAATTTACTTTCACTGAAGAGCCTTGACAATTAATTAGTCTAAATAATTGCACTGGAAACACTACAGATGACCACCCTTTACTGTCAACTCTGCTGAATTTCCTCCTCATGGACAATACTAAAAAATACAACTGCTTCCAATTTACATTGATTAAAAGTGCACTTTTAACAGATTTGTTGAATGCTGCCTGCCACATCTGCTGAGAAGCAGTAACATTAGGTCTGGACTTGATTTAAAAAAAAAATAATAAATAAACTAGAGGTTTCCAACTGAAGTTAATTTGTAGTCACACTAATCAAGCTGCAAGTCATGTACTAAGAATGCAAAGTCCTCCTGGACCGGGTTGTTCTTGGTAACCAACAACAGTTCCTTCCAGAAGATTGCAGTTGAAAAGTGCCCCAAAATGTTCATGTTGAAACTTGATACATTAATATCACTGCAGATTAGAAAATGTTTCACACAAGTCCCTTGAGCATCTCCATCCTTACACACAAGCATGGCCTACTTCAACTTTTATAATGAAAGATATGTTAAACCGTATTATCAATGAAAAATCATTCTCCTGTTAAAACTAACTGTTAAATCACCCTATATTACCGTTCAAACTTTGCTATGATATACTGACATACCTGCTCCTCAAACACAAAGATGCACAGTAGACCAAACTCCTGAAAGTGTCAAATTCACTGCTCACAAAGCCATACAAAACCAGCTACCAATAAATTTAAAAAAAAAAAAAAAATCTGATTTAGTATTATGTTCTTTGATGCATTTTCTAGGTGATGGCAGAGAAGTACACAATGCTGAGGCAATACAACATACTCCCGAGACCGATTGTTCACATCTGAGGCAATCCTACACAACCAGCTCTGCAGAACCCAAGAGAATGACTGTTTCTGTCTGCTTTTGCACAGCCCATATCACTGGCATATCTCAATAGTTCAAACAGGTTTTTACACATGCTAGCTCTAACTCACATCATGCTGATGGGACTGAAAAACTCTCCTGTCCCATACACTGATGGCATCTGTTCAGGCATGCAATCTCAGATCTTTTCTGTTTCGAAGGATACCCTGAATTTTCATCTGGCAGTTATATCCAATTACTGACATAACTAATACTTACAACTGAATGCTACAAAATGAGTTTCATGTGTTTTTAACCTGTTTCTGCTTCTGACCCAGGAAAAAAGCATGCCCCTCAACTGCCCATGTGAAACACAATCCACACACAATCTAAATTGACATTACTCTTGATTTACTGTGACTAGTCAATAAAACAGGCTGCCAAAATCAAGACCCAAGTGTCAATTTATTGGAAAACTTCCTAGATTTATGATCTAATGTTCACAGTCTGTGGATATCTGGCTCTGTGTTTCTTGCCAGCAGGGTCCACTTGCCTCTTACTAGCGCAGCTGCACTGAACTGCATGATGGCTATGTCTCATGACTCTCAAGCTCACAAATCTACTATGATTTCTAGTTCTAAACAGTGTTACTCCACCGGCCATGCCCTGCAAAGATGTTTCAATCAAAAAAGTAACAAAGAAAGATAGTTTGCCTGATCCCCCATCATACACTTTTAATCCTCTCTTCAGTGAGCAGCAAATACTAAAATCTACTGTCATCACAGTAGTACCTTGTTGGTAAAGGCCATGTCAGCAGGAGATAATTTCCTTGCTAAATAACTTCTTACTGTGCAAGAAGCCAGATCTTCATCTACCACACTGCTTGTGGATCAACAATTGGAATTGCTCTCACTCTGGTCAATTCATTAAATTCACACAGGATTTTCAAGATGACCCATAAAGCAGACATGAGCAGGTGCATATCCTGACTCCTAGTGGAGCTTATAATGACCTTACTGGATTGTGTAAGGAGTCTAATGATGAATAAAGAAAGAATAAAGTTGTATGGCATACCACTACGTAGCTTTGATTGAGAGGGGTATGTTTGCCTTGTAAGGGGATACATGATGGAAGAGCATGGAAGTAAAGCTGTATAAAAATACAAACACCTTTACAGTAACAAAAGTTTGAGCAGAAACCTAAACAGTAATAACACAAGGTCTTTAGAATCCTCAGGTTTTGTAATGTTTAATATTAAAGTCAGAAATCTAAAAAGTTGAACTAAATTATGTTTACAAAGCAACCATTTGGCAACTACACAGTGACAAAGTCAAAATAAAAGCTAGGAAGTCAGGTAAGAAAACACAAAATGCTGATGTTCAGGTTGCTAGCAGAGTATGTTTCTCAATATTGCTGCATAATAGTTAGCCAAAAGGAGGTTATGACCTAACATGCCAATCTAATGTACATGTAACAGATTCTAGAGACATAGTAAATGTTTACCTTTACAGTTAAATGTGTTGAAATATTAAGAACAGCTATATTATATAAACATTCTTAATGGTTCATAAAAAAAAAGCTACAGAAGATAAAAAGATCCTCACCTGGAATATATATATTTATATGTATCTAGATTTCTATAGCGATCTTTCAGTAATGAGGGCTTTCACAAGTGAAACAAGTGACATTGTATCTCTGGGCAGCTGAGGTGCCAAGCATATGATACATGTGACCTCCTCTAGCAGCAGAGCAAGTTTTAAGCTTTTGTCAGCTTTCATCAACAATGATTAGCTCTTCAATAAAAACACTGAAGGAAAGAGACACAATGCCAACACAAATCAAATCTCATGTTGTCAAGAATGCTTCCTCATCAGATTAGCACACTGCTTATGTTTAAGCTGAAATTTTATTTCCTAAAACAGTATCTGCAAAGAATAGCTCAAAAGAAAGTATCTTTGCAAAAATTATACTCATTTAGTCTCAAAGATTTTTTTATTTACCAGTAATAATCTAGATCTACTTGCAAGTTTCTATTCCAGGTTTTTGTTCTGATAGAATAACAATTCAAGAACAATCAATTAACTGCCCTGTACACTAACAATTAAAGTGCAGGCCATGAAATCCTAGATATTAATTTACCCAGCAGGTCCTCAATTTGTTCATAAAAAGTTCATTCACCCACTGAAATTTAACACAACCAGCTATTACTCAAGTCTGTACCAGTGCTCCCTCGCAGACCGCAAACCAGCAGCCATTGGTCTAGCCTCAAAATGAGAAAGAGGAGACTCATTATCAAGGAAATAGACCCCTTGAAAGTAGACTACTGGACCAAGAAGCTGAATACAAAGCATGAAGGGATAGATCACATCATCCCCATTTATAACCTTATTCCACCAGTGTTTAAAGTCTCAAGAGCTGTCACAGGCAGAGATAGTAAGTGACAACCTTCCCACAGTCCAGAAAAAGGAAAAAGAGTCTGGAACACTTGTCACAAGAAGGGAATTTAGAGAAGACAGGTCAAGAAAAGAAGAAAAGTAATAAAATAACACACATAACTGTACCAATATCTAGCTCAAAATATACAGATGACACACTTCACTATCAATCCAGATATCAGAAAAATAAAGGAAGGCTATTCAGAATCTATATTCCTTAATGTTACTTTAATATTCTTCAGAAGTACAATAAAGTGTTGTGGGTTTTTTTTAAGTGATAGAGGGTTATAACACTAAAGTTTCTTACACTAGATTATCTCTTTACAAGGGCATGTAGTGATAGGACAAGGGGTAATGGCTTTAAACTGAAAGAGGGTAGATTGAAATTAGATGTAAGGATGAAGTTCTTTACTGTAAGGGTGGTGAGGCACTGGAACAGGTTGCCCAAGGAGGTTGTGGCTGGCCCATCCTTGGAAGTGTTTAAGGCCAGGCTGGATGGGGCTTTGAGCAATCTCATCTAGTGGAAGGTGTCCCTGCCCGTGGCAGGGGGGTTGAAACTAGATGATCTTTAAGGTCCCTTCCAACCCAAACCGTTCTATGATTATACGATTCTATGATCTGTTACCACAGACGTTGTAGCCAAAAGAAAAAAAGAAAAAGAAATCAGCTAATTCCTCTCAAGATTTCTGATTGGAAATAAACATTCTTGTCATTCATTCTAGGCTTTTAACCACATTCTGCTAATTCTCAGTTGTTTTTAGACATCCTCCTGAAAGCTTTGAAAGCTGCTTTACAATCTGGCATGCAACACTACATAAAGTAGTTGTAAAATATTGACATTAACATTGTATTTTGCATCTTGTTATGCTTAACAAAAACAAAAGGCCAGACGTTTTTACTTTCATATAAAAATAGATTAGCTATACAATTTAAAAGATGTCCAAGACTTACTTAACTAGTGAGCCTGATCACATTTCTTTTATAAGAAGAAAGTGTATTAACTGAAATTAAAACAGACATCAATCTAGTAGGTAAAAGAAACAGCACTTTTTCAACATTTATTGTTATTTACTGGAATTTACTGGGCTGATGTTGCTGAAATTTTATCTGTTAAAACACGCTACCAATGTTTATCAACTAGTTTTAAAAAAATAAATATTACTACAGTATTTTATACACCATATACATTTTGAGATTATTATATTGAAACTAGAAAAGAAAGGTATTCTACTGATTTATGTCAGAAATAAAGTTGAGATTTTCACTGCTAACTCAAAACATACTACCTGAGGGATTCCATAACAGTTCATAAAACGTCTTTGTTTTTAAAAGGTATGGTCTGTGGTATATATTTTCTACGAAGAAATAGAAGAACACATGTAGCATCAGATGTGTGTATGCTAAGAAACTCTGGAATGTGAAATCTAAAAACCCAAATAAAGCAGGTGGTATAATTTGGGGGGGGTAGGACTGAATTTAAGTTTAATGACATTACCAGGTTATCCTACCAGACTAATTCTCACTCACTGCATGACTTCAATGAAGCTCTCAGTCCTCATGCTGATTTCGATTTAGTTCAAGTGCTATTTGATGCGTTTCATCTGGAGTTTTATTCACTTCAAACTACACTTCATTTAACCAGGCTGCTGCTGTACTCATTTGTTTTTCTACTTTATTACCCGCAAATTGGTGTTGCTTAGTTTAGATAAATTGTTGGAATAAGTTAATTTTATATAAGTATTTCACACTGTTAAATAAATAAGATTTAGAAAGACATCATATCACAGAAAAAAAGAAAGCAAGCTATTAAAATTATTTGAAAATACACTAGACCACAATAAGTGTTGGTCTTACAAGATCTACTAATAAATGCTGGTAGATGATTGCTATTTCAAGGCAGGACCATTCCCCTGCCTCCACTTCCCAAAACTACTGCTCGTTTTTATTTTTCTATGTTATTAGTCTACCATACTCTATTTTCCAGCTGGGCACACATCGTAATACCACGTATTTTTAAAAGAGAGAGAGAAAGAAAGTGAGCAAGACAGAAAGCATGAGAGAGAAGCAGAGAATGCACAAGAGAGAATGAGTGTGAGACTGCACACACAAGGTAGAGCGTGATGGCAAGCATGCAACAACATGTGTGGAAAAGCATGAGAAAACAAACACCAGCGAGCAAGACATACAGTGCAGTGAGCACAACCACACACAACAGAGCACAAGTGCACTCATGAGAAGCCACTAGTACTTGAATACCATGAACTTGTCAGACGATAGATTTTTTCCAACTATTTTTCATCTCTAAAACAATTCTTTTGTTTAGCAAAACTAATCATGGGTTTTATAATGTAGTAAATAAATTTAAGTTTACCATTAAACATTAATTTATTTCTACAGTTTACTAACAAGGATCACTAACCAGAACTTAGTGTTAAATGTCAGGTCATGTCAGGAAAGGCTGTCAATCCTAACACAATATTGAAGTACCCTGGATTAGTACTGATTATGGGTTATCCTGCTAACATTTATTACTTTTTAGAAAAATGCTGCAACAGAATAGCAATTCATTTGAAGTGGTTAGTACTTCTGCAAACTATCGATGGAAAATATGAGAAAGTCAATTAGGCTGCTACCACCTGGTGGTGTGCTGATTATGCTAAAACACTCATATTTAACATGGTATCACACCTTGTGAGAAAAACACTATTATATTATCTATGTAGCAGCAAGAGCAATCATAGCAGTAGTCTTTTTATTTTTTTATAATTCATTAAACTTTCACAAACAAATGAATGTTACAAATTAGCTATAGAACACAGAATGTTTGAAGCCAAAGTACTTAATACACTAACTTGTTTTCCTGTTACCTTGTCATTGTTTGTAAGATTGTTTGTAAGGATTTAGTCATAAAGTAGTATTACAGACAGCTACTGCTCAAAATGAGTGATAAAGAAAACTACTGTCCTGTCCAAAGTATTGCCAAAATGCACTTTCTTGAAAAAAGTTTTTATAAATACAATTTATTAATAAAAACTATTACACACTGACATTTATGATCACAAGATTTAAGCTGTAGAGCTAAATTTAAGTACTGAGTTTCCATGGCATTGAAATAAAAAAAAAAAAATTTTTTATATAGTTCATTTCATAAAGCACAGAATTGTTTTCAGAATAAAAGTGTTTGCATTTAAAATCTGAACTACATACAGCTTAATACTTGATCACAATGTTAAAACACTGTGCTCATTTTGGCTGGATGTAGAGTTAATTTTCTTCATAGTAGCTAGTATGGGGCTATGTTTTGGATTTGTGCTGAAAACAGTGTTGATAACACAGGGATGTTTTAGTTACTGCTGAGGGGTACTCACACAGAGCCAAAGCCTCTTCTGCTTCTCACCCCGCCCCACCAGCGAGGAGGCTGGGGGGGCACAAGAGGTCGGGAGGGGACACAGCTGGGACAGCTGACCCCAACTGACCAAAGGGACATTCCAGACCATATGACGTCATGCTCAGCACATAAAGCTGGGGGAAAAAGAAGGAAGGGGGGACGTTTGGAGTGATGGTGTTTGTCTTCCCAAGTAACTGTTACACGTGATGGAGCCCTGCTTTCCTGTAGATGGCTGAACACCTGCCTGCCAATAGGAAGTGGTGAATGAATTCTTTGTTTCACTTCGCTTGTGCACACAGCTTTTGCTTTACCTATTAAACTGTCTTTATCTCAGACCTTGAGTTTTCTCATTTTTACTCTTCAGATTCTCTCCCCCATCCCACTGTGAGGGAGGTGAATGAGCGGCTGCATGGTGCTTAGTTGCCAGCTGGGGTTAAACCACAACAAACACTTCCACTGTAATGAGTAACAGAAATAAAAGTCTAGTAGAGACTACCTTTTGGCGGGGTTGGGGTGTTTTGGGGTTCCCCCCCCCCACCCCATTGTTGCTTTTTATTCAGTTGAGTTTAAAACAAAGAGCTGACCTGTTCAGTTAAACACATCAAGCTTGCCATCAGTATATAACTTCAGCTTTTGTATCCATTCAAGGAAGAACAGAAACTGGTTCACAGAATTCTACAAGGTCTAGAAGAAAGCCATTTACTACAGGGCTTGCGTAGCCTGTTCTCTCAACCAAACAAGAGTCTAAAATGTTTATTAACAGCTATCCTTACAAAGAAATTTATTAATGATAACAGACTTATTTGCAGAATATGACAGAAGAGACAGAAGTTTAGGGATATATATGGAGCTTGATGTTTTTAAATCATTCATTAGAAATGCAAAAGTAGTTGAATACATTACTTAAATACACTGTACATGCTTAATGCTCACCAATATTTGGGAAACTTGATCAGCTTGCCATAAACAGCAGTACTGAATGAGGGAATAACTGGAACAGGGAAGCAGTACAATCCTTTACTGTCCAAAGAAGTCAGTGCTGCTTGAAAACCAAATATCTGAAACAAATTAAGTTGGTCAAAGGGTATACTATCACATGATTAGATCACTTTCAAATTACTTTCACAACATCACAACCGCATTTTTAAATATACTCAATAAATATGAAACAAATTGTGTATTATTTTTAGATAATTCCTTTTCCCCAAAACATGAATATAACTAGAAAAATCAATAGGAATACATATAAAAATATTTTCTTCGCTCAAAAAAATAAGTGTTAACTTAACTCTGCCAACTTTTAAAAAATGCTGAATTATAACTTATCAATTAAAATATGTTATTCTATATCCTTTAAATTTGTAGATAGCACATTGTCTTTCATATAAAATAAATATCATCACTTTTTGTAATTATAACAACATTGGCCTAAAAAAGTGGTATTTAAGGATATGAGACGCTTCCCTTCAAAGTCTTTTTTCTTAATAAGAGCATCTAAAGAAATGTTCATCATAATTATTCTTTGTGATTTTTCCCTGTTCCGTAAGGAAAACAAACGGTTGTAGAGTTGACTTTTTAACATGTTGTACAATCATTCACATAAGAACAGAACACTTTGGCCTATATTAAAGCTAGCAAATAAACCGTATAAAACTCAAAATTGAAGTCCACATTTTGCAAACACTGATCAAACAAATGCTAAAATCCTTTTAAACAGAAAAAAAGTCCCCTCAAACTGAAAAATATACTGATAACTTGCAATATTGCCATCCCAATCACTTTAAATGTGACAGAAAGCAACATCTCACCCAGAAAACTGAAAGCTTGCCATGTAACTCTGGGACAGAGTTTGTTTCATGCAAACAGTAAGGATTTCATTGTTTAAATCTCTATTATGGTATCAGCATGGAAGTGAATGGATAACTGAAAAATTTAGCAAAATTAACAGTACTAGTAGCAAATATTTACATTTTAGTAGCATCCAAAAGGTTTCAAACTGCCTGAGCACATCCTAAGAGGCTGGAAGGCCTGTTTTAAAAATCCTCATGAGATTTCACCTTTTCATTTTACTAAAATCTCAGCAGATGACAACTGAATAATCTCAAAGCAATTTTTCAGTAGCTTCTTAAACTTCCCCCAACTTCACAATAAGAACTCCTCTCACATAATGGTTCTTTAACTGAGAACATTCAGGTTTTTTCTCTTATAGCGAAAAAAAAATCAAATTGTTTGGCAACAGTTTTCAATTGCACACCTTCACTATCATGGGTTTGCTTTATCAAAACCATGACACAATACTATTAGAAGCGATGGGTTTTCCTCATAACATCCCATCAAGTTTCTAAATGCAATTTAGTGCAATCTACGTATTCTATGAGCATTGTCCTAGAAGGGAAAGGTTTATTTCCAAATTATTTTAACTCAATCTTGTCACAAAGACCTTGGGGCTTCAGTCTGTGTAGTTGCCTCATGTGAAGTTCTGTGCATATTCCAAAACATTTGGCTCGGGTCAGAAGCAGCAATCCCAACCAACCACATTCTGTGAAATCTGTTCACGTCCTTTTAGATAAGCTGAAAACTTTCTCCCGGGAAACCTGCTAACACTTAGGATTACCTGTACTTATATTAACTTTTTCTCAGCACAGTGCAATAAGAAATAGAGCTCAAGACTTCTTTTACCTTCAGATAGCAGTGTGAGTAACAGTAATGAAGCAGGTTGTCAGATGGCTGGCCAAGGCTGCTGACCATGTGCACCAGTTGCTCAGCATACATCGGCACAGAGTGCTCCAGGTTAACCTTATCCACCAAAATTCGGATGGAAGGTAAAGGCCGCAGGGGCTGGAAGCTTGCAGCATTTAACAGTCCACTTAAATTCTAGGAGAGGGGGGGGGGAAAACCCATGCAATTATTACACTGCAGATGTGTTATCTAGCATATTTACATATACTCTTACCTCCCCACACACACAAGTAAATCTACATGTAAGAAACTGTTTACAGATACCATGGCCTTATGGTCATTATAATACAAATTTTTCAAATTAATTTCTTCAAATTTTAAAATTTATGTATAAGCTTTTTAATCCAGAATTGTCTTGGGTGTAGGTGTCCAGGTGCTGGCAGTGGGGGTGGCTGCAGGGTAGCCTCTGTGAGGGGAGACCAGCGGCTGTCCCATGCCAGGCACAGCTGGTTCCAGCCAGTGCTGCAACCGCCCCACCGCAGTTCACAGCTGAGCCCATCAGCCAAGCTGGTGGCACCTCTGTGGAAACATATTTAAGAAAGAGCAAAAACACCACACAGGCTGAGAGGACTCAGGGGAAAAAAAAAAAAAAAAAAACAAACTGAGAAACAGCAATACGAACAGCAAGGTCAGAGAAGGAAGAGGAGGAGGAGGTAGCGCTCCAGGCACTGGAACAGATTCCCCTGCAGCCTGTGGAACAGGCCACAGTAGCGCAGACATCCACACTGCAGCCCGTGGAGGACCCCACAGTGGAGCAGGTGGATATGCCCTGAAGGACACTGCAGCCTTGTAGAGAGCACACAATGGAGCAGATTTTTCCTCAAGGACTGCAGCCTGTGGGAAGGGCTCACACTGCAGCAGGGGAAAAGTGCGAGGAAGAAGGAGTGGCAGAGATCAACTGTTAAGGACTGACGGCAACCCGCCATTCCCCATCGCCCTGCATTGCAAGGTGGGAGACAGAAGAGTCAGGGAATGAAGGAGTGAAGTTGAGCCTCAGAAAAAGGGGGGATGGGGGAAAGGTGTCATTTTGGTTCATGTCTTTGTTTCTCACTATCCAAAACTATTTTAATTGGCAATAAACTAAATTTACTGTCCCCAAGTTGAGTCTATTTTGCTCATAATGGTAACTGGTAAGTGATCTCCCCCTCTTTAGCATCTCAACCCATCCTTTTCTCTCCCCCCAGTCCTGTTGAGGAGGGGGAGTGAGAGAGTGGCAGCTGGCCAAGGTCAACCCACTTCAAGAATATGCAAAGTCGAAATATTTTGTTCCATAAAATATTTGTTTACATTTTTATCACTCCAAAGCACTAACACCATACTAAAGTCACGCTGATCTAACCCTTACGCTGTCATATATTATTATGTATTCACAGCCGTGCCAGACACCTCGGCAAAAGAAGATGCCATTCCAAAAAAATAAATGCTGTAATTTTACACATCCAACTATATTTTTTATAGTATCCATTAAAATGAAGTACTGTATCCAGTACAAGACAGACATGGACATACCAGAATAAGGTTGTTGGAGGGCTACCAAAGTAGTTGGGGGGTTGGAACATATAAGCTCTCTCTCTCAGGAGAGACTGAGACAACTGGAGTCATTCAGCCTGGAGAAGGCCAAAGGGAGATCCTACTGCTGTCTACAGCTACCTATTAGGAGGGTACGGAGAATAGGGAGCCAGACTCTTGTCAAAGGTGTACTGTGAGGGGATGAGTGGCAACAGACACAACCTGAAACACAGGCAATTCCAAGCAGGTCTATGCAAAAGCTTTTTATGGAATCTCTATCCTTGGAGCTAATTCAGTACTTAACTGGACAACCCCTGGACCAGCCTGCTCTACTTGGGCTTGCTTTGAGCACGATGTTGGACTCCTGGAGATCATCTCCAGAAATCTCTTCCCATCCAAATTACTCTATGAATCTAAAAATTTTATTAAACTTGTATCACAATAGGACAATAAGTTGATGTATGTATGACTTTCAATCTAAAATTCAAAATCATTATTAGTATTAGTATTATATTAAATAGGCTTGGCTTCACTCAGGAAACGTAAACTGAAACTCCAAGTAAAAAAAAACCAACCAACCAAACAAACAAAAAACCAAAAAACCCCCCACAAAAGTTCACTTGAATTCAACTTGTTTGCCTCAAACCTACAATAAATATGGGGCTGTTCTCCCATTATAAAAATATCATCTGCCCATGCCCATAAGGTGAAAAGCAATACAATCCATTGGGCTATTCTGGGCTGAAAGGAAATAATGCTTCCCATTAGCACCTGGCAATGTCCCATCTTCTAATATTAGAAGATTCTGAATGTATCCTAATACATCATGAGATAGCAGATTCGTCACCAGTTCACTCACTCCAGCCAGATTAACTGAAAAGATAAGCAATCTAAATTCAAGAAAAAGATACACACTCCTAAGCACACTCCCTGAATAAATGGCACATGCTTGAAATTTTATATATGTTGCAGCTTAGAGACTAGGGATCCAAGTGAAGTATTAATATATATGTTATTGTGTGTATTTCACTTCAGCAATGAAAATAGTTATACAAGCACACTATAAGAAATGCCATAAATTAAGACTTCCTGTCCTCTTGCGCATACACATACAATCTTAAATCACATAAACATGCTGTAAGTAAGCATATTCTAAAAGAAAATACAGCAGGTATCTATTACGTTATCAAGATAATTTAACGTCAATGTGCCTTCCATCATGTAAAACTACTCAAATCCATCTCTGGGGGGTAAAAAAAAAAAAGAAAAAAAAAAAGAAAAAACCAAACCACACAACTCAAAACCACAAAAACTTTTTCAAATGGTTTTCACCTTTCTTGCACATAAATGCTTCACAAATACTTACAAGCTTACTTTCACAACACCTTCAGAATATACAACTTCACCTCCATTTTAGACAAGAAATTATAATTGGAAAAAAAAAAAAAAGCCTGATACTAAAATAATTCATTAATTCTGGAAGCCCATTTGAATGCCAATGTCTGAATGTTTAGCATAGCAAAGTACTTGACAAATAAAAGCCTAACTCCCATTGCTTTAATTGGAACCACAGACACTGAGAACTTCTGCAAAACACATCCCACTAAAAAAGCTCATCCTCAAGTACAGGGAACTTGTATCTAGTGTCCACTTGTGAAAAACACACTGGAAGTTTTTAATATCACATGAAAATTCCTAGAAATTGAACTCAATTAAGAATTTATTATTTTCTTTCCCTCTTCTTCCCTTATCCATAAAATACCTTCCAGCCGCTGCTTCAAGAGGTAAACCTACTGCAAGTCTTCACTACAAAACAGTGATTCATCCCTACAGTACCTCGGCTTTGTGCACTGAGGAAGAAGTCCTATAGGAATATTAAACCACTACAGGATTCTTCAGCTGTAGGTATACTACATATATCCAGAAGATAAAACAAGTTAAGGCTGTTAGGAAATTTCATTTCTGGGTCTCTGAGTTAGTCACTCAGCAGTTAGATGTTCAGTAACAGCCAAAGTCCTGCTGGCATCCTGGCTGGAACATCTATGAAGTCTCTGCTGAGCCTATGTATTCAAAGATTTCAGACTTGACCAAGTTTGGGAAGACCCGCATGGCAAAATGACAACAGGTACTCTTCTGATGGAAAGATTTCCATGAAAGATTTCAAGTTGGAGCTAATTCTTTTTCATCTGCTTGATGCTTTAAAAATCTTTTTTCTTCCAAATTCTTTTTTCATACCAGTACATCACACCATCATGGGCACCAAACTGATTTGGAACTCATCAATACATCTGGCACATGGAATAACAGCTCAGTAAGAAAATTTCTATGAAATAGCACATGCTGGTATAAAAAATTGAATAAATATCTGTGCATACATACCTTCTCACCCATGATTATGGGCATCAAGTGGTCTAGTAAATTGAATTCTGCCACAGGGATTATAATTGTACACTTAAGAACAGTGAACGTTGTAAGTCGAGTGGGAATGTATTCCTCCAATGATGCTACTTCTTCCGAGCTTGGCATAGTTCTATTTCCATCCACAATATCTACAATAAGTCAAGATTACATATGTTGGACTAAAATATATAAAATGTCTCCTACAGCTGCTGTTTCAGAAATGGTTAAGGACTAGCAAAAAAAAGGAAAGCTTCCCCCCGTTTCATAGTTAATTTTATTCCACACTGGTTCTACCTAAGGCTAAATGCAATCGTAACTGGATTTTCCTTACTCTGAAAGCTGTACAGCTCTTTGTCAGAAACTCATCTTAACAGTTTATCATGGCTTGTTTCCATACATTTTTATCCCATATAACTATTATTTCAAACTAATAAATACATACCAATAGGGATACTTTCTTCTCTAAGTCTCCAAAATCAAGCTAGAATTGTCAATGAAATAAGCCCTCCTTACTCAACAAGAGGCTTGTGATTGAAACAAATGGCCTCCAAAGTATCTGAAATTATCTCAGAGACATATCCAATACTGATGGGGATATCACGATTAATTTTATCTTTATTTTAAATTTTGCTCTTTGGAGTCATAAAATCCCCTGACAGATTTGGAGTTTAACTATTTGGAAGTTGCACCTTCAAGAACACTGAATTCGGTCTGGTTTAATTCTGTGTATTTGCATATATGCAATAGGAGCAAACCTGGCTTAGTTCTGCTGTATGGCTCATATTCATGTTCCAGAGCACAAACTATCATTTTCATTATCCGGTGTACTGCACTGCTATCCAATCGAAGATTGAGTGGGCCCACAATTAGGCTTTTTGTAGACATCTCCTGAACATTTCCAAAATCTTCACTCTTTACTGAAGAAAGGTCTTGCTGATTCCCAGAAACTACAAGAAGTATTATAAATAACAACAAATTACACCAAAGAATTGGACATAAATTTTTTTATCAGCTATTTTTGTTTCAAATCCTGTGATCACAGATTTATAAACATACAGAAAATACAACAATACAAACTGAACAAATAAATATACTGTGACTGGTTTAACATGTCTAAACAAACATTACTCCTGTTTAATGCAGAGCAAACAGGGCAAGATTCTGCCTTGCCTCCAAGCACAGCACAACTTAGGAACCTTTCCATTAACTTTGTATCTCTCAAGCTTGGGACTCTGAAGGCGTCCAAACTTCTGTGGCCACTTAACCCCAGGTGCCAATGACAGCCGTGCTGTTCAAAACTTTCTACAGTTCATCACAAAGATATCCATCCCAAACAATCAAGGAAAAGGTGTCCTGCAATGAAACTACAGATATGGGCCCTTGAAATGCTGGCTGCTGGTACATGGGCTATAACAGCAATGAGAATCATACTCACTTGTATTGTCATAAACCAGACTGACAGCTGAAGATAAACCCTTCCTTCCACTCACTGATAAGTAAAGCATGGGCAGCGAGAATGAAAACTTCTTTAATCATGCCTCAGCCCATTTTTAGAAGATAAAAGGGTGGTTTAGTGTCGGCATCCAAAAGATCTATAACCTTTGTGCTCAGAATCACAACCAGTGTACCAATTAAAGTTGAGTTACCATTTTTCTGATATAGATGTCGGGTAATGATGTAGACTGAAATCACACATTCACTGCATACAGGCTACTCATCAGCTATCACACAGCATGACTATATTTCTCTAAACTTACTTCACGGAAATTCTTCAGTTAAATCATGCAAATTTCAGATGTTTAAGTTTTCCTGATACATATGACTTGTAAAAAAAAAAATACTCTCACCTCTCTAACATATTTAGTTTGCAGAATTTCACTCAGATTTTTAATAAATCATCACTTTGACAGTGTCTTCATTGCTTTGACACAAGCAGTAAAAATTAAATGTCTGGCTAACCATTACACAAATGAACAGTCTAACAAAATAAACATCAAGATTAAATGGATTCTGAGACTGTTTAACCTATAAAAATGAAGGAGTTCTGAGATAAAATTGTAGGATGACAGTTTAATTCATTGAGTGAATGTGGATAGCGCATACTCCTTAGATAGCACGTTACTCCATAATCCACCTGGTCAAAGCTGTGACAAATAGGAAAGCCAGGAAATGCACAGCCATTGCCACCAATTTCATCTTGACTTCCATAATTTAACACGTCTGCAATTGCAGAGCTGTCCATTTGATATGTTCTCCTTGTACTCATGATCAAGTCGTGCCACATAAACCAAAGGCTGCTTAAGCAGTGGACTGACATGTTCCATGATGATCCTTCTCAACAGTAATATTTTTCAAGTGATTTCCAAGCTCTTATCCAATGTGGATCTTGCACACCTAATCAATGCAAGATACATTCCATCCCTTCCCCTCTTCACCCATCTGCCTGGAAGCAAATCAACCTATTTCTTTGCATAAATCTAATAACCTCCTGCCTTTCTGTTAACAGTAACAAACTAAACACACCTGTAGAGAACTATGACCCAAAACCACAGGAAAATCTGACAATTCCAAATTCTCATTATACCATCTCCCTCACTCACACTATCTGTCCATACTAACATAAATGGCAAGACAAGCTCAGCTCAGCTCATCAGATTGGGCAGTGGGAGCTGCAGCTGCTGCAGACAGTTGACATACCCACTTTGTCAAAGAGATGTAGGATCTCTCAACTTCTGAGTAGCTGAGGCTTTGTGGTTAAGCAGTATGGCATGGTGTGCTTCACAATTTCAAGGCAAATCTTACTTTTAAACCAACTGGAAGAAAGCATGTTTTATTTCTGGTTGCCCAAGAGGAACCTAGTCTTTTTTTACACTCCAGGGGAACACTCCCTTTTCCCTCCCTCCTTTACTGTACTCATTCAAAACAGTCTTTTTAATGAGGGAAGTGAGCTTGGGGAAAAGGAAGGAAGGATAGGGGTTTTTTCCCCTTATGTTTAAATCGTGTTCTGTAAAATGTTCTTGCTTCTAAGCACTGGTGAGGAGAAAGGTCCTCAAATAAACCAGGACTATGCCAAATTTGACACAGAGCTGGCCTAATGCTCTGCAGGCCTTTACAGGCCTATACACTCAGCAGAAGAATTAACTTTGTCCCTAAAAGCCAGGCAGAAGTTGATGGTGAGAGCATGTATAGCCTCTGCTTCCTTTGGTGTTTTGTTTACCATTTTTGAGAAGAAAAAGAAAGAAAAAAGGATGGAAAGATACTGCCTTATAAAACCTATTCAAATCTTCAGATGGAACTCAAGTTACAACCTTTTTAATAAATCCTGAAAAAGACTTTTTTTAAAAAAAAACAGCATACAACCTGTTGTGAGGGTATGCTTTATTTAACATGCAAATAACACACATTTTCGTCCTTCCAGTTCTACACAGTATCCAGTTCAGATGAACACTATCAAGAAGTGTAAAAAAAAAAACCCATAACCTCACCTAAAAAATATTAAGGCCAAAAGCCTTTAGAAGTAATAACAGCCTACCTTTTCAAAAAGAAAAAAAACAGACTCACTTGTATATATTGTATGCATATGAATAACACACTGAAGTGACAGAATTTATACAAACCACTTTCTGGAATAGTTCCATTTAATTCAGTGCAAAGAGAATGTAATATAAAACCTATTGGTTCTACAGAAGGAGGTGATCACAGGTTACTTTTGAAACTTTGCAGATGCATACAGGAAAATAATTTCTGATCACTGAATATTCAGCTTTCCACAAACCATATGTCTAATTCTAACTGACGAAAAAAATCATCTTAAAATGAGAGTGCTGCATAATGAAATTGCCACCAAAATAGATAGATACACATTATAAACAAAACGTAACTTCAACAGTACACCCCATTAGGTCTGTAGGTCATGCAAATCAGTGATCAGGGAACTGATAGACTGCACAGTGTTTCAGGGAAATGGCTGTTTTATATTGAAAGCAAAAAATAGAAAAATAAAGTTGGAAGGGCAGGACAGGCAGAATTTCAAAATAAAACTACTGTGCATGACTATCTATCTTGTTTTCATTCAAAATACTAGAAGTGATTAATGCACTTCTATAAGTGACAGATGAAACTCCTGAGGTTAATGTTATCCAGGAGGCACTTGTGGTTTAATCAGTAATCGTATGCTTCAGGAAAGGTTAAAGGTGCAAAGAATGTGTCAAACCAAAATTGCCTTGACAGATAAAAATCTTACAATCACAGTAACTGCCTCCTATAACTTAAGTAGGGTTAGGTTTTTTTAGGAGAAGGTGGTGTGCACTGATTGTAGCTAAAAAAAGTCAGTGTCAAAAACAGAAATAATAAAATGTAAACTTTTACACAAATACTTCCATATAAACACCACACATTAAGAATGTAGCAAGATTTATATTGTTTTCAAAATCTTGAGGTATTTATACCTTCATTTTAAAGAAATAAGTTACACCTATTTGTTCATGTTCTATTTAATAATTACAGTTGACTCACAACACGGAAAAATTAGCTAGAAAATAACTAGCAGAAAATGTCACATTTGCTTTTCTGAGGAAAAAACTATTTGAAAATTTAAGGGTTTAAAGTCTTGATTCTAGAGCTATAACAACCATTTAAAGCAT
Organism: Aquila chrysaetos chrysaetos; assembly: GCF_900496995.4. Taxonomy (NCBI): domain Eukaryota; kingdom Metazoa; phylum Chordata; class Aves; order Accipitriformes; family Accipitridae; genus Aquila; species Aquila chrysaetos. The sequence goes on from NC_044007.1 coordinate 24,256,388, forward strand.
TAATTTAAAGTGATTTAATGACTCCATTCTTTTATGTAGTCTGGTAGCTGAAATTAGAGGAGTAATACTGAAGTAAAAGCACACAGCAAGGTTTGATCGGAAGCCAAGATCCATTTTGTGGGGGGGTTTCCTAGTGACTGATGCAGAAAATAAAAGCCAAGGCCCTGAGAAAGCAAACTGAAAGAAACAGAAGAGAAGCTGAGGAGGGGAAAAGGTAGTCAGAAAATACCAGTAGCCTGGCCTTAAGGAGAAAAAAAAAAAAAAAGTGTTTCCAAGTTCAGCAATTTCTGAAAAGAGTTACAGTCAGAAAAAGATATGTCATTACATTAGTTGTGCATTCAGAGAAACAAGACAAAATACTCCACAAAATCAAATTTTCCTCATAATCAAATAGCCTGTGCATATTCAAATTTCTCTACCAAAGTTTAAAAAAGAGATAAGGCTTACCCTACGTCCTCAACTTCTGTACATAAAAGTTCCGTGTGCAATTAAACAGTTATTTCTTTATTAAAACCAGAAGTAGATTGCAGCAGAAGCTTGACTTAATGTACGTTTTCTCAGCTTCACATCACACGGTAAAGAGAAGAAAGCCTCAGGGCCAGGAAAGAACTGTTAAATTACCTAGTGTATCCCTCTATTAGCAAAGGCAATAGCATCATTTATTTCTTTTAACAAGCTTTGCATGATCCATCCTCTAACCAAACTGGAAGTTTTTCTTTCCTACTCCTTTTATACTTCACGTCCAACAAGTCCAGAAAACAAAAACATTAGGAATTGAGACTTCTCTCACATAGAGACAAAAAACGCATAAAAAAACCCAGATGGGTTGGACTAGGTAGCAAGGACAGATAAACATTCGGTCACAAAATAGCAAGAAGTTCCTAAAAGATGCCCACAGAAAGAGTGTTCATGATAATAACACACAGGTGGGGAAGAAAGCATTATTTAGGCAATAAAACTGCAGAGCAGCAGCTGTAGATGACAATTGTCCGGGGCGGGGGGGACACGGCGGGGAAATCACATTACAATTCATGATAGGAATACCTGTATAAAAACACATACATATTACTTGCTGATACATTAACTCCTTTGTCCTGGCTTTTATGACAGTCACAAAAGTAGATATACTTACTGTATTGAATCCGCTGTATTGTCTCAGATTTAGAAAAGAGTTGATAGGAATCTCAAAAGTTACTTAGAATTAGCCAATATCTATGTGTGCATGGTTTAGGCTAATACTTGCTCACAAAATTTTTCAGATATGTATATTTAAAGATTACCTCTCCACACTATCTCTCATCCTTGCATTTTTCTTCATAGGAGAAAATGCCAGTCCTTTTCATCTTCTGCACCAAGTATATGATCAACTTTATTCTTCAACCAGGGTTTCTCAAAATATTCCCGCCCCCCCGCCCGAAAGTCAATAATGACAACAACTTGGGGGGGGGGGGGGGGGGGGGGGGGGGGGGGGGGGGAAAGACATCATACTTTATGAACTTCACCACTGCTACAAGAGAATTATTTTCAGTTTAGCAACTGACTATAAAAGATATCATTGTGATTACTCATGCAGGAAAACAAAAACAGGAAGAACACCAAAAATCAACAGCTAACCAAAACAGCTAACCTCAAACACATCAGTGAAGATGAAACTATTTTAACAATGAACCTTGTGGTAAATCTAAGGTAAGTTAGAGGACAGTTGGTCAACGACCAGATGGGCATGAAAAGTCTTTGTTTCTATTATTTAACAGGGTAAACAAAGAAAAAAGGTACCTTTGCCACTGGTGCTTTCCATTGTGTACAAGTAATCCATGTAGAAAGCCCCAAACCTCTGCATTCCAGCTATCTCTGTGTACGTCTCCTACCAACAAAGCAAAGCAAAGAAAACGTATAAGGAAAGAATCTTGAGATTACCAACTGATAAGTTGGTATGAGAGAGATATATTCATGTTTGGATTTGTGCATCAACACACAGAAAGGCTTATCAAAACAAAGGACAGAGGTTATCCCAAAGAATTCACCTTTCTGATAGGTAATGTAACTTCTATTTGAGGCCACACAAAGGCACATCCATAATTCCAGTGGACATGCTGACTAATTCATCAATAACATCTAGTTAATTAGTACCTTTAATGGTGTAAGTATTCTTCACTTGACCTCTTGCATCCAACAGATCTGCCTAATTAAATACACTGAAAACTGAAGCTCATTCATTCTGGATTTTTTATTTAAGGAATATTGTGGTTTTATCTTTAAACACTAAGAAATTTAAGACTTTATGCCATCATTGGGATTTATACATAATATAATCCATTATTACACAGCAAGTTTGCTTCCCCTTTTGCCAAAAAATAGGCAAATCATAAAAATATCGAAGACAGACAAAGGAAAAAGTAAAGCTTAAAACTAAAACGCACTATGGAAAGTGTTTGAATATGTATAAGTACTTCTGATTTCACTAATTAATTTCTTTTTTTTTTTTATGGCATTCTTCAGGGTTACTCTTCTTCATCGGTAGTACTAAAAAGGTAAAAATAGTAAAATTTAAAATAAATTAGATATATTCAAATTTGTAAATGGCTTACCTGTACAATAACACAGAGCATAGAACTCCACCTATGAACACACCTGGAAGGGACCACCTTGGTGATCGCATCCAGTCTTTAATAATTGCAGACAATTGGGGAATAATGTTTTACTGCACAATTTACAACAGAGACTACTGGTGACTGAAAATTTGTCTCTACCAAAGGCAGAATTAGCAAGACTTCCTCTAAGTAGACAAATACAGCACACAGACAGTAAAATCAACATTGCCCAAGACCTGGTTTCCAAGAGAACACTTCCTAGTTTGAAGACCATGAACTACTTACTGTTTTGGTTTAAAGAAGTATGAGCTGGTAAAGCTTGACCTTTTGCTAGCATTCTTTCTTATCTCTGTTTTTCTCTGCAGGTGTTCTGTAGTTAGTGCTTTTAGAAACTATAGCATTGATTCAGCTTTTAGGGCAGGAGGGGAGTTTGAGGTTTCTGTTGGACATGGTTTTGTTACTTTTTTTTTTTTTAAAACACAAACAGGTTAATCTTACTTTGCAGATGGCCAAAAAAAGATACAGTTAAACATGACAAAGTAATGAAAATCAGTCCTCTAATAGTACACAGATCTAAATAGTCATTAGAAATCCACTAGAGAGCATTAGAAATTTTTTTTCTAAGAAAAATGTAATTCTCTGACCTTATGATGTGCTGCATCCAATATAAATTCTGCACGAATACTATTATTTTCTGGACTTCTGTAATCAAATAGTGAATTGGTAAGGTACGTCATCCCTTTTGCACTCAAATTTTCTCCACAATTAAAGAAGTAGGCCTCCTTCATGAGGTAATAGAAAATAAGACAGAGGAAAAAAAAAATACAGTCACGTTAACAGAGCAGTTTCAATTGTCATAACACACTAATGACATGGTAGCATCCCTCAAGAGCACATTTTGTTATGAATGAAGACAATAAAATAACTTCATTCAAATAATTCTGAAGTTCCTGTCCAGTCCCTCCCCATTTTCAAATTAATTAGAATGGCCTGAGCTAGTGAATATTATACAACCCATGACACAGAACATCCTAGTTTCAGTTTAACAGAAAATAACCTCAGATCATTGTTACTCCAAATTCTTCCCCATCCTCTGAACTATACACGATCTTGTCACTACATACTCCATTTCTCTGACTGACCAATGGCTTTCAGATGCTTTATCTATCCTCTTCATGATAAAGTTATTTCAATGTATGACCTGCTTGCTATCTTATCACTCCATTCATCTAGATTTTCACATGCCTTCTCCTTATCCCAAACCCTCTATCCCTCTGAAATCAACACAACTTTTCCATGAAGAATTATTCTTCCAAAAAGGTTATTTATATGCGATTGAGAATAGATGGTTGGAAAAAAAAAAAAAAAAATCAATCGCATACAACAAAGCTGGTATTTTTATAAAAGGCACAGTCCCAAGTATAGCAGTACAGAAAGAGAACAGGTGAGGCAGTATCAACACCACCACCATTCTCACAAAAACAGAGATTTTCTTAAAATTCGTGCCCTAGAGGGTGGCAGAAAAATGAAAAAGGGCAAAAACCCAAATGTCCCTTATCAACTAATCTACAGGAAACTCATTCGCTCTCCCACCCATCCCAGTATTAAAGACTTCACAGAGCACTAACATCAAGTTAACAGGTCTGTCGTTGGCTGCATTATTTGTTTTTAGTTGAACACAGATAATAGTTGCTGTTCTCCAGTACTTTAGGGCACTATTTGATCTATAGCTCAACCAAAAATCCTCATTACTGAATTTAGAAATTCATGCACCACTTCATTAAATACTTTAAGAGTGGTTCATATCAATACCTGATTGTCTTAAGCAATTGAAGCTTTGCTTCTATTTAAAACATAGAAATTAATACTGTTTTACTCCTTCACTTGATACTGCTCTCAACCTTATTGAAAAATGAAGCAAAACACTCATTCAATATTTGAGCCATACTTCTATTATCTTTAACGTACAGTGTTCCCATTTCTTCACTTCCAATCTTCTGTTGATTTAAGTACTTTCAAAGGTTTTCAACTGTGTTTTAATTTGTTATGCAAGGTCAAAGTATGCACAGATACATAATGATGGGGGGGGTAGCATTTTTCAGCTTCTCACTCTTAGACATTTGTCTTTCCAACTGTAAGGAATAGACACTGAGCTCTATATTCCAGTGACACATCCAAAAAACTTAAGTCACAACTGATAACAGCAGCCTTTCCGATTCTTGCTATCAAATATTTTAAGAAAGCATACCAGAATTGCTTATTCAGCAAGTCAACTGATATTTCAATATACTCACTTCATCACTCCTATTCATGTTCTCTTCAAAGTCTTTAATTCCCATAATTCCTTTAAGGCACATAGCTTGACAACCAACAAAACCTATCTGGCAATCAAAGAAAAGTTCACCTTTCATAAGGACCTAGTGAGGGAAAAAAAGAAAAAGTTATTTTGAAGAATTCTACTCCATGAGAAATAGAAAAGATGGAGAAAAATGAACCAAAATATGTGTAGGTTTATATAGTTAGACTTTAATAAATAGCAAGTTCATCAAACGGCACTTGGAAGGAAGGGATTACTTTAGTGTCTGATCACTATAGCACTAGAAGTTTAGAGAATTTCTATCTACATGATTATTACAATAAACACATCCAATATAGCAGAATATGAAAAATCAGTAATAAAATAATTTCAAAATATTTTATTGGTAACTATATACTACATTATTTAAAATGAATCAAAAAAATCCTGTCAATGGAAAATTACCTCAACTGTGGTTCCTTCTTGTTCCCAGCATATAACTTCTTTGGATTTTACTTTCTGAGGGCTGTAATAACTACTTTCAGCTTGCATTTCAGTGAGCTATGAAACAATAGGATAAACACCTTATCTAAGTCAATATTAGTATTAAAAAGCAGTAACTTCATTAATATACAGAACTGATTAAGACAAATTAAACTATGGGCCAAAATTTATTAACAAGCAGGAAACAGGTGCAGTTAAACAGCTGTAATGCATTATCCATATTAGAACTTCTCATACTCAACTTCTGGCTGAATTATGCCATAACAGAAAGTTTTAAATACACTACAGTAATTTTAGTTTGCTTATCTAAAGAGAAAATATGTGAAAAGATGAAACAGGTACACAGCTGCATTATTAACACAGTATCAAATTAGCTTATAAATTGCTGTAAAAATCCATAAATACATTATTTATTCTCCCCAGCAAATAATTAAACAGCATGATAATATTAAGGAAACACTTTGATTACAACCATACTCATTTTTGTTTCTTGTCATGGCAATTGAGACAAACATGCATTTATATTTCTTGCATGATTTTGATATACAAATTTAAAGTGCTAGAACACACATTCAGGTTAAAAAGCATATAACCTGCAGCTAAGAAAAAGGAGAAAAGAGGCACAAAATAATGAAGGTGTTATGTTTCACATTAAAAAAATACTTAAGTTTATGGTGAGCAGCTTAAATAGTTCAAATTCTAATTTTTATATAAAAATATCCACAAGCTCTCATTATTTTCAAGAGTGGATACACATGGATGTTGTTTTAAATTAAAATTTTGTAATCCAAATGTCCAAGAAAATTGGATGAAAAAAAATTACTGATCACCCTTCAGCTGTGTGCAATTACGGTAGAGGAAAAGCAATTAATTGATTAAAAGAACTCAGACATTACAAGAATAATTTTCACCATTATTAGAAAACGCTACATTTAATTTGGCATGATTTTAACTGGAATGATATCAACTGTTCAGAATGCTAATGCAGAAACTTGACCTTATTTTTTAACCAAAATATGAACCACAAATTAATTCCATACATTCTTTGCATGCAAGCAGAACAATGAATTCTGTTTTCCTCCTAACTGTCACCATATTAGTATCACATATCACTTCACATTTAAAATTTATAGAACATAAGATGTTACATTTTAAGTAGTTTTTATCACTTCCCAATATAAAATGCATAAACTTGTCAATGAAACTTTAGGAAAACCCAGTCCAGCAAATCATGTTTAAAAAAGAAGTTCATATTATTTTCAATGAGTTTTCTCATGTGAGGAAAGAGCGCACAAAATTACTACTGTATGACAAAGCACAAAAGAAAGATGCAGAGCCATGATAAATGAGAAATTTGAGTTTGGGTGGTTTGTTTAGGTTGTTTTTTTTTAAGTGGTATCCCAGGGATATAATTAAAGGAGGAAGAAAAGATTTTCCATGATGTATTGGGGGGGGGGGGAGGGGGGGGATTTTGTTTGTTTGTTTGTTTTAAAATGATGGCTGAAGCAGATGGACACAAAAGAACATAACCGAATGTTTGTTGATGTCCTCAAATTTTGCAGCCAAAATTGCCAGGAGACTAAAGGCTTAAAACATTAAGCTCCGCACAGAATGCCTGCATACTCCCAATGTCACTTGTCTCATCCTTTCTGACAGTTGCTGAGCAGCTAAATGCTCTGCTACACCACCAGACAAAAATAGTTAAGACAGAGTTGCCATGAAGCTCCTCAAAACACTCTCTTGTGCACAGATGACAAGCCAAATGGGTAGAAAAGGGACAGGGAGCTTCTGATGGTATTGAGTGTATAATCAGGCACATAAACATTATAAGAGGGTTATGGAAGTACTGCAGTTCATCTGAAAGGCTCAAAGTCATAAAAGTCAACCTTAAGTTATTCTGCTGCTCATAGAAATAGTATTATTTCCTGTTCTGAAAAGTTCTGGCCTTGATTTAATGTATGTTTAATTGTAAAAGCAAGAGCCACTTTCTATTATAGTTATGCACACAGAATTCCTTCCATATAGTTTGGCACAAGTTAAAAGTATTTTGCTAATTTAGAACCTTAATTTTTAATTTCTGTCAGTACATCTCAATATCTTATTCAGACTCTCCATATTCCCTTCTGCAAGCTTAAAAAAGGAATAGAGGAAGCCCAGCAACTATTCTGAGATTTGTTTACAGAAAATACTCAAATCTTTCTCTACACACCATTCAAGTCCAACCCATGGAAAATAATTTCAATGTTATCAGTTTAAATTCATATTTGCACATATTATAGTTTAAAAAAAGAAAAAAGTATTCCTTCAATTCACAAGCTATATGAAGCTAAAGCTTTTTTATAAAGAAATATATTTATATAAACATTACATAGATAGAATACTGTAGTAAACATTCATAGAAAGCCTTTTAAGTTTTTTCTCCCATCAAAAATTATTAATCTAAGTAAATTAAGTGGTTTCTCTTTAAGATTAATATGTTTGCACTCAGCTTCTAGTTCAAATGGCAAAAACGCCTCACACTGCAATTAACAGTACATTCTGATGCAAGAGGAACTTTCAACATTCACATTTTTTGCTATTCATTAATGTAATATTCCTTGTGTTGAGTCAAACAGTATACAAGCACGCAGATAGTCTTTACGCACTTTCTCAACAAGCCAAATAAATCCTATATGACAGAGAAATGCTTACCTTAAAAGTCACTGTTGCCTTTGTACAGTAAAACCCAATTGAAATAATAGGATCCTTGAGGGATTGAGATTTCTGCGGATGTAGCATTGTTCCATCATCAGTTCCACTAGAATCATTCTCTTCATCATCATAACTCACAATAGCAGGAACAAAAGACCAAGCCCAAGAAACCCATCCCTGTTGCTGGTCATCATCATGATGCAAATAAGGATCTTGATTAATATACTGTGTAGGATATTGCATTACTGAGCTTGTTTCATCTTCTGCACCTTTTAAAACAAAGACTAAGTCAAATTTCAAATCACCCATGCTTGAAAATTCATTTATTATACTCAAAATTATAGTATGTGAAATTTAACTAGGACAGTATTCCACATATCATTCACTGATATTTTGTTTATAATGATAGAAAATAAGTAGAAGTCTTAGACTTCTGAATATAAGTTTCAAAACATTTGATTCATTAACATTTTCCTCCAAAAAAAAATATTAAGGGTCTTCACAATAGTTTTATTATTGTACATTTGCAGTAAGACCAGAATTAGTCATCTATACTACATGCTTTCAAGATTTCTTCCATTAAAGCCTTTCTGAAGTTGCAAATTAAACCCTACTAAATAATGATATATTACAAACTTGTAGTTTTAAATTTTAAAACAAAATAAAAAAGGACTTCAAATGCGAAAGCTGTAATAAGGAAAACGCAAACACAGCACAAATCCAAAAATTAAGGTTGAAAACCTCCTTTGTTAAAAGTCAGCTTTTCAAGCATTCAAAGATACAGGTTTATCTATGCTCAAAAAAGCTGGTACGCCACTTCTGAGTCAAAAAACCAAAACTGGTCTTCTGTGAAAAAAATATTAGAGAGCATACAGAACAAAATAAGGATTTCCCAAAAGATATGAGTCTAAGATTCATGATCCAAATGGGTAAGTAACACTGTGCATGTACAAACAGCACAATTAACTTCAACTATCTGGCTTCACCACCACTCTTATAGGACTCCCGAGGGGTATTAACTACTTCAGAATTACCACAGGTAGTACAGTATGCAGCACTGTTCCCGTAGGGGAACAATATTGAATGTATTATTTAACTGACAACAGAAATAGGCATATCCCATTTCTATTTACTTATTTTCAAACTCAGAGATCCCATTCGTACAAGTTTTAGAGCTTTTAGTCTTTAGTCTAATTAGTCTTTAATCTTTTAGTTTAATTATTTATACACTTGCACAATGGGAGAAAGCATAAGAAAAAACACTCATGAGAATTCTCTGCACATGCTTAGAGGTGAAGACATCTCCTCCCACAAGGGCAATGCGAGCTTCCTGCCTGCTCCCTTTACAAAACAGTGTCAGAGATCAGATTTCAATCCAAATGTAAATCTTGAAACACAGGAAATACAGAAGAGGTGCACATAAAGTCTTGGAAATTGCCAAGAGGCAGAACTATCAGAGGTAGAAGGAAAAAGAATTGATATGGAGCATGACTTGAGTAGTTTAGCCTAGACTGCTGTTGGCAAGCACAGAAGAAATGGTGGAAGGTCTGCCAAAAGAGAAAAAAAAAGCGTGGAGGTGTAGGACCTGGGTCATGCATAACATTTGGTCTACACAGCCATAAAATTCAGCCATCATTTAGCATACTTCTTGCTGCAGTATGTGCACACACAGAGAAACCAGTAAAAGATACCAAGTAATAGTTTGGTTTATAATATTTGTTAGTAACTTGGAAGCCATTAAAATAACATCTTTTTTTAACATCTTTGTCAGCGACATGGACACTAGGATTGACTGCACCCTCCGCAAGTTTGCCAACGACACCAAGCTGTGTGGTGCGGTCAACATGCTGGAGAGAAGGGATGCTGTCCAGAGGGACCCTGACAGGCTTGAGAGGTGGGCCCGTGCAAACCTCATGAAGTTCAACAAGGCCAAGTGCAAGGTCCTGCACATGGGTCGGGGCAATCCCAAGCACAAATACAGGCTGGGCGATGAGTGGATTGAGATCAGCCCTGCAGAGAAGGACTTAGGCATATTAGTGAATGAAAAACTGAATATGAGCCAGCAATGTGTGCTTGCAGCCCAGAAAGCCAACCATATCCTGGGCTGCATCAAAAGAAGCATGACCAGCAGGTCAAGGGAGGTGATTCTCCCCCTGTACTCCACTCTCGTGAGACCCCACCTGGAGTACTGCGTTCAGCTGTGGGGCCCCCAACATAAGACAGACATGGATCCGCTCGAGCGGGTCCAGAGGAGGGCCAGGAAGATGATCAGGGGGCTGGTGAACCTCTCCTATGAAGACCACCTGAGAGAGTTGGGGTTGTTCAGCCTGGAAAAGAGAAGGCTCCAGGGAAACCTTATAGCAGCCTTCCAGTACCTAAAGGGGGCCTACAAGAAAGTCAGAGAGACACTTTTTACAGGGGCATGTAGTTGTCGTGGTTTAAACCCAGCCAGCAATGCATGCAAGCACCACGCAGCCGCTCACTCACTCTCCCCCACCCAGTGGGATGGGGGACAAAATTGGGAAAAGTAGTAAAACTCGTGGGTTGAGATAAGAATGGTTTAATAGAACAGAAAAGAAGAAACGAATAATGATAATGATCACACTAATAAAATGACAACAGTAATAATAAAAGAATTGGAATGTACAAATGATGTGCAGTGCAATTGCTCACCACCTGCCGATCGACACCCAGCCAGTCCCCGAGCAGTGATCCCCCCCGCCCCCACTCCCCCAGTTTCCATACTAGATGTGATGTCACATGGTATGGAATACCCTGTTGGCCAGTTTGGGTCAGCTGCCCTGGCTGTGTCCTGTGCCAACTTCTTGTGCCCCTCCAGCTTTCTCGCTGGCTGGGCATGAGAAGCTGAAAAATCCTTGACTTCAGACTAAACACTACTTAGCAACAACTGAAAATATCAGTGTGTTATCAACATTCTTCACATACTGAACTCAAAACATAGCACCCTACCAGCTACTAGGAAGACAATTAACTCTACCTCAGCCAAAACCGGGACAGTAGTGCCATAGGACAAGGGGTAATGGCTTTAAACTGAAAGATGGTAGACTGAAATTAGATGTAAGGAAGAAGTTCTTTACTGTAAGGGTGGTGAGGCACTGGAACAGGTTGCCCAGAGAAGTTGTGGGTGCCCCTTTCCTGGAAGTGTTCAAGGCCAGGTTGGATGGGGCTTTGAGCAACCTGCTCTAGTGGAAGGTGTCCCTGCCCATGGCAGGGGGGTTGGAACTAGAGGATCTTTAAGGTCCCTTTCAACCCAAAACATTCTATGACCTATGATTCTGTAAGACCGAAAAGCAGCTAGACTAAAATGGTGATATCTATATACTGTGAGACTGAAGATGGAAAAAGAGGAAGATAGACCTATCTTCTGTCACTAAATTAAAACTACTACAACCATTATGTAATCAACAGTCAAACTTTGGAACAAATGCACACCAGCCTAGTAAGCAACCCACAACATCCTCTAATCCCTTCAAAGCATAAATACAATGTCAATTCCTTTATAACAAGTAATGTATGAAGGGGAGTATGTACTTTGGAAACACAAAGCCTCTTTGGTTTTAACTCACTATGCTAACCACTGCATTAACTGCAAACACACAGGATAGTGAAATATAATGATAAAACCCCAATGTCTTACATACATGAGTTTGTTAAAGGACAAAAAATGCTCCTACTCATCAGGTTTTTAAATCCACTCTTGCTAGCTACCTGTAGCAAGATCACACTGGAACAATCTGGCTTCATAGCATAGGGCAGCGATTCAAGTTAAGAAATACATTTTACATAAATGCATGTGACTGCATCTCACTGTTTCCATGTTCAAATCAAGTTTGACCTTCAGAAATGCACTATCCTTTCTTTTAAAGGAATTGAGACACTTACCTCTAAGACTCTGGAAACTGGTATCTCTGACCATAAGTCTGGAATTAACCCAGTAGAATATTACACTCTATTTATTTTTCTGCCTGTATTAGTTTTCAGCCAGGTAAGGCTGCGCCAGGTTAGCCTGTGGCTACATAAATACAAGTGCTGGCTCTATGGGAAGAGGGAGGGAATGCATCACCATCCCTGCTAGCAATGGCATAAGTTTTCATCTGGTTGAATCAACCATGAAACCGCATAAATGAAACTTGGTAAGTACTTCAAGAAGAGAGCTGTAGACGTTCATTCTTGTATAACTAAATAATGTAGATATTAAAATTCATTTCCTCACCCATATTTTACCTGCTATAAGCTAAAGAAGCTACTGCAAACTCACAGCTAGGAAGACATTATGATTAATTACAACTACAAAACCTATGGAATAAATCATGTTAAAAAAAAGAGAAACTTGCAAGGAACTAGAGTTATCTGGCTGATAACAGTTTTAGTGCCGACCTTGAGAATGCAATAGCCCTTAAATTTGTCCTTGCAGCATAAACTGTCCTTGGAGTATCTCAAATGTACTAACACACATGCTTTCAGAGTAATAAATATTTTTGTATGACTTTCCTTTGCACATATTTATTATATAAGGAATGCACAGAAATGACTAACATACAGAAAAAAAGTAAGTTCAATGTTTGTAAAAGTTCCCCCCAATATGATTATACTATTCAGTGGCTGTGTTGCCAAACTGAATTTTATTCAAAAGGTGATGTTCATTTTGGATCTATACCACAGAAAGACAATAAATTGACTGCCTCATACCATGCTAGTAGCTTAAATTTTTTATGTTTAGTTTTACTTCACAGTATGTATTAAAAAACAGTGGCTCATGATCTATTCTACATCCATTACACTAGCACAGCAATATCGATGAAGGAGACTGCACATAAACTGGAAATGATACCAACACCAGCAGAAACCAAAATCCTATGTTCTAAACTCTAGTCTGAAAGGTATTCCACCTCTCCTTTTAAAAGCAAATGTACTCCCAACACCAAAAATCTGATGGCATCATAACTGTAGCATAAATACAATATTAGAACAAAGTCGCACACTCAAGTGACAGTACTTTTACACATCTAAGAGGTATCACACTTATTTTGTACAAGACAACCCACTACAGTGATTCTGGTAGCCAGGAATCAGTACTGCAAAATAGTAAGACTTAAAGTTTTTTTTCTTATTTCTGCATCAAGAACCTCATCTTCCTTAAACTCAAACCTCTAGATCCTACTAGACCAGAATATGCTCCCACCTTGCAGACAAACGTAAATCAAGGGAAGAAATCATAACTCCCTTTTCCTGCTGAGTTGCACAGTCCACTGGATATGGAATGTGACTGTAACATATAAAAGCTTCAGGTTCAATTCTAGAGAATCCACTTTTTCATGGTACATACCTCCATCTATTAAACAAACTTCCCCAAGCTTCTACTCCTAGTCTACTTGTCCTGTCTTACTGTAAACTGAAACTACCCTAGTGAAGAAGTGATGGAAAAGGAGGGAAAGAATGAATCACCTTCCAAATTTAAGAAAATTCCAAATAAAGAATGATGCCACAACAATTGTAAAGTGCTGAAATAACACCAATAATTATTTTAAAGTGCTCCCCACGATATTACTTGGGGTTGCTAATCAATTATTTTAAAATTTCAATTATTTAAACTATCCCAACCTCAATAAAATTAGGAGCAGATGTATGAGTTAGTTAAGGGTGAGCTACAAAACAAGTGGCAGTGATTTTAAAACACTAGAACCAGGACAAGAGGTAGGAGATCTATTTTCTATTTTAATGGCAAAGGAGACTAAATAATGTGAAATATCAAACAAAAGGGCAAGTGCCTCTGGGTTGAGGTACAAATCACAGGACAATTAATCTCAAAGTGATATGTAAGTGCAGATTCCCAATAGGGACAGAAAGGTGTTAGATGTCTGACAAAGCCAATCCAAAGAGTGTTTTTGTTTTGTATCTTGCATACAAGTTCAAGCAGATCAATTGGAAATACACTTTGCTCACTGGAAGCACGAAAAAAATTGCTTGCATTCTGCCATCTCCATTAAGCCACTTTTAAAATCATCAGCAGAACTGGCCTGATATCTAAGCTTTTATGTAATAAGTAAAAACAAAAGGTCAACCTGTGACTCACGCCTTTCAAAGATTTAATCAGATTTTTTGGGGTCCCTACTTAAGAAGGAGTATTAATGGTTTTCAAGAAAAAAAGTAAATGGCCAGACAACATAAAATAGATGTTTAAAAGGCATTCATAAAAATCTCCACAAAAAGGTTATAGTTCCTAAAACAATAAAAATATTTAATATAAACAAATTTAATCTCCCCAATTTAGGAACTTTATAATTTGTGAAGATTTAATCTTTACTAATTTTTTTCATTTGCTACTCATTTTGACGGCTGCTCATTTAACTGATGTTAACAGATGTAAGCAGTTCTATGTGCCTAAACATGTATTCCAAAGTAATGAAATCTGGCCATCTCCATACAACAAGCTTGATACCCGTCCTCAGGCATATGGGATCCCAGCAACCAGTTACAATGCACTATTATAGATGCCTACAACAAAGTTACTCTCATGCTGGCTGTTAGACAGCTGCACAATGCACTGACCCCACAAGCCCCATTCTGCAGGTGTCTGTCTATGCTGCATCTTTACAGTCTGCTGAAATACAAATTGAAAGTATACCTACTGTTCCTTGGGAGGATACCAAAGTACATAGGCAAGTAAGAAGTTACAATAATGTAACTAGATGACTGGAGGAAAAAAAAAAAAAAAAAAAAAAAAAAAGACTGTAAGGTTTACTGCACAGGTCATTTACCCCACAAAACACATGAAGAGCTGAAATAATATTATGTACCCCGGTACAAAGGTCATATATATAACTCCATCTCTTTAACCCTCAAAAGAAGAGAGACAAGAAGTGCAGGGACAAGAAAAATACACAGGAAAGTGTAATTTGGCACACACAACCTTTTGTCCTGACATCATTTCAGTCAAACTGGGGATCATTTTCTCCACTGTTTAGGAATAACTCTCCTGTACCCAAACTCTTTAACACAGTGCACAGCTGCTTCTCCTCAATCAAGCATGGATAAATAAATCCATTTCAGTTCTCCCATTTTTATCCTAACAGAATATTGCAGAGTCAATTCCTTCAACAGCTAATGCTCACCTAGAATTTCTTGCTATCACAAAGTATTTGCACCTGGTTTTCTCAGTCAACTCAAACCTTATATTCAGCCCAAAGTAGGCAATATATTAAAATCCTTCTCTTGATCTCCTTTTTGTTCTATTGGTATCCCAAAAAATTCCCCACACTACTGTTCTTATCACCAAGTTTTCAATAAAGACCACTTCAGCCCATTAAAAATTTGACTTTTATAGGATCTATGCAACATTTTATTCTGTTTAGTGTTGTAAAAGTGTTAACTCTTCACGTTCACAAAGGCCTTCTTTATTTTCATTTAGGTTTTTTGAGAGTAAAGATCACAACAGTGTCAGTGTGCTTTACAAATATTAGAAAACATCACAATATTCCTTTGGGATGGAAAGGTACTGTTATTATTGCCATTTTACACCTGGGACACATGCTTCATATGCTGGAATTACAGCTGCCATGGATTTCATTTCATGAAAGAAAAAAAAAAAAAACCCAAACTTGCATAATACAGAATCGCAAGGCAATCATTCAGAGGAGGCAGCACCATGAACTGTTAAAACCACTTTCAGAAGTTCAGTAGCTCATACTGCTCATGATTCCAGCTTCTCACATCTGTCCCAAGCTTCTTGCTCAGCATCTTCTAACATCATCGTGCAGACCCATCTCAGCTGTCTGCCTGCCTGCCCTGCACCCCTCCCTCAGCAGTACAACTTTTCATTTCTAGTCCACTGTTTGTATGTTTTTGCCAAGGGAGTGCTAGACTTCCTCTGCTTGAGCTTTTTCTGTCCTTCAGATCTCTCAGATCATTCTTTACTTAACCAGCTCTAGTATTTCAGCCTTAGATCATCAACCTCAGCAACTCCATCCAACTAAATTCCAGCTCTCCCTTGTATCCTGGCTTCTTGTCTCCCTTCATGCCTATATTGTTTCCATTTCTAGTTACATTCGCCAATTTTTTCCACCACAAACCAAAAGCTTATTCTCAAGTCCCAGCCTGCTACAACTACAACTGCTGGCTCTGCCGTAGACTCTTATCGACACCCTCCTCACTTTTGTATCTCTCAGCCCTGAAATACATCCATTTCCTCCTCTGCACTACCAGTACAGTCAGACATCCAAGCCCACAATTCAGGCAGCCCTCAATCCCTCAGAAGCAAAAGCCCTGTCCAGCCCTGAGCAGCAGCACGGTCCAGCACGCATGCAGTATTAAGTGAATTTACATACCAAACTAAAGCAAGTTTCTACCTGTATTTCTGACCTGTAATTTTAGCTGTATATTTTGAATGCTTTCAGCTTAACATAATTTGAACAGACTTTACTCAGGCAGCAAAATATGTTCATGACACAGGCTACCCAGCTGCCAGATCTCAAGGTCTTGGTCTTACGTTTGGTTATAGAAGAACAAACAAACTGCTGCTGGAATACTCTTAGACATGGATAGGTGACTGATTTTATTATGTCAACAACATAATAATAAAAATAAGCTCCATCCAAAAGACTAAGAATTAGTGATAACTGAACCCAGTAAATTCTTCAAACTGAAAGGGTGGGGACTGCTTACTAATAAACACTGGGTTAAACTGTTTAATGAATCTTCAGAACCCTTTCAAAGAGTTATAAAAATATAATCTATAAAGGAGGTCTGTACATTATTAAACCGTAAAGAATTTAGGCACAATTCCAGTGATATTAGTCTTGGATTTCATGAAGCGTTACTCTTGGAAAAAAATGTGGCTAATATAGCTCAGCAGATTATACATGCCATTTATTATTATACTTCATTACATATTTTTTCTGAAAATAGTAGCACATTTGAGGTTTCCTCAGAAAAGTTCACATCTGTGATTGGAAATTTGGATGACAAATGCACCATGAAGTGCTAAGAAAGTAGGTTTTGTTTCTTTCTCAGACACAGATATAATATGAAGTCAGAAGAAAAAAAAAGTAAACTCAAACTGATGGTATGGGTAACCTGGTTAATGTCGATCTGGCACTCCTGCTTAAGTGCACTGAACGAGAGGAAAAAAAATCATTAGCTATTTAAAAGTTTTATTTATGTGTGTGTACATGCATGTGCACATGTGTGTGTACATATGCCTACATACATACTAAACTCTATGCAGGAAACAAGCATAAATGGTACAAAGGGAAACAGCTGGTAACAGTTTTAGCCTGTACATGGCAAAGTATTTTGCAGTGAAGATAGAAATGGACTTCTAGACCTGTTTCTACGGCTCTGGCTTGGCCACCCAACAATTGCCATCTGTTTTGTGTTCTGAAGGAGATAGTTCTGTCAAATAGATATGACCATGTAATTAAGTGCAATGACAATGTTTCAGCACAGCATAGTTGAACAAAAGCTGCATAGGAAATTACAGATTTCCTCCTTGGTAGTTCTTGTCATTGCAACCTTAGTCTAATTTCTGACCCTTCTGGCAACTCTTATGTACATCAGTGTGAAGTTACATGATATTATCTCTTTTTTAGATGGCTATTTTATGAAAAACTAGGAAATCACATTCACAGTTGTTCAAAAAAAGACTGTGAATGAGATTTACAGATAGCAATTGCTATTCAACCTTCCTAAGGACATACATTAGAACTAAGGATGACAAGAGATGCATTGCCAAAGATTTACTCATATTTGGACATAAGGATCTCAAATTCCATTCCAGATGCAGAAAAGACTGAGTACTTGTAGGCAGATGCCTTTTGTTTTAACCTTAGTCTTCGCTTAAACTATATTTCTGCTTCACCACCCATCTCAGACCCTAACCAAAAGAAGCCAAACAAAACCTGCATACCCCTCCTATGTGACTTCCATCCTCTTCCACAGTTACAGCTGTTCATCCCAATCTTCTCATTACCAAGCTAATCTTCATCTCCAATCTTTAGATCTTTTCATTTGCAACTCACTGCCTACCAGTCCCAGCTGTTCTCATATTGACTGGTATGATTTCTCTAATCTTTCAATGTCTTTCCTATATTCAAATGGTCCTACTTGCCTTAGTAGCTCCAGGAATCCAGCCACAAAGTTCAAGCAACTCTAAATACATCAAAATTCTCTATGGCATGAAAACTTGGCCAAATTTGGGTGAACTTTGATGGGAACAAAAAAAGATACTCATGGTACAAAGATAACCCTCTGTCTGAAAGCAAGGGTAATGCAACTCTTCATAGAAAAGTTCTTCACCCTTTCTCCTGCAAATAGTACAATCAAAACATTGGTTAGATGCAAGGAGTTCTTCAAATGCACACTAATGATTTTTCTAAAAACTTGGCTTTTTAAGTTTCAGGAGAAAGTTAAGTTAATATTTTTAGAATATTAATTAAGTACTTCTAATCGTATGTCTTATGTAATAAACTCCACATGTCTTCTAAGGCAAACAGTTTCTAGTGCAGAAAACTATTTGAGCTTTAGAGAAAATACAAGACAACTATTTACAGACATCTTATTTATTTGTTCCACATAGCAGGAGCACAACAGAGAAATCTACATCTGGCATGACAGTGAAACGGTTATCTGTGCCAACCAACACTGAAGGCTATATTTTGGCAAAAAAATTTCCACTGGTGTCATTTTTCCAATAATGTATTTATTTCTCTGAAACCAGAGAAGACAGCAATACAGGATCAAAAAATTTATAAGTTTATGTAAATTAAAATTGTAGATTTCTTAAACAGAACAAAATTAATTAATTCAGTAGTTTACACAAAGTTTCAAACTGTGATAATACCATAAACATAAGCATAGCTTAAAAGTGCCGCATCACCTTCACATATAATTCCAAGAATATTCTAGAAGTTATCATACTCTTGGCTGTGTGGTAAATATCTCTTCCTACTCCCCCAGATCCCAATTCAACCTTGGAGAGATGTGCAAAGCTTACACCTTGAGGAGATTAACACACAAATCTCTAAATAAGTTCCCTGTTTTGACAAGTAAATTAACTTCTGCGCTACAAAAGCGCAAGAAATTTAGGATTTGGAATGACAGTCCGTCCTCCCTCTTGTCTATTTTTTAGTGCCTGATACATTACAAAAACTTCAGATTCAAGTTTGGATGTTCAAGATCGTGACATTCCTCATTAAAAGAAATTTTATTTCCCTTAGTTTTTAATATAAACTAAGCACTCGGATGCTTTTCTTATGTTGCTGCAAATTCCTAACAATTCACCTAACATGAAACGTCAACACTCAAATACATGACATGATACAACTAGAAAAAAAAATAAAAATACAATAGCAAAGTTGGTAGCTCCTAGCAAAACCACAAAAAATTGGGACTGGAGTGAAAAGGTTCACAGCTCAAAATGCGTCACTGTTGTAACCCTAGCAATATTTGGGAAGCAGCAGATGGGAAGCCATCACACAAAGGCAAAGAGAATTCACCCCTCTGTGCAATGCTCCTCAAAAGATCATGTCACAGTTACCATGAAAGATCGTGTAGAAGAGGGAATACATGTTACACGAAAATAAAAGCAGAGGAGACTACACAATGTAAAAGGACAGAAGTACCGAAAACATACTGCAAAGTAATATTTTGCTGTTTACAACAAATGCCAATATAGCTAGTCTCAGTAACAAGTTTCAAAGAAAGAGGGAAAAACACATCACTTTTTGAAACTGGCAGAAGCCACATTTGAACTAAATAAAAGAGAAAAGTCAAAGTTGCCTAAGGACAGGTGCCTTGTTGCACGATATAGTGACAGATAAATCCAAAGCACCCTACTGTGTCACAACTCTTAAAATGGTCTTTTTACATAAAGTTTAACCTCAGTTTAGTCAGGACAATCAGAATACTTTTCAGAACATAACATGAAAAAGATGTTAGAGCACTGCATACTTACCCAGCACAACAAACTGCCTCTAACAAACTGCAGACTGCTGAGATACTTCGCAATGACTAGCCTTGGCCATTTGTATTTGTAAAAAGAGAAGAAATTAATGTTTTTAACATTTCTCTTTAAAAAGTAAATATTGTTTTTACCTGTGATATTTCCCAATATATCTTTAGTGTGGCAAATCAAATCTTCACTTTCCCCATCTTTGAAGTTGCCTATTTCTCCATAATAAAGAGCAATCCCAAGTTGCATTATACGTATAAACATAGGAAGCTGCTGATCAGAGATTGAAAGTTTCAAACTTTCAACTAATGTGTGGATCTAACATGAAACAGAACAAAAGCAAAAAACAAAGGTCAGTCATCATTAAAGCCAACTTTTAAACCATACAACTCCATATTCAATTTGTATGTGCATTCTAATTTCTCAAAACAAAAGCTGCAATACAACACAAGGCAAAGGGCTGCAAACAACTGTCAAAAACATACACTCTTTGCGTTGCTACACAAGAGATCTTCAGGTTGAAAAGTTAAATGTCATGTATTTTGCATGTATATAATTTTTTTTTTTTTTACAATTGTCACTGAAGAAATTTCTAAAACAGAAGTGCATCTGATTAAACTTTTATTTTCATTAGAGTTTCATAAAAATCTCTGCATGCTAAAGAAAACCTAGATATACTGGGTTTAATATACAAGGTCCTTCATTTTGATTCTTTCCCACTCCCAATATTTTTGCAAGTGGACAAGTAACGGGGCGGAGGGGGGAAGGATTCATTCCAACTGAAGTGCAGAAAACCAGCTTCTCTGGATATTCCAAGTTCAAACAGGAAATAAAGCAGTTTTCTCTAAATGAAAGCAAGCTTCACAAGGACTGTAATTACTAGGATGAAATTTATCCTTATTTAAATATTTTAGCTATTTTATTCAATACTTAAGAATATTTTTATTAGTATGTGATCAAGCTATAGAGGCAAAACCAAACTTGGTAAGAAAGCTACCTTTCATTAAAATAAGAGCTGCATAAAATAAAATTATCGTAATAAAATTACTGTCTGTAACATTAGACATATTTCTAGCTCCAGGTCAAATTTCTAAATGTTGTTGCTGAAAATAATGGAAATGGAAAGTAACTACACATCAGCGTTGGCCTTAATGCAATCCAATTCAAGAAACATGAAAACTGACTTTGTAAACAGTACTGCACATCCATGGGCAGGTAGAAATACAGTAGTAAAATAAGGATTTGTACAGAAATTTGCTAATATACTAATAAGACTTCCCTAATGAATTTATATGAGCAAATTAATAACACCAAAACTTTAGTCATACAGAACGAGTGACCACATAGTATCAGCCATTTATACAGACTAGAGGAAACATTTTAGCAATCAGAATTCTGCTATTATTTAAAATTCTCTGAAAGAAAACAATGTAAAATCCTAAGATATATTTTAGAAATTAAAAATTAATCCTTCAATATCAATTTTTCAAGGCTAGTTGATTAAAGTTGTCAATAATAAATCTTTTCTGTGCAGGTGAACAACAGGAAGGATAAAGAGCAAACAACTGTCTTAAGATTTGGAAGAAAAAAAATATTATTTTGCCAGAAGCCTTTTAAAACATCACATAAGGGGTATATGTCATAGTGGAGGACAGGAACACTAGGTAGCACTGTAGGCAATGAACATAATTATATAGTGGCTTAATTGAAATTATGTTACATTCCTGGACTTCTTGTATGGCACTACCCTCCCATCATGATTCTGCTCTTACATGGCCAGTGGAATTCATCTGCCCCTCAGTAAGTTGACTCATCTTACTAAAACTGGAGGAAAACTATTTCTTTCTTCTTGTCCAATTAGCTTTCTGTCAACGTAGTGAGTTGACTTAGATGACTGACAGGTCAGACAAATGTCAGTGCTGCTGCAAATAGGGGGAGGCAGGACTGACATCCCCAGTGCAAATCAGCTCACCTGTCTCACAGTTGTCTCATCCCATGATGATTTCAACAAGAAAAGCAACAAAAAGCTTTCTAATAATTTTACATGTGTTTTGCCACCTCCCCCCACATATACTATTTTCAGTCTAAAACTGAAAATAGGAGCTTAGTGTTCCCAATTTAAAAGCATACAAATACATATCCAAGTACTTAAGAACTGTCCTCCTTTGAGAAGTCTCAACTTAAATTAAATTCATTAAGAATAGCTGGGCCAAAACTTTGCAATAGACATAGCAGTCAAAATTATATGGGTTATAAAAATACTCTAGTCCCTACAAAGAAACCAAAAAGAGCATATGCTATTACAAACATGGAAGTCTTGGAAAATTTCACTCAAGACTGAAAAACAGATGTACTTTACCAAGTGAACAACACAGAGTATGGAAGTTTTCATTAAAAAGATCTTTACAGATTTGGAGAGAAAGATTGACTGCTGCTGGCTTTTGTCTTTAGTAGGGAAACAAACCACCAGAACACAAGCTGCTGGCATTCAGTAATCTACCCTTCAGAGACACTGAAGCTACCATAATTTCATTTGCAGTGGAGACTTTTAAAAAGCTTTAAGTGTCCTTGAATTAACTCTGTTAACGCAGTAGTTACATTTACTGATAACAGCTCCTTTTACTTCAATTGTAAAAAAACACAGCTATTCCCATTCAATAGTTAAATATTTTAAGGAGAGTATTTTTTAAAAACTATATCCTGATGATCCACAGCACACAATCTCCATGCATACAACAAAACAGAAAGTTATCAAATGTAAAATTTGTAAGGGTCAACAGATTTGTAGATCTAATTGTTATATAATGGTATGGTAGTGAATACTAGAAAAGATTAAGATTAGAAAAATCATTACCTTTGTGCCATTATTCTTTGGATCATAATAAACAATTTTTAATTCACTTACATATTAATCTAGCATCATATAACTAAATGCTTTCATTTAATTGAGCACATTTCTGAATATCTTCATAAATGGTATTTTATGTTTAAAGCTTGAAGAAAAAAGAAGAGGAAAGAAGAAACATTAAAAAAAAGAAGAAAAGAGAGAAAGACTATGTACAACATTAAAAAAAAATCAGAGTACATAGGAAAAAAAAAGATAAGACACCTTCGAACAAACTGAAATGTGCCTTAAAAAAGGGCAGGAACAATAAATGACCACCACCAAAGATAACCAGAAAAGTCTAATACAAGTTTAATTAAATTACTACCACCTCAGTGCATTCCAGCATGTTTTTTATTTTAGTCCAGTATCCACTAAAAACTGTAAGTAATAATATAGTAATAATCATCATCATTTTTACAACAGTAGTATCATTTTAAACTACATGGAAGACTGTGTCAGCATTTCCATTAAAGTGTGCTGTCAGAGACTTGTAATTTGGCCATAAACTTTTGCTCTGCAATTGTCATATAGGACTTCAGCTAGGTACAGATTACTTCTCCAAAATTTACAGAACTATTCAGCTAATTTAAAAAACCAGGCTCTTCAACATTAAGATTTACTGTCTATATGCAGTAATCATACTGTCACCACAGAACATGAAGACCATAACTAGTAAACTCTAGACATTCATATGATGATTCCTTATTATCACTGGAGTTCATATAGATTCCAAAGTTATAAGGCACATGGTTAAACATCCTAATATCATTAATTATATAACTTCTTGTTTATAAAACTCAAAATAAGCAAACTTCCAAAATTGTTACCATTTACTCTGAACAAAAAAAAAAAAAAAAAAAATTTCTTTCTAGTATGCAGAATCAGTCTTCGTATATTTAATTATTAAATTAAGATCTGCACATGAAAAAATGAAATTTCTGCAAACATACGTACTACCAGACTTTCGTGTGCAAGTATCCAGCATTCTGTGACAATTCTTATCTGGATAAATACTCATATGGCCATTACCATATCCACAAGTCTCCAAATTTGCCCAAAGTAATCAAAGGCATACAGCTGTACAGCACATACAAGAAATAGTGGCATTTCACAAACTGGACATGATTACTAATTAACTCCCAACCTTAAGTTCACAACAGCTTAGGACTTCCTGAATCATGTCATGAGTTAAACAAAACTGAGAGTGACACTTCTAAATTACATTGTAGAGAAATGCCCATCAAAATTTATCTCAAAATTGACCATTTTGCAATGCATACAGCTTAAGATTTTTTGTATTAAAACTTGGGAAAAACCTGGTATAAAGTCTGTGTCTGGATTTAAAGCAGTTCTCAAGTAATTAAATGGGCACCACTGGTATTCACTGAGAGAGGAAGGAGAAGACAGACCTTACATGTATTACTACTCAGAGCAGTAAAAAAACCAAACCAAAACAAAACAAAAAAAACTACCAAAGAGTGAAACATAGTTTAGTCTCTCCACCAACTCAGCTTTTTGCTTCTGCACTGCAAAATGTAAACATGCCACTTAGTGTCAGATGTCCAGGAGTAATATTGCATCCCTGCTCACTAGGAGCTCAGCTTGGCTTGCTAATCCATTTCACATGGTTCACTACATATTGTTAATACACTGAAGTTTCTTGTTATTTATGAGAGCTTAATCTACATTTGAAGCAACAACATAAGTAAAAAATCCTTTCCATCTTATTGTAGCCACCTTAAAGCATACAGTATTTTTTTTTCTTTAACAGATTATCTGCACACATTTTTTTTTCTCCTTACAATCTTTATGTTTTCTTTTTCAAAACTTCAGGAAAAATAGAAAAGAGAGCATTACTTCCTTACATGCTGTTACTGTACATAGACTAATTGCATCACATGAACAGAACACAATCAAAAAAATCCCTTTAGCAAAAAACAGCATTAGCTTTTCATTTTACTAGATTTCAAAGCATATTTTGAAAAACCTTAAAACTTCACAAGTAAGTAGCAAAAAAAAAAAATTCTTTTGGATACCTACTTTAATAATAGATGGCATTTTGGAGTTGAGGTTATCATAAGTAAAATGCAGACGAGTCCTGAAGGAACATTTGTATAGCAGAGGTTCCTGGTAAAATTCAATTTTGCCACTAGCATTTCTCTTATCAAGACATACTGTGCAGTCAGAAAAGTTGATCATCTTTCTCAGGACCAGATCGGTGGCTTTTAAAAAAAAAAATATGTAGGTTAAAAAAAATATATTGCAAAAGAAAAATAAGTTATGCATACATGTTCTTATCTAGAAGAAAATAATACAAGATAGTTGTATGGTCATTATTTAAATCATCAGCAAAGTACTTGCTTATGTGACTAAAGAAAGTAATTTAACATGTCACAGACTTTTTCAGCTGAATACTTAAAAAGTGAGGACAAATTAGTTACACTCAATACAAACTTTCATCCCTTCACTGTACCTTAGATCTCTTTATAAAATAAGAGTACTGCTTCATGTGCAAGCATAAGACCAATAAATATTATTCTCATTATTCTCCCAGAAAGAATCTTGCATATTTTCCCCAGAAATTTTCTTTTGAATCTTCCAAAGCAAACAAGAGCTATTATAGTGATCTTAACATGACACATATTTTGTAATTTTGTCATATTAGCTTGTAATAGTTTTAGCCAGAACAAAGAAATGGGTCCAGTGGTCACAAAACCATTAATTAAATTCCCCATTCTACCAGAGATCTTCTGTGTGATCTTAAAATACTCTTACTGTGACCAAATTCCACCTCTACCAAATGTCACTTAAGAACACCTAGACTTACAGGTGAACACTGGTAATTCAAAGACTCAGACATTCAGACACTGAAGACCAAGATAAAGATCAAAAAGTTGGGGTTTTTTTCCTGAAAATGTGAAGTGAAATGAAGCACGTCTTGCAATTGGTATGCTGTGCTTACTACAGTGCAGCACACTTTACTACCTCTCTAGCCAGCCTGTTTAAAGAGTTCAAGATAATCACAAACAATTGCAACAGAATGCCTTAGGATGCTACTGCTCATTCGCAGAAATAGAAACAGATTGCCTAAGCACTTACTGCCAGCAGCAAGCACAAAATGAAATGCAATCACAGAAGAATAGCAAGTATGAGCCAATAGGACTACAAAACATGTTGTATAATTATCTGTGATCATACAAGTATGCATTAAGAATCAATCTATATTATTATAATTGGCTCTTCAAAATGAAGGACAAAGGATAACCTGATAAAAAAATTAAAACAGGCAGAAAGTATCTTCTGACATAGAGTCATTTTTATTAGACTTGCAAACTTCTATATGAATTTAAGAGTGCCTCCGCTGTGATACCTAAAACCAAAAAGTACCTACTCACCAGAGATGTCCATAAATGCTCGGTCCCAAAACTCGTCCACTGTATAGCATTCTGCAGAAGTGATATTGACCGAGAGAACAATATCATCCTCCACATACTTTAATATGAGATTGTTGATCACAATGTTGACATTGTTTACAACACGCCTAATCAAACTCTGAACATAACCTATAAAATAAAACAAATTATTAGGAGTTATAAGGAAGACGATGCCAAATTCATTTATTAATAAACTAATTATTTCCAACTTGTATTCTTTTTTTAAATCAAAAACAAACCAAGTATCATTGTCCTTTATTTATGCAAAAATCACAGTACTTCAAACTCTTTAACATTCAATGCAGTTAACTCAATCAGCATCCTGGAAATGCAATAAACTATAGGAGGAAAAAAAAAATGTAAATACTAGGAATACAATATAGCGCAAGAGATTAATTTTTGGTGGCAAGAATCAACTTTCAAACTAATTAAGAAAACAGAAGACTGGATTATTGTAGAGAAAGAATTTTAATGACAGTCACTTTTTTACTTGAAAGATATTTAGAAATAGGTTTGGAAAAGTGAACACCAGTTGCTAGGTTACTTTTCAAGTATGCATATATTACGCCTATTTGCCCCCTCACCTAGTTTTTTTAAAAGTTAACTAAACATTAATATGCCCAGTACTTTTTTTCATTCTAAAAGCTAATATATCCACATCATGATCAGTAAGACCCCTGCGAGGTATAACAAAATCAATTTCTGTCAACAACCCAAATAGTAAGCACCTGCACTGAAGCCTGTTGGGAAGAAATCCATCTAAATTTTTTCAGACATAATGTGATTGGAAAAATGATCTTGTCTGTTAATTCCCAAGTATGCAGTAAACACTCATATTTTACCAATATGGTAAAGAAATTAAATACTACTCATATTCACGTATTTTAGGTATACTGAATGTAACTATGGAGCTAACTCATTTGTGCTGGAAAAAACCCAAGCCTTAAAATTTCTATGTTTTAAAATTTACAACATTACTTACGTTCTATCTAAAAATACATTTAATACATGCTATAGAGGTCTAGTTTGGTAACTACACTAAAAAAAAGCCAGTTAATGATACAGGTTTAAATCCACAGGCTTCAAGAGTAGTTTTCTGAAACTTGCATTAAATAAGACTCATTTATATCAACAATTTTAATTCAAATAAAACTTAAAATGAACATCAAAACATTGTGAGATCAGTAGGAGCAGACTCAGGTTGCTACTTCCATTGTACTCTGCTTTCTCTAGCTATTCATCGTTTTCACACTCAAATATTACTTTTCACCTTAGAGTAGCTGGAACGTTTTACCATTACATAAGTGATTTTCTTGAGTTCCACAACTGCAAATTTACACAGTTGACACAGAAGTTTTTCCTTTTTCATAATTCAAAGCCTCCAACCACCTCTTTTATTAAATGCAAAAAATGCTTTCAGCTACCATTAGCAGAATATTTTTATTCTGATCAGATATATTTCTATGTTTTAAAAGTATTTCAATATTAAAATCTTAAAACACATCACATTTCTTATCATAACTCAGCTTCTTCATTTTATACTACTCTTGAGCACACGTCACACTTCGAGCAAAGCTAGTTCCACCAGGACGAAACAGCATTTTAACATCTCCTGCCATCTTAATAGGATTGTAACTGTATTAAAACAAAATCTGGAAAATGCTTGACCATTGTCTATAGAAACAGGAAATCCAGAAATGGAGTGAAAGTCAAAATTTTGATAGCTTTATACTGCCAGATTTCTAACATAATCTGAATTTACCTTTTTTGTATATCAATCTAAAAACACTACTGAAAAATAATGTGGAATAACTTGTTTTTAACAATGGTCTCCCTGACTTCTTAAAATAGTAACATATTTTTAGGTTATATGAATTCAAAAAAACAGATGTATTATTTCAATAATTAAGGGGCATAAGAGACCGATATTCATCACTAGAGTGGCGTAAACTGACCTGTATATAAATAGAAGCTGGCACAAAGCATTCAGTTGCTTTTCTTAAGTTCAGCATAGAAATATTTTGCAGACTATGTAACTAGCAACTATGAAATTATAACCAGTAATTTAATTATGACTTTAAAGCAAGCTACTAATTTCATTGAAGAATGAAGCTGTCCTTCCACAGGTCCAAAGTTTTTAAATATTTTGCTTTCAAGGGTGTTTCAAAGTCAATCTAATTTACATTTTCCTGCTGTGAATGATAAAAACATTACAAATCCAGCATCATAGCAGAAAAAAAAAAAAGTGAGTTCTGCTGATAGCTTCCAGCAGTATTCAGGAAAAGAGCAACAACATTTTGATCTGTATGTCTTTTTGCCTGAATGCATAAAAAGGAGCAGAATTATATCTTCCAAATGAAAGAGGGGTCACAGATTTGATAAAAAAAAATTTTGTTTCACACTTCTGCAAAGACATTTCCAAACTAGTGGTGCAGTATATTGTTAAAAGTACCATACAGGTACCAACTTTCTAATTAAGTTTAGCTCCAAATGTACTAGGATCAGATTCTCATGAGTGAGCATTAGTCTTTTATGAAAGTGAATTTAAATTGTAATTCTTCCTAATAAAAACAAAGTAATAAAACCATCAGCAAGGTCATGTATAATACCGTTTATAAAAAAAGGGGGGTTGTTTTAAATACAAGTGGGAGAAAACAGGTGGAAGTTGCTTCTTATTCCTGTAATATTTAAATATAACACTACGACTATCTTTGCCACTAAAATTCAGGTATTCTATGATGAAGTGACTAAAAATACTAGAAAATCTGTAGAGGTAAATTCTCTCCTGAGTTGCAACACAAATTCCACACGTATGCTTTTTCCAAATTCTCTAGTACCCAGCAGGCTACACTGTGCAACAAGCTCTGAGAATGCAGTTTCAGATCCAAGCCTCCAATATACTCTAGCACTATAGTCCACAGAGTGGTCTATTGATTCAACAGAATTGATATCACCAGACTGGTCACATCTAAACATCTTAACCTTAGCAGTGCTCTATTGTTACCAAAGCTACATTTTTAGCTAAGCTCTGCATAGCTCCATCTCTGAGAACACAGCAGAGTTAAAGGACAAATAAATATTTCAACCGATGTCCTGGTTTCAGCTGGGATAGAGTTAATTTCTTTCCCAGTAGCTGGTATAGTGCTGTATTTTGGATTTAGAATGAGAATAATGTTGATAACACACAGATGTTTTAGTTGTTGCTAGGCAGTGTTTACACTAAGTTAAGGCCTCTTCAGCTTCTCATACTGCCCTGCCAGCAAGGATGCTGGGGGCGTGGGGCACAAGAAGCTGGGAGGAGGCACAGCCAGGACAGCTAACCCAAACTGGCCAAAGGGATATTCCATACTGTATGACGTCATACTCAGTATATTAACTAGGGGAAAGGCTGGCCAGGGGCCGCTGCTCTGGAACTGGCTGGGCATCGGTCGATGGATGGTGAGCAACTGTATTGTGCATCACTTGTTTTGTGTATTCTAATTCTTTTATCATTATTATTTTCCCTTCCTTTTCTGTCCTATTAAACTATCTTTATCTAAACCCAAGAATTTTACTTCCCAACCCCACCAATTCTGTGCTCCATCCCACTGGAGGGGAGGAGGGGAGTGAGCAAGAGGCTGTGTGGTGTTTAGCTGCCTGCCAGGTTAAACCATAACAACAAATTACAATAATAGTATGATACCTGTATCTTCCAAAGACTAAAACAAACCTAAGTATATGACTCAAAATCTTACTAAAATCCAGGATGTGCAAATTAAAGCTTAGCAAAGACATATCCTATACCACAGAGAATAAAATCTTCCTATAAGGAGGCCTCTACTCCTCATGGAGGCTGTTTACAACATAAGAGGTCTATATCAAACAGTGTTATCTATGCATCAAAAACCAAAACCAATTGTATTTAGAGAACTTTGCCACATGGAAAGTAACTTACAGTCCATTCAATAAGGTAAGATTTCACTAATGCTCTCTAATTCAGACTTCACTACCAACATACTCCATGCAGTTGAAGAAGGAATGTGATGACAACAAAGGAGGTGATAGTGCCCTACAGATTCACAGAAGCACAGAGTACATCTACAGAACCTATCAAATAGTAACATAAGACAACAGATTTGATAATTTGCTACGGTACAGCAAATACAATATGTGTAATTCGTACAAGCACACTAATCATTAAGAACCACAATATATTCATTAAAAACGACATGCAAACCAATTTTCAATGTGCATGTTGCATCTGGATGTGTGCAAACGCATCTGTTGGAATGTTCTAACTTCATCAGATGTCAACATTACAGTAAGCAGACCTCCAGCCTTTCACTAAGACTACACCTTTCTGGGACATCCACAGATGACACTGACAGAAACAAACTTGAGGAACCAAAATCCTAAAACTCACTGAAAGCAACATCATCATTCAATTCTTCGGCAAGCCTTTGACTCCTGTTGTTCACAGGTGAGACACAAAGAACCAAACGCCAAGAACTGCCAGAGCTGAAGCGCTGTCCGTGGTAGAAAACAGTGGATGCCAAAAGTCCTGCAATTCTGACCCACTGCAGTTTATTGGATCTCAGAGCTTTAAGAGAGCCTCCAGATCTGGCTCCTCAAGTACCCATTCCAAAGATGATACTCTGTAGTACATAATATTCCACACACTAAATTTTAATGCTCCCTTTTGATTCAAGGCAAGTATAAACTTCCTGTTAACAAAAAAGAAAAAACCCTAACACAAAACTGTTACATCTTTAACCCATCTAAAATTACATGGCCCAAGAAGGCAAACTGCAATTCATTCCAGTACTCTCCAATTTCATTTTTCTGCACAAAACAACACATCATATTTGAAATTTCTGCGCAAACTCAGAGGCAAGAGTAATCATATGTATAGTTCCTTAGGCATTTTTATATCATATAAATTATCTCCAACTAAGCCAAATTCCATGTCAGGGGAAAACAAAAAGAAAAAAAAAAAAGAAAGAAAAAAGTGGTGAACATCTCTACCAGTACATACAGGACTCAACAAGAAACATCTCTCAGAATTATTATTCTCATAAAAGAGAAGACTTTACCTTTAAAACTATTATAAGAATCTGAAAACATACAAGAAAATAACTTATTGTGAACCACTGAGCAGTTAGTGAGCAGTAGAAAACAGTGATCCAAAACAGAAGAAAAACAGAGCAGCAGAGGATAAAAATCTAACACACTACCTTTACCCCTACAGTACGTTTCTCACACTAATCTATCTTGTGCTATAAATAAGTTTTCTAAATGTAAGGATTCAACAAAATGGAAGGAAAACATATAAGGATTAACTATGTTTTATTGCAATTTGGTTCTATTTTATAACATTCAAGTATTTCACTCGCCTTTACATGATTTGTAGGTGGACAGAGATATGATAGTCTAACTTGGACACTGTGGCCACCTGAATGAAATTCAGGTATTTTCTATCCCTCAAATACAATCCAGCTTCTGAAATTATGGATTACCTGGAGGTAAATCAGGGTCAGGAGAAGCAGATTGCTGAACTCGTCGTGGTTTTACTGCTGATTTCATGCTTTCTGTGGCACTGCGGTTTGTTGAACTGGAACCACAACTTTCATGGTCTTCCTGCTAGAGGAAAAGCAAGCAACTGAGTCAACCAAACAGAAAGAAAATAAGCGTGAGGAGAACGACTTGGTAAAGATTTGGTAAATTAAACTTCTGTTACTATTTTTCCATCAATTCAATCCTGTACATGCACCTAACTCCAGAAATTATTACAAAACTAGCTGTACAACATAAAAAATTATTTGTAATTAATCTGTTTAAAAAAACCTCAGTCATTTAATTATTAATTTCAGTTGAACACATTTCATCTAGCTGCATTTCTGCTGAAACATTCCTTCAAACAGAAACATAGCCCTGCAGACTACCAACACAAATATGAGAAACTACCGAATTTTATGAGCTTACATGCCTACTCATGAAACCACCTCAGATGGTTCCAAGATGTCACTCATGTCTTTCCTAATACAGCTAACTGAAGCTGATTCACAAAGCAAAATATTTTTGCAGGCTTCTAAAACATGGCCCCAGAAAAGATAAATGAACTGAGGGCACCTGCTCATCTTGAGCTTCTATACAGCTTATTCACCTTCAGGAATTCAGAAGCAGGAAACATGGCTCATAAGTAGAGAATGTGATATAAGCCTTACAAGATCAAATTCGCAGACACAAGAAACTCTTAATTAGCTGAATTTAGGGTTTTAAATACCCCACTAGTATTCCCATTACATTCCAGAATGACAGTTTAACTACAAGACTCAAGTGCAAGAGAGCCAAGAAAAGTAATGCAAATATTCTTTTGAGTGTATTAGAAGAGCAGGTTAGAGAAAAGCAAATTCTTACAACTTTTGACACAAGCCAAATTATCTCTTCGATAGATGTAGTCTCTTGCAGAAAAACAGCAAAATGCTCTCTGGGTCATGGCACTACTAGGATCACACAACATGTTCACAAAAAGAAGGGTTTGGGGAACAAATGTCAAGTACTGCAGTATGAAGCCATAATATTCTTAAGTCCTCTAACCACCAAAAAGCGAACAGCTTAAACTGTGCTGAATTTTTGTACAGGGTCATGTGTTTCTGTGCATGCTGCCTGGCATTTTTAATAATTCCAGAGAAATTACGAAATGGAATCTTCACTTTACTTGGTTCTTAGTGTTTTTTACATGAAAAATAAAATTAAAAAAAAAAAAAGTTACATGTAATGACACCTTTTAAATAGAAGTCTACAACTTCAAAAACATTTTGAGAGATTCTTTCCTTCCACTCCATATTTAGAAAAACAGAACACAGAGGAAAATTCTCTGATAAGGTGGAAATACCATTTCACTAAGAAAAAAAGATGATGAGCAATATAATCTTAGCTTGGGGGGGGGGGGGGGCAGGAGTAGAAGGCTGAACTTATTTGGAGAAACTGCAGCAGACAGACCCATTCATACATTAGAAGGGTAGAAGATAGCTTTGAAAAGAAGGATAAGTTACCAAAAAGGATTTGAGATTTTCCAGTCAGTAATACAGTACTGAAACAAGCTGTTTGTTGTTTTTTAATTTATGGTTATTTGGCCATTTCAGTCATATAGGACTTTCCTATTCCAATGCATGAAAAAATGAAATGGGTGTTTAGCATCAGCTCTGGAGGGCACTTGTTTGCTTTCTTATCTCTGACAACCTTCTGACGCTTTTCATTGAGGAATGTTAAGTCTCCTGCAGATTCTCTCAGAACTTCTAACTACAGTGCAATTTTATTAGAAAGCCACTGCTCTCTTCAGGGCATACCTGAGCAATAATGACAGCTTGAAGTTCTTGCTTTATCTTTAAACCTGGGGTGATGGAAGTCTCTTCATTAACATGTATGTTTTGTAAACAAAAGCAGCTCACCTTTCCTTCACGTCTCCAGCTTACCAAGAAAAATTAGATTATAGACTTTTAACCATACCTTCTTTCTTGGAAACTAGTTCACATGTAGCATGAAAATACTTTTTCAGATGAGTCACCATACTCATTTTTGAACTTGAAAAAAACCCGAGATGTCAGAGTGACCAAACAGCTCAATTAACACATTTCCTTCTTTCCCGAGCTCACTTATGAATTGTACACAATGCTGTGGTGCAACTATTTAATGATTTGATCTGATAGGACCACATTATGCTTGCCTTTTAATATTTATGTTGGCTATGAGAAAAAGAAAGGGTGGCCAGGGGAATGGGGAAGGCATTCTATTTTTGAAGTGTTAACTGTATCAAGCCTGACTACATTCAAGTCTAACTTTTCTATCTGCATACTGACACAACCACATTTGATGAATCTTCTCATAACTTCATGAAAAATCTAGGCAATGTTTTAATCATACAGAGTATTACTAACACTTAAAGATGAAATAAGAGTGGTTTAAACTTTCACCACTTTCAGAGAGTTAGGAATACACACTAGCACACTGGGTTTGGGGGGGGGGGTGGGGTGGGGTTAATGGAAAGGGGTGGAGAACCCTTAGATTGTGTTTATTTTGAAAGAAAGTCTCAAATCTTAACCTATAAATAAATACAATAACCTTTTTATATTTCCCTGAGCTACAAGTCTGTTGTGTTGGAAAATGGTTGCAACCAATTAGAGCAAGTTGGACTTAAAAGTAATCAAAACAAATATGTGCATTTTGGCACTGTCTTGGAACATGTAACACAAAAATTTATCTCAAATATACTTATGTGACTTAATCCACATGAAGTAACAGAGTATGCCTACGTTTAAGAAGAATTCAACCTGACCAAACATTTGAAAAAAAATTTTTTAATCTGGGATAACATCCATTCATTTCCTTACATTACGCAATTATCAAAAAGGTTTTAGAGTTGCATGGGGTTTTTTGAGCGTGAACACACACCATTTTTCACAACAGCTACTAATACTTTATAAAGCAAGTGTTGTATTCTTTAATTACTGGAAGATGATAACAGTGGCCATGACCTTATAGGAACTACATTCCTATGTAGACGTATATCCAAAAGCTTTCTGTATCTGCACACTTCTGCTCAATGTTAACTTTAAGAGCACACTATTAATTTCTCAAACATGTGGCTGCCTCATAAGCCCAGAAGTAAAACATGTTCATTAAAGAGATGGGAAAAAGTTCCAAGTGAACTGCCAAAACTAGCATAATTATGAAACTATTTAACACTGGAACCAACTAGAGTCACACACTGTGTCTAGATCACAGTGATGTCATCAGAAACACCCAGCCAAAAGGCACTAAAACTACTGCTCTCCCATAAATCCACCTCACACCAGATGACAAACATTTTAAAGTTAAAGTCAAAATTATACTGGGAGTGGGAAGGGAGTTACATTCTAAAAGTGCTAATAACTATAGTTACAGTATGAGATTTGATAAATGCCTATTCATTTTAGCATTAATGAGAGCACCTCCAAACAAGGGTCACAACAGTAGAAAACTAGTCATGATGTATATGGAGAGATGATTTTTAAAGAAAACAACACTCATTTACAAAAATATCTTTTCCCACTAGCTTGTATCGTAAGTAAAGCCTAGAAAACTTAAAATTTTAATATTAGGTCCTGCTTATGGGTGGTGTTATACAAATATATATACACACACACAAAAAAAAAATATATATAATATAATTGGATCAGGACAAATAGAAGTTTGCACAACCAGGCTCCTTTTTCCCTTTTGGCAAATGTGTCAGACCAGGTACTTGGCTGAAATGTTTTTATAGAGCACTATGGTTACTTCTAAAACTACGCAAGTCATAAGTAACACACTAAAGACACCTAGGTTAGTAAATTTACATGCGAGTTCTTCAGTCAATTTTCTACTGCAATATAAAACAGTTATGGCAAGGTTTAAAGAGAATTACAACTGACAACCCCTGAACATATAACAGATGAGGTTTATTATCATCTTTCCTAATAAGTGGAGTTTATTATCTTCACTCAGTATTCTGTTTCCCAAATTTAAAATACATAGTTCTTTTTCTCTTTAGAACAACACTTTCTCATTTTAAAATACATAAATCCTATTTAATGTGCAAGACCTCCAAAATGCCTTATAAACATGCTTTATGGGAAAATAATGTTTTCTCTTGGGGATCACTTAGCTATTTATGCAAATATTGTCCCTCTGCTTTCATCAAATCAAGTTAGATAAAGAAAACTGAATTCTTAAAAAATGAATTAAAATTTTAAACCCCACACCGATCCCAAGTAGCTACCACACAAACTTGCAGAGAGTTGTCCATTGCCGTTTTCTCTCTTCCTCTACAAAATTTTGCTTTTTCTGATCCTTTGTCATTTCTAAAACAATGAGCTTAATATCCTTTACAAGTCAGTAAGAGATACCTATTTCTATAACGCATATCTTAAATTGCAAGATGCAAAAACTGCAAGAGAGAGGAACTCATTTCCCACTAGTGGACTGTGCTTATACAGCTGAGTAGTTAGCTGCCTGTGGCAAGACTAAAAGTAATATTCAGAGTATGTTCATTTTCACAAGGCCTTCGACACAATCTGCTGCACAGACCTTATTCCCAAACTGGTAAGATAT
Organism: Aquila chrysaetos chrysaetos; assembly: GCF_900496995.4. NCBI lineage: Eukaryota > Metazoa > Chordata > Aves > Accipitriformes > Accipitridae > Aquila > Aquila chrysaetos. The sequence goes on from NC_044007.1 coordinate 24,292,869, forward strand.
CAACTGGACAGGGGGAGATAAGTTGGGTGAAAAAGTGGCTGAACCGCTGGGCTCAAGGGGTTGTGATCAGGGGTACAAAGGCCAACTGGTGGCTGGTTACTCGTGGCATCCTTCAGAGATCAGTGCCAAGCCCATGGTGTTTAACATCCCTATTAAAGACCTGGAAGATGGGATAGAGTGCACCTACAGCAAGGCTGTGGATGGTACCAACTTAGGGGGAGGAGCCCATGCACTGGTGGGCAGGGCTGCTATTGATAGGGTGCTTGAGAGGCTGAAGAAATGCGCTGTCAGTAACTCCGTGAAGTCCAGGTGCAAACGCCTGCTCCTGCGCCTGGGATGGAGGTACTCTGTGTAACTGTACAGACTAAAAGCCAAAGTGCTAGAAAGCAGCTTTGCAGAAAAGAATCCAAGAGTCCCAGTGGACAGCAAGTTGAACATGAGTCAGCAGTGCACCCTTGCTACACAGAAAGCCAACTGTATGCTGGGCTGTATTAGCAAGGGTGAAGCCAGGGGCATGACTCTTCCCCTCTCTTCGGCCTTTGTGAGACGTTGTGTGGAATACTGCACCCAGTCCAGGGCTCTCCAATACAAGAAGAACTTGGATGCACCAGAACAAAGTCCAATGGAGGGCCACCATGCTGGTTAGGGGGCTGAAGCACATAAGTTCTCCCTCAGCAGAGACCGAGACAACTCAGGTTGTTCAGCCTGAAGAAGGGAGATCCTACTGCTGTCTACAGCTACCTACTGGGAGGGTACAAAGAGGGAGCCAGACACTGTGTACATTGCCACTCATCTTCTCACAGTACACCTTTATCAAATCTGAAACCCAGGCAATTCTAAGCAGGGCAAAAGCTTTTTCAGCAAGAGGATGATCAAATATTGGAACAGGCTGCCCAGAGAGGTGGTGGAGTCTCAATCCTTGGAGCTATTCAGCACTTGGCTGACCAACCCCTGGAGCAACCTGCTCTAATTTGCCTTGCTTTGGACATGAGGTTGGACTAGATTGTCTCCAGAGATAATCCCAAATTGCTCTGATTCCTCTCCATGCAAAAATGAAACAAAAAGTAACACAAGTTTTTGAAAAATATTATCTTAAAGATACACTACAAGTTTCACTAAAATGGTAGGCACTATCAAGATCTTGCTTTCAAAAAGATATCTGATTACGTTCCACTGCTATACAATTGTCAATATGCATTATATACATACACAAATAGACAAATTCATTCATTCATTTCTGTCTAACCTTGCAACAACACTTCTGCTGGCTAGTACAGGTCAAGCATTACTTACAAACGAGTCATCAGCTTTAACAGCCTCAATAATTTCATTGCACAATTATCCTGCAAAGAAGATTTTACTAACAGTTAACAACAAACAGAAACTGAACTATGGAAAGAGAAAGTTAATTTTATTATTCTTCTAATGAACAGCAAACTAGAAGCATAACAACACTTCAACAGTGAAATATCAGTGACCTAAACACGATATCTGTAATTCTTTTGGAAGGTGTGAGTTAATAGTCTAATGCACACTAACTTTAAAATTATATACACATATGCATATTTTAGAATTATGACGGTATAAAATACTGAAAAGAAGATTTAGCCAAATCAGACCAGGTTACTATTTTGTAGAATAATTAAGGAGTTCTGCATTATATATGGAAATTATATATAGCTTCTACATACACACTTTTACCTTCAAAAGTCTATTCATGACAGTCCATTTTCTTTCACTGTTACAAAACCCGATTTTAGAACTTTTCAAACTGGCAAATCACATACCTCAGAGTGAATACTCAGAGATTAAGCTACGTCTTTCTCTAAGGCAGACAAGAACATGATGGAAGGTCTTTATTCTTCTACTTTTTTTTTTTTTCAGTATTATTTCATGTATAAACATGTCAAAAATCAACTCTTTAAATTATGTACCAGACTACAAAGGAAAAACATCAAGGAATTTGGGGCAGAGATGCAGTGGCAAAGCACCTTGATGAGTGGGGGCAATAAACAAGGGTAGCCTGGTTAAGAATAATGGACCAACTGGAGCAAACAAGAAATATTTTAACAAGGTGTTAGCCTGCATTTGCATCTTGTTGCATCTGATCTCAGCTGATGTTAGATTCAGAGAAATGAGCAGTAGCAGTGACCAGCATGGCACACTAAGATACCTACACTAGATCAAGAGGTTATATCCATCTCTCAGTCTGTTATCATAAGCCATGTTTTGTTAATTCTATATTAGCATCTGAAATAGAGGTGTAAGTTAAAAATCCATGTGAAAGCTGCGGACAGGCTGAAACACTGCCACAGCAGCCACAAATGAAAGCCAAGAAGCTTGCAGGAAGTCTGTTGCACTGATACTGCAGAATGTGTGCTATCTGCCTACTGGTTTCCAGGCAATAGCATCTCTGCATGATGTTGCTACCATTTTAATTCACTGATTATCCAAGGTGTTTGAGAGGAACATTTCTTTGTTTACAAGAATGGGAGCTGTCAAGAGTCTGAAAGCCTATGGTGATAAAGCCATAGAGCCAAAGATAGGCTATTCTCACTAAGTGCTCCTCAGAAATACACCCCAATTTCTCAAAACCCAAGACAGAGCAACAAATAAATAACCTTGCAAGTCTTTTTGAGTGAAGTGAGTTGTACAAATATCTTCTTTCTATTTTGGAAATAAAATTATATTATAAACTGTTAACTCATCATCTAGTAAAGTTTCTGATACATTTATTGTGTTTTTTTAAAAAAAAATTATGAGGCCACGTACCATAATGTAAGTGCTTTTTAATAGAAATAAACATCTCAAAATGGCTTTTCTCAATTTCTCCTACGATAAGATTTTTAAAGATTTCACTCTTCTTCATGTTACAGGAAGATTACCCAGTGCTTTGGTTTGGGGGGATATGGGTGGGCGCATCTCAATTCTGTAACATTATTCCATTTCTGTTTAATACCCAGCGCAGTGGAGTCCTGATCCATGACTATAGCTCTCAAAGCTACAAAGAAGAAAACAACAAACACTAAGAAATACTACAATAGCAACTGGTAGCTATACTCAGGATTTGGCATTACTACAAAAGGAAGGATGGAAAGGATGAAAAAAAGGCAATTCCTAAATGTTTGTTCCACAAAACTCACAGTGCACAGAACTAACTCAGTAATTCTCACACCAGGGTGGCCTGAAAGGAAGAGTCAGGAGGAGAGAAGTAGCAGAAAGGCTAGTGCTAGGTGAGCTCCTTCAGCAAAAATGATGTGGGGCATCCTTGATATAGGATGGGTGTGGGCTAAGAAGGGTCCTTCTGTCCCACACATTCTCTGTGTCTGGAACTGAGAAGGAAGAGTGGCTGAAACAGTTTAGCCTGATGGACTGGGAGGAAAGAGTGACAGGAAACACACTCAGGAGAAGAGACTGCAAACATGAGAAGAAAAGAAATGAGAAGTGACCTACAACATTTTTATTCTCTTTTCCAACTTGTGTTCAGAAACAGTCACATCTAATAAAATGAAGAGCGTTAAAAGAACTGATATCTATTTAAAAAAATTCTCTTGAAAATTAAGTCTGAATAAAACAGGAAATATATTTCAAGTTGAAACAGTTTATCTCTGTACATGAAAACCCCAGAACAGTTTGACTGTTTTGCTGTCATCCAGCCTAATGCACAATTCAGGGGCTGTTACAGGACCACCTCACCTGCAGACACGTCCAGCCACTGAACTGGTCAGCACCACAACACCACTGCATTTCTTCTGCGTACGATAACGGTATACAAGCCAGTTTACAGTTTTGTGTGTGCTATTTTGGAAGACAGTGTACCAAAGACTGAACATACTCTGATCCTTGTTACAGGTCACTTGAAATATTAATTAAGAATAGCCGAGCGCTATTTCTCTAGCACTTATCAAGTATGGTGTCCTGAACACTGCAGAAAGACTGAAATACCATCGTGAGCATGGCTTGATCACATCACTGATTCATTGAACATCTGGGAACCATTAGCAAAAACTTGGCCCATGCAGGTCACTTCCTATTGTAATCTGTTCCACCTGCTAGAGGGCTAGCACTAGTCCCCAACCCTATTTCAACTGGCACCAGACTCCTCACCAAAACATCACTTTGCAGTGGCAGATTATTAAGGGTACTTGTTCCCCCCACAGTCCTAGTGGGTTGTAGTTGCAGCTCCATTTTGCACTTTCTTTAGGGGGTACTTTCCCCTAACAGATTTACTACTGCAGTTTATTAGAAAGCCAGACCCCACGTGCAAGAATTCCCTCCACCAAGCACCTGCCAAGGATGTAGTAATAATTTTTATTACAACATAACCTTGCCACCCATTTCCTTCAGAGGAAGGTAGAATACTGTCCAGACCAAATTTTCTCCTAATCCCAAACACTATTGAGCAGCACACCTACAGCAGGGCCCCAGCAAATTGAGTAATCCCCAACTCTCAAATTTCTAACATCACAACAAACCTCTGACACATGACAGAGAAAGGCCTGAGGCACAAAGCTTTGCCTGGAGAATCTGCTATCCAACAGAGCTCTTTTCCTTGCTGAGCATCATTTGGGCAGCATTTGGCTTTTGGCAGCTGCTAGGGGTAGAAAAAGAGGAGGTAATGAAATGGCAATTGATTATACATGCCAATGTCAGAAGGAGAAGTATACCCACCAGGGTCTCCTCAGCTGCCACTGATTTTCACAAATTTATAGGTTATTATCCTTAAAGCAACTAATTCTCCAGCAAAATTGTTTGAAACTACTCAATAGGTTCAAAATTTAATGGAGCGGTGCAAAAGAAGAGAAGGGAAGACTGAATGACAAAATCATGCACATCTGGTTTTTTTAAGATATCAAGCTTAAAAACCAACACAACTGAAAAGCACTGGGGTCAGATTTTAGCCTAGCAGCCCTTTCTTCCTCAGTTACTGTTTAAGACAGGTCCAAGCCAAATTGAGCTTGTGGCCATTCTCCACAGAACACGCACCAGGGGAATTCTTTCTGAGCTGGAAATGGTACTTTTCAGGATATTTTTGTCAGTACAGGGAGGTTCAAGTAGGAAAGAGATTTCTCAGCCACAGGCTCAGCAATACTGAAACTCTCTGCAGTTTTTACTGCATTCTGCATATTCAAAAGCTTGGGGAACTTCATTAAAGTAAGATCTCAGCATACAATATAATCTATAGCAGGAGATTGGAACATCAACATGACACTAGTAAAAAATACTTCCCCTTTTTAAGAACTAAGCACAATCTTCACAAAAAGAATACTAATGGCTTTCTAGTGCTATGTTAAAACAAAATTTCATTTCCTAACTTATTTCCAATAGTTATTCTCATACAGTACACTTTTTGTGCATCCTATGCACTTACATGTAATACTGTGTAACTATTTTTAATGCTATATATGAATGATATTCAACTAGCTTTAACAAATTAAAATCTATTGGGTGACTATAATTGTATGTCAAATTTTAGAGACTTCCATATGCCTGGCTGAAACATCACTTGTCCTAATTTAGATAGTTTTCTAACTTCTCAGCTGATCAAATTCGAAGCACAGAAGCCAAGTTAGTGGAGGGTTCCAGTTACCTTCAGCTATTTAGTGGTTTCAAGCAAAACTTTCATAAAAACAAGATGATAATTTTATCAAAATGCTTGTGTTTAAATTTTCAATTCACATTAATAGCCCTACTGAAACAGCTTGCTTTAAATTTTGTATTTTATTTTTATTCTTTCTAAATTAACTTCAGACACCACTGTGGGGAAGAACAGATTTTCACCAAATGTAATTTATCAATTACATCTTATCTAAATAACATTAGTTAACAAAACTAATGGACTAAACTACAAAGCTGGCTGAATGGCTGCAAAAACTTCCTGGTTAATCAATATAAAAAAGTACACATAGGTGCAACTTAAAACATGTACATTAAGGAGTTTTTACTTACAATCAGTCATTTCTTTTGCAATTGTCAGTGATGTGTACACTATTTCAAGGAATTTTTTGCTATTTATAATGCACCGCTTTTTAAATAAGAAAGCTTTTGAAACATTAGCTTAAACCTAAACAAACAATAATTTATCTTCTAGAACAGTCAGCGATCTATCACACAAAACCACCAGAATGCTATACATTGAAAGAAGTGTAGCTGTCAACACTACATTGTAACTGTTGTGAAGTTTTACAAAAGACCTCTGTAATTATAACATAACATGTAAATTTTTATCACACTGGTTAATTTAAAATACAACGTGCCTCCTCTCAAGCAGTAGGGACTTTTTATCAGGATCCAACATTTTTTGTTCTTTCTAGTGACCACCATGTGCATGCCACTTCCTTCTTTACACAAATTTTGACATTCAGAATTCTTCAAATAAATACACCTTCCTCAGTACAAGCTAATTAGAAGGAATTTTATATTAAAAAAAAGAAACCAAAACAAGGGCAAAATCCCTTCTCCCAAATTTGTGCCAATCATTCTGAATGGAAAATAATTTTTCTTTTATTCCTGGTCTAATTTGCAAAGAAAGAATGAGTACAGGTTTAAAATGAGGGAGGAAAGTGAGTGTCAGCAAAAAATGAAGTTGAGTGCCCAAGGGAACAAAACATATAAATATTCTGAACAGAACTGTGGGGACAGGACTGTTACTGTTTTTGCTCAACTGCGCACTCCAGCCACATGCAAAAGTAAGATATTAAAAGTTGGACAGCAGGATGGAGAAATAAGATTCAAAAGAACTTGGGGAAAAAAATATGTATGTGGGAAAGTTAAAAGCCTGGAAACATCCTCTAATCTCATATAATGCCAAGCAGGAAAGCTCAGGGAGGATTTAGTGTGGAAGAAGAAAATAATGTATCTTGTTTCAAATCAAAACATGGAACATCATCTGTAACAAAACTACTGAATAACACAGGCCAAGGAATATATTTAAAGCTAAACTCACAAAGATATTCTCTTAAATTTATAATTCATCAGGTTTATCAATTCATTTACATTAAGAAATGTGTTTTATAAATTTGACATGAGTAATCACAGGTTACACACTGTTACATCATCAACTCATTCACGTTTCTCTAACATTTCTCATTTTACATGGTATGTATTTGTTGGGATGGTGGATAGTTTTAGCTTCTTCAAAAGCTAACTTAAAGCATATTACCCACAATACTATAAATTCATTTAAGTGCAACTGCATTCACACCAAATGAAAAGAGAGCTTTCCTTGACTGATGCTTTTCATCTGCAGTCCTGAAGAGCAGTTGCAACAGATAATTCCATTATTCAGAAGGCAAATCCCTCACTTTACAAAAAAAGTCTTGATGTGAATTTTAAGTAATAACAAAAACTTAAGGACTAAGACAAGCCAGGATTGTCCACCCATGGCAATCACCCAGGGATCAGGTTCATGTTTTAGCACCCTCCTGTGGCACAGACCATAGTCCATCCACTCCTGAATCCACCACAGACACCCTCCACTTATGCTTTCCAGGCAGGTCTCCTCACTACTGTCTTTCCCCTCCTTCCCCCTCAAACAGCCTGTGGACCAAATATTCACCCCACATCTCACAGAATAGGTTGAGCTATATCATACTTGTGCCTACAAAGTTGGACACCACAACTATCACTTCTGGTAAGTCCTATATACCATTAAAATAATAAACAAATAAAATTTTAAAAACTATGTTTGTTCAACGTAAAGTATTGATACATACATATTGTTAAAGTGCTCTGGAAATATAAAGCTTTAAAACGTGTCAGTTTGAGCAATGTTTTTTTCTGAAATCTTGAATAAGCATGGTCAACTTACTCTGAGAGCTGCTCTTTTGAGATTTACTGTTGGGGGAGGAACACAAGTTTGTGATTCATTGCACAAAGAGCTTAAGTATTTGTTTTATACTTGATAAGAAAAAAAAAAAATGCGTCTAGCATTCATATAGCTAACAGGATGGCACATCATTATTTCCAAATTTCCTGGTCAAGAAGCCAGGATGCAAATAACCACACACCTCTACTTCATACTGAACAAATACTGAAGTGTCGAGTGCTTAAATAGTCCTTTTATGTCTACGTGAGCCTCAAAATCAGTTTATAAGCTGTAATACAAATAGACAATACAGTACATATCAAGAAAGTTACCACAAGACATGATTGTGGCAGTGCATCATATTGATATGAGTCTCTTATCATTGTATGACTATGTTATCTAAATATCCATCTTTTAGAAATACTGAACTGTGTTTCCTATATTGTGACTTTCTGTGTGTTTTTATAAACATGAACCCGCAGTTAGAACTTCACCCTAATCCTGCTCCCTTTGTGGAAGCACATAGGCACACTTACATGAAGGCAAGCATTTGTGCCAAATTATGAACAGCCTTTTTCTGTCCACACGCAGTCTTTTTTTAAACTATCCCATACTCTACAAGCATTAGGATGAACAAATATAGTTTAAATATAAAAAGCAATATAAAAATCAATTTAAAATACGATTAAAAAGTTGCAGTTTCAATGCAATGGTTAAAAAAAAAAATAAGAGAGGCAATACTGGAGATAGATAACCTGTGGGTTTTAGTAGTTCTCTGAAAAATAAAGTAGTAACAGTATAGATTAAGAACAAAGAGCACCTATATTATGAAGCCAAAACTTCATGCCAAATCACGATACAGAATATTGGAAAGTAATAAAATGTATATATCCTTTTATTTTCATAAAAACTCTAGCTGACAAAAATAACACTAGTCACAGTGCTATCATCTAAACTCCTTATAAATTTTTACATCACAAGCGTCAATGCCAAACTTATCTACAAATAAGTTATGAATACTTCTAGACATACAGATGCAGCTTACTAAAATGTCATTTCCAACTAAAAGTTAACATGTCACGTGTAACATCTCAAAACCCAAGGATGCTTCCACCTCTGCTCTTCTTTTGTGCCTGGATTATAATCACATTATATGCACGCTTGCCCATCACATACCCTCTGCTCCTATGTGCAAATGTGCTATATCACAGTCTTTAATTACTTCCCAAGAAAGATTACTTCATGAAAGTATTTTGGCAATGTTCATCAGTGTAGTATATAAAAAACAGATTAATATACACACACATATATGTGGATATACTTATAGCTGAACTGATATGTATTTATGTATATTATGAGTTTGTGTATGTATACATATAGTATATATTTATAAATTTTTGCTTAAAGTGTCAGATATCTAATACCATTACCTATTAAGACATTACTTTACAACTACTTCCACAAACAAAAGAGTCCCATACATATCTGCATGGACAGAACTCATACTGTGCAGTTTTTCCCCTAGATTCAGTCTGCAAAATACATTTAAGGGGAAAAAAAACCCAAACAAACAAACAAAAAAAAAAAACAAAAACACACACCACAGATGGCCTGAACACAGCACAACATTTTCAATGAGTAATCTGTGTTCCTGTACTTGGCTTTGCAAAACAGTGTATGAAAATGTTTTCCGTGAGAATTATCAAATAAGTGATATTCATCTGTGGTATTCACAATTTTGTATTTTACTAGAAAAATATCCTTGCATTTAATCAAAAGCTTTGCATGTGGTATATGTTGTAAGTCAGGGAGAATATTTTTTGTCTGTTACTTTTGTAACGAACATCTATAACTATTCGTAAGTACCCCTATAAATTAAAAATCTTTGGCTGGTTTGTTTTTTTCCCCCTGACTTGGGTTTACACTTCAATGTGAAACATTTCCCTGCCTGATCAGGTTTTTAGAATGTATAGACATTATAGACTTCTTTTAGTCTATAAAACAGTGCTAAAAATATACAATTTAACCATACTTATTTATTACACAAGAATATACTAGGTTTAGAAAACCAAGCAGAGGCTTAGATTTTTCTTTTAAAATGCAAACCATCCTCACCACTACATTTTAGGTCGATCACAACCAAAATAGTTACTTACATGTATTTGGAATATTACAGTTTTCTGATATCAGACTGAAGACTTCTTAAGCTCCAAACATATCAAAAACTAAATGTCTCAAAAACTAACAGGCATGACGTGAGATAGGAGAAGACTCTAAACACATTTCTCTTGTTTCTACATTATAGGGCCAACTGGGATTTGTTTTAGAATAAAAGCTTTGCACTGTAATTAGGCGCTAAAGATGAGTCAAAATACTGAGACACTAGCTTTTCACTTTCAGTGAGCTTTGATTAATGTAAATCACTGATGAAATAATATTTGTTACCTCTCATTGGTATGTTTAAATAAGGTGCACAGCACTGATTTTTCAAGGGGTTGCATCAAGATACTTAATGGACAGTGACCATTTTGATTATTTACACATTCCTATAAGCAGGAAAGCACTTCAATGCTACTGAAGAATCACACATAAAAAAGGCTGGGAATTACCAAGTTTCAGGGTACTGCACCTTATTACTCTTTCCTTATCAATTCTGATTTACAGCTGCAAAAAGCAACAATATAGAGTAACTCTTCACAGTAGCTTTGGGTTCTATCCCAAAGGCCAAATGGCCAAAGATGACAGGAAGATTTCTCTTATGCACCTGTATGTTGTAGGTTTTTTGAACAAGATTAAATCCTCACAAAAATATTTTAAGCTGCTCTAACCTCAACTTCAAAAGTCTTCAAAAGCACCACAGAGAGCCTCCAAAAGGATTTTTTGCTGACTGCTGCATCAGCAGCATGAAGGACAGAAAACTGCAGGAACGGAAGAGCAAGTGCTGAAAAGTAGCAGGGCTTTTCAGTTGAATTAAACAAAAAAAAACACAAGAGCTGCTTATCCAGTATAAAAATTGCATATGTTCCACACAGTGCTAAGGAAACAAGTATGCAGAAATACATGGCGCACATCACATCCCAAAGGACTCAAGAAGCACCAGCATACTTGGCACTTCTTTTCTGGTCCCCACCCCTTTTATCCTCTCTCTCTCACTGCTCCTATGCAAATGTTACACTTGGCTTAATACACTCCACTATGCTTAAGTCCATCCATCCACCCATATTCATGCAACCAAAAGATAACATAGCTCATTTTGCCAAATATTTCATAAAGAAAGTATGCGCCAGCCACAGACCACTAGTCCAGTTGAGTCCTTTCCTATGTTTACTACTGTTAAATTTGTCAAATTACAGGGTCCCAACCTCTGTAACAAGTTCTGAACATTAAATCCTCCTCCTCTTCCTAATGTCATGAGGGAAAGGAAAGAATGTACTCTTTATTTCTGCCTTCCACCCTAGAGTCTCATGTACCCCTGCTGCAAGCGCCATTAGCCCAGAACATGCACCTGGGAGAGCACCAGCCATGTGGCGGTATATACATCAGAGAGAATCATTATATCACCAAGTTGAAGTTTTCTCTTGTACTTCCAAGTGCGCAGTAACAAGGCCAGAAATGTGCAATTTCCTAGGGTTGCTAGCCCTGAAAACATCCTGATCAAGTTTAAAAAAAAAAAAAAAAATCCTTCATAAGTCTACCCAAGAAAAACTTTCAGGTACCAAACTAATTTTTTGGGTGCCATATGTTAGCCCAAGGAAGAAACCTGATTTATCGTAGCCCTAAAGATCAAGGAAAATTAGTTCAATTTATAGACACCTTCTTATGAGAAAATCAGATTAGATAATCTAAAAGCTCCTGTTAGTCTTAAAAGCCTATTCATCCAAGATGGTAGAAAGCTGCTTCAACAATTACTTACTCCAATACTGACTACTGAATAGTGCCAAAAAGGACAGACTAGTAGACGATCAGAAATGGAGGTGGGACAGTACGACAAAGATGACAAAAGACAATCGGAACGAGAAAGCAGAGTGGTAGAAACAAAAAAACAAAATGCTCCTTAAAACCAGCATCTTTAATACACAAGAAATACAACTTTCACCAAAGAGTGTGAGTCGCAGCATGGCCAGTCACCTGGCTTAATCCAAGAAAAAAAAAAAACAAAAACCAGTAGTAGACATTGCCCTTATTCTTTCAGAGATATCTCTTTTGCTACATAAAACTCAAATGCGTGATTGTCTCCCTGCAAGATTTTAAAGGGACTAAAATTTACTAAATGGCTTATTATATGTGAGATCTGTAAGTTTACCAAAATATTTTGGAAGAAGTTATGAAAACAGCTAGCTGAACAACAGCCAAACTAACTAGCATGAAAAAATTCCCATAAGCATCTCACAGCAATACTTCAATCAACTACAACATACTAAGTTGAACTACACACAGAGCGGTAAATCTTAGTACCAGCATTATTAAATGGAAAAAGAAACCTCACTCACATTTGACAGTAAATTTTAATTTGGCATCTGAATGTAAAAGTATGTCCAATAATTGATTTTGATCATATAGAGACAATTACATACACAGCTATTACTAGATGTATATTAAATACTGCAAGATCTATAAAAAAGTTATTGGAAACAGGTTTTTTTCCCATACTAACGTACAGTTGTTTAGATGACTACCTTTTAAACCATCTGAATATCCCACGGCACAATATTCAGAAACTAGGTGCCAGTATGCACCTCAGATACATCCAGTTGTTCCTGACGTAAAACAGGACCATGTAAGACGACAATATAATTAGAATAAAGATACTGTGTTCAAGCATTTCAGATAAGCAATGAAAGGCACGTTTCTTAACTCTACATACCTAGCAAGGTTGGTCTTTCCCTTCCCCCTACCCCTTCTGGAGGAAGAAGCTGTTTTTCTCAGGTGGAAGTAGCCTGAGTTTCTGAGTTACTTTGCCCCAGTATTACCTTACACACAGAGTTTGGGACATTCTCCAATTCAGGGTGGGGAGGTAGGAGGAAGCCAGCAGCGGGGGAAGACTCAATTCATTAAACCTTTTGCTAAAATCCATGCAGGTGGATTATTGTAGGTATATTACAAAATACCACCATGACTGTGTAACAGCAGCTTGTTATGAGATATTCAGTAAAACATTTCATTGAATAAGAGTACAGCAAAACCAGCTGTAGCAAACCATGCCCTCCAGAGAATCATGAAACTACCTGCTACTCGCATGGCATTTTGTGCAGATGCCACTGCTAAGTAGGAAATTAGAATGGCTAAATATTTTCAAATTAATCTTTGGGCAACCAAACTATTGGTTTCAGAACTGCATTAATTAAGAGCAATACATGTTGCAGCAATGAAACACACTGGGTAAAGCTACTGAACTACACATAAGTTTTGACAACCAGGGAACCTGCTGGGCCACACACGAGGTGAGGGAAGGGCTGTGGACGGCAAAGGATGAGATGGCCGACCTTGGGAGCTGGGGGTTTTGCAGACTTAGCAGCAGCTACCATAAGGGCAGTGAAGCAGCAACACTGCTGTCCTCAAGTAGATCTCCCACAGCACCTTAAACGCTACACCCTGTAGCAACAAGAAGCCATCTGCATAACCTACACAGTCAGTGCTTGGCCCAAGCAAGAAAGAAAATTAGCTATCTACACAGCAAACACCAACAGGCAGCTAGTTTCAATATAATAGAGACTAAGCCCCAGTGAGTATCATCTCTGAATGTGTACATGTACTAGAGACTAGTTTGAAGTTTGGTTAACTTACCAGTTTTATTAGGGACTTTTTCCAACAACTTACATGCTGCTAGAAGTTTGTCACAGCTGCTGTTTCAAGGGAGCAAAAGAACTGATTTACTGAGCAGACAATGTAACTCACGACACGTGGAAACATATTATCTGCAGCCTCACACACAAAAAAAAAAAAAAAGAAAAAAAACCACACACCCAAAACCACACTGTGAACCCTCTTTCTGCCAAATCACAAGCTACATTACTGCCAATAAATTTTTTCTCCAAGTCTCAGACTATAGCAAAAAAAGATAATGGTGTAGGAAAGTGTTTGCATTTTACATTGTTATTGTAATTTAAATTTATATTTAAATGCATATTACATATCACTGTTCTGTAACATGTTAAATGAAGTATATAACTATGTTCCCATGAAACGGATGATTTTAATTAAGAGACTGGAAAAGCAATGACACAATTAAGAAAATGGATCATAAGAAGAGGCATGACATTCCAGTGATGAATTTACTTCAGTCTTAAATATTTAACATTCTAGTGAAAATATGTAAGTAGTTTTATAGAATCATAGAATTATATATAAGAAGTTTTGGGCAAAACATCAAGTATTTAAACACTTCATGGAATAACTTTTTTAGAAATGAAAGTTCCCAAAAGAACAAATAGAAAAACAGGACAAGGGTAGCATTCCCAAGAGGATGAAGAAAAGGCAATTTTTCCTAAAATAAACTGGTTTTCATTAAAAATTTTATCAAGGGAGAGTTTATAAACGGCTCTATAAACAGAAGTGTAATAAAGACTACTACTATTTGCATTTTTACTGTCAGGAAAAAAAAACCCCTACATCAGAAAATTCTATGCACACCACCTCTGCTTACCAAGCCAAATGAAAATACTTTGAAACTCCCAGAAGAAATTGTTCAAGTGTTTGATTCATTAAATTATGAGATTCATCCAAATAATCTATTAAAGGGATTGAGCTATTCTAATGGAATCCAAATCTGATTTTTTTTTATTGTATAAATTTAAACTCAAAAACACAGTACTGTATAACTGGTTTTGTCAGATAGGCACTTGTTAATCTTTAAGACTCATTAATCTTTAAGAAATAAATTGTTTACAGTATTTTTTCGCAATACTGTAAACTGATAAAAACTACCTTTGTCTTCTAATTAGTTGCTATTCTAATTTTCAGCCTAGTTTAGATCAGGATTCTGAATCAAACAAATATTTATGGAAACTAGTACAGGACTGCAGGACAAGCTTCTGAGGCCTGGCTTTCTGATGGGGAACATGCTTATATGCTACTTGTCTACAAAATACATTAACTCTTTCCAAAACTCAGGTCTCGCACTCCTTTAAGGCAAAATAAATTATGCAATAACTCCAATAAGTCTATATTAACACTCAAAATTAAGTAGCAATTGAAGCATTATGGGTTTGTTAAGCGAGAGAGGTGGGTAGAGCAAGGAAGTGAAGTTCAGAAAGGCAAAGCATAAGCTCAGGCGACAGAAAATAGCTCAAGTGGAGAACAGCATCTTACAGAGTAGCAAGTAGCACAGCAAGTGGTGATCTGAAGTAAATGATAAGTAGAAAGCTGAAACATACGAGATCTCAGGCAGTAAAGCTTAAGAATCATTCTGAAAATGTTGAAACCTACCAAACTCTTACATGTGTGGGCTGACCTGGATGTCAATAAGCATCCCTGTTCTCCATTTCCCATCTTCCTGCCTGCCCTCCTACCATTTCTGAAACAAGATTTGAAACTATAGTGCAGGCACAAATAAAAGAAATCTCCACACCATGCAAGACTCATCTGTTGTTCATTTAGAATCATTACTGATTAATCAGTATATACTGAAGTACAGTGCTTCTTGATTTCAAGTATTTGCTTTTACATATACGGTGCCTTTCAGAAGCAGAACAGGACACAGATTAAGCTCCTGTTTCTTTTTGAACAGGCCACACGTTATAGAGAACCAAAACAAGAGCAAAGGCAGAATGTATATTTAAGAGTACTTCTGTTTCTTAAATTGCAGAGAGAAGAGGATAACCCTGCATGAACAAAACCATTTCTTATTCAATAACAAGAGTAAACATGACAGAACACATGAATTTATATTCAAGAACAGAAATAAATACCAAGAAGATACTGATTTTTGCAAGAAGTTATATCAAGCCAGCACAGTTGACAGGATCATATGATATTTAAATTCATCATAACAGTGTTCAATAATGAAAAAAAAAAATCATTATGTACAAAGGAAGCTTTTATGCTATTATAACCTGAATGTATTCATAAGGTTACTTTTATGAAATCGCTTAAGAAAGCGCTACGTGTCTCCCTAGAGGCAGAGATAAACACTGAAAATAGCAGAACACTCCACTTAAATATGTTCTTGCTTTCTGCCTACACAAGATTATTATATATATTATTATATATAAGTCTAAAATGTGTTTCTTCAAATGAAAAAACAATAGTATAAAATACAAACATGCTACACATTAAAGACACCAAGTATCATCACTATTAAGATTTTGAACCAGATACAGATATCCAAGAATATTATGTATTCATAAAATGTGAAGTTTCATACACCAGACATTTTAGATGGGCAAAACTCACAGGTCAGGCATCAAAAAATGAGCAAAAGTCAAAAACATGGGGGGCAGGTGTGGCGGGGGAGTACTTAAAACAAGGGAGTAGGGGGGAAAGGAACACAATGTGTGTGGTGCTGCTGTCTGTCTTCAAGCAGAGCAGGACAGGACAAAGTTTAAAGAGGAAAGGCACCACCACTCATAAAAGCTCAGTCCTACCAGACCACACTTCCTTCATGTTACAGTGGTATCTCACAGGCAAGGGATCTCTTCAGAACTGTTAGCAGCAATCTCCACAGCTTTCTCACTCCTTGTGGCGCTACCCATCCTTTGTTCTGGAACCAGCAAACTGCCTCCCAGTTCTTCTCCACAAAAGATGAGAAAGGAGTGCATCAGATTGCTCTCTGCTCAGGAGAGCTCAGAAGCCTACTAAATCAGAAATCATGAAATACCAGTGTCAGCAGATCATAAAAAATTACTTCAAGAGCTGGGATTCATCTTCTATGAGCAAGCAACACACACAGGACTTGTATCAGTGCCACTGGTGCCAAGGACTGGATAGGATCTTGGTATTAGTATAATCATCAGATTGGTTTAACAATGGATTAAGACACAAAGCATTAGTTTCAAATTAGCTGTAGTTTACACTCAAATAGAGTCAGAATCATATAATTGCACCCCAAACTAAGAATCTGTGGGCCAGAATCATCAACCTCTAGCCAGGTCCAGCATGGCCAAAGGGAAGATGAACGCTCATCAGCCAGCAATACTGAAACAAGTCCATTCCTCACCAAATACTAAAACACTGGCCAATTCACTGCAGTCAGGCTCCTGTGGTCTCATTACCTTGATAGCTGCTTTTAGTACTAGATCAAGATGAAAACTGGTGGGAGAAAAATCATTTCATTGGAAGCACCAAAGTTTACTTTCAGATTTCTGAAAAACTGTATTTTGGTATTTCTGTTTCAAATAAAGTTTTCCAACATTCCTGAAAGCAACACAACTTTATTTTGTGTGATCAAAATATTCTGCTGTTTTCACACACCAAAAAACCATCCACCTGAAGTGAAATGTGGCCATGAGACACACTAGCTCTGGGTGTGTCCAGCTCTCCAAAAGAACATCTCCCTGGTGGTGCACTGTAGCCACAGGACTCCTGTACCTTATTAGGCACTTCAGCGAAGAAGCCAACGGCAATGCTTCTGAGGAATCACAGCCAGAAACACAGTCCAGAATGGAGAACGAGACATCCAAGCTACAAGTCACACACAAAAAAGCAGCAGTTTAATTAGATACAACTCAATACTGAACAGTCCCAAAAATGTGAGGGTCCTGCTTTGACAAGCAGGAAAATACTGCTCTGTGTTCATCCAAACTCAGTATCTTGTTCCTTTTTTTTTTCCAAGACAAAAGAGAAAGAAAGGCTAAAAACATTGGCATTTCACTAGAAAGAAAACATAATTTTGCAGAAATTATGTTTTCATCAAAAATGCCAAAAGTAAACTGACTGAGCAGCTATAGCATGCTCTTTTTTCAAGTTAATTTGGGTCATACAGACACTGATAGAAGTGAATCTCAGCTTTTCCAACAACTATATGCACAGTTCACTTGGGTTTACTTTACTGAGAACAGAAGTGCTTAAACAATCAGTATATGAGTAATAAACCACAGTTTTATAAGCCACATTTATGAGTGGAATACTCCTAGATATGTAATAAACGATGAAAGGATGAGAGTATCTTGACCTTTAGATAAGAGTCTTTAGGAGGGAAAGTTAACTGCAGAAGATTTAGCATCATCAACAACCAGAAGGTTTCAGATGAAAAGAACTGTTGTATACGCATAAGTAGATAAAAAAAGATGTCCACTGTTAACTCCATGCCACCCAATTGCTTTCAACTTTTATATGGATACAACCATAGCTCATTTTTGTACAAGTCAAGCAAAGTAGAACATCCTTAACAGAGCAGGAAATGAAGTTTTATTCGTTGCACAAAATAAATCAACAAAAATGTAATGTCTGTTGATGACAATGAAACCACTAACATATGCACTTGGGACTCTGATCTATTCTGTCCACCAGATGCTCCCTCCTTGTGGAAGGCTGGTAAAAAGAATTAGAGAGTTCACTGTGGCTTAAGCAGATTTTTCTCATGCTGTTAAGTATTTTTCTAAAGTTTTACTGCAAAAACTTAATGTTCTTCATGATTGTAAGCAAATATCTAGGATGAACAACCTATAGCCCACAGGCCATATGCTGTATGGCAGGACAATTCATCTAGCTTGTTCCCTTTGGCCTCCTCTCCTAAGAGCCTCAGCTGCACACCAGATGACTGCACTGGAGCAGGCAGCCTGCTCCCCATGACCATTTTATCTAGGAGGCTTGTAGCCTCTCCCCATCATACAATAAGCCCATATTTAAATGCATGCTGGGAAAAGGGTTGAAGAGCTTCCAGGAAAGATGGCCACTTCCCACTGCCAGAACAATACATTTACCCCACAACCCCGTCACTGTCCACATCTGAGGAGCATATGGGAAAGAGGACCATCGGGAGCAGGCTAAATGAATTGTATGGAGTCAGCAGCATACTTATCCACCCTCTTTCTCAGGTCTTCATCAGGCCCTGCTAGGGACAAACTGCAGGGCAGAAAGCTTAAACACCTGGCATCCAGTAGAGATGCAGGAAGGCAGAGGCTTCCAGAAGGCAGCAGAACTACACACATATACAACACCATCCAGATGATAGTCACATACAGAAAGTGTCCCAGAAGCCATGAAATATGACACTCTCTTGCCACTGGGAATAAAAAACAAACCTAAGAGCAGAACACCCACCCAAAGGACTGGAACACAACTGCTCCCCACAGTAGACAGCAGAGCAGCATCAATTGCATTGATCAGGAGACCACTCAGCTCACAGAACTGCATGGAAAACCACTGTGGTTCTTTGAAAAGTAGTCCCTAATTATCAACACAATTCTAAAATATCAGGACTAATGAGCTTTGGGCCTAATTCTAAGTAATTACACATTACTGCTGCTGCAGCAGCTGTTAGCTCATTTCAGGGAATCCTACGCTAACCTGAAATGCTGAATAATGCTGACAGGCTAACAGGGAAAGAAAAAAGGGGGAAAAAAAAAAAAGGCACTCTGCTATCTCATGAAACCAAAATACATTTTCAGCTTTAACTGAAAATACTTGCAAATTAAATAACTCAAATCAATAGAGCCTTTTACATGACAAAATCTTCCAGAAGAATGATTCATGCATATAAAATAAAAAAGGGTAAAGCAGCTTTGTGTTATTCATCCTCCAACTAGGTTCAATGCATAAGGACTTAGACTGAAAATGAAGGACAGCACCTTACAGCATTCTGTGCTCTTTAGACCTTTGCATTTTGACAGATAGCCCTGCTAGACACCAACTAGTCCAAAGCTGATGGGTGCCTGGGTAAAGGAAACCAAGTGAGGATCCTCAGTAAGCCAGGGTGATGGCCTCAGGACATGGGTTTCTCAGCAAGTCAGAGACAGAACCACTAAACAAACATGCCAAAGAGAGGAGAGGAGAAAAAAAGAAAGAAAAAGAAAAAAAAAAATCACATTTCTCAATAGAAGGATCAAGTTTGCTCCATTTTCTCCAGAAGGAAAGAAATAAATATTTACAGCTAAATTCATGTTTATTTAACAGTTGGAGTTAAACTAAGATGGATGACTGAGACAACTGCAACTGGATGGTCCAGGGCATTGCCAGCAGCACAGTACAATTTCCCTGGCGATCTGTGGCCTGTAAAAAGGTAAGACAGTGATTTCTTCCTTAAAAAAGAAAGTGCACATTTAAACCTGAACATATATCCGTTCTTTTGGAAAAAGTGCAGCTCGCTCAGAGTTTACTGCCCATAAGTGTTCAAAATAAAACACAATCTATATTGTTTGTGCATCAAAATTATTTAGCAGGAGCCACTCTTTAAGTGCAGGTATTGCACGGTAAGTCACAAGCACTAGGTGAATAAAGGGAATTTTTCTGCTTAAGTTCAATAACTGTATCTAATAAATTATAATTGAATCACACCCTTTCAGAGAAAATGCCACACTTTCCAAAAGGAACAAGCTGTAATTTCAGAGCACACTTTGTACTTGAAAGAATTAAGAGTATTTTGTCTTTTGGAATTTTAAGATACTTTTACCAAAGGTGGATAAATTACAGGTTTTTTCCACTACAAAATCTGTAATCATGCCCACTCTGAAATAGTAGGTTTTGCTATAATGAGGAGCTAAAACACATTCCAACAAATTTAACTATGCTTTAATCTATCAACAAATGAGGAAAAACTACTTCCTCTCCAAGGAAATATTTTTAAATGCATTACCTCACCTCATTCCCTGTTAAACCATACCAATCCAAACTCTTCACCCGACTACATGAAACAAAGCTGGATTGTAGGGTCCTGATTTGATGTCAGCTGGATTGGGACAAATCTGGAATTACTCCAAAGTAAATCAATTGAGGTATTCCAGGCCTACGCCAGGGAAAGCTGAATCAGAATCTGACCCTAGACTTCTAGGAATTATGCCAAAAATTATATATAAATCCTTTCACCCTATACCTTAGAACAAAGACACTGACTATTGGCATTGCATTTCTTTGCTGTAAGTAGCTCAGAAAAAAAGCTAAGTAAAATCAGTAAAGATACAAGGATTACTCTTAATCTTTCTACTCTATACACCTGTATCTACACAGCAGAACAGTTTCTCTGTACTTTATAAAGAGAAATACACCACTTACATGTTACTATTTGCATTTGCCTTAGTAAACCTATTTTCTGGAATATAAATCAGCGAGGTTGTAGTATCTGAGTTCCACCTCTTATATCTACTTGCCCATCTGCAGAATTAAAGTAAATAAATACTTTTGCTGGTTTCTACTTTCAGTAATAAAGTATATTGAAAAGACCAATATTGGGATATTTTTCCTATAAACTTGGGAAGAAAAACAAAGGTCTCTTCTGAAATGCAATTCTGTAGCAATAGTATTGCAGCAATCACTGTGTCTGTTCCTGTGCAAATGGGTTCCTTTCCAAAATTCAAGAATACATACCATGACAACACCCCCAATTACCAATTCACCAAATTAACCACAGCAAAAGAGAAACCAAGCAACCTTTTCCAGCTGGTGCATCACCATGAACAGTGAAGACTTCTGGTGCAGCAACCTTGTTCTGAAAGCAGCTGGTGCAGGTTTGAACCCTGAGCTGTGTAACAGCAAATGCAACTTGGCCTTATATTTGAAATTCAGTTTCATCAATAACATACAAGCCAGCTTCCGCTCTCCAAATGCCTTAGTCCACACCATAAGGATGGAAAGGGACTGTGGCAGGGAGGAATGGGTCTGCTGGCTGGCTAACACAGACTGATTCAGTTAGTTACCCACCCAGGACTATCCCACAGCACAGTTCCTTAAATAGATGAACTTTTGTATCATCCTCTTAACTGTCTCCATAGATATTCTCCCAATACATAAATTTACAGACACAGCATTTGTATCATGTTTTTAAGTGTTGGCACTCCAGATACTTACACATTTCCAAAATCATTATGTATTAAGACACAAATTTCTGGCAAGATGTTGTGATATTTTCCCTGCTAATTTTGATGTGATATACTTGTACATATCTGTATGTGACAGGCAGTATCACAGAAAGGTTAATAAGCTCAGAAGCATGTGTCATTGTATTCAAAACAGTCACTCTGAAGCAACTCCAAAGTTGTCCAATTAGTAGTTTTCTTAAGTTTAACAAACTATTGCATTTTGAATAAACTCCACTGTACCTCCATGCAGGACCTGCCAAAGCAGACGTGTTTTGGAGATTAAAAGTCTTTAGAGTGCAAGATACTAAAAGCATGAGATACAGAGCGAAAGACTTATCTTCAAGGGGACCTATGTCAGGAGTGAATTTCCAGAAGACCTGAACAGCCAACAGCCCTGTCACTTTCTGGAGGTACTGGTAAGTTTGATAAAGTTTTCTCCAACATGAGCACTGGGAGTTGATTTTAGAAAATTCATGTACTTAGACAGCTACACACCCTTCATACTCATACATATCC
This sequence comes from Aquila chrysaetos chrysaetos, assembly GCF_900496995.4. NCBI lineage: Eukaryota > Metazoa > Chordata > Aves > Accipitriformes > Accipitridae > Aquila > Aquila chrysaetos. Next base: position 24,315,141 of record NC_044007.1, read on the forward strand.
CAGAGACAGTAAATAGTTTAAATTTAACACAGGTAATCTCATCTGAAATATATGAGCATATGCAAATCACTACTGTTAATGGGAGGTAGTAATAGCTTTTTCTACCTACTAACCTGTCGACTTTATTTTTTAGAAGCATACCACATTAAGCTGCACTAAAAGTAGAAACATACCACGTTAAGCTGCACTAAAAGCAATTCTAGTGTACTCATATACAAATCCACCACAGCTTTGAGACCCACAACGTACTCTGAAGTTCTAAAACGTGAGTTGAGTTACAGTGGTCATCACTGCATTAACTCCAGTATTTAACTTATTATGTCATCCATTTCCTCACTATGATGTTGGTTTGCTATACATAATCCCTTCAATTCCCTAGCAGCACAGCCATTTCAAAGGAAAAAAAAAAAAAAAAAAAAAGTACTAGATACTATCCTAACTGGTACAGAACAAAACTATTATTTACATTTCAACAACGCACTAACTGGTGCTTTGCCAAGAGTTCAACCTGACATTCAGTTTCCAAGTTCATTTTGCAGCCTAGAAATCCCTTGCATATCTTCTTTCCCTTCTCTCTCCACACAGCAAATTCAGCTGATTTGATCTATAAACAACCATAACATTCACAATCTTAGTGTAAATTTTCTAGAATATAGCTGTACTAGTATAAATACTCAGTCTGGGGTCTGCAGTTTCCTAGTGGTTACAGAACATGTGAAGACAGTTCATTAAAGAACTCCAGAAGAAAAAACTGCTTTAGTTTGTTTGAGGGAAGGCAGCAACAAAGTTAAATACACATTGACTACCGTTCATCTGGGCATACATGACAGTGCCTGCCCACAAAAGTCAGAAAACAGCTCTTCACTGCTATCACTACCTTACTAAAAAGTGGAATAACAGTGAAATTATGACTATGTAAAGCAACTGTTTACCTACATACTACGTGCTATTCATATTTCCTGTCCCAACTGTTCCTCCTTACCATCAAGCAATAATGAAATGAAAAACAGTTAGATGGCAAGCTGTCTTTGGTATGCATAGATACAGACACACATATATACACACACACAAACTAAAGAACCAGCTTTCTACACCAATACAGCACAACAGGTAAGTAGGTCTGCTGCTTCCTTACTTAAGTAACACCACAATCCTCCAAGCAAGGGAATCTAAAGCAACAAAGTAGGAAATAGGGAACTACAGTTTTAAATGAGTAAAAGCAGCAACATCAGCTTCCTCTGAGATGAAAACTCTTCCCCTCCACACGGGCAACACTACTAAACTGTCAACTTTTGAACTACTTCACAGGCAAAAATGGGAATAACAACAAAAGTAGGATATGTATGGATGTTAAGTGTCAAAGAAATGTGTAAGAGGCAGCTCAGTAAAGTGAAATTGTATTGCCAGACAGAACTCATGCAGAGATGAGCACAGAAACATGATTACCCGTGCAGAAAAGACAAACACCTGCTTTTGGTTAAAATAAATAATACAGATTTTGTTAACACTGGCATTTGGTATAGGTTTATAAGTTTTCATGTGCATGACTAAAGAGAAATGTGCATATTTGGGAGTCAAACAGTTTTACTGGCTGTTGGCATACATAATTTGATTTCTAATTTTTTTTTAATGGAACGTAACTTGCCAGTGGCAAGTTACAGTCACATACCAGAATCAATTTTAGAGAATGCTATGGAAGTAAAAATAAAAGAGGATTTTTCTGGGGGAAAGACACAGAGAGAGAAATGGGTTAAAATGACTGTTACTTGTGCCCTATTTGATAACAATAAAATATTCTCAACAATATGCAGGTTTCCACAACTAAAACATAGTGAAACACTTCAGCCAGGACATACTCCCAGCATGGCTTGCAGCTTCTATGCCAACAAATCTCTACTCCTAATATACTCCAGTTCTAGGGAGTCTCACAGATTGATATCTAGCTCTTGTTTTCAGAAATGCTAGCCCATGTGCAACAAGCTTATAACACTTCAATTTTCAGCAAATGAAAATAATTATTTTCCATCAACAATGATAGTATTGAGAAAAATTTTATTAACATGTTTATGAACATTTGTTGATTTAACGCTAAATTTTGAGATTCTGAATTCTCACCATGTTATTTCTCAACCAACTCAGTTTTGAAAATGGACCCAGTCTGCTTCTTCACTCTACACTGAACTGAAATTGCAGAGCGCATTGACATGGCATCACAATAGACTGACACCAGGTCTTGAATATCCTCTAGTCCCAGAAGACAACTCCATTGGCTATCATTCAGTTCAGCAGGTCAGCTGATAACCACTCAATATATAATTTAGTGCGATGAGACTGATCAGACAAGAAAGCATGTAGACAACACAGCTAAGCAGAGCTGAGCCTTTCCTACACTTGGTGTCTTCTCTGTATGCCATCTTTGGTCCTCACCGGCTCACCCAGCAAACTAATTCAACCCACTAACACAGAACAAAGAAATCAAGCAACTTCATCACCTTCTGGGGGCTGGTTCTTTTTTCTGCAAGATAAGCAAATTGTCCAATTCACCTCACAGCAAAACACATGCCAGCATGTGGGAAGAAATAGGCTAAAGCTGGAAGCAAGATCGAAGGCATTGAGTGACCTCCATCAGCCAAGTAAACTGAAGGAAAGACTACAAGAATCAAGGCAAAATACTCACAAGCCTGAGAAAAGCTGCTGAGATATTATTGCACGAGTTTGACAAAATCGTATTTTACAGAACTTGGGAACACTGACAGAGGAAGAAGAGACCTAACATGGAAGAGTGTAGAGGTTACAAAAAGAAGAGGAATCAACTTCTACAGCCAAATATCAAAGCACAATTATAGCTAGACTGGAGTTCTAAGTAGAAAGGAAGCAGCCCACATTTTCAGTGTTTAAAAAAGAAAAAAAAAAAACCAACTTAGAAATAAAAAAGAAAGAAAAAAGAAAAAATAGGGAATAAACAAAAATAAAGGGGGGGAAGTGAAAGATTAATTTAAAAGTGTCTGCCCAAAAGCCAAAGGCTTTAAAAAAGTACAAATCAGAAACACATGTCACAAAGCACTGATTTCTGCTGAAATATGATCCAGAAAACTGCAAGCCCCATATCCACATCTATTTTAGAACAAACCCATGAAATAACTGTGTTCTAGTAATCTGCTCTGAAGAAAAAAAAAAAATAATAATTTTCAAAGCATAGGAGAAAATAATAATAAACTACTAAAACTGAAATATTATGACAGATTCAAGAAATTCAGCGCTATGCAGGATTCCAAAAGATTCATACACGTGGAAAACTGCTCTGTGTCCAAAATCAGGATTATATCTTTCCAAAATACAGCATCCTGACAAGGTTCCACCAAAAAAAAAAAAAAAAGAGAGATTTCTCAGCTAGTCAGGTGTTCCAGGGCAAACAAATGAAATCCTTCACATAAGCATGCTACCCTCATCTGATTAAAGTATGTATTTAGAATTACCTGTAAAGGTACAAAAGCTTACAGAACCACTACCCACTACCCCAAAAAACCACCTCTCCCCTTCACATCCATCAGGTGACTTTAATCTCTTCTCACCTAACCTATTTGTCCATTTGGTTGCACCAGCCTTCCTCCATGTACTACTCCTATCTGCATTATCCTTTCCTCTTGCTACTTGAGAAAGGCAGATCTCCAACTGATGTTCTGCATAAGACCAACTAACTTCAAAAGGCATGCTCCAAACACGTTTCTTGCGCTAAGCTAGCAACACCATAAATCTGATGCAAATTGTGAAGTGCCTACTTTTGCAAATATACTTGGGACTCCACAGCAAGTCAGAGAGGACTCCAGAAGAGCTCTCTTGGAAATGTACATATCCTGCAACTATCCAGTTAACTCAAATTTTACCTGCTAAAGGAAGAAAATTGGAGCTGCAGTCTCTGCAGCTGCAGGGTTGTTTAACAGCCTATAGAAAGGTCATACATTAAATGACATACAGAGCTAGCACGACACAAGCATTTGAAAAAAAAGCTCAGCCTCCAAACCTGGGAGTTAAAATGAAGTTCATGTGCACTTATACGTATAAAGAATCAAAACATTAATGTATATAACCCATGTTTATACATAAGTAAATATATTCCTGTCCTTGTTAAATTTAAAGGACAATTAAGCTGTCTTTTTGGAGGGCAATGGGTTGTTTAAAACTTAAAAGTGTTATTTCCTCTTTGGCAAGGCCATGTTTCCGAATGCACAACAGACATCTTAAAAAGACAATGAGCTAGTCTAAGCCAATATAGCCAAACAGTAATAAAAAACAAATATTCTTTAATTCTAAATATTTAAATTCCAGAAAAGCAAAAAAGCAATTTAGAATAGATCACAAGAAGCCTAGTCCATATGCCTAAAACAAACCAATTGTATGAGCGTACTAAAAGATACAAAGTCCACAAGTCATGACAAGGCAACTAGGGAACCTGAGGTCTTGAACCTCAACAAAACCCCAACAGTTGGCAGGCTTTATTATTTCTGAAGAAAGTTGGTTTTAAACAGCAGTCCTCCACCAGTACAGCAGCTATAAGATAATATGTCCATGTCAAATTAGCTTTACAGCTACGAGCACTACATTATGAAGACTGCCCTTCAACCATTTTTTGCAAACTGAAGCAAACCATCAGTTTAGAAAGAGGTAGCTCGGGACAGAAGGAACAAGAGAACAGGAATTTTAGAGCTAGACTTCTAATATGTGAAAAGGAGAAACTTCTTGCTCTCTACCAGTATCAAATTAGGTTTCCACAGTACATAGAACAAAATAAACAGCAGCAACACTATGAGGTATCTACACAGGATAATGAAACCTTGAGGTTTGTCAGTAGGAAGGACATAAGGACTTCACTTGGTCATGCCTAAGAAAGAAATTTCATGATGACAATCTGAAGTGCAGCTGCACTGCTTAGTCTTGCCCGTTACCTTCTTTATCACTACATCCTCATATGCCTAAAATTCTTCCAATTTACTCTGAAGTCTTCTTGACAAATGATCTCATACCAAAATGTTCTGCTGTTTATACAGAGTTCAAGACACTGCTGGAAGTAGGATATGAGTATTAATTTGCTGTCTCCTGTCCACACCAAATATGTAGATATCAAGCGCTGGTATTTGCCTGTAATATGGGACCTGCTTGACTACCACAGACAGTTTTCCTTTTTCTTCTAGTTTGAGAGAGAGTACATTCTGAGAGAGCAACTCCAGACTATTTGCAGAATGTTTGCTACTTAAATCATTATAAAAATGAACAGAGTGATAAAAATCTATCATTCTGGAAGCTTAGATTATGCTTTCTTACCATGTACACTTTTTCTTGAACCCTTGGATAAGATGAACATACAAATTTACTACAGTCTCAGAAAATACTAGAGGGATGTGCTTTTATAAAGGAGGATAGGGGAAAATAAAAAAAGTGGTGCTTGCATCATGTCCATAATGAGATGTTTCATGAGATGACTACTGTCACAGACACGTTAACTATGAAAAGCGGAGAAGCAGGCATTAAATGTGGGTTAGACAGACTTTCTGAACCTAGACAGCCAGAACAACTTCTGAGAAAAAACTCAACTGGTCTAGTGGGATTCACTGTGCTCTTAATCTGAGACAACACCATGGCTAGTGATCACAGAGTATTGATTCTATTAACAACTCACACAAGACAACCATTCTCATTAATTTCAGTTCACAGCTGGAGCACAATTACCATGCTCCTAGAGTACATTTTCCTTTTAGTTTCACCCAAAAGGGATCCAGCTTATTAGTTCTGAGACCATCCCACAATGGAGGTCAAAGCACAGTAAGCCCGGGCAGCCAGGAGATTTCTTCAAAAGCACAAACTTGATCTGAACTACACCACAAAGAGGTACACAGAGAAGGTCTTATTCAGAAAACAACGGGGAAGCTGAGAAAAGGCAACATTTACTGACTAGATACTATTGCTCCAGCTGCTTACAAGCAGTGGAGGGAAAACTGTAACTACACACACAGCTCCTGGCAGATTCCTTATCTTGCAACACCTACACTGAGCCCATACCCTTGCCTTGCACTCTCTTCATTACACTTACAATTTGCAAAGTGCATCCATTTGAATATAAAAAAACCTACTGAAAATCATTGGTGTTACACAATCTCAATACATTTTGTAATAATGACCAGGCTGATTTTAGAATCATGGAATCATTTAGATTGGAAAGGACCTTTAAGATAATAAGAGTCCAACCATTAACTGTTTCAACAATATCCCTCTTCAAATGACCTGCATTCAAAATCTGAGCTCCTTAGTAAGAACACAGCCCCAACTACATTTTTGACTGCTTTTCTGTTCCTGAATCTGCTACCACAGTAAACATGCCTGACACAGTGTACTTGGCTTCTCTTTTTAAAGACATACAATGTTGACATTTGCAGGACTAAATATTTCAATGAATGAAACTATCAAGTTTTAAATCTTTCTAATAGCATTTAATTTTCAGACAGTTGGAGAAAGTGTTTAGAAGACAAGCTAGCAGAAAGAAAGGAAAACTTGTTTACACCTTTCAGGTACATATGTACTCTCATGATAAAAAACTGGGAAAATGTTACAATAACCAGAAAGTTCTGTTACAGTGGGCACTCATACCTTCCCTGTCTTGCTTGGTTGTCAGCTGTTTGGCTGCTTAGAACAGCGTCCTCCTAGTCAGGTCCTTCTCACATAAACAGTTACATGTATTCTGAAGATACTGGGACAGTTTATCATGCCTTGTCCCTATGGGTGTTCTCAGAAGCTAGGTACAGCACTGCCAATGAAGATGTCACCCAGTATTGCATGGAGCAGAAAGCAAAAGTGCTTACTATCCCAAGTCTTGCTCTTTAGCAGAAACACCTAAAAGCAAGGCTCACTCACACAGACTAAGCACTAGGATTGGGTCAGGATTGCTCCTCTATCTTTGCCTGTAGGCAGCACACCAACATTGGAAGCTCTGCTAGGGGCCAGCACAAGCACAGAAGGAATCGAGTGGGACCACTCATACCTCTCATAGTAATCAGCTTCAGACATTTGAAATCACCATTACTTAGCCCTGAAAAGGACTTCAAAAAGAAACATGCTGACAAATTCACATGAAAACTGTCCAAAATTACTAACATGGTAACAGGCACTTAGGTAAGCAAGCCAGCTATTCAGGTTGAGGCAACACAATGGCAGTGGCAGGACTTCTACAGCTAGAGTATTAAGAAACATGCCCATAGGTGTCTGAACAAATTCACAGCAAAGGCAGTTTCTTCTTTTGCAAGCAGAATTATTGCAATCTAAAATGTCATATACCTTGCTTTTAAAGTCTTTTCAAAGTGCTTTTAAAGTCTCTTGCTTGCCCAGCTAAAACATATGAATATTAATCCAGCTTTAAGCAAAGCTGTTCAGTATCTCCTCTTCAGCCACTCATGTGAAAACCCTGGAAATACAAAGACAAGTGTCTGAACCAAATGCTGCAAGGCTTTCTCTAGCAGCTCTTGCAGCCTGCCTTTCCCAATTCCTCTACTGAAAGAATAAGTTTAATAAATGTTTTTGCAAGAGTTTTGTGGGACATGGTATTTCTCCCTCAGAAAGATAATATCCTTGAAAGAGACTCTCCTACCTAAAACACTTTTCACATGAAAGAATTCATAGAAAACATAAGAACTCTTCAGACTGGAGTTCTTGACAGAAAATGGCATAAAACCCAACCAAAGGCTCTGCCAAACCTTCCTGAACCTTTGGAAAAGATTAAACTACTTAAAGTCCAATTTATACACAGGAATTTATTTTAAGTAAAAGTAATAGGGAAAACTGTTCTTGTTACTTATATATACTTATTTGCATGCACGCACACACAGAAACAGATAAAATTCCCTTTGTTATATTAAGCTATTAAAACACAAATAAAAGCAGCATGAACTGACTGCTTAATGATGAATTTCATATTCATCGTTAACCTGAGATTATGATTCAAGACTAGCTGATGACATAGCTTGCTTCCTGTAGGGCAGCTCTCAATTTAATCTTCACCTTAAACTTTGCATACAAGTGTTAAAACTCAATATCAGATTTAGTGAACTAAAGATATCACTGTGCAAATGCATAAGTACCAAATGAAAACATTTTAAAAATAAAGACCTTGAGCTTCTACATGAGCAAATGAAAAGCAGAAAGGTGGGTAACTAAAGGCAGTTAGTCCTCTGACTTCAAGTCTTACCACATTTTTGCTGTCACTGAACAGCATACATATACACTCAAATGGAGAAAACAGCACCACTTGTCCATACAGCCACATTCAATTAAACTACTACAACCCAGGTGAGAAGGAGAAAAACAGCAAAGCACTGCTTCAGACCTGGAGCTAGCTTTACCACCTAAGCAAAAACTTTATATAACTATACACTCATCAAACATGAGCCTTCTGTCTTCACTTTCAAAGTCCTTCATAACCTGTCTGCACACCAATCTACCATCTCAATCATTTCCCAGTCAAGATCAATTTCTGCTTTAAGCATTCTTTGATGGCAGTCTCTACTGATTTTCAGATAAGAATATGACAGTATGCATCTGCTATTCTGACAGTCATGCTTGTGGGCTGTTCTCCACCGTTTCCACAAAGTTGTTATATTCCTTCAAAACCTCCTTCGTAATGTCTCATAAAAGGAACAGCGTTTAATTGCCTGTATGGTGATCCAAACAACTACTTGATTTCCCTGTGCCCCTGTAAGTGCTTGTATCTAACAGTCTTCCCTGATTCCATAATTAGTTATCCTTGGGGTAGAGAGAGTTTTCATCTTCCTACACATCAGCATATTCCTGATGCACTGCATCCTGATTAAAGGCAAGGACTCAAAAGTGAAGCAGTAATACAGATACTGCATTTCTCTTTGAATCTCCTCATTTGCATCAGTTCCAAGACTAAAATCCACAGAATTGAAGGTTGAACATAAAGAAGATTAGTCTTGTGGTTAGTTATAATGTCAGGAAGGTGAAGGAAACAGACACAGGCTTGTCCTTCCCACTTTGCACAGTCTGAATTTAAAGCCTCTGGTTTGGGCACAGAGGTATTGTGGCATGGAGGGAGGAAGAGAAATGAGCAAAGAATTTCAAATAGCTTTATAAAAAAAAAAAAGAAAGAAAGAAAGAATTTGGATAGAAAAGGAAAATGTTAAGAAAGGTCCAACAGGACAAAAAAGGAGAAAAACTCTAGGAGGAAAAACAGCATGAACAGAAGTTTAGCAAGGGGATTTCAATTCTAGATGAAAGTCCTGAGATTTAATATATAGAGATAAGTAACGAGAAAAATATAATACTAGAACTTTAACCACCCTCTAAAACAATACATAACTCTCATGAAGAACAGTCTCATGGGAGTCAATTACCATAACTTATCAAATACAAGTCAGGCAAACTTCAGAGCCACATTTAAGTGCTTAAGAACACATTTCAAATCATACTTACCAACATATTTCATTAATTTTATAACATTATATATGGTCATACTTAAAACTCGGTGCTGCATAAGATTACATTCAGGAGCAAAAACACAGGCACAGTTCCATTAAGCTAACAGATATCAAAAAGTAATGCAAAATGCCTCCCACCCAATTTCTACTTCAATTACTGGCATTAACCAAATTTATAATCAAAAGAGCACATACAAAGCATGTTCAATAGAACACCACTTTAATCACTGCAAAGTTCTGTTCCTGATGGACTTAAGTTTCATTTTCTTATAAAGTAGCCACATTTATTTAACTTTCTAGTTTTAGAAATGGTAGTATCACCTGTAGAGAAGGAAAGGAAGAAAAAGCACAGAAAACAGGGGAATAGCAATGACCTTCAAAACGCTCAAAGTTCAAAATTCTCTAAAAAGACCACTAACTCTACACTGTGGATTTTGTATATCACTGGGTAAACTTACCACTTATACAACATTTCTGCTTAGAAAAGGAGATTATCAGCATAAAACTAGAAGTTGAGCCATTACCGTCTACTCCAAACTTTTCTCTCAGCTGAGGAGATGCTGCAATAGCATAAAGAACAAAAAAAACCCACCAAACTAACATTGAAACTGAACTAACAATGACACAGCATCAGAATAAAGCACAGATGTACAAAAACATTCCCAGGGGGCTGCCACTCTTCAGAAACATACAAAGGGAGAGAGTTTTTTGCTCACAAAAATCTCTAGGCTCCACTGGACAATAACTTAAAACAATGCCATGTATTTTAATCCCCATAGGTCATCAAAATAAACATTCTTTGAAATAGCCCCTTTCCAAAGAATACACAAAGTTGAGGTCAGAAACTTTATTTTTTCTCAGGTGAAATTATGCATGTGCTCATTAGAAGTTTCACCTGAGGAGGGAAATGCAGGATCAAGCCAATAAGTTTGAGAACTAATCTAAACTTTCTTGCTAATTATGCTCTTCACTGATATGAAGTTCTTGGTAGAACAGTTCCAGTTGGATCTAAATTCAACGAAAGGTCATTTTACTACCATTTTCCACAGAAATATTCTATTTCATTCACGTTTTTCATTCACTGACTACAAAGACTTTTACGACAATTGGTTTTAGCCAAGTACACTGTCACACTGGAAGTTAGAACACAAGAATTTGTCAAAACATTTTCTTTTTATAAAACACTTTCAAATAGTAATTCAAGAAATAAAATTCAAGCTGTCAACTTTTTAAACCATGTCCTAGAAAACAGCATAAAAGTGTTTTCATTTACATTCTTGTTAGTCAAAGGTAATCCTTCTATGGCACAGACCCAAATTTTACCCTCCTGAGCGTACATACCACTGAATAATTTGTTCAAATGTCAGTTGCAATTTTCAAAAATCCTTTCTTGCCTCTGAATCTTAAACATCTGTAACAAATAATTGTTTTGAGAGTGCTTTACATTTGTGACACTTGACCTTTTGCTGTATGCACCACAAAATTTAAGTTTCAAATACCATGCAAGCAGGAAATCTGATCATTCCAGCAGTAGCCATCTGCATGGTCCAATATCAAATATTAGTTCCGGGTTGCACAAAGTCATGGGCTACAGATCTTTTTCTGCAACTTCTATAATTAGTTGCAATTTGCTGCTTCTAAAACACATTTCTCATGGAACATCTGGCCTCAAAATCTTACCTTAACATTGGAAAAGTACTTAGCATTGGCTGTTGGTGTGCGTACATGCGTGTATATGCACATACGCACATAGATTAAGTGTAACTACAGAATGCAAGCATATGCTTTGTGGGTGGCATACCTGGGACTAGAGATTTCTACTCCAGCAACAAAAGCCTTTTAGCCCTGGAACTGTAAAAGAATATTACAAGAAATATCAAATATAAAGGAAAATTTTTTTTCCAATGTTCTTGCTGGCTTATATCTAATTATTGATTTTAAATGTTAACAACTCATCAAGCACCCTACCAAACACTTGAGAGCTTTGAACAAATTGAAATTTTCTTTTGCATTATCCTTAATACAACTGGAGGACTCTGTTGGAATTGAAATGTGAACAAGGCTTTAACAAAAAAAAAAAAAAAAAAAAAAAAAAAAAAAAAAGCAAGCCACAAAACCTCTCTAGAGTTAAAGCACCACTGACTAAAAAAAAAAAAAAAGTTCAACGTTAACATACCCAAGTACTTTTTATTAACTAAGTTAGACATGTAACAAAATTGAGCCACTGCATATTTCAGCTTCATTATGTCAAAAGGAAATCTTTCCTGAGCCTGTGAAACAGCATAATGGACAAATTATTGTGAGCAAATAAACAAAAGCCCTTTGAGACCCTTACATGTAAGAAGTCTTCCAAGTACACTCAAGCAAGTACTGTAACTTCTAAAGGGAAACGAGAATTACACTCCAGGATCTTTAAAGCATTCCTTCAGTAATAACACATCTTTTGAAAAATGCCCAATGCTCAGTGGTAACGCACACAGCTGTCAAGCAACCAGCACTGCTTCTTAGGAGGCAGAAGCTTGAAGCACACAGGATGCTATATTCCTCTTGAAGTCCATTTCTTGTCTAGTCATAGGAAAATTCTGGCAGAGCACTATTAACAAGCTTTTACATCTGCAAAAACATAGCTACAGCTAATAAAGAATTTAAAATAAGCATAAAGGAAGATACTAGCCATGATGAGAATAACAACATTAGCCTCTTGGAAAATAACAGGGACCGCAGCTTCACATGCCTGATTCTTCAGATGGCTTTAAAGAAAGTGACCATTCTCATCAACCTCTCCATGTTAGAAAAGTATTCATCAAATTTCTTACCTGAGCTCCATCCTTTAATTTCAAGATGCATTCCATTGTATTGATAGTGATGACAACTGGTTCCGATCCCAATTTTGTCCATGGCACATGAATCCGAAGTTCATGAATATGCCCACTTAAAAAAGTAAATGGTAGTTTCAGCTCCTAACAACAACAAACAGGTGAATTAAATACTGAAATATATCAAAATTCAAGACACATTTGTAACTTAAAATTGTACAGTTCTAGCATAAAACATAATTCAAAATTTATTCTCCCTCTCCAAATCAGCAGTGTCCCATGGGGCTTGGCAACTGGCTTTATAATCACTTGCACACTTACATTACAATTAGCCTGTTCAAAGAAGACATTTGGATTACCACGTCCTTGACAATAAAAGTTTAAAACCACATCTCTCGCCTGAAGTAACTGCAAACTGTGTCACTATTCAAGGAGCAAGTAGGTATTAACCAGGTGAAAGTAAATACTTACATTGATATGCAGCCTGCATTATTCCGAAGAACACAAATTTGGAACTAAACAAACATTGACAAAGCCACAGCAAGGCAATTTCTTCCAAAATATTTCAGTACTTTGAGTTGCAAGAGCTCAGTGCTCTTAAGATCAGCCCATTGTTGCCCCATTCACATCAAACTGCTCAGTAAATACAAAGTTACTAAATTCTTCATTGGCAAAACCTCCTCACCAAGGCCTACCGTGGATGTCACGCTGCTTTAAAAACTGGTCCAAGTCAGTCCAGAACTCCTAACAAATGCCTGGCACTCCACCCAGTCAATAATGCATAGATCACACCTCTATAGGACAGCCCCAGTGAGCCAGCTGCTGTATGCAGCAAGGCAGCAGGAAACAAGGTGCCACGGTTTAGATAAATTCTTTGGATACAAAGTGTTGAAATTTGCCCAGTAGCTTCAGGGCTTCTCCTGGGAAGCATGAGCTTAACATTTATCAGACAGAACGGCCAGGCTAGAGACCTGGCCCCAGCACTAGAAATCAAGATTTAGAATAATAAAAATAGGTGCTTAGTGCAAAATAAAGAAACAATATTTGATACTATGCCAGAATTTTAAGTCAGCGTTCTTAATACTAAGTATTCTAATGATGAGGCTTCAATGATGATATATCTTCTTACCTTTCTGATCTCCTATCCTGGCATTTTTGGCTATAAAGTTTTAAAGTTTTAATGGGAAAAAAACAATGGATGTCTTCACTTGGACTTGCTTATAGCTTAGTGTTTGCATCTTCATCTTAGATGCTTGGAACTAAAGGTGCAAGTCTTCTCAGGTTGAGAAAGAGGTGAATCTAAGTGTCCTAGGTGCTTGGTGATAGTTTCAGCCATTAGAATAGAATATTTTCAGTTGGAAGGGACCTACAACAATCATCCAGTCCAACATCCTGACCACTTGCAGGCTGACCAAAAGTTCAAACATGTTATTGAGAGCCTTGTCCAACTGCCTCTTAAACACTGACAGGCTTGGGGCATCGACCACCTCTCTAGGAAGCCTGTTCCAGTGTTTGACCACCCTCCCAGTAAAGAAATGCTTCCTAATGTCAAGTCTAAACCTCCCCTGCTGCAGCTTTGAACCATTCCCATACATCCTATCCCTGGATACCAGGGAGAAGAGATCAGCACCTCCCTTTCCACTTCCCCTCCTCAGAAAGTTGTAGAGCAATGAGGTCGCCCCTCAGCCTCCTTTTCTCCCAACTAGACAAACCCAGAGTCCTTAGCTGCACCTCATAGGACATTCCTTCCAGCCCTTTCACAGCTTTGTTGCCCTCCTTTGGACAGATACAAGGACCTTCGCATCCTTCTTAAATTGCAGGGCCCAGAAGTGCACACACTACTCAAGGTGAGGCCGCACCAACGCTGTGTCCAGTGGGATAATCACCTCTTTTGACCGGCTGGTCGTGCTGTGTTTGATGCACCCCAGGATGTGGTTTGCCCTCTTGGCTGCCAGGGCACACTGCTGACTCATACTGAGCCTTATGTCGACCAGCATCCCCAGGTTCTTAACTGTTGTGTTCCTTAGTAAACTCAGGGACATAAAACTTTGTTCAGAACTTCAGAATTTCCCTGGCAAAACTGGGCAACCCAGGGCTTAAGCACCTTTGCACCTTGGCTCAGTTTAGGTACTTAAATGCTTCGACTCAGTACTCCTATGAATGAGTAGAAGTTAAATACAGAAGGTCGATGAAACTCTGAGGTCAAGCAAGCAAGTTGCTAGGGAATTTCAAACATCCAGAAGTGGATCCAGAAAGCCTGTTTTCCTGCACTGCTTGACCCTAGACCTATCCCTGCTGTATAGAAGTTCTACACAAATAAAATTTGAGGACAAGTGGATTTTGCATTTAGTACTTGACGTGTATTATAAAGTCTACCTATAGAATATTTCTGTGAAGCTAGTTAAGTCATCATTTGCCTAACATCTTGAAACCATAATCAAATCTTAGTGACACGTTTTCATAATCAAATCTTAGTGACACATTTTGAAAGCCGACTAAAAATTTCGATTTTTCTAAGTAGTTACTGCATCATAAGTTCAGAGTTGAAATAACCACTATTGCAACTGTGACAGGTTAGCACCCTAATATAGCCTCTAATTATCAGTCATCCAAAAGAGAAGTCAACTATTCTTACGCACAAATACCAAGCACCATCACAGTGACAACAGCTGCTAATAGGAGCAATTTTAAGGAACACTCTCTCCATTCTGCAGCTGATACCTCCTCAGCCTTCCTACTGGTACTATGAAAAAGTTCATCTTACATCCAAGAGCTAAGATGAAGTATGTTCACTGCTGACAAAATCTTCAGAGAAGACAACTACACAAAATTATAGCTCTATCTTTTTGCAAAGCACAGCTTTCAGTTTGTAAATTAGTTTTAGGGGTTTAATGAGCTTTCATTAATGAAGTTCAAAAAAACCCACACCCATCTCATGCCAGGGAAACTCTTGACTCCTACCTCAGCCATGCTTACGCAAAGTCACATTTCATTTCAAGTCCCCATTCCAAAAGATGATAGTTACAGACTTTCTCATAAAAACAGTTTGAAGAAAATTGTTAGTTTGTTTTTACAAAGTGTTTTTTCTTCATCTCATTCACTAATGTACTGTAGTATTTCAGCTAAAAGCCTCTCTCCTAAAAAATTTGGCCTTAGGCTTACAATCAACACAAAATTTTAATCCAGACAGTTTCAGTTAAGCCACTGAAAAGAAAGTACTGGACAGTTTAGCTACAGATGTTGCTACACTAATCACACAATAAAAGTACCTTATGTCCCACAGCTTGGCAGGGGTGGGGAAGGGGGCACAGAAATAAATTATCCAAAACCTGTGCAATCTAAAAATACATTACAACTTGAGAGAAAATGTTTTCATGAATCAAGACAGTAAACTACCACTACTAACAGTAACAGAAATAAATTCCCTTTCCAGACTCACAGATACTTAATTTTTATGTCACTCATCAATACCGCAATGTCTGTTTAGATCCTGACTTGTGTTCACAAGTGTAAGTTATGAGTTTACTTCAGAAGGCATTGTAGAATAGATCTTTTTCCACTATTTGCTGGACAGATTTAACATATTCTCATTTTTGTCTAGTTAACTGTAAGATACTGAAAGAAACAGAAGTAGGAATTTTTTCAAAATGAGGTGATACAGCCAAATGCACAGCATATTTAGAAGACACAGTTCTTTTTCAAAGGAATTTAGACACAGATATTGTCTGACATTATACTAATTGCACAAGCAAGTTTCCTTAAAGCAATGCAGAGATCTTTGTTGTGCTATTTCAGTAGACAATACAAAACAAATGTGTGCCAAATTTAGTAACTTGCTCATAATACAGCATAACAAAGACCATTTTTATTCTTTCCCTTTCCTGTGCAATCTTTCCCCTTTCATTAGGTACAGCATGAAATTCTTAATATATCTTTTGTACTTATGACTGATTAGACTTTACATTTATATCATATAAATCCTTCAAAAAATTAAGATATGGCCGAAAATAAACTCCTGGGCTTGACACATAAATAACTGACCACCATCATGCAAGACTGCAGACTAGATGACCATAATTCCCCTTGCCCTAAAATCTCCCCTTGCTCTAAAATAGAAGACTCTCCCAAACTTTGGGGCAATAGGCAAGTACTGTTTCTTCCACAGCAGTATTAACTCAAATACCTTTTGTTCACATTCGAGGCTGTATTTCACAAGTAACCCAGTGGCACATAACACAGACACTTACAGTAAGGATATTTTAATGCCCTCATTTACCTAAAATTATTTTAAGTACACTAGCATTTTTCATATTTCTTTCTTTCTAAATTATTTCAGATATAAAAAGTCCACATGAATAAAACTCAATAATCTTTAGATCAAGTTCTTTGTCTTCCAATCAAAGACCACTTCACCTTTCCCTTCTGAGTTTGTAAAACAGCTAACATAATAAGCTACAATATTGTGGAAATATTCAGAAGCAGCAAAAAGAGCTTGCCATGTATCTTATCTCTTTGGTACCACTGTGTCAACAGAAATATTACACGCAAGCTAGTTACCAAGTTCATAGGTAGTTCTGTTACCTCTGGTACCATAGTGACTTCACATAAAAGTTGCCAAAAGTGCTTAAAAGGCTTTTCCATAAAACAATATTTAAATATTAATTTTAAAGTTTAATTACAAAATACTTCCTTGAAATAATTTTTGTACAATGTGCCAGTTATTACACATAGATGGAAAATTTCTTGGAATACTTTGTCTTCTAGTAATTGAATCACCCAGGACAGGAAAAAAACTAATACCAAAATTCTATTAGATTTAATCTACAACTGAAGACAATTATTATAAAATTAACTGGCTATTCAGAGACTGATGTAATTATGTACAAAAGTTACATTGTACCTAGAAGGTTGAACCCGAATACAAACTAATACTCAGCTTTCACTACAGAACTGATCTTGTCAAATAAGAAAAAAAAGGGGGGGCAGGGGAAGGACAGACCCTAAAAGTTATTGCAATAACATTCAGCTTAGTTTAATGAGAGCATATAAAACATACATAAATATATGTAAAAACATGCAAAGTATTTTCAGGTACTGAAACGTTCTCTTTGGGTTTGATAAATCTTCTATGTCAACTACTATATTACATCTGATTTCAAAAGGTATTGGTTCCAACTTGATCCCAAAAATAAAGTAAGATCTTCTAGAAGACAGACAGCATTTTACACTCTGTTCTCATCTGTCCTTTGGGACTCTGTTTGGTGGCCCATAAGAGTACAACATGACATGGGAACACTAACATCAGCTGAAGTGCAAGGAGTGAGGGGAGAAAGTACAGACTTGTTCCCAAATCTGTGATAAGGTGCTTTGTCCAGGTAGTTTGGCACCTATGCTAATGTTCCCAAATAATCACGTATAGTTCCACAAAAGCTGAAATTCTTTGAAAATGTTTAAGCCTCCAGACAAAGTTATCTAGGGTATGTGCATTTGTATCCAAAGCCTAAAGCATGAAATTAAGGCTGCATTCATGCGAAATAAGGAGCAGGGATCCAGGCTGGGTATAACAGCCCAGGACAGAAAGGATGTTAGAAGAGCAGAGCAGTTAAGGTGACTAACTTTGAATATTATTAATCCATCCAGGCAGAGAACCCAAATAAAATAATATATACTGGTAATTTCTGGGTCTTTAGTTTTTCAAGGGAGCTCCCTGCCAGCTGCAAAGGCTTAGGGATGTTGTATTACCACATACTACTCAGAGTTTTGCTGAGCAGGCATAAAGCAGCATCCCTTCCGCAAAAAAGAGAAGGACACCCTAAATGCCTGGACCCACAGACTGTAAGTTCCAAAGAATAATAAGAGCCAAATTAAGATCACTACATTTCACATAAACACACAGCTAAATAATGTAAAAAAATGAATCAGAGCTAAATTTTGAGTTCATTGCATATTCACATGTCCATTCAAGTTGATAAGACATGAGCACAGGTATATATGGCAATATTTGCCTCTACAAGAGCCATGACATTAACAGATTGCACTGGATATTTATGTACCCAGCTAATACATAGGCAGACAAAGATGAAGCCAGGGATCAC
Source organism: Aquila chrysaetos chrysaetos (assembly GCF_900496995.4). Taxonomy (NCBI): domain Eukaryota; kingdom Metazoa; phylum Chordata; class Aves; order Accipitriformes; family Accipitridae; genus Aquila; species Aquila chrysaetos. The sequence continues at coordinate 24,333,531 of NC_044007.1, forward strand.
TTACCAGCAAACTGCAACTATTTGAAAGGGAGCAACATAGATGACGGCAGCAAAAACCTAATAGCACCAGGTAATATAGCTAGTTTGATATATCCATCCCAAGTCATCATTTATTATTAGAACAAAATTTCTCTCTACATGGTATAGCACTGGAACAGTTTACCCAAAGAGGAGGTTTTCACAACCAAGACAGGAGATTTCAAGACTTAACTGGAGAAAACAACAAGCTGACCTGACATAATGCTGGCAACAGCCCTGCTCAGAACAGGAGGCTAGACTAGATGACCTCCAGAATTCCCTTCTAATCAACCCTTCTTTGATTCCATAATATACACATTAAAAAAGGCTTTGAATATTCACATGAGGAACACATCCTACACAACTGAAGTCTAGTATGCACATCATCTGTATGGACAAGCTGTACCAAGAAAATGAGGAATTAAAAGACTTGAGAGAAAATACAGAGGCCACCACATACTTGAAGGAAGACAAATCAGGCTCTTTGCAGAAGCACAGAAGCGCTTGAAAGATTGTCTCCTCTTCCAGAACAAGATCAGAGACTTAATTAACCATAAATATCTCTTTCATGTTTTAAAAAGTCTCCCCTGAGACAGACCATGCGGTCTCCTCAGTCTACTCCAATGCCTCATAATCCAATTAGAACGTGAGAAAATTTTCCTTGATGTCCAGCCTAAGTCTTCCTGAATGCACTCTATTCCATTCTTTCCTGTCTCACCCATATAACTCTTGCCCTATCTTGTCTCACCTTATTTTATTCAAAATTAAAAACACATTCCCTGTCTATTTCATTCTTCTTTCAATGGCCGTATTGTCTAAATATCCCATTATTTTTTGCTGCATTTCTCTCAGCTTCTTCACTTGGACTACATCTGGACACAGGAATCTAGCTAAGACTCGCTACAGCATGCGCAACAGAAAACAGCTTTATCTGTCTCACACACTCAACTCCTTAAATTGTCAACTCAGATAAGCATAGAAGGAGATGGTCCCTCCACTAAGACATAACCAGTTCATATTGACAGCAGGCTCCAAATTCTATATCAAGTGTTTTACTTGGTCAAGCTTGTCTTTTTAAGGCTAAGTTTTACAGAGCCTCCGATCTAATCCACACAAACCAGCTGATCAAATCTGTCCCTCAATTACTCCTAAGTTTAATACAACTGGAATGATGAAAACTGGAGTCATTCAACAATATAGAGAACACAAATCTGTGTTTAGTATGCATAATTAAAAAGACATCCTACTTTACTTCATGACATTTTGAATTGGTTACTATATGCAATTAGTAAATATGACTGGAAAAGCAATTTAGTTAATCTTCGTACTGTAAAACAATGGTTACTGAAAGAAACATGTCCACAAAAACGCCTTTCTCTTCACACCACAAAACTTACAGAATGTGCAACAAATTACCATTCATTACTAAACAAATGGCATGGAATTAATGCAAGAATAACTAAATGCAGAGGAAAAAAAGGACTTGCATAAGAAGAAAAACAGTGAGTACTAAATGAACATTTATCTGTGCAGACCAATCTAAATTATTTGGTCAACTTCTTTTAAATCAAAGACACTTACTGTAACTACTGTAAACATAACATACCTGTTCAAGTACATCCAACTTTAATTCAAGTTTACTAAGAACAACATCTCCTCCCCAGAGTGACAACTGTAGATCTGAAGGCTTCAAGTTCTTTATGTAGCGATTCACATAACTCATCAAAATAGGAGTTACATAGGACTCCAGCATTCTGGAAGATTTCTGTATTACAGGTCAAGCACTAGGAAAAAAAGACAAGGCCATGAGAAATTATTCATAGATCCGTCAGCCTAATTTTCAATACAGCAACAGTCACATTGTTCAGATGTATGAAAAATTATATTTCAAATTCTGCTTTCTAAACATATAAATCTATATGTAGAGATACATATACTTACATATGAAGAGGAAATGTATACCAAGATGAAAGCACACCTATTTGCATTTACGAATTTCCAGATTATATACATATATATCTATATTGGAACTAATAACTGGCTTGTTCACTAACAAAAGAAAAACTAAGCCAAACAAACCAAAAAACAGAGAAGAAGGAGGTCAAGCAGTCTACCACACCTTCATATAAAATTTAGATGACAGAAACCCTGTCACTTTTAGCTGATAAAAGTCCACACTAAAACATCACCTTAGATACACCTCACCGACCCGGCACCTCGAGTACCGTGTACATGGCAAAAAATGCCAGCTTCATGCCACCCTTAACTCTAAGCAAACCAATATCCTTCACAACCCAAGCTGAAGTTACATTAACGCTTGCCACCACTCCCCTCCCACCCTTTCCAGCACCCCCGCCCTCCCTGCCGTCCTGAAGAGACCCTTCCCCGCCCCCATCACCGCCGCAACCTCTCCCGGGCACCCCCAGGAAGCCGGCAGCCCCCCGCCCCTACCTTCGGAACACCCCTCGCACCTCCCTCCCCCAGCCCCACGCCCTCTCAGGACCCCGTTACCTGTCCCTCCAAACACCTCCGAGGCTCCGTGCCCCCCGCCCCGCCACCGCCCTCACCGGGCCGGCCGGGCCGCGGGAGCTCCGCGCATGCAGCTCCTGCCGCTCCGGCTCCGCCGCACGGCCACTTCCGGGTTCCCCGGCGGGTGTGCTCCCTGCCAGCCTCCGCCGCCGCCGTCCCGCGCCCCTCTGGGCTTGCGCCTCAGCCGGAAGGATTTGGCGGCAGCACCGAGGCGGAGCCGGAAGCCGGCCTTGAAGCCGGCGGAGGTCACGCGCTCTGCCAGGAGCCGACGGGCGGGACGGGGTGGCCGGGCGTTGCGCCCGGGAGGGGGCGGGGTTTGCTGCGGGCGGGGCGGGGCGGTGGCGGCTGTGAGGGAGGTGGGAGGGGGCGGGAGGGGGCGGCGGTGGGGTGGGGCCCTGTGAGCGGGAAAGGGAGTGGCGGCGGGGCCCGCCGGGCTCGGGGTCCGCGGCTGCCGTTTCCTCACACGGCGCAGCAGGTCCTGCCTCCACATAGGTGTCAGTTCCTGACGCAGAGGAGCCCGAGGAGGGCGGGCTTCAACCCGTAGCACCATGAATCCCTGAGATGTGTTACCGTTGGCTGTGTGGCTCCGGCAAACTCCAGCTCCAAATTCCGATTCGCGTTCTTAACGTTGATGAGTGACCATTTGGGGCAAATCTCGGTGATGGCTAACGTGCTGGGTGTTCCCACCGTGTTTAATAAAGATGGACGTTTTTTGGTTTGCTTTTACATGAAGTTCTGCTTAGGATCTGAATTTCACCTTTTCCGATGTGAGAGGAAAGTTACTCAGAAATACCTTCGATTTTCTGTGTGCCCAGAGCTCTCCTCAATATCTTGGTCATAGAGAAAAGCCCTTCCAACAGCCCCGAGTCCTTTCAGGGTTGCTCCTGGCAGCAAGCAAATGCCCTGGAAAGGCACGAGTTAATGGGCTCCTCATGGGTTCGCCTGTGGATGAGCTGGAAAAGAGCATGGGCCCATTTGTTTCAGGGTGAAGTGCAGTAGGCAGTGCCTGTGGGCATGGCTTTGATGTAGATAATGAATATCCTTTTACAAAGGCCTCTGATTTGAGTTTTAAAGAAAAGCCTGGGATATGCCTGTTGAGTTATATATTGCTCCTGGAAATTTGAAATCCTGTGTGTTTAATCTGCATGGTGTAGTTACATGGCTGAAAACAGAAAAGAAAGCAATGTATGGCACGTGGGGTTGGTTTGTGTGAAGCAGGGCCCAAACAGCGAGCGCTCGGGTAGGAGCCTACCCCCCACAGCAGTACATATGTTGAAATCTGGCTGAACTAATCAAGGTCTGAAGGCTCCAGCTCCTGATGGGTTAGCTGTCTATTCTGCCTGTGGTATACACATGCTGAGTTAATCATGAATCTACCTTCATTTTACATACACCATTGCCTCACTTGCTGTGCCACCTTCACTCATGAATCACAGGCCGTAAGCCAGCATTCACCTCACAAAGAGTTGAAGCAGCTTGGACTGCTTTTCCTCTTATGATGGTCACCACTTCCCCAGCTCATACTCCAGCGTATGTTTGACCGTTCTTCAGCAACTGTGGCATGTTAACCTGTGGCTAAGAGGTGGTAGCAGGTAGGTGAGGGACAGAAACATTTTAACAGCATCAGTGGTCTTTCATTAAGGATATGCTTCTGACTTACAATTTCTCTAGCACTAACGTTCTTGAAGAGTTCCTTTACACAACCGCTACCCATTTCTGTCCCTCTGCTAGAGTTGTGGGAATTTTACTGGTAAAACTTTTTGGAACTCTGCACGGCAAGCCAGCTCAGTGAAATAATCTGTTAATGGAAGCAACCTCGTTTGTAGCATAGCCTCCCTATAGAGTTGCATTGACACAACAGAGGGATGTGCCAACAGATAAGTGTAACGTTGAAGCACACCCTAAGCATGCATCAAAAGCCCTCATTTCAACAGAAAAACATTCCTCTGTTTCTTTGTCCATTATGTGATTACTTTTGAATGACACATCCAATCAGCACTGGAATGTTTTCTGAAAGTTTGGAATTGAAGAACAACGCCCTATTTTGGTGAAAATCAGTAAACTAGAAGAGTAGGGGAGACAGGTAGTGCTCCTGGCAGCTGCTTGGCAGACCTAGCAGCTCAGAACAACTCTGTAATTTTCCTGGCAGTTATTAGCATTTCATTATAACTACCTCCATCTCAGTTCCAGTTCAAGTATGTTGACGCCGTGAATAATTTATTTCCTACAGAAGAAAAAAAAAGAAATACAAAAAAATGGGAGGAAGGGATCATACAGGAATCAGTCTTTGACAGAAAGGAAATGGGTGGCATGAAACCAAAGTAGCTAGAGAGGGTTACAAGAGGTCCCTAACATACAAAGGGATGAGACCCAAGTACACAGGGAATTTGCAGGTAACAGGCAGGTGGTGTATAGTAATGAACTTGGGCATACTAAAGCAGCAAGGACATGTCTCCTGAAAATGTCAGCTGCTGGAGCTAGTCCAATTTATTCAGTATTTCAGCAATTCCGTGAAACATGCAGTATAGGTATAACCAAAAAGTGCAGATCTAGTGGTGCGCTCATCTTGTTCATTCATATAACTTGAGCAGTTCTGAATCCCTTAAATGCTGACAAAAGTAGATAACAGTTTAACCTGCAGACTGGGAAAGTGTACACAAGATTGTGTAACATTTCGCTGGAAGTGAAAAGAAGACAGGACTTCAAGGAAAACCTCAGGAAATGTATCTACCTGCGGAGGACTGTTTCTTGATAAAAGAGACTGTTGGTGTGTTTCTAGCTTCAGTGTTGTTGCTGCTATGGGTGATTTGCCATTTTCTGCAACAGAATTAGGATCAATGAAGTGCAAAATGGAGGAGAAAAATAGAATTCTTAAAAATGAGGAAAGTCAAGAAAAGGTAGAGGATGACTAAGGGACTATCCCACTACCTGAGGCTGCAGTCAAGGGGAAAAAAAAAGGAAATTAGACATTTAAATAGATTTTTAAATGTTTGGCCCAGGGTGTTTGCAGGACGGGAGAGAACCTGAGGTTACTGACAAGGAGGATTGAGAGACAACCTGTGAGAGACTCCTTTTTTCACTGGAAAAAGGTTTTCAATCCTCTAACCTTCTCCTTCACTAACACTGGATACTTTAACCAGGTTAATGTACTGGGCAAACTGCTGTCCATGTCTGTCCTGCTCTGATTCTGCCTGTCCTGCTCTGATGCCTCTGAGTACAGCTGCATGGATGTGGGCAGTTGGTCCCAGGAGCCTTCAGTCTATCCATGTGGGAGAAGACTTTGCTATTTTGTGATTCTTTATAGCCTACAGAGGTGCACCATAGACAGCATGAGACTGTCAGCACAGAAGAGTTGGTAATCCTAAATAATCCATACTAATAGAGATATTTTAGAAACACCTGTGAAGGAAATAAAAACGACTTGGGCTTCTTCCTCCTCCACTGTTCTAGGTGCTAAAACTTGGACTAGTTCATTTGTAACATTTCTTCATTCTTTTTTTTGGTTTTACCACAAATCATATTTGTAGTAAATTATATTGTATATTATATAGTATATATGTATGCATTTTATGAGATTCAACAAGGCCAAGTGCTGGGTCCTGCACTTGGGTCACAACAACCCCATGCAGCGCTACAGGCTTGGGGAAGAGTGGCTGCAAAGCTGCCCGGCAGAGAAAGACCTGGGGGTGCTCGTTGGCAGCCGGCTGAGTATGAGCCAGCAGTGTGCCCAGGTGGCCAAGAAGGCCAACGGCATCCTGGTCTGCATCAGAAATAGTGTGACCAGCAGGAACAGGGAGGTGATTGTCCCCTGTACTGGGCACTGGTGAGGCCGCACCTCCAGTACTGTGTTCAGTCTTGGGCCCCTCACTACAGGAAAGACATTGAGGTGCTGGAGCGTGTCCAGAGAGGGGCAACGAAGCTGGTGAGGGGCCTGGAGCACAAGTCTTATGAGGAGCGGCTGAGGGAACTGGGGCTGTTTAGCCTGGAGAAAAGGAGACTGAGGGGAGACCTTATCGCTCTCTACAGCTACCTGAAACGGGGTTGTAGTGAAGTGGGTACTGGTCTCTTCTATCAAGTAACTAGTGATAGGATGAGAGGAAATGGCCTCAAGTTGCACCAGGAGAGGTTTAGATTGGATATTAGGAAAGTTTTCTTTACTGTGTTACGGAGGCATGCACGATCAAATCTATACTGAAAGGGTTGTCATGCATTGGAACAGGCTGCCCAGGGAAGTGGTGGTGTCACCATCCCTGGAGGTATTAAAAAAATGCGTAGACAAGGCACTTCAGGACATGGTTTAGTGGGCATGGTGGTGTTGGGTTGACGGTTGGACTCAATGATCTTAAAGGTCTTTTCCAACCTAAACGATTCTATGATTCTGTGATATATAAATGTATATAAATGTGTATATATTAAAACATATAAAAATATGTTATAAATATATTAAGAATTGCCCTTTCTGTTTTACTGGGAATTTCATGAGCTTATGACTAAACTGACTAAAATTATGTATCTTCTAATATTTTTCAGACATTTAAAAACGACATCAATAAAAGCAAGCAATATAAATCAATCTGTTTCACCATTCAAATTAAATAGCTTATTAGTGATGTCATGTTATCTAATTATTAAATCATATATAACCATCAAAAACTGGGAAACAAAAATTGCCATGCCACTTTTATTACTATGGGGTTATTTTCAAGTTCACCAAAATGCACACAGATTTGAAATTTGGAAAAAATAAAACCAAATTAAAAAAAAAAATGCACGTGGGCTTTCATTGTAATCTGAATGTTAGATATATTCTAGATTTAAAGGTGCAAATGATTGTCTATTTTAAGTTTTATTTGTTCTTCTATTCCCTAAATTTTGCCTGAAAATCATATTGAAAAAACTTTCAGCTGTAGGCTTGAAGTAGTCAGTTTTTTTCAAGTCTTAAGGAAAATAGACTGAATTGTGTACCTTTAAAATGGAAAATCAGTGTTCAAAATAAAATTAAAATAAATTGAGAATTTGTAACTATGGTTATGAGCAAGAGTCTGTTCAAACAGTTAAGTTCACACTAAGTAAAACTGAAAGGTATTAATTTAGTGAACAAAGGTCATGAAGTTCTGGAAGCAAGTATATTTTGATACATAATCCCAGCTCATTGCTGCCTCATCTGGCTTTTTAGGAAATCACTTTTCCCAACACTTTCTAAATCTCTGGTAAATTTAAATCCCTGTGGCAGCCTGGGGACAGAATGCTCAGGACACTGGGGAGTGAGGGACGTTTATGCGTATTCAGGTGCTAACCTGGCTCCGGGGCTTTACCAGCTTCCCCCAGTGTTTCCTCTGTCAATGAGTGTTCCCTTTGACTTAATGGGGCAAAAGTCTGACAAACCCCCTCTTCAGAAGGGCGTGCAATGTACTAACAACCAACTTAACATGAGTGAGCAGGGTTAGGTTGGAAAGGGTCCGGTCTAGAGAGCGACGGTGCACTCAAATGTAAGGATTTAACTACAGTAACTGGTGTTTTAAAATGTAGACTGCATGGATAAATTCTTTTTACATATGTTCAGATTGCTTTGGGGATTATTAGACCTCCAATACAGAGGCTATATTGCGTCTCCAGAATACCTGTGGTACTGCACTTTTATTCACACACCAGAATGAATGAAAGATAAGATAGGAAACCTGAACGGAACAGAGTGGGAATGTACAAGCAATGTAGCTTGGGTCTTCTAGGAGTATAATTTCCAGGTAAATCATAAGAGGCAGGCATGCCCATCTAAACCAGGAAAATTAAAACTTGAAAATGTTTTCCAAGTTTTTGTTGAATTGCTAACAAAGGAAAACAATTACCTGTCTTGCAGTAGTGAAATTTTAGGATATATAAAGATATTTAACCTGTTCCAGTATGCTTCAAGGGTTTATGTATCCTTTGGGTATAAAGAGCTATCTTCAACTTCTACACCTAATTATGGAATACATCAAAAAAAGTCAGCCACAAAGATATTATTTCTGGTTCCAGTACATGAAATGTATGTTTGACAATTTTAAAATGTATATATAAAGAAACATGTAATTTATTACTGCCTCCAGGCATGAGGAGATTTATGCACTGAGTTTCACACAGGTTTTTGCTTGACTGTTGTTGCTGTACTGTTCATGCAAAACACATGTATTTCTAGTGACAGCTTCTAGCATACATTGTTTTAAAATAGTCCTGCTTTTCAAGAGTTAAATGACCACTTTTCTCTGATATTTATATATTTATATTTAAAATAAAATGCAAATATATAATTTTATATATTTATACTTATAAATTATTTTCAATAAATATGAAATAGGTACGTATACTATAAATATATCTCAAATAGATATTTCTAAATATCACTCTGCTATTGTAATTCTTCCTGATTTTAAAAATATTATATGTTATCAAAAGATAAAAAGTAACTGACAGCTTCTTTCTGTGTCGTTGGTTGGTTCTTTAGAGGATGATGATAGAAATGGCAAAGCTTGGGAATGTTTTTGCTTGAATTATGCTAAAATCCAGTTCCCTTCATTACTTATTGGCAAAATGAGTTTCTCAGTGAAGCTATAACACCCCGTGATGCCCTTTCTTTGGTTTGTCCTGCAGCTGGAGCCAGGAGCATTTCTGCAGGAGCTAAAGTCTGTTCTAAAGTTTCTTCTTAATGTAAATGAAAATGTCCTTAGATTTGATTTGCATATTGTAGAGCTGATATTAATGAATATCAGACATGTTGAACAGCTACAAGAACTGCAAAGACAAGAAAATGTGTGTCAGCTCCAAAAAGCCACCCTTGGAACCTGATTGGCAGCCACAGCTCGGTGTGAATAAAATCTTTATTATTTCGGCACTGATCTCCCGGGTTTCTTGAAATTTATAGATAAGTAACATGGGTCCGAACACTGAAATCAGTCTGTATGAATTGAAATCAGACTGTGAAAGAGACAAAGGACTAAAGAGAGAACATGTAAAGCATATAATTGAGATACTTGGATCTTTTATGTGAGGGAGGCTTTTTTTAATTTCCAGAACTGTTGGCAATTTTTTAGCTCTTTGTCCTAGCATATAACTTACAGGCCTTAAGTAGCTTATTTTTTTCTCTCAAAAAATTTACAGATGTTAGCATTAAATTATTTTCTGATGTATTTTGTCATGAAATTAAGTAGCTGTTTCACACCTCTCCAAAAATCAATGGCTATAAAATCTCTGCAAGGATCCCACTTCTGATGGAATGACTGCTCAGGATTCCCTCTGTCCCTGAAAAACAAGATGTAGAGTCTGGGAAAAATGTCTGCATACAGCAGGAGGTTTTCAGGAAGTGGCAGCCTGAAAAGATGGGCAATGACCATCCCCTGACGCCAGAAAGGAGACTGCACCAGCAATGAAAGGCAGAAGCCTAGCGATTTGATTGAATTTTAAACTGAGGAGAAGACAGAGCAGGTGAATACAACACAGAGGATGTAGAAGAGACCTGGAAAAAGTGATTAGGAGATAAAGTACACCATCTATTCATCAGGTTGCAGTCCTGAGACATTTTTGTTTTGTTTAGAAGTTTTGAGACGCTGTGGATTTGTTCTTGCTTTTAAGCAAGTGCTTCTTACTATCTAGGCAGCCATTATCAATTACTTGCTTTCCTGGGTTCTTTCTTTTCATTCATGTAATTTTCTGTCCACATTTTAGATTCAATATTGCTAACAACATTAATCTAGGTATGAAATAGAACTTGGAGAAAGTGGAAACTTCTCCTTTCAATCTTAAGTTCACTGAGTAGGCAGCATTGCATATCTAGCATATCTTGTGTTTTATTTCAAGGATTTACTTTTTTTTTTCAGTCCATACTTTTATGTAACACACACACTAGCAATTGGTATTGATTTCCCGTGTGCTGTATCCAACATGCATTGATGTGATGTACAAGAACTTCTTGTCATACTCCTTGTTATGCTTTTTGTATCATCCGGCCACAATACAGTGAACAGTTCTTTATGTACAGATAAATATAATTCATTAGACTAAAGATGAATAAGTATACCACCCAATTTACACTTTTTTGAGTTTTAGTTCAAATCAGTGTTCTTGATGGCATTTCAATTACATGATATACACCTATTATTTTCTCCATATAATCTAAAACCTGGAAGAATGGGAAGAGTGTTGACTTACCCCAGATTATTAATGATAGCCAGAATTTGAAAGACTGTTTTATAAAGTACCCAAATAGCATGATTTAAGTGAGACGTTATTAAAAGGTTGTATGAGATATTGCAAAGAATTTTATTAGTGATGGCTCTCACTCTTTTCTGAATCTTGCTCTGTATTGGAAATTCTTAAGGTCTATGTGAGAAATGAAGAAAATATGACTAACCCAATCTATTAGTAATTTACATTTGTGACACAGACTGCAAAAATAAAGCTTGCTGACATCTGAACACTGGATTTCTGATAGCTTGTTCAAGCTTTACATAGATATCTCATACCTAAGAACAAATATGCATGAGTCTGTGAGATCGAAAGAACTCTCAAATATTAATTCTTAGTTTTTATTTCAAAGGCTGACACCACATGAATCACCTGATTTATGGTAATGGATCTCATACCCTTACATCCAGATGTTTTGTTATCACCTTTATTGTCTTTTAAAACAAACACATGACATTTCTAGAAATGCAAATTAGGCCTAACAATTTAGTGTACTGAAAAGAAGTTCTCTTCCCAACAGAACACAGCTGCTGATTTTAATTCTGGTCTCAAATTATCTGGAAAAATCTGAGCTATTTTAGGCTATTTTCTCTTCCTACCTCTACTTTCTCTCATGTTTTACACAGTTTCTTCTTCAACAAGAAACAAATATGTGTGAAAAGGGAGAAATAGTTGTATTTCATAGGAGAGTGTATTTGCTTCTTTCAGATATACAAATTTGATACAGAGAAAGGATGAATACTTGTTTTAGGGAAGCTGGACAAAATAATTATCAAGGTAACCTAAACTTTACTAATGGAAAACTTCTGAAAGCAGGGCAGCTGCTATTAATTAGCAAAGATAAAGTTCATGTTCTCATCATCTTATGTCTGAGGTACAACAGCATCCTTTTCTAAACCACTTGACAATTGCAAATCTACACCACTTCTCTTCTCTACAAAGTATCAATCTCCCCTTTGCATCCCTCCATTAAGTTGTCTGAGTTTATCACAATAGATACAAAGGATTTCATTTTCAATGCTTTGCATTTCTTTCAAGTACATTACCCTTGCTCTCCCTCCTTTACTCTTGCAGCAGATCCATACTCACTTCTGCTCTGGCAGTGATGCAAATCACCATCCTGACACCAAGTTTTCACACTGTGTATTTTATCACCTTAGCAGTCTTTCATACATGGAGACAACATGTTTTAAGCATCTACAAAGACCCTCACTGTACTTTGTCATCTCCTTTCTTAAAACTCCCTGTCACCAGGATGTCTGCCAAAATGACAACAGCTAGGAGCAAGGGAACTGATACCCTCCCTGTCTGGTGGATCACTGTCATATGATTATTTCCTTGGGGTCCCCATCCATCAGTCATATCTCCATGTTATCTCTTACCTTAGGATGTAATTAGGTGCAACGTTTTTTCCTGTGGCAAAGCTGATGTACAAAACACATGCCAACTGTTACATCTGGGGAAAGCATAAAGCCAGATGACACCTTTATGTTATGTATTTTTCAGGCAGGGACCATCTTCTTGTTCTGGGTTTGTACAATGTCTTGTCAAATATTACTTTGATTCCCGACTGCAGCATTTAGCTCTGCTGCAATGCAAATAATTTTGTTAGCAAAATCTTTACAATGAGATCCATTCCATTGGACTGGAGTAATGCAAAACCAGTTTGCATTACTTGGATAGCCTTTAAAACCATTTGAGTTAAAAGCAATGGGCATTGGCTCATGGAGAATTATATGGCTTCCAATCTCTCCCAGCTCAAGAGCTTCCCAGCAGCAGACTATGTGAACTGGCAAGAGGACTAAAAGCCTTCCTGTTCACTGCAGTTCTCAGAATTGTACACTAGATAAAGAGAGGGATATAGTGACCACAGAGAAATACAGCCAAAAGAAATGTGGTGTATAAATATGACTGGGCAAGTAGGTGAACCCAAGCCTGAGTAGAGCAGGAGTTTAAACCAAAGCATCCTAGAAACTTCAGGGAGCTGGGAGCACCTCCGGTAGGTCTGTCTTTGTCCAGATGCAACAAGAAATGAAGCACTTCTTTCCAGACACCGAGACAAAAAAAAATGGACAGCAGATGTGTCATTTTTCCCAGCTAAGCAAACTTCTGATGGACTGTTTCACTCTCACTTTACAAAGACAAAAGAACAGAGTAGTATAATCCCTCTTAACAGGGTTGTAACAGACACACACACCCTGATTGTCTTGCTCTCCGGGGGCATGCTACCTTTTGTGCTCTTTCATAGATGGTTAGCACTAAAACCACTAAAACATTACCATCTCCAATTGAGTGAGAAGCCAGGGCCATATCACAATAGTTCTTTGCTTCTGAATCAGTGGTCAATCCGTTCTAAGAAGACAAAAATACAGAATAAATATTGTTATTATTCTACATATCCTGGTAGTATTGTTTCAATCTGTTGGCTGTATGGTCTGTGAGACAGTGCACTGGTTAACGTTGTAAAGGCTCCTTTCAGAACCTGGAAAGTTAGAACATATATTATTTTAATGAAAGCATAGATTGTGGAGGCTACAACAAAACCCACAGGAAGATCCTAAATCCTCCAACACTTTGGATTTTTCAGCAGCCTGGATTTGGATTGACCTTAATAATGTGTATACTTAGCGCTTAGAATCACATGTAGAAGGTCCATAGAAAATACAATTTACCAGCTGTGCAAGTATTTTTCTAATGACTCAGACTCTCTGCCTTTTTGTTATTGTATAAAAATGTGATGCTTTTAAACTGAGCAGCATAAATTACATTGTTGCTTCTTTGCTGTAATATAATGTAACCTTCTCCCGTGGTTAGAGGTTTAAAAAGGGTAGTATAGAGAGTTCTGTGTATCCAGTGCACCTCCTGGAGTTTGGTTGTTCTCTATCCTTAGAATGGCTTTTAGGCACTTCTGCTATCATTTGCTTCCTAATCATCAAAGATATAAGATCTTCCTGTTACCTATTTGTATCATGGAAGGCATGAGATACCTCTGCTTTTGGATGTCTTTCTCTGGTTGATGGGATACCTTCAATTCTTAAGTACCTCATTGCTATGGCAAAAAAATTGTCACTGTCACAAAACATACATTTTGCAGACTGGTGCTGTAAAATAAATTACCTTACATGGTAATTTACATAAGTCTCCTATGAGAAAAAACCTGGTCAAAAAAACCCTGTATCTGAGGCAGTTTCTCTACAGGGAAGAATGTGGATGAACGAAAAATTTGTTTCCAAGCATGGAAGATGATAGCAATTTTGTTTTCTCATCATTAAGAGCTTCACTGAGATAAATAGGATCAGGACATGACTGAGTCCTGCATGTAGTAATTCTGGGCAGAACTGAGTCAAAAGTATTGCATTACACAATCATCAAGCGTTAATTTTTTTGAAGTCTTGGCACAAAGACTGCACCATGCCATCAATCATTAAAAGGTATGTGCAAAATATAGCAAATGTCTCAATTAAAAGCAAAGCAAAAGATTCCTCTGCGTGACATGTTCTTCACAGAGACAAAATTAAGATGACAATACAATAAATCAAAACATGAAACTGGAAGATGTATGGTGTTGCTTTCTGTGTAGGACACATATGACCTATGACTTACTGAGTGTCCTGCTAGTTATGAAACAATCTTTAGTGGGACTTTCACACGAGTGAATCAGTTTGCAGAAGGGCTATAAGATCTCATTTTATGCTCACTTAAATGTATGGCTGAAGCATCATCAGGTGGTTTGAGTCTGGCTTAACAGGTATCCAATACATAGAACAAAATCCCAAGGGCTAATGACTGCCAAGCTGATACAATGTGTATTTCAAGAGGCAATTTAATGTAAACTTTTGTTCATAATGTACCACATATTGTGCTATAACAGCCCATCTTCCTGTATAATTTAAGTTTTCCTAAAGTTCAGCTCCCTGTTGTGTACATCTGTCCTTTCAGGATGTTAGAAGAAACTATCAATTATATTTCCTTACAAAATAACTGCTACAGTTTCAAATGAAACATAAAAAAAAGTGAATGTAGTTTCTTATATTAGCAAAATAAATGTATAGGGGTTTTTTTTCAAGAAAGTATTACAAAAAGTTTAATAAGTAATGCAAAAATGTAAGTGTATAAACATAATTTTGAAACTAGGAACAAAGTTAATTTATCCTCTGTTTGTTTATTAGTAAAAGATTTTCCATTATTCTAGAGAATTATATTTGTAAAATGTTATTTCCTTAGATATAGCGATGCAAAGGCATTTATATTCTTTTAATTGCTTGCACTTCTCTTTAACTTAAGTACCATGTACATGCTTGGAAACCTAGCTTTCAATAGCAGCAAAGTATGTACATAATTAGTAGTGGGGCCTTCAATCATTCTCCCTCTCATGTTCCACTGTTTTCCCGTATTCCAGCACAGTTATGTGCCCTTTAAGCTATTTTTATCAAGTGTGACAACTTTGAACTTGTTCCAAGACCATATTGCCTTAGATGTGACCTTCTGGTGTGGAAGTTAAATGTTCTCTGAAAATCTTGCATATAACATGTACTTCTCTATATTTACTCTTAATGTAATATCTTCAAAGAATACCAAAAAGTCAGTGAAACATGAACTTTTTCTATAACAGCCTTAGAGCCTGATCCTTTATACATGACTTCAGTAGGATTTACACATGTGTAGGGGCTGTGGACCATGTGTGCAAATATGGACACATGTTGTATCATATTAAGGTTCAATAATAGGGCTGGCCAGGAAACAAGGATTCTGTTTCGTGAAAAATTCTGAGGTTTTGGCATTTGGTTTCATTCTGATGCAGAATCAAGACTTTTCAGTGTGTTTGAAAGCGAGACAGTCCAAGAAGGAGACAGAGACAGACACACAACTGGGGCTAAGTAGTTACCTGTCATGGTGAATCCCCATTTCAGACACTGCTTCAAATCTGACAGCAGTGATTTAAACCTGGACATGCCCTAGGCAAGATGAATTTCCTCGCTACCACATTATTTGGTGTCCATAAGCAAGTGAAGCCCTTCCTCCTCATTTTGACTGAAATTCCATTCTGATGTTGAGGTGGACAACTCCAGTCCTCTCTCAGCAGGACAGGCAGCACTGCTTGCTAAGATTTTTCCTTGTGGAGCATCGTCTAGCTGTGAGATATATTATATCCCAGGGGACCCATGTGGTGTATTTTATCACAAGGCAGGTGACAGGCCATGGTGCTGTACTCTGCTACCTCACAGGACTCTCTAAACCTATGCCCGGTGGTATTCCCTGAGCAGCCACAATATACTCAGCAGGCACTCATGAAGCAGAGTTTGGGGACCAATGATGTAAGCAAAAGGGCTGGGTGTGACAGTTTTATATCTCAGTTTTTTATAATGTGCGACAAGAATTCCTGTCACTGGAGTTGTTTGTGTGTTATAGCTGCAAAATATTTGTCCAAGATGTACGTCTCTAAAGTGTTGCTTTTCTCTGGGTTTACAAGGAATCGGGTATCCAAGGGACCAAATTTTCTGTTTGATGAATGGTGTTTGGTTAGAAAAGAAATGCTGAATGAGTACGAACCCCATCAGCTCTGCTTTATTTCCTCTCAAATGAAAGTTATCACTATTTGATTTGTTCCTTCCAAACAATACAGTGTTGATAAAAAGACTTTGAGACACATATGCATTTGAGATATATCTGTATTACTGCAATAGCAATATCAGCAAATTTTTTTAAGTGTACCTTGAGCATTTTGCATCCTAAAAATAATGCCATAACATTGTGCTGTCTTTTTCAGCAGTAGTGTTGTAGACAATGATAGTAAAGCAATTCTCATACAACTTACATTTCCATTTGGATTATACTATAAAAATTAACTTTTCCAGGTTAGATATAAGCTCTAGCAAACATTAGCTGATAATTTAATTTCACTTAATATATATTTGAATATTGATTTCATGTAATAAAAACCCAAAAGAAATCTCAACAACCTTGAGAGAAATTCTTATGGACAAATGGAATATAGCTTTGCCTGTGGGTTGAAAAAGACTTAGAAATGTTAGTGGGTGCCTATTTTGTTCAGCTGCTTTACTGTGTGCAAGCACTGAACTGTGATAATGATAGGAAACAGTTAAAACCAGTAAAGAAAACTTTCTAGAAGAGGAAATAGCAATTGACAGATACTGCTTATTTTAAATTTGAACAGTTAGAAAACTGATGAACAGAAAAAAAGTCTGAATTTTCTCTGAGTTTGTTTCCAGACAATTGTCTAAATTTAGTCTCTATGTTTGAGAAAACTCACAGACTATATTTAATATTAAAAAAAGTTTACTTTATTCATCATTTGTTGCTAGCATGACCCAAGACAAGTTTCTGGTACATTTTGCCTAAGGGCCAAAGTAATAATTCCAGTCTGAATGTAAAATACTATCCAGCAATCTGTCCTAGATCTTGACATAAGAATTGGCCAAGTAGACTTTTCTTCTGTTCTTTTTTTATTAAAACAGTATTTCAAAGGGTAATTTAAAAAAAAAAAAAAAAAAAAAAAAAGGGGGCAGGGAACTGGAGCTGCCCTTTTTGAAGGTCAGATGATGGTTAATTTTAACATTTATGTGGTAGCACCAAAGAGGCATGACCTAGTCAAGCAGAGGCAGCTTAACAGATGATATGGAGTGTAAATGACGAAGATCTGCTTCAGTGTGCCTGGTAAGTATTATAAGTATGGATTATTCCCACTTTGTAGATGTGGAAGCAAATCGGGAACTAGATTTTGACCAGGACTCAGTGTTAGAGACAGGATTAGAATTCAGGAGTCAATTGCTATTGAGTTTAGTTCATTAACTCAAACTGCTAGGCATGCTATCAGATATCTGGAGCTCTTGTGGCTGGTGGTCACACCAGAGGCCACCCAGCCCTAACAAACGTAGCTATGAATGCAGCATTTTTTGGCTCTCTGAAGTGACCCACCCTGTTACAAACTGTGGGTACTTCCTCACATGGTTATACTGTAACAGGTCACAGCCAAAACAACGAATGAGTTCTTTTTAAAGAAATTCTCAGATTGATCTGTTTCACCAAGGATACATTTTAGCATTGCATTTCCCCACTATCGATGCATTCAGATAAGGTGAACTAGCAAGACTACCTGTAATAATGCCCAGCTGATCATGTATCAGATCTCTCCAAAATCAAGTTTTGGTTGCCTTGTGTTCCAGAGCTCAGCTGGGAATGGCTGTGTGAGGGACCATGAGCGACCTGTCCTTGTGGGGAAGAAAACACTGGCACTAATGCACATTCATATCAGTAAAACAACAGAAATACCATTTTGACAAACAAATCCGTGAATGGACTTCATGGATTGTAAAACCTCTTGTCTGAAAGACATAAGGTGTCAATCTTCATGTGCTATCGGTCCACTAAGGGTGGTATGAGCAGCAGGGATCTCACAGCCATATAAAAATAGAGGGAGAAGAATGTTTTAAAACTCTTTCTTTTTAAAAGCTAGAGGAACCAAATTTGTCTCTACCTTGACCTTGGTGTGTAGAGGCAAATGCCAACCAGAAGAGGGAGTGCATGTCAACTGGAAGTCTATTCCCAGAGCTCTACTGACTCAACTAATTATTCTGCTGACATATACAGTCATGTTGGCAACATACATCGAGAAGATAAATCCGGACTTGCCTTCGGGAAAAGGTCAAAGCTGATCAGAAAAGAACAGATACTTACATTCTCCATTGAACTGCCCTAGCAGAAGTATTTCCACATTTAAGAGTGGCTGGTTTTGAGACAGAAATGTGTGTCACTCTTGTGCTTTCATGTACATTGCTCGGCTCATAGAGCAACAGCAGGCTACTTGCTGTGCCTCTCCTACTTACAGCTCACATAGGGGTCACTTATGTGTGTAGTACGAGTCATTTCTTCCTGTAAACAGGCCAAGACCATTAATTGCTCTTCTCTTGTACTCTCTTCCCTCTTCTGCCCTCTTTTTGTGACCTTTTTTACAATAGGTTTTGCTTTTCCTTATTTCTCCTGCTGCTCTGTCCTCCAGCTGTCCTTCCACCCTCACCTCCTCAGGCACCGGCATACAAAGGAGATGGGAAGCTGCAGAGGTCTGTCTGGCTGCAACACCCCTGCTGCTCTTGGGTGGCTCACCCTGCTCTCAGAGCAAGTACCAAGTACCAAGTGACTCCAGCTGTAGCTGGCTGCAGCTGGGTCTGTTGGCAGGAGCGCTCAGCTCGGGGAGACGTGAGGTTTTGCTGCCACAGGACTCTTTCTGCCATCTTTTCCTGCTCCCTCTGACACCGGACCGCAGCTCCAGATAGTTATCGTGGCATCAAGGCTGCACAGCTATGACCACAGGGTGCCTCAGAGGGCTTGCATATGGGTAATTGGGAGACACTGATTGCTCCAAGAGAGACTTATCATTCTCCCTTCAGTTTAGCGCTCATTTGGGGAGGTTTCTTTTCATCCCTTTTTAGCTTTTTCATCCTGCCCTTATTTTATGTAGTTCTCTCTTATTTTCTTTCCCTTGGCTTCTTATGCCCGTTCACTGTCCCCACTGACCCTTATTTTTCATTCTTCTTCTCTGTGACATTCTTTACCTTCCACTCCCTATTTTCTATTATTCTTTTTATTCTTGTTTCCTTTAGCTGCCCCCTCCCCCCCATTCTCTTTCTTTTGCTTTCCTCTTCTTTGTTCTTGTCCCTGCCACTTTGCCCCCAATCCCATCTCCAAAGTGATATCTCACATCTTCATCCTACCAGAACATAGTCCTGCTTACA
This sequence comes from Aquila chrysaetos chrysaetos, assembly GCF_900496995.4. NCBI lineage: Eukaryota > Metazoa > Chordata > Aves > Accipitriformes > Accipitridae > Aquila > Aquila chrysaetos. The sequence goes on from NC_044007.1 coordinate 24,353,045, forward strand.
AATTTACATCTATTTTTCTTTCTCCTGCTGGTCATGCCACTTAATACATCTTTCTTTCCTTCCTTGAAGGGAATAGGCTCTGATCAAGGTTGCAAACACTTTTTTTAAATGGTTAGAATCAAACAAGGGTTTGAGGAATATTAATCCAACAAATTAATTTCTCATTAATTTCAACATATTTGCTTATCCTCATATAGTCATTGAATTATGTTATAGTATATTTCAGTCCTAACAGCAATCAATTAACATATAAACAATAAATTTACAGTCATTAAAATTAAATTGCAAAGCTGATTTTCATTTGAAATTTTCCTAATCATATGCGTAAGTTACATGTCTGCACATAGAAACTAAGAAGCTAGGTATAAGTACTCATTATTTTCTTTTTTAAAATCTGTCGTATAATGTGGGTTTTTTTGCAAATAATTATTTCCAATAATTATTTAAAAAAATAATTTTGCAAACTATTATTTTTGGTTCATTACTGAACCAAAACCAGAAAGCTTTTTTCCTTTCTATATTATTAAGACCAACAGAAGAGAGATAAGTGACAGTTTTATTTATGTACTATAATGCGACAAGAGACCATTAGGCTTTACATAGTATAGAGTAACTAATATTACTCTTTTCCATCTTTTTTTTTCTTTCTGGGCCACTGAGCCCTTGATCTTTTTAAACAACGCTAGGTCAAGTCAGCTATCTAAGGAATAGTTTGCTAGAGAAAACAAAAAAGCAATGGTGTCTGACAGTCTTCAAATGCACTTTGTACCTTGTTGTTTTAGTGTCAGCTATTGACAGATCTAGTGGGGGAAATTTCTAGTCCTATCAGCAACAACAATTCAATCTTCTATAGCACTTTTCACATCAGAGCACATTACAAATAGCATTATCATCCCTCTGTTGATAGCACAGGAGGTTGGGGTAGGGATAACTGACAGGTTATAGGTAAGGAAAGATCCAACTGGAAGAAATAAAATTCCAGCAAAAATCAAACACAAAATTCTGTCTTTCAGTGACATTTCCCCCCCAAAAAAAGGTTACACGAAGAACTTTTCAAACCTTGCTGAAATTCCCCATCCTTTGATCTGACTTTAGATATAGTTGCAAAAATATGGTGAGATGAGGGTAAATTTTACTGACACCGTTTTGGATTAGTCAGGTCTTTTTTTTTTTTTTTTTTTTTTTCCTTCTTCTTTTCTAAATACAAGTTCGGTCTCTGAGGAAACATTCCCTCTCTACCACACAAGTGGTAAATAAAATCTACAAATAAATTCTACTATTTCCCCAAATGTATAGGATACAAAAAAATGTATTCATTAGTGTTAGATATAAAAATGTAGACTCACACTTCTGAAATCTACGGCTGTTCCTTTCACACTTGTGCCAAAGGCAAACAAACATAATTCTCCCTGGCAGCTGGACGACATTCCAAACAGCCACCACATTAATTCACTCACCTCCATCAGCCTCTGCCTGCAACCTGCACAGCTTGCTGCCAGGAAGCCTGGCAATAAATTCCAACTCTCTATACCAAACAAGGTAGAAAATACCATACAATGCATTATTCCAAAGGACAAAATGGGCTCGCTTGATAGGGATACCAAGGAAGGGGTTTTTCTTCCACCTTTTGGAGTTTCCCTTATTGCACTTGTGGAAGTTGGCAGTTGTCACAGAAAATGTAGGTTTGCACAGGCAGTTGAAGTCTGAATTTTTTACTCAAAATTTGAGTAATTTTGTCAGTGAAGTCTATAGCTGGATTTTTGATTAAAACTAAGATTATGTATGTTGATGATTTGCAAACCAACAATAACACCTGATGTGATTATAAAGGATCAAGCCTGGAATTTCTGTGTATTCAACAGCTTCTGGAGAAGGGTGTTGTGGACACCATGCTGCAGCTCTGCAACATCTGTTAGTGCAGGGCTTCTTATTTTCTCTCCAACAAAACGTATATGAAAATGGAGGCAAGTACCAAATAACAACACTATATATGGCTATAGATTATGTTTATTTACTTTATGTATATATATTTGGCTTTATATATATTTTTATATGTATCTATGCACACAAAATCATTCCACTTTTCTCTCAGTCTTCAAGTTGTTTTTCTTTTAATTTCAAGATGAAAACCAAGAAATAAAAGTAATGCTGTTCTTGGAGGAAACGGAGTGCACCTCTCTTGCCTAACAGCAACTGCAAACAAAATGGCTACTGTCTCAGGACACAGATAATTCTCATCAAGTTAAAGGTACAGTATGCAGTGAAGGCATCACAAATCCAAATGTTTTCAAATATGGGCTATTTTGTATCTTTTTTCTATTCACCTTTTTCAGGAAAGTTATGTATTCTGAAATAAAATGAACACGGTATGTTAATTTTGTTTTCCCTGCAATGATTTTCAGGAGTTCAGCCTGGAAGAACACCCGGCAATCTAAAAGTTTTCCAGCTTCTCAGGTTCTTATGAGTATGAAGATCTGTGCTGGAAAACTCAAGGGAACAGCTGTCAAAAAAAGTTATGACTGGTTTGGCTTAAGGTTGCACTCAGCACGAGAAAGTCAGCCATTCTGTACGTTCAGGCCCTGGCCAAAAGTAAATGGAACAAATGGGATAGTAAAGGAATAAAATCATTCTCAGAAGTGTAACAGGCACTTCAAATCTCAGAAAAGTTTTACATTGTGTTTTGAGCAAAGTTGCTGACAATAATTTCATGCAAACTGCTTCCACCCATGTTAGTTTTACTAACTGTGTTAGTTCACTGCCTTTCGGGATGGCAAAAAAAGCACTCTCTGTTTGATTAGTCTTCTATCTTGACTTTATCTTTTTAGAGTTTTGCAAAGCTGATAAAAATACAGAAGTTCACACAGAACAATTTATTTGGATTTCAGCCAAACCTTTGATAAAATTGTGTGTCATGAGCTTCTGTATCAGCAAAAGTAGCTAATTTTTGAACAATAGGATAAGTCCTTCTTTAAATCATATTTTACACCTTGGAGAAGTGTTATAGTAAGGAAAACCTTATACCCTCTGGATCTATAAATTTTTCATGTTTTCTGAGTGAACACCTACTCCACATTATACCAATGTCTTATTTTCAGTGCTTCTTTTTGTGGGAGTAGAGGAGTCCTTCATATGATCTCCACTTTTCTTGTTCTTTTTGAAGTTGCACTAGGATCTCCACCTGTTATTATGTTGAGTGGCTGTAGTTTCTGTAGAATTAGAGCTACAATGAGCTTTCTAACAGAAATTGAATTCAACTGCTGTTTATTCCTCCTTCCAAATTTTAATTGCGCTACATTTCCTGCCACTGGATCCTTGCCTGGGACAGGTTTTTGTACTGTAGGGTACAAACTGTGCAAATGTCTCCCTTTTTCTTTTTTGACAGCGTAGTTGAAAACTTTCCCTGGCTAAGTGTGATTTAGTCCACTCTCCGCTAGGACTGATGCTTTCCAGTTATGTCCTTTTCTTCTTTATGATTTTCTTAATCTCAGAACAATTTAAACTGTTTTGTGGACTTCCTAAAATATCAGCATAGGGTAAGCAGCTGTACGGTCAACAGGTCTTGCTATAATGGCTAACTAGACAAGGACTAAGTGCTGCAGTCCTTTCACATTTAAAACTCCTGTTGACCCCGACGAACCATAAGGAGATAGTCGGTTTTAACTGTCTTCACCTCAAAAAGGGTATTCACTGGGCAAAGAGGACTAGAGACAAAATTCCTTCACTTTAGGAACAGCTAGGAAAAGTATACCTTAATTTGCACTTGCAAGTCTTCCAGTGCTTCAGGTATTTTTCATACCAGCTGCTGAGTTTTGAGTGCCTTTACTTTCAGGGTATTTTAAAGTTAATTCCTTTTTTAAGAAATGACACTATTATGCTGTATTTTTGCTCTCCCTTCTTAGCGGAGATTTACAGTCTGAACTCCAGAATAAGAGCTGCTTTTGGTCTGGGGGGATGATGGTTCTTAGTTTTGAAAAGTCTCAAGATTTTATCTTGAGTTTCAATATTTGCTTCTTCCTTTATAACTGCCATTCTTGGACATGAATGAACCCATGACCGTTTTAAGCTTCTTTTTCTTTAAGTGTGTTTCTACACCTCACATTTGTAACATCTGAAAATACAAACACAAATTTGATAAAAGGTTAGAAGTTTAAAAAGTCCACCTTATTTTTTCTGGAACTTAAGATTTTTAAGCCAGTCTCATTATTTTTGATGCCTGTAGGATGCCAGTTTTAGGGTTAGCAAAACTATATGTTTCAACATGAGTTTGAAATCAAGGGACTTAACAGAGCCTTAAAGAACAGCTGACAAAAAAAAAAAAAAAAAAGAAAAGAAAAAACAAACAGACTTTTAAAATGTGTTTGTAAATCAGTTATTCTTTAACAGGGACAAAATTATGATCCTTATTTTTCATTTTCAACGACTTCCATATCATATTTGCTGAGTTTACAGGTCAAAAATCTGTTTTTTCCAGCTGCCAACCTGCAGCTTCCACCTGAGATTTGAAAGTAAAAAATATTCATTCTGCCTCATAGGTCATTGCTGGTAATAAAGATTCTGCAATAGGAAATTAGCTGACAATTTTGTTGATGATGTGCAAAACAGAATAGAAGCCAGCTCACCCTCCCAGAGCTCCATGGCTCTGCAGTGCTAACAATAGTAAAAACAGGCTTTTGGTCCGAAAAGTAAGGAGCTCTAATTCCAGGGTACGCAGGGAACAGCTCTGTTGAGTAAGAGTGTGTGCCTTAACGTAGCAACTTTGCTGCCAGTAACTCTGCTTTAAGCCAGCAGCACTCAGCGCTGCGTTCCAGCGGCAGGCAGCTGGCTCTGCCTGCCCACAGAGGTGTACCGCCAGCCCCCTGCATCACCAGGCTGAGCTCTTCTCTGCTGGACGAAAAGGGAAAAAGAGAGCTACCAGGTTTTGGGTGGTAAGGTCCTTCAAATGGAAATGCCAGCGGAGACAAGATGTGCTCTGCTCAGTTGGAATTAGGCACTGGAGCAAACAGGACTCGACTCTCTTGGGTGGCTGCATGACAGCGGGGATTATCTCCATCATGAATGGGAGCTGGTATTTTTCTTTCTTTCTGTCCCTAATAAAGAAACTACAGTCACTTTAAGAAAGATGTATTCCTTGGCCCGGGATTATTTTTCTTAAGTAATCTTCACATAAAACTTCATCTGTATCAAAGAATCTTCAGAGATTTTAAAGTGGTTGTGGCTCTGTCTGTTATTCCTCCCCACAGGAAAGGGAGAATGTGAACAGGGACTACAAGTCTAAGTTTGTTCACAGTCTGTTCCTTGGGAAGAGCAACTACATGCATGAGCTGCTTGCAACCCCTTACAAGGTTAAAATCTTGCCTGTGGCAAGGATTAGTTTAGTGAAAATGCATAAATAACATGGGTTTGTCTGCAATGATACATTCAGGTGTCTGACTCAGTATTATTACCAAGAATAATTAACTCAGCAACGGGGAAAACACACACGTACACAAATGAGGTGCTGATATTCATGAGATAAATTTCATTTATCATGAACTGTCTCACCTGCCTTCTGCTCTGTATGCCATCTAGGCCACTGAGACTAACGTGAAGCAGCCTGAAATACATTAAGAACCAAATAACCAAAAATACAAATTGCCAGATAAAGGTTTCTTTTCCTCTTCAGAGGTGGAACAAGCATAGGTCTTGGATAAAGGGTATTTAGTGTTGCATCTGGGATAGATTCCAGGGGGGGGAACAGTGCAGGAGAGGGAGGGCTCTAGAGAGAGCAGAATGCAAAATTATGGCATTATGAAACATGGAACAGCTATTTTGGGGTCATTTTAGAGGATTCTTAAATCATAAAATGTTCTCTACTAGGTTGTCTAATTCAACGCATGCAAAATCAGTAGCCTGATTTTAGAAGAGAGTGAAAATATATTCAGAATAAAATAATATTTAAGATTCAGATGCAGGGTTCTTCAGGACTATATTGTTACCCCCAGCATTTTGGAACTAGTTTCATTGGCAAACCCAGTAAAAAATCACAGATGTCTGTCACTGAAGGAAATTAACTTTATCCAGTTTGTTTCTTCCCACAAAAGTAGACAACCGTATCATTCCTTTTGGACATTTGCCAAATCCTTTTGGATAATCGGATAGAGATGCCTTGGAGTTGTAAACAGTTGTATTTCTGCTGTGAACCTACAGTAGCTCTGTTTTGGGTTTTTTTCACTGGGAACCTTGCTTGAGAAATGCCTGCTCTGTGGATTTTATCTTCTCCTTCCTGGTAGGATTCTGAATACAGTTTCATTCTGTGCTAGCTGACAATGTAATGAAGCTATCTGAAGTGACATTACTGGCCACAGGAGGATTGCTGGAGAGATTAGGACACGTATTGCCCTCAAATATCTGCTGAGCAAAGTAGGCTGAAGCAGGAGGAGGCCTTCTCGTTGCACCAGGCAAGAAGAGACAGTGGCATGGTGCAGCACTTCTTATCAAATAGGATGAAAATGAGGAACCCCTCTCTGCTTTCAGCAGAGGAAAGGAAAACCTTTGCTTCACTTCTGAAAATATGTATGGAAGGGAATAAAAAGACTAGTGGATGTGCATCTCCTGTTACAGAGCTGCAGCCCTGAATCAGGCAACACTCTTTAGACGTCAGATGACAACACTGGGAATTTTGCTCTAGTAAGGCTACAGAATTTGGCCCATTAAAAATGACTAGATTATCCTTCAATTTTCAATCAGCTTTTCCAAGCCAAATTCTTTTTCTTGTTTACATTCACGTAAATCCATAGAGGAAGTAAGATGAAGTCATTAGTCCCTAGGTTACAGTGTTGTAAAATTGTGTTTTTCTAAATTCCATGACTCAGCTTTTAGGGACTTGTTTTGTTATCGTTTTAGCAAACATCCTGAATCCCAGGAAAGTTCATCACCTGGCAGACGTTTTTTCTAAAGGAGTTTAATACTGAAAAGGAATCAAAAACCTCTTAGGAGGTTTTACTTGGGACTGCAAATATTGTGGAGGCACAAGTTTTGCCAAGTGGTTAGCTGGAGGCCAAATTTTGCAAATCCTAAAATCACGTGAGTACTCCTTTCTACTTGAAAAAGACTCACAATTTGAAGGACTGCTCATGTGAATAGCAATCTGCAGGATTTGGCCTTTTCTGGCAAGGCTGAAATCATGGCTTTGCTGTATGTAGTTAACCTGCATTTTTTTTAAAGGGATCCCATCAGGAAAGTGGAAACAGATTTTTCTTAACTAAGTGCTTACAGTTGAATTTAAAAATGCTGCCCTTGTCAGAGGTTAAACTGTTCCCTGCCTCACTCTTATAAGCATTTTAAACTATCTGCATTAAATACTGTAAATAGGAAGTACAAGGAATGAGGGTACAATCTAAGCACAAGAAAATGTAAAACAAAAGGGCAGTTTCGTTGTCCTTATTAAAACACATAAAAAGTCCATCCAGCTGCTTGTGTTTAACCAATAAAAAGTATGGTTTCACACCGAAAGAACAATTTATTCTGTGAATTATAACATTTAGAAGGCCTTATTAACAATGGCGAGCACTTACACACATGAGCAAAGTCAATGACTGTATGCACATGCTTAAGTACTTACTAATGCAAATAATGCTGCAAAAGTGGGGTAAAAAGTATATAGAATAACTGGGCATGGTTCTGGTTAGAAGTTAATCCAAGAAAAGCCCAAAGATCTGAACCACTGCAGTAAAATAAATGGGGCTGTTTATAAATAGAAGTGGCTTTCAAAAAACTAAGCCCAATTCCTAATTTCTATAGCATCCCTTTCTGTCTTGTTGGACAGGATTAAAAATTTTGCAGCTTAGACCTATCTCTATTGCTTACTTTCTCGAAGGTCTTGGCTTGTTTTCTGTGTGGAGAGAGTTGGAACGTTTTCCCTTGAGGGTGTAGCTAGAAATGTTTATATACACATCACTGAACCTATTGTGCCTCCTGTCCACCCTCTCTCAATGTCAATATACTCTACATAACATGATCAGTAATGCAGTGGTGTAATTAGCTACAGAAATCTAACTGTGTGTTAATAAAAGGCCTAAGGAAAACAAAAATCTGTCTTCCAGCAGGAGTGCCTGTCTAAACATTTGTTTGAACCTCCCAGGCTTTACATAAAAATATAGTGCATCTCTTCCCTAACAACACCTATAAATAAATGGACACTGACTTCAGTCAATTTTTACTTTTTAAAAATTACTCACTGGCTTATTATTCTGCTTTTCTTCTACTTATTTTGTTTTTTCTACCTTTCTCTACCTTGCCCCACAGTTTCCTTTAGTTTCTTACCACTGTTATAGATTTCCTGTACAAATTTTGTTGTATTTCCTTTTCCCTACTAATTTTCTCCTTTTATATTCTAATTTTTTACTCTATTTTCAGTTTGCATGTCACTTCATTTCCTCTATGCAGCAAGTTCTTCTGATTCTATATTCTGCTTTTCTTTTGTTCCACTTTTTGTAGTGTCTCTCCTGACTGTCCTGGCTCTGTTTTATTCACCTCCACATCCTTCTTCTCCCTGGCTCTCTAATCCCCTTTTCTAGCTGGTGCTCCCCTTCACTGCACCCTTTATGTTTATATCCCACCTGTACTTGGAAATCCTGACTGAATGGTATGGAAATATCTCAGGCAAGCCCAGGAGGGAAGTTGCTTTTATCGTGTTTCCCTGCAAAAGTGTGAAGACAATCAACTGCATGAGGAATGGCAGAGAATTTCCCTTAACATGGCAAAATCTGTGAAATTTTAAGAGATGGGAATCTTTTTGGGTAAGTAAATGGGGCAGTTTGAACACCAGCCAGCCACAGTGATGCATAGGTAACAGCTAGAAAAAGCTACTTTTTGAGGGGGCTTGTCAAGGCAATGAAGAAGAATTTTTGTCCAAATTTTAAAAAAGACAAAATCATGAGAGAGGTAGCAAGCAACTGGGACTGACTGTAAGCACTTTTCTGTCTCTGCAGTGCATTTTACACCAATGTAATAACCCCCAAGCAGAAAATCCTCACCCTAGAAAATTCCAGCTTACCAAAAGCAATTTTAAAAATTGACTCTATGTTCTTTGTATTTCTTCAATGTCTTCACACTATTTCTTCCCTTTTAACTTTCTTATCTTTTTCTCTTTTAAGATGTTTCCTCTTACAATATACAACAGTTTGTTTCCCTTGCTTTTCTCTTCTGCCTTTTGTGTGTTGTCCCTCCCTGGGATCCCTCTCTGGATCACTCCTATTGCTATTTCTCCTTCCTGTGTTCTTCAGTCTGACTCTTTGTGTGCTCTCTTTGTGTTAATCTTCTAACCCAGATGTTTCATCATACTTTCAACACCGTAGAGGTCTTCTATGCTAGCTTCTTCCCACGCTACAAATTATATATTTATGCTCTGCTGGCATAGCCGCAGAAACTGCCTCTCTCTCTCCTTCTTTCACTTGCATGCACTCTCATTCTCTCCTATGCACATACATTGCACCAGCACTTCAAAACTAAAACAAGTATGTAGATACATGAAGATTCCCCCCAATATGTGTTTGTACATGCAGGCTCCACAAATCTATTCAAACCCTGTTTACAGGCTCTATGCCAGACCCAATTTATGTGGGAATTGTAATACAACCTTCTACTGAAACACATGTTCAACCTCTCTTCAGCACATGTACCCCACTTTCTTCTAGATCATTTTTCACATGTGCACAGAACCTCTTTGTCACGTCTTTTCTCCTTTCCTGATTGATCTATCCTCAGATGACTTTTTAAAATAAAGAGGTTCAGGGTTTGAGTGATGAGGTATCAGCTAGACTGAAAGTAGTTCGGCAAGTGTTGTGGCGGACAGGTTTGCTCCTTTAGTTTGGAAAAACTCTCCTGGTTTTTCTCAGGAGAGGGGTTTTAGTTTTTTATTCCTGAAAGGAACAAGGAACATCTTTGTTTTGAAAAGTAGGATTTTGGTAGCAGATTGCTGAGCAACTGGCCTGGACCAGTATCCTTACTTGACCTTGGGAGAAAGCTCATTTGACTTTGCAGAGGACAGTATTTATAGCACGCTTTTGTCACACTTGGTTTTAGGCTTTTGTGCTTGCCCTCAGGCATGTCAGAGGAGAAACTAAAAACTAAGATAAGAGCAGTTTCATGACAGAAGTGAAGTTCCTCAAAGCAGTGCAAGGAGGGACAACCATAACGGTCAATTCTTATGCGACTAATGACTGAGGTGTAAATGGTACAATGTTACCAGCCCCTCTCGGGACTGGCTAAGTGGCACAGAAAGGCTCAAAGACTCTACAAAGAGCCTGATTTTATCAGGACTTGAGGAAAAATACTTTACAACTTTTCTCCAGGTAACCTCCCCTCCTCTTGCCCACCCATCTAAGGACAATACAGAGATATGCCTTCCAGCCTTTGTACTGGAACAGTTTTTTGCAGTCTACCTAATGTACTGAAGGTCAGCAGAGCACTCTCAGCATTGCAGCTACCTTTCCAATCTACATCGCATGAGAAGGAAAGGCAAGCACTCACAGAGGTCGTGGTGCAGTCCGGCTGGGCCCTTAGTCTACGTGACCGGTGAGCCAGAGCTTCAGCATATGGCACACATCAGCTACTCAGTGAAGATACAGAGGAAGTGTTTCAAAGTGTACTTTGCCAACAGCCCTTCAGAATTGTGACTCTTGGCCTCTGTAATGTTCCCCTTGCCAACACCCTCTTGGCTCCCATGAGACTTTCCCTTGTTGATCACTGATGCGCTTAAAAGCAGAGTCTTGACTAAAGTTTATTGGACCTGTCTGTTGCCCTGTGTTTTCTCTGTTCAGTGCCTCCACCACACAGCAAAACTGTGTGATCCAATCCACACGTGCTGCCTTCAGCCCTCAAGCTGTTCTCAGGCTCTCCAGTCAACCTAATACCAACCTAGCTTACTCCTCAGCTTCATCGGGAAATTTTTACAAGAAAAAAGGAGATTAAGCTCTTCAGTCTGCATTTAGATATCCTGGTATGTGTGTGTTTGGTGTACCCCAGGGTTTTGGTTCCTCAGGTTAAAACTGGGAATCTGGTTAAAACACAAGGCAACTCTCTTCTGGACAGGGTGCCTAAGTTTCTTTCTGATGGAAATGGAGGTACAATGGAGCTGAGGAGGAAAGTGATATGTAGTGAGAGCCCAACTTAATATGGGGTTCCTGTGCAGATATATGTTGCTTGCTTAATTTCAGGAACTCCAAAATGTTTCCAGGGCCATCAGTTTAGAGGTAACCTTAGCTCATCCTGCCAGCCAGGGAAGCTGTCACTGCCCATCAGCAAGTAATGTTGAAAAACTTGCACCTTACTTATGCCCCAGGAACGTCAGAGTGTTTTCTGTCTTACAAGTAAAGCAGGAGTAGGAAGTAGGATAGACTTGGACAGCAAGTCTGAGAGCCAGTGCTTGTCTTACAGCCAACCTATGGTCAGTCTTTGGTAGCAATTGGACTAAACAGTCAATTAAATGTTTGTATCATTTCAGAATGAAATATCAGCCACGTTCTAAGCATCTAGTTATTATTTGCATAAAATGATGTCACATCCTTTTTACAGTCACCTAATTTCTCTTATGGTAAACAGTTTCTAGGCTAATTCACCTGTATGCTGGTTATGCCACAGAACAGACTCTTATCCGGTGGGTTTTGTTCAGGGCTTGATACTGCTTTGGTTTAAAACCTGCATAGTAGCAGCTTCCTGCTGTATTATGTGTGTGAAAAAGCAGGTACTCACAATGTGCCTGAAGTCTGAACTCACAGAAAGCCCCACAAAAGCATTGTTTATCCTCATGCGTTAAATAATATCCAGGAGCCTAGGACATGTCTACGCTGCTGATGAAGAAACTTCTGCCTGAGCTGGCGTGGGTTGATAAGCAGTAGAAATGTGCCTGAACGAACGAGTTCTGCCTTACGCCATCCTGCTGCCAGACCCTGTCTAGCTCATTTGCACAGCAGTGATCTGTGCCATGCCAGCTTGCTGACGTGGCTCACTGAGAGCTGCGGGATCACTGCTGGGCTCAACGTGGAGACAATGCTAACGAGTATCTGACTCTCAGGGAGTGGTGGTGGACAGGAGAAGGAGATGCAGAAGAGGGAAGGAAGGCTGACTGCTGTCTAATATTTTCCACTACATTCTCATTTTATATTATCATCATCTTATTTACATATATTTTTATTACCTACGTTTATGCTTTTCCATACTATTTTCTTGCCTTTCTCTTAATAGATTATGAGAAAAATCTATTGATATTTCTTCCAAGACTCTTGAATACATGGGAAACCCTTGGTGCAGCTATTGGAGAAAGGTGCTATAGGAAGAAAACAACTTCAGCATGATGCTCCCTTCACACCTATTAGGGAACATATCTCACACCTTTAAATGTAATGCCTATAACCAATAGGCAGGCATATAATATGATGCCATTGAAACAGAACTGAGGCATTGCACTGAAGACAGAAATATTCCATAGCTTTTGTGTCAAGGTCACTCGTACCAACAGGATAAAAACATGCGCTGGGAAGACTGTGTTGCGATACAGTTGCGTGTGTATGTTTAAGGGCAAAAAGTCATAAACAACTTTAAACAAAAGCTTCTGACACTGCAAAACTAGACTACTTCTGTATATACAGAATTAATTTTTAGCCAGAGCAGTCCTGCAGCATGAAAACAGAGAAAATGAGCAAGAACTACTCTGACAGAAAATCCAGTTATATACCATTTTTAACCAGGGATAAAAAAAAAGCAAGCTTCTGCCCAATGTATGTGTGAAGTGGATAGTTTTCCTTTTTTATATTCTTATACAGCTGGTTTCAAGGCAGGGATTTGGAAAATATCTGAAAACAAACTTTGCAAGACAAAGATTTACAAGTGCTTGTGTCTAGCTTTCTGATAGGGTAGCCAGACATCAGGGAAAAACTTTGCTTGCCTCTCAAGAATATTGGAGCTATCAAGATGAATCAGGCATAGAAGATAGTGTATGTAAGGGCAGCTGGATGACTGAAAATAGAAAATCTTGAGAATAAAGCAGAGCCATTTTGGAAGAGAATTCTGTATCTGGAGAGCCAGAGGCATAGCAAACTGGCCAAACTATATCAAGGGTATCCAGGAACCTGGTGAGCAGATGTGAGACATGGGGAAATGTGGTCCAAACAGCAAAAGAGACTATGAAAAACTGCAGCATCCCTAGCAGGCCTTGGAGCATAGTAGGAATGGACCTTTTGAGAAAATGCACCACAAGAAGTAACAACTTTGACCTAGAAGTTACTTACACAGTAAATATTCATACATGTCTTGCAAATGCAGATGCAAAGTTAAAGCACTGTCACAGCTGAGTGTAAGCTTAGCCCATATTACTTTGTTTTCATACTGCATGTTGTGAATTGAGACTGTTTCCCAACTGAGAAACAGTAACTTCACTCAGAAGTGTGTTAACTTGGGTGCTTGCATCACCTGAACACAGTATGAGACTGTATCTCTGCAAAAAGCAAAGAAAATATATAGTCAGCCATTCCTGAATAAAGAAATACATGTACCAAGAGCCTGAACAGCATCTTGAGGCTCCACACAAAGTCGTCTGCATATTTCTGCACCCATAGCCACAGCACTACTGTCACTAGTGGCGGTGAGAGGATGAGGAAGACCAGTGCATATGAAAAGATGAGAACTCACTACCACCAAAAACCTGACTGCCTTCTAAATGGGAGACCTGTTGTAACTGGGGATCTCCCCAGGACAAACTGTGATCTTGAAAAAACTCAGGGCATTGAAGAAGCAAATTCTTGTTGATATAATACAGCAATGGGGAAGCACGTGTTTCTCCGAGACACTGTTACAACACCAGGACATTGGCATTGCTAGGAAGGATAGTAAAATTTACCTTCACTGAGATGTGATCAGCACTACATTGAGAAACTACAGCCACCTGAAGGACTGACTGCGAGACAGCCTTTTGGCACTATCAGAAGATAAACACTCATTAAACTCCTACAGGGTATATCCAAGACCCTGTGCTACAGCACAGTGTGGAGCAACACTTCTCCAAGCCCTGAGGAAAATATCTGAGATCCCACACATAGTTAAGAAAAGAGAAAGAGAGGGATGAGTGTGTTAAAATATGCATCATGCTAATGACTTTCAAACTTCAAGGGTGTGTAACAGAATGCTAAGCATATAAATTGGCCATGGTATTTGCACTTAATTTTGGTATCTCAAATAAATGCAGTAAATGGGATATTAGTATAAATATATTCCCTATGGTGACATTGTCACAGGGTAATTTGCTGTATAAAACACGTCCATCCTTACCGTGTACTGTTGGCTGATATCAATAATATGTATGAACTGAAGGCCTACCTATGCTGCCACAGTAAACACAATCCCAGTATCAGCAGCGATACCTACATCAGCTTTAATCTAAATATTTCATCCAACAAGAGTGACTATGCACAGCAACAAGGTTTAGCACAAGCTTCTCTAATCTCCCAGGGGTGAGTGGTTGGTTTACGTAGGTGCCCGTGCAAGTCACAAATTACTGATGACATTGTCTGAAGTGGTGTGAGGATGCTTCCTCATTCCCCAACATGAAGCATAAAATGACTTTGAGGAGGTGCTTGATCAGAGAAGACAGCATGCAAGGCTGAAGGAACACTGCCAGGCTATTGAATTGTCTTGACTCTCTCTCTACCCTTGCTTAAAAACTGAATGATCCCAAGCTTTTCCTGTCATCTAGATTTGGAGAAATCTGCCTCCAAGCACCCCTTTGCCTCCCCACGTGCTCCTTCCTTATAATCTCCTGGGACCAGTGATGCTCAGGGAGAGGATGCTTTCTCTCTTCTCTTCCCTTCGCCAGTTGATTTGCTCTGGAGTGGAGCACCTGAAGGTCAACCCTTTTGCTCCACAAAGCACTAAAGCTGTTGCACACAGCCACATACATAGACATATATGAGAGAGTCAGGCAGTGAGGGGAGTTCTTTCCTGCACTCATGCCTAGCTATGTTCAGCCTGGATATAATTTGGTCCCACATAAGGAAGCTAAATCTCTTCCAATATACATTTTTTTTACTTCTAAGTTACTCATAACATTTAAAAATTTGACTTAACTTCTGAATGTTGAAGGTCAGTAACCTGCTGAATGTAACCTCTCAATGAGCACTGCAGCCAAAAGGGATCCAATGGATCCAAGAGCACGTACAAAGAGTGAGGAAGATGATGTGACTGCTACACTTAGCATTGGTAGGACTCATGATGGACTACAGTCCATTCCTGATGTTTACAATCCATAGAGGATGCTAATAGATTACACAGACTATGGAGAAAAGCCATGGCACTCATTAAAGAATCTGAAAACATGTTTTATAGCAATAGACTCGAAGAGTTTAATCTGTTGTTTTAAGAAAGAAGAGGCTGAGATGAGATGATCACAGACCATAAGTATCAATGGCAGGGATATGATTTTGATAAATGAGAGTTAGTCTAGCAGACAAAGGCATAATAAGATTTAATTGCTGGAAGCTGAATCAAGGCAAATTCAAAATAAAAATAAGGCACAAAAATGTAAGGGCAAGAATAGTTATTCCTTGAAACAATTCACTAAGTGTTGCTGTGGGCTCTCCGTCACTGGAAATATTTTAATTGAGATTGGCTGCTTCTCTAAACTTTGTGCTCCAGTTCAAACAGGAATTAGTTCAGGGAAGTCCCATGGCTTGTATTAGAAAAGAGGCCAAGCCAGATGATCACAGTGGTCCCTTCTGACTTCATAATTTATGAGCTCTGATATAATCAGACCCTAGCACAATATAGCCATAGGCAAAAACACTTCCTATTCATCACAGATTATTCTGAGAAATGTTAACATCTTCTCATTATTTCATCAGGATAAATCAGGCATTACAGTTTATGGCTGTATTAAGCTGGTAAAACACAACTGTAGTTTCATGTGTCTTTAACTCATTACCTTAAAAAACCTCAAAACATTTATCCAGCTCATCCTAACTATTCAGCATAAAAAGCATTTAAATCTTGAGAACAATGAGTTCAGGCTCCAATACCGCTGAGTTGTCCTTCAGTAAGAACACAAAACATGTATCCTAATAAATGAGCAACCCTAAAGTAAACCCTGCATCACTATCACCTGGATGTAACTACACCTAATGTCCCCTTGATCTTTGCACAGAACTCTCATTGCGTACACAGCAAGAGCAGTAAATGGCTCTAAGGAGGTAGATACTGTTTCACAAAAAGGTTTAAGACAAACACAGACAGCAGAGAAGTGCTGATTTAGTAACAGAATATTTTACAGCAAAGAAGGTCACAAATTGGCAGCATTAAAGGTTTTATTTTGGTTACTTGACAAGTGCGAATAAATGCTGTACAGAACAGGTAGTCAAGTGCCAGCAATATTTTTCTTTTGAAAATGTTATCTTCGCTTAGATCTTCTTCAGTAGAATATCATCAGTCAATCATAAAGCTGGCTGTTCCAGCCAAATACTTTTACCATTACACAATCCTGTGTGAATACTGGGTTCACGCAGTGGAGACATAATCCTGCAAACCCTGAAGAAGATAATGTTTTCTAATCCAAAAAGAGCCCATTTCCCCTTTATAGATTAGGAAATGAATCTCTTCAGAAAGTGGCTTTTAAAACAAGCCCAATTCCTATTCGAAATAGATTGGCTTAACTAAATTTACAGAGTTGGACCTTCCATTATTAGGCAGAAAGACAGACAAACAGCTTATCTCCAGCGTGTTTTTCATGCACAATGAAGGCAGTATCTTGTGATCAGATTCACAGAACACATCTTTTTAACTAATGTACAATTTTTAGAAATCAGATAGCTAAGAGCAAGCAATGGACTTAACAGTGATTTTAAGCAGAAAATAGAAAGAAAATTGTTGGAATACCACATAGCCAGTTGTGTCACATTAGCCACTGATTCACACCAGCTGAGTTTACCTGGACTGTCCAGATCAGACTGTTTGTTGCTTATCTATTTAAAGTTCATGAGTTCTCTTTAAAAATTAAAATTATATTTTTCATAGTCATAACAAAAGAAATTTCGAAAGAGCTGTGGAGTCTCATCAATCACCTTTTCTTCAGAGCTAGATTGTATTTTAAGTGACGGTAAGTAGATGTCACATAATGTTGCCACAAAACATTTACATGCTTATCATCAGCAATACAGGCGATTAAAAAAGCAAGTGGATTGACTTAATGAGCTGACAAGCAGCAACTTGTGGATGAAGTTTAAGTATGCTACAGAATTACCAGCAAGGCTCAAAATGGATAGTATCTTCTTTGGTTTTGTTTTTCAGTTGTCCTGACTGCATCTCTACAGTCACATCCTCCAAATCTTAATCTTCTTCTGGCTGCCTATGACACTTTCCCACTGCCCTCTCCTCTAGACATCCTTGTTCCATTCCTGACATTGTGTCTTCTGTGGTTTGTCTTTTTCATTAGGTTGAATTACTTTTCCCTCTCACTGTACATTTACCTAATTTATACTACTTGAATTCAGCTTAAAACCACTGAAAGCAAGGTCAACATTTTATCCTATTCTTCATAGCACACAAATGTCATGACTTGAGTTGTACCTTCTTATTTTTCGTCCCCAAACTGGTACTTAGACAAAGAAAATGTACAGTAAATATATTACCAATAGATGTAATGTAATAATTTGAGCACAAGAAGATTAGATTAATGGTTTTGATATGGGCATTGCCTTTTGGGAAAGAAGTTGTGTTTGCGGTACAGCTTTTGATTGCCAAAGATGCATGGATTGACCTGCATACACCAACTAACAATCATGTTGTTATGCACTATCAGAATGAAAAAAAAATCTATTGGCTGAGAAAAGAAATGAAAGACTATTCATTTCAGTCGCAAGAAAGAAGTAGCAAAGCAACCTAAATGAAAGCAAAACCCCTGAAAAGAGTATTGCATCTCTGAGAAGATGAAAGGGGGGTGTCAGTGATATCTTATGATTTATAATAGCTTTGCAGTTGCAGGCTGTGATGTGTGAATGTGATGTGTTTTCCTAATAAGAGGAATAAGTGCTCTGAGTTGATCCTTAAATAAATGTATAAAGTGCTGAAAAGCACGAGCACAGAGTATGGCTTGAGAAGTGTAAATACAGATATGAAATGACTGCTCTTGAGTGCAAGAGGCTGGGTGATAGAACAATGAGAATGAAAGAATAAAGCGTTTACTGTCTAGTGAGAAGAAAACGAACATACTGTCTTCAATTCTACACTCCCTCTTTCTTTCTTCCTTTTATCATCTTGCCAAAATTGTTTGCTTTTGAAAAATAATGAAGATTTTTTTTAAATAACAACCCTCCTTATACCTTAATATGTTGCTTCATTTCTTCAAAGTGCTCAGCAAACATTGCTAAGTCTTCCTAACAACATAATACTAAAATATTACTATGAGATAGAGAAACTGAACCCTGGAGATGAAATGACTCAGCTGGGGTCCTGTATTTAAAGCTTCTAAGTGATACTGTTGCACAAATAAGGATTATATTAATAAACAATGCCGTTAAATAGCTGATAGTGGAATCAAAGGTGGAACACAGGATTCCCTGCTGCTTCTTCTAACATTGTGGACCGCACAGCCTGCCTGTAGAAATCCATTTAATAGTATTCTTCTTCTTCAGTATGTTCTTACTTTGCTGTATGAGCCTCTTATCAATGAGTAATCGATTCCTGAGCTATCAGTTTAATAAGTTACACATTATGCCTCACTTGCACATTTTATCAAATGGGATCTATGATCCGTTCTAAACACCTTATGCGCTTGGAGTATGTTGGGAATGCAGTGTGACCTGGAGAGATCCAAATACTGCTGGATGCTCCATGACTGCAGCAAACGAACATGATGGTCTCCACAACTTTCTGACTAGGAAAATGTCCCTATATCAGAAAAACTGGTTCCACAATTGACAAACCAAACTGAAAGAATGAAGACTGCTAGGTCACTCAGAGTCTCTCACTAATATCAAGGTTCCTTTCATGATCAACCTGAAGCAAACTTAAGGGACAACGTGAGTCCATTTTGCTGTAACTGCCCATGCTTTACTTTTTCTTTAAGGAAAGCTTTTAACCTATGAGCAACTTGCAGAAAAAGCAAATTTACAACACCCTCACTCTCACTTACCCAAATACCTAAGGTTCAGGTTTGGCCCAAGATGTCAGTAATAGGCAAAAATAATACAGTTTGTAAGAGTACATCAGAATAGGACAAATACTATAGAACACCGATAGAATACAGTAGAATGCATAGAGCTATGTATTCCATACTACGGGATAGTAATGTTTTCTGAAAATATGTTCTTCAGCTGGGTCATCCTCATACAGATAATTTCTTCTATAATTGCTTTTTGAACATCTCAGCTTTTTCCAGAAAAATCAATTATTTGTAAAAATGTCTGATAAGAATACTTTTATATGTGACTGCTCTGCACCTTTGATGACTTTACCAAAAATTTAGGCACTCCTGGGCATATAGTTAATAGGAAGCTATGTCTTTCTGCTAACTCACTGAAATACCAAATCCAGCATTCTGGATTTGGAACACTCCCTTGAGGACTTTGTGACCATAAACCAATAAACGGATTACATTCATTCACATGGGTTTTTTCCCATCTGTGACAGATAATGTGGCATGCCACAACTAAGGTAAAATGGGATGGTCAAAATGCAGTTTCTTTCATGCCGTACAATTCATCAAGAAGCATCAAGATAGATGCCAAGACTTTCAAAATCTTGAATCAAATGCAGAGGCTGAACCCCAGAGGTTTAAATAAGGACACTGACATTTTTGAATATCTGGATGGGGACATCACTGTAACAGAGCAGGAATACTCACAGCCCAGCTGCAAATGGGTAAAAATTGCACTGAAAGCAATCAGCTTGGGAGTATGAGGCAAGAACTCCCACAGTTTTCTTTCCTCCTCCCCCAGTCAGCAATAAAAATCCCACAGAACAGAAAAAGTTCCTTTTAGTTTGGATTTTAGATGTTAAAAAATAGGTATGTCACTTTTATACAGTGTCTGATGTATTAAGTCTCAAATAACACAAGAATTCTTATATAACCCGGTAATCAGTGGACTCAATTGTTTATAATATGCCAACAGTAAATGCAGGAGGAATTTATAATCATATTTTCATGGGGAGTAAGCCAAAACCCCTTCTGCAACTCAAACAAACTGCTTCACTTTTTCATTTTGGACAGGTTTAAAACACAAAGAGATATGACAACATGTCAGATAAATTTCTCTTGTGGCATTTTCCCCATAGGGGTGACGCAAAGAGAAGTCAGAAGATTAGCTTGTTATGTCCAGTGTGTATTTTATGGTTACTATACAGGTGGATGGTTACAATACTCTGATGACAAAATCTCTACAGAAAAAAAATTATCAAAAGTTACTTCACTAGCTACATTTTTCTATTCTTCTTGTCAATTCTCCACTTTTTTTTCCTCTTCTCAAAATGTTCTTTTCTTTCTCAACATATCTCTCCAGTAGACTTTGGTTTTTTTCTTTCTTTCCTGCCTCTTTTGGACTCCGTCAACAATGGAAATTAAGTGGGGTTGACTGAATTGGTTCGGACACAATAGAAATACAGTTCCAGTGCCTGGAACTTAAAGACAGATTTCTCCTGACTGATGTCTGCTAGTCCTTGCTGTTTTGAGACAGTATTTTAATATTATTCCTCAGATGTTTCTTCTTCAAATGAAACCATTCTCCCATTCTCAGTAGGTAAAGAGACAATACCTTCCTCATTTCCTTGCTGTTGGCCATCAGCTGTTTTTCTCGTAGGCTCCCCTCCTTCACCCACTCCCATATCTAGACTGAAGTTTCTCTTAGAAGAGATTTTACCTAGGAATGTGCTTGAGCACCCCAAAAGCCAGTCCATGCCTCTCTAAATGTCCCTGCGCCAGCAGGACAGTGTTCATGCATTGCCTTGTCTGCACTAGGATTTATAACATGGTAGCATTGCAAAAACAGATGTCTCCTCTTCCTTTCAGCCAGGGTCATTTTTAGACACAAGCTGCCCTGGGGCTCACAGGGAGAGGAAAGCAGCCCTCCCTGGAGCCAAACGAGGCACTTCGCCAGGGGAGTAGGACAGGAGCAGAGGGGATGTCCCTCAGGCACACACGCGCTGACTGGAGCAGTGAGGTAGGGGAGAGCGGGGGACGACGGCAGGAAAGGCTTTTTGTCAAGGTGCAGCAGTCTAGCTAAGGAAATGTGAAAGACTGCATGGTGACCCATCTACTTGCAGCCTGGTGGGCCTTTTTGGGGGTCCTCTGCTCGGTATGGTCCCCTGATACCTTCCTGATTTACTTGTGAGCCCTCAACCCTCACACTCTTGCCCTTTTCTGCATTTGCTCCTCATAGTTGATTTCTTTTTGTTAGTCCTTTCTCCTCCAGGGAGGTCTTGACACTTTGGTTAGCCCATTAATGCCCTAACCAGGCCTGAGCCGAGACTAACAAAAGCTTCCCTGCTCTCCCATTCATTTCTACTCAGAAGGAAGGGAAAAAGCGTTGACACCCCGGGGAGGGAGACGGTGGAAACAGCGATCAGACCAAGGCATAGCTATAATTTCAGCCTGTGAATGTGGGTTGTAATGGAGAAAATTAAGATGCTGTTTTTCCCAAGCCCTGCAGGCAGGCCAGTCTGGGGACACATTGGAGAATGTTCTCTTCACATGGAAACATTTCAGAGATTCCTACCGACACTGATTCCTCTCCCAAAGTTGAAACCCTACTCTGGCTCAACACCTTTGTTTATGCTATAGCTTTAAAGGCCAAGATCTCAGCTCAAAGTGATGCAAAACTGCCAGTTTTTTCCTTGGTTTAGGGCAAAGCAACCCTTTCTGCACTTGGGCAAAGGAGCTTGTCTTCAGTGATGAGGCTAAGATATTTGTGCTCGAAACATTCTTGGTAATACAACTTCAAGATGCTTGGCACAGCTGAACTCCCGTGAAAGAATCTGATGCAAGAAAACAGACAAAAGCTGCAACGTGGTTGAAGGGAATTGCAGAGACTGGATTGAGGACAGGATTTGGCCTCTACCACTGAACATTCATGAGGCCAAACATGATATGGAAACTGTTTCAGTAAAGTATACTCCACAGAATCAACATGCCAGGAAGCCTGAACAGCTTCATTTATCACTGTTCCACTGCTGGTGCTTGTCTTTACACAGGGTTGTAACTTTTTCCATTAAATCCCATGTCTGACTCTCAGTCCCTATTGATTTCTAAGGATGCAGAAAGATGTTTATAACCAAATCTGTGTATGATTCCTTTTTTAAAAGAGGTACATCCTTAAAATCCTTCTGACCAAGAACATAAGAGTTTGGATGTTGTTCTGAAGCCATTGAGAGTAAATGGAAAATTAATTGCTACAGATATGTGTGGTGAACAGGAATACTAAACATGAAAAATACTGTCTTTAGTATAGAAGAGTGTCTGTGGTGGTACCCGAGCTTTACAAATATGGAGAGAACTATGGAAAACTTGAGACTCTTTGATATCACAGAACAAAATTAGTCAAGGATGTAGCTGTTTTTTCACTCTCCATCTCCATCTGATTCCTTTATCTTAGTGTTCCCACAATGTTTCTTTGAAGTAGCCCAAATGCCACTAGCTAGAAGAGCATTCCACCATATTTTTCCCACAAATTTGTTGAAGGTTGTTCAAAAAAAGATTTCACACATATACACTTATTTTCACACGGAAATCTTTAACTCATGAAATTAAGAGAACTCTTTGGTCTCATATCCAGTATTTATCCTGGTTACACACTTTTAAAGAGATGACGCTGATTTGTGCCACTAAACAAAGAGCACATTAGTATTGCAAGCAGTCATTTTCCATCCAGCTTAGCTTTCTTTGGAATGTAACTGTCAATTTTTCCTTTTTCAGACCCTGAAGGAAGTATCCACATTTATTCAAAATAAAGAATCCAAACTCTTGGACTCCTCAGAGCAAAATAAGCCAGAAGGTGGAGTTGCAACTGTAATTATGATCTCTTTAGTGCCTGAGGACAATGTCTTTAGTTAACTAGATGCATTCCACTGCTACTAATGCAGTCTGTTCATGTTTAAAAATGTTTGTTTTGTCCTATCTAGTCATAGTTTTCAATGTTATTGACAAATACAAGCAATGTGTGCATCTAATAAATGTATGAAAAGAATCACTGAAAACATCCCTTTCTTATTGGCCCAACATCAAGTTCAAAGAATCTGTTTCATAAACTATTAGCTATTCTCTTATTTGATGTAAATGTGATAAATGTAATGCTTATCACACCCTACTAATAGTTTTTAAATTGTTTTAGATTAGTGTATATGTACATAAAATGGAATTAATTTGACCAATTTTTCATATGAAAATAGACAAATTACAGAGATCAGGGAATTGTAGAGATCAGAGAAAAAGTGAACCTTTGTGCACTTTAGGTTATAAGCAGTTTGTCCTTGGAAGAAAGTATGGAAACACTGCAAAACTACAATTCCATGAGAATATTTTTCTTCCATCAGCTCTCTGCTTTTTGTGCACTGGGTTCTAATGAGACACTTCTTTAGCTTCACTTGTAATTAAAACTATTCTAATGTTCTTTGCTACAAGTAAATATTACTCAAGATGGAAAAGAGCTTTAAGACTCTGAGCTGAGAAATACAGTGCAGTGTAACTGTTCCTCCCCATAGCCTCCACGTTTTAAGTTTGAAATGCTTGGGGAATTTTTTTCATAGGAGGAAAAATCTCTTTCTGACATTATACACTGGACCTTCCAATCAAAATGTGATTAGCAGAGCTGAAGAGTGACTGGCTCAATACTGTAAAAATTAGCACTTGTTTGAAATGTGAGAACATTGTCTTGTTGCAGGCATTCAGAAATGATACTTAACTGTCAAGATTTTTTGCCATCATTTATTTATTTTCCTTTAACAAAAGTTCACGCCACAGATCTGAGATAAGCTGTGCTGTTGTAAAACCAGTGTGAAAGTTTGCCTACAATAAAGGAGCTGAGAACTGTAAATTATTTAGATAGCTATGAAACAATTTTGTAATTCTTTTATACTACAAGTTACTCAGCTGTTCCAAAGTGTCGAAAGCTCTGTGTGTGTGTGCGTGCATGTGTGTGCACGTGTGTGCGTGTGCAGGTGAGGGTTGTATCTATATGGAATTTCCATGGCAGTGGATTTTTTTATCTACAGTCACATACCTCAGAAAAGCTAATGCAGGTGTCTGTCCTTCGAGCTAAATGAAAAGATCAATTTAGTCCCTTCAGGAGTAGGAGGCCGGAGACAACGGAAGATGCCACCTGAATCGTGCCAGAGCCCGATCAGAAGTAGGCTGAGCTCGACCAGAATCCACTGTGGCATGTGGAGGTTAGGAAGCCAGCTGGTTAGATGGGGGAGGTGGGGTGCGTGTGCGTGTCTCACTGTCCATAAGAAACAGCAGCCAGAGAAGCAGTCCTGTGAGGGGCCCAAACCGAAGCAGCATGGCTCTACGGGGAACACACTACCCTACAGAAGCAAGGTTGGAAACTTTGAGTAAGAAAAGTGCCTGTTGTTTGTTTCTACTGCATTCAGAGAAACAAGATTCTGAGTACATGCTTTGTAAATAAACCAAAGACATTCCTGACTCCTATCATCAATTTCTCCTCCTAATGGAAAAAATCCAGCAAGTTTCCACTCTGTGAATAGGGGCAATAATATAAGCACAAACACAGGGTCAAGTCAAGTGCTATCCTCTCTTATACTGGTACAGTCCCACTCGAATCAGTTCAGGAAAACGGGTCCCTCAACAGAAGAGTCAGAGAGATACTTTCTCTTGCATTTGAACTTTCAGACCCAGAAAACTAAATGTAGAGGGGTCAACTGTGCTCATACCTTTAGCTAGAAAGAAAGTTGCACTTCCAACAAAGTGAGTAGAATTTGATTTCTCTGAAAAGTTTTAATTTATGGACCAGCATTTTTCTAGAATTTGATTTCTCTGAAAAGTTTTAATTTATGGACCAGCATTTTTCTAGTCCTGAATATACAGAGTTAGCTTGCTCAAATACCTCCTTCTTCAACCTTTCCAAATGCAAAACAGTTCTTGTATCGCAGTACCAGGACACTTCATGAGGAGGTGTGAGACCTGATTTTTTTCAGACTCAAATGCTATGACATCCTTTGGATAACAGGATAACAAAGGGTAACGCATCCTTTGGGCACTCAGTTTCTGTAGGGTCAAAAGTATCTTTCCATAAATGCAGGTCTTTGGAAAATACAATTATATATTTTTATATTAAAATATATTATATATTTTATATTATAAATAATATAACTGGGGGGAGAGAAAAAACAGTTTTCCTATACGGCAAGCTTGAATCATACATGGCTCATGAAGACGAAGATTTAGAAAAAGCCCTCAGAATAACTGTAACTGCAGGCCACAGACATCCTTTAGGATTGGAGTTCATTACCATTTGATAATGTAGCCTCCATATCAATGGTATATTATGGTTAAAGACTAGCAGAAGCCTTGAAATTTTCTACCTTCTATTTAAAAGTCACCTTTGAAAAATTACCTTTATTCCCATAAAAACATTGTTTTTGAAGGCTTCTAACTTTTCCTCCTGGGATACTGTAATAAAAAAGTGCACATGGAGTTGAGTGCAGCCACTGACGTAAAAGGCATAACTGTGCAATATGGAGGCAGGATTGTACCAAGTGCATTCACGTGAACAGCCTTGTGCATGCTGATCACATCCTAGAGGAATACAGAGAGGAGAGCGTAGAGGAGATATTTAGGGCTCAACTGAATAGTTTGTCCACAAAGACTTTCACTAATGTAACCTTCTTTTGTACAGAAGAAGTCCTAGTGCAAGAGTAGGGCTCCTGACCCTGCAATAGCACAGGTAAAATAGTTAATCTAGTGATAACTAGACTGTGAGTTGAAAGACAGTCTTGTCAGTCTTATCACATTCTTTATGAAGGACCCACCTCTCAATCAGATTTCTTGCTTGGGGTGTCTTGCAGGAGTAGGGCAGCAGCCAAGAAAGCACAGTAGCCCAAATGGTGTTAAAGAACGGCCGGGAGGGAATCTGTCGGACACTGCCTTTCCAAAGCTGCGGAAGCTGGAAAGACAAAACAGATGTCACCATGTGCTGGAGTGGAAAAGAAGTAACAGCTCTAAGAAGGACAAAGTCTTACAAGACATTTGATCTGTAGTTATAAATGAGAGGGGAACAATAAACCCAAATTTAAAAAATTGAGATTCTAAAGGAAGTTGATTTAAAAGTCCAGAGAAACAACTAGACTAAAGGAGTGACTGTCCTTCCGGTCTTATGACTCCCACAGTCCTGGCTTTGTGGTGGCCCAGATTTGAGAAATGGGAAAGGATGAACTTTTTTATTAGAAAGCAGGCAATGAAAGTGAAAGGCAGGAGATGCACAGCAGGTCTATGTATTGTTGGCACAATAATGACTTCTACATTTCTGTTTCTGGACATGGTGGTCCAGAGATGAACTGTAGAGAAACTGGGGAAGGAAATCAAAGTCAAAACCTGAAAGATCCCTTTGAAAATCAATAAAGGAGCATAAGAAGGACTTTCCAGGGGACTTGTTAAAAATGTGATTACAGAGCTGGGAGAGTCACAAGAAGACAGAGAGAAGACAAGAAACAAGAGGACAGGATTGCAGGAAGATGCTCTAATTGCTGAGAAGACAAGAGAGAAAGCATGAAGTTGGGAAGAGCAGTCCAAAAAGGGTAGGACTCAAGCTAAGGACATGGGGATAGGAGAGGTCTGAAAATACTTCCCAGATACAGACCCCACTTACTCACAGGGAGTTCGTGCAACTGATAAAGTGCAGTTACGTCCCCACCTCAACATCTCCCAGCTAGCCAAGGATTTCTCCCCTCAGCTGGGCAGATAACCACTTCCCAGCAATGGAAGCTCCACTGCCTGCCAGGTGTCCCAGTCTCTCTTCCTCCCACCCCAGCTGCTCCTGGTCCCACTCGCTCCCATGAGCTGGCTCTGATGCTCACTCAGCCCTGCATTAAGCCAACAAAGCAAATAGTTTTCCACCAACTTAGTGTACTATTAAGGAATACTTTAAATAGCAAAGAAAATACATGGAATGACATATGGAGACACTTTCCCAAAGAAGCATTAAAGGGAGTTTAGCACAGTGCTTACTTTCAAGACATATGAGTATCTTTGATGTCTGTAGCCCATCTCTACTACTGCTTGCAGACTCAGAACACCTAATGGAGAGCAGGATGGATATACAGAGGCCAGTGTTTTCTCTGAGCAACAAACTAAAAAGGCTACAATATTTAAAAAATAGGCGATCCATGCAGAAGCATGTTATTTCTGCATACACTAAAAGCTACACAGGTTGAAATGACAAGTTCTCATCACACTGTGAAACACCTTATATATTTAATTGAAACTGCAAATACATCAACCAGATGTATGTGGTCATAGCCATAACACAACAGATCATAAATGTGGAGACAGAAGGTGGGAAGATAGCCCGCTGCCAAGGCAGGTGTGGAAGGACTATGCTAATGAAGAACCAGGTAATATTAATGCTGTATCACAAAAGACAGCAGCACAAGGCAACATCCTATTGCCATAGGACTGCCTGGCAGTCCCTGCAACATCTAGCTGCTGTGGGATCTATGTTAGGCTTTGTACAGCATGCTGATGTAAAAAAAAAAAAAAAAACAAACAAAACCCCGCCCTTCTAAAATCTTAGAAAATGCTTCATCTAGACCGCAAAAAAAAAGGTGTTTGGTCATACATACATAAATTCAGATCGGAGGTGTAGAGCTATATCTTATAAATATGAAATTATTATTAGATTTTATGGGTGTATAATAAGATGTTAACAGTGCAAACTGTTGGTAGTATTAACATGTAACGCTAGTTATTCCCCCAAAAAGGATGAAAGGAATATAATGACAGAAGTGTGTGTGTGAAGGCAGCTACACACTGCAATAATACATTTACATACAGAGAATGGCCAAGACATACAGGGACTCCATTTGCAGAGGACATTATATGTGGAGAAAGGAACAAGAGCTGAGCTTTTCACTCTTGGCTCTGTTTCTGTGTTTGCTCACAGAGCAATTGCTGACTTTAGTCCAGTCTGGCTGGTGCTTACTGTCAGCACTCGCATTTTCAAGCCTTTGCGATATCGTCTGTTCATCACGAGCACAGTAGGATACACACTTGAGCTCGAAAGGACATGGTACACGTGTATCTAGCAGAAGGAGCTATTTATTTGGACAATTAGGTGACACTTGTCACTCAGCTTTCTGCCAAGTGCTTGTGAAGGGCAGGCCGCCAGGGTACACACGCCAAGGGCAGCTCTGTCATTCCTGTGCCAGGCATGGGAGGGCATGGCCATACCGCAGTGCTGCTGACCCAGTTTGTTCAAGTTCAAAGCATTTTTGTGGAGGAGGGAGACACGTGGAAGGTCTGGTCTCCCTGCGTTGCACGGCCCATGCACCTGCGGCTTGTGGGAGCCCTGCCTCCTTCGGCACAGACGACGCAAGGTGTACAGGCCACAGAGAGAAAAGTCCACAAAACCTGTGTGTTAGGAGAGACAGCAGCTGGGGCAAAGCTGAGCGAGGGCTGAGTGCAGAGCCAGGGAAGAAAGCAAAGAACAGAGCTCCCTTTCAGCAGAAATCTCTCTGGAAGGGCCGGCCAGGGATTCTGGACAAAGACGTTGCGTGCTGGTGCTGGTCCCTCCTCAGGTTCGGGAAAGCAGGCTCTGTTTATACTTTGTAAATAAACAGGATTGCACCAGAGAATTATCATTGATCTCGCATCCAAAGGAAACACCCAAAAAGGCCTTAAATGCTGGCTCACCTCTTGGACCAGACTATGACAATACAGCTGGTCCAGTTTCTAACGTCCTGAAACACTTGCAGGAATACTGGTACTAACTGGCAGAGCCAGACACCGTCCCACTCTGTCGGCATGGGAAAGGGGCTGCCCTTTCTACACTAGCCTGGCTCACCCCAAAGGCTCCACACGTGGGGCAAAACTCCCAGGGAAGTGTGCACCAGGGGTCTGAGGGTCTGAGTCAGGGAGTTTGGGGTAGGCCTGCTTGAACTACTCGTCTCTTGTACAGAAATTGTATCATCTACCTCGGATAGCTTTAGTATCACTAATATTTGAACACAACTGGAGCTGTGCTGCCGGGTGAAGGGGCAGGACAGGTTTGCGGTACGATAAATCTCTTTTGAAAAGCTTTACCTGGGAGAGAGAGAGGCTGGATCTCAGGTCTCATCCTGCAGGTACCTCACGCAAGCAGTCCTCAACAGCTTCTCTGGCAGTTGGCTTTTGTCCTTTGATTCAGGCGAGCAGGATTTCACCAGTGATAACCTCATCTTTCTGTGAAGCAAAGCAAGTTAATTAAGTTCACGTCTCTTCTGGTGGGGCTAGAGGTGTAAGTTACTAAATGCAAAGTGATACCTGATAGCAGCTGAGGGCAGAAAAGGCAAAAGTCCTACCTCAGATCCAAACCTCAGACAGAGTGCATGGGCAAAATACAATCACTCATGCTTATCCACTCTCATTGGCACGCCGAACTCTTTGGAAAAATTATGTGGTATCTTTGTCATGAATGACAACAGCTGATTTCACATCTTATCCCAAAAGACTGCGCTAAAGATCCTGAGGAATTTCTTAAGTAACCACATGTGTTGAACTGTTACTTATCTTAATGAAAAAAAGATAGTTACTTAACAGAAGGATATCCAGAGGAGTTCATGCTATGTATTATACAATATGTATCCCCCTGAAAAAGAGACAATCTTAATTTATACAAGCACAAATTTTTCACCTGAAAATACTGTATGTAATTGTTTTAAAACATTTAAAGGAAGTCCTGGCTCCACTGAAGTCAATGGCAAAACTCCCACTGACTTCAAATGGATCAGGACTTAAACCTTTGCCTTTAAGAACATGCCGACTGATTTTTAAATTTTCTTTAAAAAAAAATTCAGAAGAAAAATGTGCTTGTATTTAAAAGTTTTGATGCCAAGTTTTGTCCCAGAGTGAATTACTTCAGCCTTGATATAAATCTATCAAAATAGGTTTAAAAAATGTAAAGATGAACACACCCTTAAAGAATAGCTCTGCTCTCCTCTTCTGCTCAGGTCCATACAAAAGAATTTTGCACAGACAATAATGTGAATAAAGGAGAAAAGATAAAATAACAAGCCAAATAATATCCAACCTTATGGATATAGTTTGCAATTTAGAAATAGGCAACATATTGCAGTCCTAAGTATTTAATAGTAAAAATATTTATTTCCCCAGCTTCAATTTTATTGAGATGCCCAATATTCAGGAAATAAAATTAATCTATTTAAATTACTTTACATCAAGTTAAATCAATTACAGATAGTTAATCTGAATTAAAAAAAAATACCTTTTCCATTTCCTTTAATGTCTTGCATAATACAAGAAACTTGACAGACTAAAGGTCAGTCTATCACTGTACCCTGACTTTGGCAATTTTTAGGAGCATTTGTTTAAGGACAAAGTATAAAGCCAAGACAAGTATAGAACTATCAGGTCAACATCTTCTAAACTGCAATAGATGTTGAGTTCATGAAAAGATTTTATTCTTTCTACAAATTCATTTGAGATTTTCTAAATCTGTTCTGTATCTGACAATATTGTCTCGTGGAGATCAATGAACTAACGGTGTGGTTTGGTATTAGTGTAGATCACATTGAAATTTCTGCTTAAATAAGGTATTTGCATCTTTCCCATAGTAATCTTGATTTGTTTCTAGTAATGTTAATCAAGAAAAATTTCTTCTGTACTTTCACATTTAAGTAGAGAAACAGCTGGTGTCTTTCGACTCCGTCTGAAAATTAACCAAGCTCCTAAACTTGAAATAATACCCAAACTAAACAAGTTATGCAGTTTTCCCAGATGCATTAACATAGCTCATCGATCATTGCAATAATAGTATGACACGGTGACGATACAATTTTGCTATATTAGTTACAGTGATACCAAAGAAAAAAAAAAAAAAAAAGAAAAGGACTCGACACTGCAGAACAGTGTAGAAACAATTTCTCTACTTTCTGATTATGATTAAATCTTGGTGTGCTTTGAAATCCCTAATGTGTAATGCAAACCAGGATTTGGGGTGTTAGGAATGCATCCCCACCCTTCTTCCAAAACGTTCTGTAAATTATCATCTGCAGACCCCAAATCCTTGAGTGGAAGGGGGAAGGAAGGAGAGGGAGGCAGGGAGCTGGAGGGGGGGGTGGAGAGAGAGAGAGAGGAGAGAGAGATTAGAAGCACTTTTCACCTCTTGGTCCCGTCAGTGTGCTCAACGCCGAGAACCGTGCTTCAAATCCAGTGTTATCGTTAGGCCCGATTCAAAGGAAGTGAAATAGTCTACTGAGAAAACAGTGGAAAAAGTAAAGGTCCTGAAGAAGTAAGTGCTGCATGTTGAAACGTATGCATGTCACACCCCATTTGTCTTTCATATTGAAGAATAAAGCAGCCTGTCCCGCAGCAGTTATTATACACCATATTCTTTATTTTAAAAATGCAAGAAATTTGGCACAAAGAACAAAAAATCAACTGATGAAAAGCATTTATGTCATGGTTTAAATTAAGACCTTTGTAATGCAAGAATTACATCAGCAGTGGGCTTAGCTTAATGAAAATAAGACAGTGTTTTTAAAGACCATGAACGAACAAATCCTCTCTGCTTTCTGAAAGAGAGAAAAGGCAGATATAGAAAAACAGATAATTTAAGCTGAAATCAGAGCAAATCACACTTTGCTACCTTTAGGAATTATTGAACTTTTTATTCCACTGACAATTCTGGGTCAACGAAGTCAAGCGAGAAGTTATTTTATATTCACATGTGGATTTTAAACATTTTCAGGGAATATTAGGTATTACAAAGTCTCTTCGATATTCGTTTCTTGAACTTCTGGATAAGATTAATTGAAAATTTAGATTTTCCTCTCTTTTGACATGTTTTTGGTTTTGGGTTCACCTAAAAAGGACTAAAGTTCGAATGTTCTACTTTATCAACTTTTAAAAATGGTTATTAGCATTTTATTTTGATATAATGATGCTTAAGGATTTAATAAAAAATCATTTTGAATGAAAAGAAATGAATTAATATGAGCCATTTGTGGCTACTAGCAATGATGTAGTAATGATTTGATTAATGTTAGAATATACGGGTGGAGGTAGCAAAAGGGAAGTGGAGTATCTTCTCTTTGATATGTATTGTTTAATATAAGCTTTTGTCATCTATTCTTTGTGCACGTTTTTATCTTTATGGGTCTGCCAAATGTTTTATGAGAATATAAGCAGTAATTTTCTGACGGGAAAGGAACATGGTAAAGCAAGATAAAATAGTGGTTTCTAGTGGAGATGAGTATAGAATTCAAAATCTAGACAGAAAACTTTCTACCATAGTATGGTGAGTATAATTATATATAATTTTAATATTTCTTTACTGCATTTATGTGACAGAAAACTGCAAAGTGATTGGATCAGGTCCATGTTTTGCTCTTACTGATGACAAATACAACTGTTTTAGTCACAAAACATAATATATATTGGGGGGGGTAATGTATATGTGTCCAAATATATATGTGTTATTTACTCTATGTAAAAAAAATAGACAACTCACAAAAGTTGATTTTAATTATATCAGTCTTCCAAGGAAAAAAAAATTTACAGTATTTTGCACTACCCTGTTTCTTTTCATACATGAAATAATTATGAATTAATCATCCACGTGCTGGAGAATGAAGTTATCTTAAATATTTGGGGATGTAAATAAATGAGATGGGCATGCATACCAATATTTATGTTTTATAAGTGTGTGTTATAAATATATTGTTTCTGAACAATGTGATTAAGCTACTGCCAATATTTGAGATTATGATGTATATTAAAATATTGCTAGTCAATCTGGTTTAAAGATTCTCTGAATTAGTTATGGACAATAAATTATTTCTGATCTGGGTAAAACTAGCTATCCAAATCCTGAAAGATCCTTCATCTTGACATTTCTCAATGCGTCCATTGGGATTTCCAGGAAGATAGCCAGTTCCGTGATAAAACAAGCCTTGTCCTCTGTGCCTACATGCACTCTTAGTAACAAAAGGATGAGCGGCAGAGGTTTTCTCAAAAAAAAGATGATGTCAGTGTTTTAGAAAATAATTATTATCTTTCACTTTCAGAAGACTTCTGGCATCTCAGTTTTATTTTGAACAAGTGCAGAAAACAATTGACTTTCATTTTCCACTTCCTTTGGGCTGTGGGAATGAAAGGGTGAAGGGAAGGGATTTGGAAAGACAGGGCCTGATTCTGTACCCGGAGCAGGTCAGCAACCACGGCTGATGTCGATGAGACCTGCTTGAAAGCAGCAGCTGCAGGACTGAGCCTGATGGTAAAGGTGATCTGGCGTGCAAGAAGGAAGGCAGATAAGGGAGTTGGATTTGCTGCCCTTCTTATTTGCACACACACACACAAGTTTCTTATCAATCAAATGCAACCCATCCTCTCGCAATTGGTGTCTCTCAGGGAGGACTCAGAAGGCTGTTAGGAGTCTTCCCAGTCCTTGAAAAACAGCAGACAATACACAATGTTTACCAAGAAATCCCTCCCTCTTGCTAAGTATTGTTTTCAAGGAATTTAGGTAGGAGCTAAACAAACCAAAACAATTTCAAGCTGTCAAAATTGAAAAAAATGGCTTTTCTTCCAAGAATTCTTTGTCCCCTGTCATGTCATGTCAGATATCTTGTGCTTCCATCTTCTCTAACATCCACAATCCCCAGGAAATAAAAGGGGTTAGTACCTACCTTCCTAGCAGCAAAAAAGGGAAAAATATGCCAGACTTCCTTCATATACGATTCAAGAGAAAACCAGGCAATAGGCAAAAAGACCCTAATATCTAAATCACCCTGCCTTTTACAGATCACCTTGAACAAAAGCCGATACCACCATCGGCGTTCTCTGATGGGGTGGCAATTGTATGCTGGGCGAGCAGCAGGCGCCAGAGGCTGGGGTGGCAGGCAAAGAACTTCGGTCCCCATCCAGGATTTCTTCCCCTGTTGTGCCAAAGAGTGTCTGCATGCTGCTCTGTTGCTATGACACTACACTTCTTGAAAATGCAATAAATAAGCAGAGCAGCCTTTCTTATTGGGATAACTGCTACTTCTGTTTTGCCAGAGGACTTGACAGATGCTGCTAATGAAAAGATAACATTTCTTTTCACGCTGTCACTGGTAGGTGGATTTGAGTAGTAATCTGCTCTCTTGCCCTACTGAAGTTTGAGCTTTCAAAACACTTCCCCAGGCAGAAAGGGCACCAACATGAAAAGCATTTGTGCCAAGGGACTTCTTGTGGGCAAGGTTCTGACAGCTGAGATTGCCAGGCAGGATCCTGAGTGAGATGTTTCATGCTGTTGTTTACGAAGCAGATATTCCTCCTGATGAGCTAAGTCAAAACAGCAGGTCTTAAAATGTGGTCAATGAAGCATGATTTCTGAAGAGCTGGCTACTCACCTGGTACTAAATTCCTTCCTTCTGCTGACTGCTAAATTGCATTAGACACAGACAAAAAGCCATTAAAGATTTTCCTTACATTAATTTTCTTAATATTAATTTTCCATGTCGGCAAGGGTTCTCATTACCGCAAATATGTTATGCAACTGTGGGCTGCACGGCTAGATCTGCATCACAACTGCTATCTATTAAGGTATGAGCCACATCATGAAAATATTAGAGAATGTCTGCGTTAAAAAATTACTATCTCCTGTTAAAAGCAGATTTATATTAATAGGGATCCTCAGCCTAAAGTGTTTTGGGAAAACAAGGCATCCCTAAGAAGCTTGATGTGGAGTTAATGTTCGCAGGGCCTGATCTTTGCAGATGTGTGCACTCATAAATAGTTTTATTCGTGACAGAAGCTGTACAGAGTTTAAGGGCTCGTTCTGTCAGATGACGTGCATACGTGTTTGCAAAATGGCTGCGCAAGCAGTCATATGAGTCTTAAAGACTGCACTTCGGTACGAGACAGGGGAAGAATCTCGCCAGCAAAGGTTATTTGAACTCATTCACTTTTTTCTAGAATACAGTAAAAGGTGCTACAGCTTTAGACTTCAAAGTTTTGAAGATTATTTGCGGTTAATCCACCGCTGTTACAAGCTATAACAAGAACTCTGCCCATGCTGTAAAAAAACACTAATAAGTACTATCTTGAATCTAGAGCCTGACAGCCGCCCACTTTGGGAATGAACGATCGGCGTCTACCTTCCCCAGCTGGATGGTCAAATTACAATAAACGATAATTAGCAAATTAAAACAAATAGTATTCCTGCTTGCTTGAAAGGGAAAAATTGGTTATAAATGTATTTTTCTAATGCTAAACTAAATTTTATTGCATCATAGATGTGTGAATTTTTTTCCATAGGAAAAGAAAATTCAAACCTTACCCTCCTCAGCTTTTAAAGCTGAGCTTCATACACAGGCACGTATTTATACACAGGCGAATTTTTGCCCTTCCAGCTCCAGTGATTTCAGTCTTTTAATTTGTAATTGCCCTGACACATTCCTCTTCCATTTATTTTAATCGTCTCGGATCGTGTCTCTGATTTGGAAACTGGAGCACTTGAACTAATTCAAAATTACTTTCTGAAAGAAATATTCTTTTACGCAGCATTCTGTAACACTACTGTCGTAACATATTACAAATTGGTGGTGTTAGACCACCATAACAGAGACTACCGCTTCCCTGTTCTGCCTTTCTGAAATGTTTACTTTATCCTACAAAAAAATATCTAATTAAGCCTTACGATCAGCCTCATTGCATAAATAAGTGTTACTTTCCTTGGGTTGCTAACAAGAATACTGAGACACAGATGGGTTAAATGAGTTGTTAAAAGCCACACAGTAGCTGCATTTTTATTATAAGGGTTAGCTCTAAAGGTAGCTTCACTGATTTAAAATACGAACAAAGGAAAGAGAATCCATATGAAAAACAAATGAAAAAAATTCACCCTCTGTGGACAAATTTCTGCTGAAAAGGATATGCACAGTGATCAAAGCAAAGTTTAAAGAATGAGCGTCTGGAAAAAAAAACTTTAAAAGATGTTTTAGTTATAATAATGCAGTTATCCAAATGTCAGTGAATTTGATCAAAGCTGATCTACAGAGCTCAGGTTTAGCATTAGGTGAGTCATTTTCTTTTATTAGTGATGCTTTTTCATTCAAATGGGTAAAAAGGTGAGAGTTTGGATATGTTGAAGGTTTCATTGGCTTACAGTAGGGACAGACAAATGAGGCCCACCTAGTTTTACAATCTGGCCCACAGCTACTTTGTTTTTAATAAAATGCAGCATATTGAAAGGGCATGTCTCAACATGTCTTGACCCATCCAAACTGGATCAAGATGGAGAGCCCCATATTGAAACCAGTCCGCTCCCAGGACGGGGCCTGTTGCCCCCACGGAGCGGGAAGGGTCCCTGCCTCACCACGGGGCAGAAGCCAGCCAGCCTTGCTCCTGCCAGCCATGCACCCACCCCTCTCCTGGCTGCTTTGGGGGGAACATATTTTCACGCTCCAGTGCAGCGGGGAGTCCTAGGAGTTCACTCAACCATCTTGACCAGCCTTTGTACTGCCACAGACTGTCTAAATTACCGGCAATCGCAGTGTGGAAACCAGAGTGGTGTTAAGTCCTCGGGGGCCATTTACAAAGCCCACCCAATTTTGGGGCAGGGATCTTCTCCTGCCAGCGCTCCAACCCACACCTGTATGAGAACAGTCCCTGGGGCTCCCCAAGGAGAAGGAATAATGCACTGGCCAAAAATGCTATTTCTCTCCTCATGGCCCCTGAACAGCATCTATCATTGCCGTGAAGAGCATTTCAGGGCACCCCTGCTGCTGCCTGGCAGAGGAAACCCCTCAAAACCAGGTTTTAAAATACGGTCACCTTCCTAACCCTCTTTATTGTGGCTGGGACACTGTAATGTTCTTGGTGGTTTGCTGGGATGCTTATACAGGAAAGTGTGTGACAGTAGGACGGGGGTTTCTTGAGTGTCACTGGGAGGGTGTCTACTACAATGAGGCCCTGATCCTCCATTGATCTTGATGCTAT
The DNA here is from genome assembly GCF_900496995.4 of Aquila chrysaetos chrysaetos. Classification (NCBI taxonomy): domain Eukaryota; kingdom Metazoa; phylum Chordata; class Aves; order Accipitriformes; family Accipitridae; genus Aquila; species Aquila chrysaetos. The sequence goes on from NC_044007.1 coordinate 24,390,207, forward strand.
TAGAAAAACCAGTATTAATAGCAGTGTTAAAGTTGAGAGCTCGGGGAGCTGCTACTTTTCACAGCTTGCGACTGAAACTGTGTAAGTGCACTTTACAGCGCGTTCTCTCATCTGCAATTTCCTGTTGCTGAAGCCTGAAGAATTTCAGTCAAACCAGGTTGCTGCCTGCAAGTGGCTGTGGGGCAAAGGCCATGTTGAGCAAGGAAGCTCCCATGCCATTCCCTCACCTGAATCAGGACTTCGCCGTGGGGCTTTTAGGGAAATTAACCTGTTGTGCCCCAGAGTTTAGGGAGACAACCAACTAACTGCAGGACAAGGTAACGTCAACCTGCAGTTTGGCTGCTCTTTGGTGGCAAGCGTCCACATACACTCTCTTACCTGGCGGTACCTTGTAGCAAAAGCCAGGTATCTCATCCCTTGTGGGAAAGGGGAAGTGAATTTGCGTTTATGAGGGGGTTAAAGAATACATAAGAGCAGTTTCTTGGCAGTAGCCGAGATGCTGAACTTTCACACCCCCTGTTTTCCCTGCAGTAACTTGTTCATCTGCCCGTATTCTCACTTCCCAGTTGGATAACCCCGTTGAAACAAACAAAAGAACGCTGCCTCTGTAGGGCTAGACTTGGGCGAAGGCAGTGAGGTCCTCACCTACAGCCCTCTCTCTTGTACCATAATCCCAGCTCATTTGGACTTATTGAGTGATTTTAGGGAACTGAGTCTGTTGTGCTTCCAGGAAAAGACAGGACCATGCAACTGCATTGCAGGCTAATTTTTCATTAGAAACTTTGTGTGTCTAGAGTTTGTTTTAACTAGGCAAACGAGACTTAGAAACATGTGACTTGCCCACAGCTGAACTACTGAAAAACTGTTAGGTAGTTTTTAATTTTTTTAATGGGAGTTTGAAAATATGAATCATGACAAAGATATGGCTGTAGCTTGGCAAGAACATGACATGTGATGGTATGAGCTACCACATGCCTCTTAATGCAGCATTAATTTCAAGATCCACTTTTCCATGAAATAAAATTAGAGGATAATGGGCACATGACAAAAGAAGATGGGGAGGTTCTGACCCATTCATCCATATTTGTTCTGTCACCTATGTAACTGAGATCCCGTTGAAGGCTTCCTTGTCTTCCTAGCATTTCTCAGCTGCAGTCCATGCCCATGCATCTCCAGGACAGGATCAGGCCATCATTTCCACTGTGGAGTGGGAAAAGGAGGCCACAACAGGGAAATGAGAGGTAGAGTCATGGGGTGCTCGTGTGGTTAAATGACTCATCCCAGCAGAACCAGCTCCCGGACTAAATCAGGGCCAGGTTTACATTGTACCCCAGCCAGGCGGCCTTGAAAGGGCTCTGAAGGCCAGGGCGCCCTGCAGGCAGGTGCGCCACATTTGCATTGCCTTCACAGGCAGCCTGAGCATGCCTGGGGCTGGAGCTGCCCATGAATCCCATCTGCCATCACAGCTGGGCCTCCGGGCCTTCTAGATGGACCCCTGAGGGTTTGTCTTCCCGCCACCCTCCTCACCAGCCCAGCCTACAGGCAGACGGGGCAGCGCGCAGCCAGCACAGCACAGGCAGCCACAGGGTTGTGCTGGAACTATTAATTAGGACCAGCTTCAAGGGCACTGCAGCAGGCAGCCTGTGACCATAGGGGGTGCTGAGCTGCACCCTCACAGGCACTTTGGTCCTTTTCCTGCTGACGCGCTGAGTGCTGAGCATTGCTGCCCAGCTTAGCCTGGGGGGGGCCCCATGGGACTCGGGAAGGAGAAGGTGCCTCCACGACGTGGGAGCATTCACCGTGCTTGCTGACTGCGAGCCCCAGATTAACATAATCCAGCTGTCTGCCTATGTTTATCAAGCCGAAGAATTTACAAGGTTTAAATAAAAGGCCCATGATATAGCAATGAAAGCACCTAAAGCACGTAGCTGGTGCAGAAGACACCAAGCCTGTAGCAGCCGTGCCCATCTCACGCAGAGGCTCAAGCGCAAGCTCTCCCTGTGTGCTCAGCATGGCACGTGGAGCACAGGCTGCTTTGAATGCAGGCAAACTTGCATTAACACGATGGGAAGGAGCAGCTACATTCTAGCACACCAGTGATCCATGCAAAATGGGTCACCAGGAGATTTAGAAACTGTACCTTTCAATCGCAGCCAGAGATACATCAAGGCAGGCTGACGTGAAGCACGACTGACACACCTTGAGGCATCTTCGGTGCACTGAGTGGTAGTGACGCCAAAGGATGTCAGCTGGCAATATCAGAGACAATGCCTCGTAAATAATCTCCGAGGGGAAAAAAGAGAAAAAAAGGTTTTACTTCCTCTTACGCTTGAAAAATCAATCACTCGGTCTCCTTTCCCCAGACGAACATATGGGTCTCCAAAATGCCCTAGTGTGTAGGAGAGCCCTCACAAGCGTGCAGCAAGGGAGCCGCAGGTCAAGGCGCTGCCAGAGGAGTGGGAGTTTCGCAGCGCTGCCTACCGCAAGGCACCACCGGCACCGCCCGCGCCGGCAGGTTTCCTGCCCATCTGCACAGGGAAGGTGAAGTTTGCTCGTCGCAAAGCCAGAAGCCTGGGGGATTTCTGCACAGAGGGAAAGCTGAAAGAGCGGGCGTTTGTAATCTTCTCCCAGCTGCGGCCCTCAGCCCTGTGAGGCGATGGAGCCACTCTCTGGATCCTACGAGAATTTCAGGGAAGCAAAAGTCCTGCTACTCCCCTTCTCCTACCACGGGGAGGGCGATGGCAGATGGACCGTGACGGCCCGGGGATTCCCTCGGTCACTCCCGAGCAGCACAGGGACTGCCCAGCACCTTCCTCGACACCCATCTGCTGTGGCCTCAATGGAGTCACCAGCAGGATGGCTTGTGGGAGCGCTCCCCCCACCCTCAAAATCCAAACCAGCACCATGACGGCTGCCAGGCCCGACTGTTGGGGCTAGCAGTAGCCTGCAGCTGGCAGAGGTGCCACCTTCAACCAGCACGGCCAAGTCTGAGAGGAGACGTCCGTCTGTCCCCGGGTACCACCGCATCTCCCAGTCCAGCTCGCAGGGTCCCCACCGAGACCATGCTGCCTGTGTGCCTGCCTGTACCCCTGCCTGCGTGTCAGCTGGGGATGCAACCTGTTGGCACTCCCCTGGGTACAGCTGTGCTGGCAGGGCCCTGCTGCATAGACCACTCGCTTCAGGCTGCGCTCGGTGTTCTCCATATCAGTAAATTTTTAAAAGTGTTTTTAAAGTCAATCGGCACTGCAAAGTTTTGCCCCAGTGCTGATGGAGGAAGAAGCCTTCCCGGGGAAGGCAGCCATGCATAGCTCTGGCTCAGCCGCATGGGGATGAAGGTGTGAGGCCGCTGCGCTGGGGAGTAAATGCTTTTGGGGTCCCACTCTGCTTAGCATAAATTCCTGTGCAGTATCTGAAACTCATGCCTGGGAAAGGGTACTCAGGCTTGTGAGGGAGGCTCAGAGGAGGGGGAGCAGCCTACATTTTGCATTGCCTTAATTCTGCAGATTTAGAAAAGATGTTTAGTGTTCTCAGCATAAATATTTTTGCATCTCTTGTTTGCTAGACTAGAAGCTTCTAGAAAAAAGTTTCACAAACATCTGCATCTGGATTTTTGAAATAGAGATTAAAATGTATGTTTCATACAGATGTGATGCCTTTATTTTGAATGTAAATAAACATTTTAAAATCTAAGTATTCCTCTCTTTAGTAACTTAAACAAAAATAACATTTTGGCTAGTAGCTACCCTATTTTTGCCATAATTACACCATTATAAGTAGGAAAAAGAACTAATGAAACCTTTGGTAATTAGGGAGGAAAAGACATGCTGTGAGGAGGGAAAGATATGCTGGAAACAGAGTACAATATTAATATAAAAGCAACATATGCCTAAATCCTTGGTAATGTAGCTTGGTAAACAAAATCACTCTTCCACACATAAAGGACTATCTGCAGTTACGACATTAGAAGCACGAAGTGATTAGAGGCTCTGAGCCACCAATGCAGCTTAACTGACTAACTGCAAAATCAGTCTTGAAATTTTGGGGCCAGTACATTGCTTTTTTCCTCCACCTCAAACCATTGGCTCCTCCTGACCTCCATGAGGGCCGTGGAGTTTGGGGGCTGCAGCACTGCTGCCAACAGTCCTCCTACCCTGAGCAGTCGGGGCTGCCACCAGCCACCTGCACCGCAGATCCTGGTCCTCCTGGGTCCACACTGCTGGCTCCATGCCCGACCCAACGTGCTTAAAATGCTCTGAGCACATCTAGGGCACGTGCGCTGACGCCTCCTAAGTGCCATGTGGATGTGGCATCGATTAGTGGAGAGGGCAAGGAAGGAGCAGCAGCACGTGAGAAGTACCAGACAGGGAAAACAGGGTCTGGGTTAGTGAAGAGAGGGGAGCTCGTATGGGTTGGTGGCTGCAGGACAGCTCAAGGCAACAAGTGGAAGCTGGTTCAAAAAAGAGGGAACCAAGTCTGAGTGAGGGAATTTGCTTAGGAAAAGAGGTGGAAGCACATGGTGAGACATGGGAAAGCGAAAAAGAAACAGGAGAAAAAAAGTAGGGAAGGAGATGGAGGGAAGACTAGGCGGGAGGCAGGGTGCAGTACAGGATGAGGCCAGAGTGAGAGAAGCAGCTCCTGAAGCTGACATCCACAAGTAGAGCAGTGAGAAGAAAGGAAGAGGAAAAACGAAAGCAGGGGGTACGGGGAGTGGGGGGTGGAGAAGTTCAATAAATAATGATTTTTCACATGTTTTGCTCAAATGGCTCAAATAGTGGGACCCTCAGCACTGGCCATTAGCCCCAGCCAGACACAGCCGTGCTGCGTTCCTGGATCGCTGCTAGGATGTCTCCTGTTTAGATCCGGGCTGTGCTTGTTCCTGAGGTGGTACCGGTACAAAGTTGGGCTTTGCCAGCAAAGCTGTGCTGGCACCGGGAATAGTCTGTGCTGGTCTGGAATAGCATGGCGTGCTGTTGCTGTGTAATAGATGACCTCATAGAAAAGGGTTATGCACACATAGCTGGGCTGAGCCGCTCCGCCATCAACTGCGGACAGCATCCATTTCAGCAACTAATGTACAAAGAGCTCAGTTTTGAGATGCAACTTAAAGGACTATAATTTTTTCCTCTGATTTGCTCCCCCCCCAAATGGAGATTATGGCCACATATCTTATTACCTGTTGGTTTTTCTTCCCAGTATGTAGCACAGCTAGTCCTTCTCCCTGCTACCCCACTGCAGCTGCTGCCTCTAACACAGCAAAAGGTGCAGAATGAACGGTGCCAGCGCAGGAGAAAAAGAACAGTGCCAAAAAAGAAGGGGCAATGAGGGAGAGAGGTGGTTTGGGAAGCTCCAGGAAACTGCGGAAGCGTGGAGCTGCGTGCTGTGTTCTGGGACTGAGCTCCAGAGGGAAGGAAGATACTTCACACAGACACAAATGGCAGTCATGGGGATATTCATGTATTTAGTGTTTGTGTTGTGAAAGTCAGGATGGCACTTTACGGCTATAAAAACCCTAGCCCTGCCCAAAAGATAGCTTTACAGAACTTGTTTCTGTTCCCAACAGGTCTAAAACCAATGAACCGTATGTGTATTTTAACATGTTCTTTATAGCTGTCTCTGAAATTTCCCAGGGAGAGATGATCTTTTAAAAAGTGAATGGAGCGTGTCAGTGCCATAGGCAAGTGTATTGATAGTAAAAAGAAATATTAAATCATCCTCTGACATTTTAAGATGATAGCTACTGGTTTAAATTTAAAAACCAGTCCAGGGATCAACCATCAGAGATACTTGTCACTGCCCTTCTTCGGCAATTTGGGCTTTGTTCTGGCTGCTGAACTTTTTGATATCCTCAGAAGATAAATTTACTGTCTGTGTCTGCTCAGGGGGGAGATTATTAAACAAGCAACCCCAAACAATTAAATAAAACCTTAGCTATATGCAATCATTTTAATTTAGTCCTTTGATATCATTCATCTGATTAAGTTTTTTCCAAACAAACTGCACATAGGGCTTGGCCTAGGAGGAGCGGACTAAGCCCATATGTATCCTGACAGGGGTGTTTACTCGAACAGAGTTATCCCAGCCTTGCTGTGCGTACTCGGGGATGCAAAAGGGCCTGGGGACAGAAACTCAGAGAACAATAAGGATAGAGAAACTTAGAGGAAATAACCTACTGGGAGAACGGGAATGCACTGGGAATAGAAAAATGTCAGACAGGAAGAAATCAGATACTGGGAAGATGCCCACAGAGAGGGAGCAATAGATGCCCATGGAGAGAGGTGTGGAGAGAATAGCAGTTTGGAGAGGGAAGACAGGGGCTGCCAGCACAGGGGGGAGGAATGCAGTGCCAGGGGTGCAGCACCCCAGCGAGGGAAGGGGTGCAGGTCACGGGGGGGGAAGAGGAAGAGAGCAGATGGCCCTTAAATAAACTTTGACTAGGGAGGCTGTTCTTCAGCCAGCAGACCAATATTTCTGGCTGCAGAAACATTTTTTTCCCTCCCCATCTTGCTGGACAGGAGCAGATGGAGAGATAGGCCTTGACTGCCTGAGAAATTTTGGCTGAGTTTGAGACTGCCATGTTTGCCACATCAGTGGAAACTTACCTGGCTGCCTCGGCCTGGGGCAGAGCAGGGCTGGCTCGGGGGTCCCTGCCCCTGGCCCCAGGGTGGGCATGGTAGCCCTCTGCGTAGGCAACAGACAGATAACGAGCAGCCGCAAGCAGTAATGCAGCCCTTTCTGCACTGATGGCCTGACTGCAGCCCAGGCGCTGCTGGTTTTGACTTGCTACTCATTAACAGGGTTCAGGCAGTATGGTTCCTTGCTGCAGGACAGAGGGTCAGGGATGGGGACGCTGCAGCCGCCCAAGCTCTCTCAGCATGTGCTCCCCATGGGCCTGCTGGGACCTGTGACCCCCCCCATGGATAGACCATCCCGGAGCCCTGGCCCCCTGTTAGGTGGGGCCCAGGAGTGGAGCCCTTCCCACTGAGCTGGGTGCAAGGGGATTGCTCCCCCCCCCCCCCGCAGACAGGGCTCCCTAAGCAAGGCGAGGGGAAGATTTCTCCCTGGCATTCTAACCTGGTCCTTAGTTTGGGAGAGGAGTAGGGCAGGATGGGCATCCCCAGCCTGGGAAAGAACAACTTTTGGGGCCCCAAACTACCCCAAGACACTGCCGGGAGTGACAAGAGCCGTGGGGTGGCATAGGAGGGGATGCACATCCAAGCCACCCTGCAACACATCAGAGAAAATGCCTCAGCGCTGGCACCAGGCCTTGCCGGAGGGGACCAGAGGCACTGGTGGGGGGCTTACAAGGGTGACAAGGGAGGGCAGCCCGGGGATCGATGCCACCGTCCTGCCACCTACATGCTGGGTGCAGGCACTAAGCGTGCCGCCCATGGGGTGGGAATGCCGGGCCACCAAGAGTCACCTTGACAGGGGGGCAGCTGGGGGCTTACAGAGGTGGTGAGGGAAGGAGGGAGAAGGGGAGGCCCCCACGGTGGGGCGAGGGTCTCCCGGGAGGGGGGAACAGCCCCTCTCCTGGGGGCCCCTCCATCCACCCCCTCGGGCGTGACCTGTGCTCGGCAGCGTGGATGGGGGGGGGGGAGATGCGGGAGGGCTCCCCGCTGCCAGCACCGCTGCTCTGCGAGAGGCCGGCGGGGGTCCCGCGGATGAGCCCCGGGGCAGGGGCGGTATTTGCGCCTCGCTGTTTGCTTCCAGAGCTGACGGGAAAGAATCGTCTTCTGCAGGATAAAGTCCCTGTCTGCGCGGGTGAATTGCCCGTGTCCAAAGTCTACTGGCAGGAGGCTGTCTACTGCAATCTCCGCGAGAGGGATGACTTTTACAATATATGGGCTGATTGCAAATAAGTTACTAATAAGCCGCTTTGGCGTAAGAACGGCTCTATGCATTATTTCCTAAGATCTGTTTATTTGCAAGTATTTCTTTCTTTCTCTTCTTTATATATATAAAAAAATTCGTTCGGGAAAATAAAAAAAGTACAGAAGTTAATATTTAGACATTCATACTATTAAGTAATAGAGCTATAAACTCTCAAATACGGCACTTTCATTTTACTTAACAAAAGATAACACAACAGCGACAGTGAAAGAGGGCAAACAAAAGCGATCACCAAAATTGTTGTGACAGTACAATTACCCAGCTAGGAAATTTATTCAATATGCTTTACCATTGCATTGACACAGCAGGGAAAAAAAGCCCAAATGTTCAGAGAATAATACAACAAGGCAGGAGGTATTTGGAAAAAAAAAAGGATTTATTTTGAAATACACTTTTAAGAGATACTTTGCCTCCCCGATTTGTTATCGATGTGCATCTGACACGACGATACAAAACAAACAAACGAAGAAAACCACATTCTGTACAGAGCTCTAAAATGAGCCTCGAGTATCTACAAGATGAGCTTTACGCCTGGCTGTGGGTTGGAGAGGGGCCCGATCCTGCAGTCCGCACTCTCTAAACGAGTTTCGCAGACGTGTGGTAGGAAAGCTTGGCCCCGAGTCTGCGTGTGTGTCTCCGCATGTGCGCGTGTGCGTGCGTGTCTGTGAGTTCCTGCGACACAGTCCTTGAGTAAAATGGGCACGTTGGAGCTGCCGGAGCGGGCGCGGGTCCCTGGCTGCTCTAGAAGTCCTGCCGCGGGGTGTGAGTTAGACTGTGCCGCCGTAGATCACAGTTTCGCCTGAACACTTTGCCGCACTGCTCACAGTTGTAGGGCTTGATGTCTGTATGGGTAAGAAGGTGAGTTTTCAGATTACTTCTTTGATTAAAGGTTCTTCCACATGTGGGGCATTTGTGTGGAGATTCCTGTTCAGATTTGAAGCAAGCAAAGGATTAATCCTTCACAAACTACCTCGTTTAACGTATTACTGCACTTTTTCTTATCGCAACGCACAACTTGAAATATCGGGGTTGGACCCGAGTGAGAGCAGCCCCGGGCAGACGGCAGACCGCCTACTCGTCCTGTCCTGCCCCAAAAGGGGTATTTTAGAGTTCTCGATTCGTGCCATTTCGCGCTCCTGGGGCGCAGGGAAAGCGGCCGCCGCGCCGTCCTCCCGCTCCGGGGCTCTCGCTGCCCGCCCCGCGGCCGCCGCGGTCCCGGCGGGCGGGCAGAGCGCTCCGCTCCGCTCCGCGCCGCCGGGCTCCCCGCCGCCGGGGCAGGGCTGGAGCCCTCAACGAAAACCGCCTCGAAGCAGCGGCGTGGGCAAAACCAACCCCCGGGGCTCGCTCCGTGCCGCCAACCGCGTCCCCGCCGGCTTTAAGCCCGTCTCCCGCGGCCGCGGAGGTAACCGCCAGCCGCTTCCCTCCCCCCGGGGAAGCACGGAGCCGTCAAGTGCCGCAGCCCCCTCGCTCCCCACCGCACCGGAGCCCCGTTCCCCCCGGCAGCCGCCGCCCCTGCCCCGCGGCGGGCCGAGCCGGGCCGCGCCGGGCCGGGTCCACGCCGGCGGCACACGCGCGGAGGAGGCCGGGGAGCGCCGGGCTCACCTGCATGTGTAGGGTTTTGTGGACCGCCAGGGTCCTGGACTGGCAGAAGCCCTTCCCGCACTCCTGGCACTTGAAGGGTTTCTCTTTGGAATGGATGTACCTGGAAGGCAACCCGAGGGGTGAGCAGCGCTGCCGGGGGCGCGGGGCCCACCCGTCCCCGGGCCCCGTTCCCCCAAACCCAGCTCCCCGCAAACGACACCCACCCGCTCCTTCGCCCCCCCCCCCCTTCCCGCCCCCGTATAATTCTGTTTGTGGTTAAACTCCTCTATCGGTTCAAAACATTTGCAGTAATTCGTACGGAGGCGTGATTGCCTGCTCGGGAGGGCATCCGCTCTGCCGGCCGGACCCCAGCCCGCTCTCCCCCGAAAGCAGCGCGGATCCTCCGCCCGACGGCCGCGGGAGCCTCTCGGCACCGGCCGCGGGGTGCGGAGGCGGAGGGGGCCGAGCCGGGGAGCGCCCACCTGCGCCCCGTCCCCCTCCCCGCAACCCCCAGGGCCGCACTTCAGAAGCACAACAGCCCCGGGGGCTTCACCCCAGACCCCCCAACGCGGGTGTCCGTCCCACGCAGAGCGCAGGTTTTGGCTGCCCCGGCCCCTCCGCGGCCGCGGAGTCGGAGCAGGGGTTTTTCCTGCTGCCTTCGCGGCTCAGCCCAAAGCTCCCGGAGCGGCTCAGCCTCACCCGCCCCGCTACCACCCCCTCGAGCGGCTCCCCCCCACGGCCCGGCCCCGGTCGCGATGGTCCCTCACCGGTGGTCCCGCAGGTGGTCCTGCCTCCGGAAAGCCTTGTGGCAGATGTCGCAGGTGTAGGGCCGCTCGTCCGTGTGGGTCCGCTCGTGGATGAGGAGGTTGTAGGACTTGGTGAAGTGCCTGCCACAGAACTTGCAAATGAACTCCTTTTTCGTCTTGGAGGGCAGGCGGCCGCGGGAGGGCTTCCTGTCCGGGGACAGCTTGCTGATGCCCGACAGGGGTGAGGCCAGTCCGGGGCTCAGCTTGGCGAGCTCCCCCACCTTGGGGGGGGTCCTCCTGCGTGGCGGCCACGGCCAGGTTGGCAAAGTCAAAGCGGGGCCTGTCCTTGTGCAAGGCTGGGAGGACGTGGGCGATGGCCCCTTGCTTGGGGTGGAAGAGGTGCGTGGCGAAGGGGAGCGCGGGGAAGGGGAAGCGGGAGTCCACCAAGCCCTGGGCGGCTGCCATCTCCGTGATGGTGGAGCGGGTGATTTCATGCACATTGGGGTAGCCCAATGTCCAGTGGTTCATGTGCATGGTTTGCACGGCGCTGAGTCCGTACAGACCTTGCAACTGGTCCACAGCTGCGGGGAAGGTGTTCACAGCCTGGAGGAAGGAGTAGTTGGTGAGTTGCAGGGACGGGTGCAGCGGGATGGGGGCTGGCAGAGCCTTGCTTCCCATCTTCCCGGGGCGGGCGCAGGCCGGCGGTACAGCTGGTGCCTCTGCTGGGCTTTCGAGACGGGGACAAACTCCTAGGAAGAAAGAGGGAGAAAGGAGGGGAAAGAGACTTTTACTGGGAGCAGCGTGGTTGTCCTTAGCCGAGGCGAGCGCAGCGGCGGAGCCAGGGAGGGCCAGGCACGGCTCCGGTGCGCTGCCTCGTCGCGGCCCCAGCGCCCTGCCGCAGCCCTGGCTCCCGTCCTCCGCCGGGGCCGGCGGCCGCCACCGACCCACCGGCGCGATCGCTTCGACCGGAGAAGCTAAAGCGTCAAAAAAATTTTTTACGAACTATCACTCCCAGAAACACCCACCTCGAATTAAAATAAAAAGGAGAAGCCCCCGCGCCGAGCCAACCGCAGGCGCCGCAGATTCAAATTAAACGAATCGTGGAAAAATACACCCGGAACGGAGCCGAGGCCGTGGCCGCTCCGCTCCCCGCCACCGACCCCGCCCCCACCTGCGGCCCCCCCACGGGTTTCCGGCCACCTACGCCCCCCCCTGCGCCCCCCCCCCCCCCCCCCTCGCTCCCCCCCTCCCCCCTCCCCCGCCTGCGCCCGCCCACCCCCGACCCCCCCCTCTGGCTGGGGCCTCCCCGGGAGGGAGCAGGGTGCTCACGGAGAGCCGAGGCAGGCCCGGGGGGCGGCGCGGGAGGGGGAAATAAACCCCGCGTTTATCCCAGCTCGGGTGCTTATTTTTCTTCCTTCAACAACAACTCATTTATCAAGATAACCGAGGGAGAGAAAAGGAGCTCCTGCCCCGCACTCACACCTCCTACCCAGCCCCCCGCGCCGCAGCCATCCCACCGGCGGCGAGGGAAGCGGCCGGCCCGGAGGCCTCCCCGGCCCGCCGAGAGCTGCCCCGCAGCCGGCTCCCTCCGTCCCGCGGGGCCGGGAAGGGCGAGCGCAGCCTCGGCGGGACGGAGCCGGCCGGCCGAGCCCCCTGCACCCCCCTCCGCCGTCCCCCGGCCGGGAGCTCCGCCGGAGCGGCGGGACCGTGAGCTAATGAGCGGTGTGTGACTGTCAGAGGGTTTCACTCAGCCCATTCAACCGAAACCGCCGGGCCCGCTTCTCCCTCCCGGGGCCCGGGGGGACCCCTCGGCGTCCCCGGGGAGACGCTCCCCTCCCGCGAGGCAGGGGGCCATCGGCGCGGGGGGCAAGCCCCTGCCCTCTCCTTTTTTTTGTTTTCGGCGAGGGTTCTCTCCCAGCAGCCAGGCAGCTGCCACGACCCAGAAAAGCGGCGAAAGCAAGCGCCGGGGTCTCTCCGGGCCTGTAAACAAGAGGTAGGGCCGAGGGTGCCGCAGCACCTCCCGAGATTTGGGTGGAGGGACTGGTAACAAGGAGTTTCCAAAATAAACAAGACACCGTTCGCCCCCCCAAAAAAATCCTAAAACGGAACCCTTAAAACAACAACAGAAATAAAGGAAACTCTCCGAGCGCAGAGCCCGAGCCCCGGGAGCGGCGTCCCGGCCCCTGCGGGCCACCGCTGCCCCACAGCCCTCACCGCTGCCGCACGGTTCGGGCCGCTCCGCCAGCACCGGGCAGCCTCCGGGTGGAAAGCGACTTTTCGAGATTTTTCTTAAAATACCTTTCCTCCCCGTTTGTGGCACCGCAGTGAACTGGCCCTCCGGGGAAAAAATGCGGCACCGAGGTTGGGTGTGAACCGCAGCGCTACCCACCCCTGTTTTCGTTTTCTTTGAATCGTGGCTCTCCCGGATTTCCTCCGCTGTGCTGCCCGGTTTTTCTCTTTTGTGATTGTATCGAGACCGGGGACAGTGCTATCGATACGACCTATTACATATGGCGACCTTCCCCCCCTCCCCCCCCCTTTTTTTTTTGGAGGGGGTGGTGGTTATATATAGAGACTTATTTTTAAAGATGTCGTAGTGTGAGTTCCTATTCGCTTTCCGCCAGGAACCGACACAGGGGCAATAAAATCGCTTTTCGCCGGCTGCTTCGGCGGCTCCTGCCTCCATCCCGGCTAGCTGCGGCTGGGGCTCAGAGCCACCGGCTATGAGCTCTGACCGAGGTAGGTACCGTGTTTCTGCAGGGCAGAGCTTCGGCTTTTACAGCCGCGTTTGGTGACTACGTGTGGGGATGTCATTGCACGGCGCTCGTTTTCGCCTCAGAGGACCAAGTCCGAAAATCCGTTCCGAACACGAAACCCGTATTTCAACGCAGAAACTTTTAAAGCTACACTGTTGCCTGAACCAGGGTACATCTACTGCTATTTGTACTCGGAGGAAACTTGATTAAAACCTGTCAAAAAAAGACCAGAAAGTGCCTTCGTGCGTGATTTTTAAGGCTACTTTATAACGAGGTGCGGGGAGGAAAGTCAACCAAAAACGGATGTTACTTAAACCTTGGCACTTCCTTTTCCCTTTCCATTCAGAGCGCTTAATTAAATTAAGCCCGGTGCCTCGGCAGTACGCCCCTCTCTACCTGCCTGCCTGCCGCCGACCCGCCGGCCCGGCCGGCGCTCCCCTTCCTCCCGCGGCGGGGCCGGGGCCGGGGCCGGGGCCGGGGCCATGCCCCGAGGGCGCTGCCGTCGTTCCCGGGGAGCGGGCGGGCCCCGGGGCGCCTCCGCTCCCCCCCCGCCGGCCTCAGCCGCGGCCACCTCTGCCCGCTCAGCCAGGTATTTCCACGGACAGAGGACTCCTCCAGCGCGACCCGCGGGTCAGCCCCGTAGCCCACGCACGGACCGGCTCCTCCCCGCGGGGAATTTCGCGTGAAGGACACCTCCCGCCCGCTCCGGGAGGCCGCCGCCGCCCGGCCCCGCACCGACGCGCCCGCGGCGTGCGGGGGGGAACCCGCACCCCGGCCGCCGCGGAGCTGCAAACTGAAAGTAAACCCGGCGGCCCCGCGCTCCCCGCCGGCGGGACGCTCCCCTCCCGGGGCCCGGCCGCGGCCCCGCCGCCCCGCTCCCGCCGACGGCCGCGGGCCGGGGGAGCCACTCACCTACCGCAGCCGGCTGCTCCTCCCGGGGCGAAGCCGAGGCGGCGGCCGCGGCACCTTCACGGAGACATTAGATCCACAGCGGGGGCGCTCAGCGGGGCCGGGGCCCGGCGGCGGCCGGCATGTTGCGGAGGGCTGGGCGGCGGCTGGGAGCTCTGGCTGCGGCCGTCCCGGGGCCCCGGCACAGACCACCGCCGCCACCCGCCCGCGGCCTCCCGCCTTCGACCCCGGCGAGGCTCGGCGCGAGTCTGAGCCGCCCCCTGCCCGGTCCATCACATTTCAGCGGTGAGTGGCGTGGAGCGCTGTCCCCGCCCGCCCGCCGCCGCCGCCGGCCCACCCCGCGGCGCGCACAGCCCCGCGTTCGGGGCCGCGCCGCTCCGCCCCGACGGGACGGGACCGCCCCCGGCCCCGGCCCGCCCCGCCGCGCCGGCCCCACTGTTTACTTGTGTTTGGGTAGCAACTGGGTTTTAAAGGGGCAGGACGCCCCCCCCCCCCCCCCCCTCCTCCCCCGCGTCACCTAAGGTGACTTTTCCCTCCGAGAGCGGCCCGCCGCCTCCCGCCCCGCTGCCGGCCGCGGCCGCGGGGATTTGCGCGCTCCCTGCGCCGCACCGCCCAGCCCGCCGTGCCCCAGCCTGGGTGACACACGCGGCGCGACTTTGCTGAAATACCTAAAATAACTCCCCCAAACACGGAGCGTGGAGGGTTTCTGGGCGCCCACGTCTCCGAGGGGTACCCGTAGGTGCAGGTAACGCTCACGTCCAAACGGCTTCGTGGCCGTCGGGTCGGGTCGCCCTATGGACCGACACCTCAGCGATTCGGCTCTGCCCTCTAAGTGATATGTAGGCGCCTAAAGGCAGATTCAGAAGGAGAACCTCTGCGGGGGTGTCCCCGTGCGCGGGGACTAAGCACACAATCCCTACCTGGAACGGACAAATAGTTTCGAGGGCAGTTTCGATTTATTACCGGGGAATTTACTGCTAAATGGGGCCTCTGTGACCCTCTTCAAATTTCTCGATTAAAGCACTGCATTCACGTTCGTCGTTAGCTGCAACACGGTTGGTTGCGTGCAGCGAATTTGTGTTGAATTTTTGTCTGTAACGTTATCTTGTTCTGTGCATTACTTAAATCACACATATGGGGAATTTATTGTATAATCTGGACTGGAGATTAGAGGTAGGCTTTGAAAAGTATAAAAAGAGGTTAGAAGAAATGGCACTTAAAAACGGCTTTGAAAAACTTGCAAGGTAGACTCTATGCCGGTTAATTCGAGCCCGCGGAAGAGAGGACGACACAAGTGACGGCTGCATCGGGATTTTTTTCTCCTTTTAGTATACAGTAGAAAAAAAATTAATCGAAGAGGGGGAGTAGGAGTCGGCAGAGGAAGGTTTGGAGGTGTCCCCTCGCAGGGCAGCGCAGCCGAGGCTGGCGCTCGTTGCAGCCCGCGGCTGCCGCCGGCCGCGGGGCGCTCGGGCTGTTTTTCGTTTCTTTTCCTAAAGTCCTGCTTCGAAAATGCCCCATTTTAAACCCCGCTCGCCCTAAATAAATAGCATTTCGTCTCCTGGGCAGTGAGGACGCCGAGGTTCACAATTCCGGGAGAAGGAACGATTCCCTCGGGCCGGGAGCGAGGTGGGTGCGGGCGGCAGCGGGAGCCGGCGTGGGGCCGAGGGCTCGCCGGCCGCGGCCGGGCTGGGGGGCTCCGGCACCACGCGGGGGAGGGAGCCGCATGCCCTCGTTGTTTTGCTTTCTCGAGTGAGGCCGGTTGCTTCCAGAACGAAGTGGAAAGGGGACCCTACAGTCGCATTTTCCGCCCCGCACTGATGGCTCGCGGATGCCAAGGAGGACCCCCCCGGATACAAGGATCGGAGGGGGGTGGTTTCGGGCATCATTCTTGCCCTTTACAGCAAGGAAAAATAAGCCGAACTTGCTGGGGGGTGGGGATGGGAGAGAAAAACAACCCACAGTCAAAACCAAATAGCCAAAACCACCTCCCCAAATCTACCAGGCAACGAAAAAGCCTCAAAGCGGAGGGAACTGGGGAGGGGAAGGCAGCGGTGCAGGGTCGCTGCCCGGGCTGTTCGCTCCCCGGCCGCCCGTGGCACGTATCGGCTGCGCCGGGAGCGGGGAAAGCCGCGCTCTCCCGCTACCGGCAGCGCGGCGGCAGCCCCCGCCCCGCGCCTGCTCTGGCAGGGAGCGCCCGGTGACCCCGGCCCGGCCCGGCCCGGCCCGGCCGGCAGGTGCGCGGCGAGAGCTGGCGGCGAGACCCGCCGGTCCCGCCGCGCCGCCCGGCGCCTCCGCACCGGCCGGAACCCGGGGTGGCTCGGACGTCGGGGGGAGGGGTTCCGCGGCGGCGGACACCCGTCGAGCAGGGGTGACACCACCGCGGGCACAGGCCGCTGGGTCCCGCCGGAGCCCCGCGCTTCCGCGTCACCTTTCCGCGTCCACCCCGGGCGGGCCCCTCCCGCCCCCACGGGGCCTTCCCCTGCCGCCCGGTGCACCGGGCCGCCACCGACGGCCGCCCCGCGGCCTGCGCGGCACGGGCGCTCCCGGCCCGGGCAGGTGCCCTGCTCGGCCTCGGCAGAGCCCGCCGCCCCGCTTGTGGCCCCGGACGGGCGCGGAGCTCGGCCGGGCGGCGCGGCGGGACGGGGGGGAGGGGGGGGGCGGTCGCCCGGAGCTCCGCGTCAGGCGGCGGCCCGCGGTGCTGCAGCGCCCCCTGGAGGCCGGCGCGGCGCCCTGCCCGCTCCGCCGGCCGCCCCGGCTCCGCAGCAGCACGCGCGGCCGCGGTGCGCGATGCACGCGGGAAAGCGGCTCAGCCTCAGCAGCGGGCGGCTGCGGTCGCTGGGAGGCTCACCCCCGTTAAAACGAACTGGGCAAAATCTTCGGTGGGAGCCGGGGCTGCGCCCAGAGCCGGCGCCGGAGGGAGAAGGGGGGCCGGGAGCGGAGTCGGCGCGGCCGGGAGCGGAGTCGGCGCGGCCGGTGCTGCTGCAGCACCGACCCGCGGGGGTACCGGGGCCGGCTCCGGCTCGTGACAGGGGCTATGCCGAGGAAAGGGGCCGGGAGCAGAGTCCCCGGTGCCGGGCACCTCCGCAGCCTGGTTAGGGAGGCGCCCCGACGGCTCCCGACGGCCGCCGGCTCGGGGAGCGCTGCCGGTGCACGCAGGGCAGAGGTGCCGCTCGGCAGCGAGTGCACCCGCGGGCCGGCTCCCAGCCCCGGGCTGCCGCCCGCCGACAGACCGGCCGGTGCTGCAAAGGACTCGGGCTCCACACCAAAGGCTTACTCTAAATTATTTTTCTTTTTTTTTTTTTTTTTTTTAAGGAAAACAGTGACCTCCCGTCGATCTGGCACCTGATTCCGCTGGTGTTTCTTGGTGACTAAATCATCACCTACTTCACTCAGATTTATTGGGGTGGAATTTTTTGTTTTGTTTTTAATGTACCAGTTCAGGAAATGCCAAGGTTTGACAAACAGGCATACGCGGCCGTAGGCGAGGCGCTAGGCGGGCGCCGGGGGACACCGCCGATGCGACACCCGCTCAGCATCCCCTTCCCCCCCCGGACTCGGATCCCCGTAAAACATCGCCCCAATTAGTTTCTAGAAAAGGAGAAAGCAATTAAGCACACAACGACCTCAGCGGGCTGGATCTCTCCCGCGTCTCCCACTGGCGCGCAACCCCTGCCACCCCTTCGCCCGCGGCCCCTGCCCGCGGTCCCCGGCCGCGGGGCTGCCCCCGGGCAGCAGGGAGCGGAGCGAGCCGGCCGCCCTGCCCGCGGCACCGCCGGCAGCCCGCCCCGACGGCCACCACCGCCGCAGCCAGCCCGACGGGTGCCTCCTCCTCGCCTTCCCCTCGCGAGGGAGCACCGAGCCCCCCCGGGGGGGGGGCTTTTGCTCTTCAGCCGCCGCCGTGCCCCGGCTCCCCCCCTCCCGGGAGCTCCCGGCCCCACGTCGGGAGACCGCGGGGCTCACGGGCGCTAGACCGGGAGAAGTGTCAAACCGCCCGAGGCCGAGGCCGGCTTTGCCGTGTGCACGGCGGTGGGGACCTACCGTCCCGCGGAACTTGCGCGCTGTGCCGCGGTGCGATCGCACGGTGCGGAGGGGGCGAGGGAGGATGCGGAGGCGGCCGCGGGCCCCGCGGGGAGCGGGGCGAGGAGGTCGCCCGCTGCGGCGCTGCCGCCTTGCCCCGACGGCGGGCCCCGAGGGTCTCTGTGGAGCAAAGGCTCCGTGGCGGGGGCCTGCGCCGGAGGGGATGCTCTGCCGCGGCCCTGAGGACGGGGATGTGGGTCTCCTGCCGGGAGAACCTCTCTCCTTGCAGACGTCCTGCCCCGAGGCCAGCCCACCCGGCACAGCCCAAAGTCGGCGGCTTTCTCCCGCTCCCCCCCAGCCTGCTGCCTGCAGATCTCCTCGGAGAAGAGGGGGAGAAAAGCCCTCGGTAAGCGGACTTGGGTAGCCTAAAGCATTCCCTCCCCCACCATCAGCAATGAGATGTTTTTGCGGTGCCTGAAATGAGCAGTTGTCAAGACGTAAAGAAATACAACGTGCCGTACCTTATTATAGTTTGGTTTAAGCAACCATTTGGCTAAAGCCTTTCCTGCCGTCAGCACTGAAATGCTGAGCAGGGCTGCTGCCTACAGCCACGGCTGGAAGCACAGACACCCGTCGCACACGAGTGGGCCCCTTTCTCGTCGCTCCATACCTCGCTGCCCCCCCGCCCCGAGCTGAGCCTAGGGACAGCAGAGGGTCCCCAGGCTGGCAGGCTTTGCTTGCTCTGCGGTGGTGGCATTTTACCTCGCTCGGCACACGTGCCAAGTAAGAGCCTGCAAGGTGGAGGTCGGCGGGGCTTCAGGGCCGCCTGCCTGCTGCACAGGCGTGGGCTTGTGCGCTTTGCTCCCGGGGAAAGGGGGATTTCAGGCACCGATGAAGCTCTGCAGCTGCCTCAGGCTGGGAGGATCGTGAAGTTTGCAGTCTCCGAGCCAACTGTTAGGGGGGAAATCTAAAAGAAATATTGCATAAAAGCAATAAGTTGGTTTAAGAAATGCAGTTGTACATTTGGTTGCATGCCTCGTAACTCACCGAGTACGTGGGAACTCCACGGCAGCAGAGAACGGGACCCATACATCTTGTCCTGTGGTGTATATTAAATAACTCCATTTCCTTTTAAGAACTTTCTATATCCCAGTGAATAACCTGATTTTCACAAACAAAATTAATTCTATAGGGTGAAAGTCAGCAAACAATAGAAAAGCTCAGAGGGGTTTTTCCAGTTGTAAACATGCAGAATCCATATGGTCATTAGATACATCTGTGGGTTAAGCACTGATTTGTTTATGCAAGTCTGTTGCTTATGATACTTTTAAACTGGGACTATTCTGTCGAATATATGTATACTGTAATCCCCTTTTACCTACCCTCCGCATGTGTGTTTCCTGTTTTCAGCATGCATTCTTGATGTGTAAACTGTGGCAAAGGATATGTTATAAACCAGGATACTACAGAGCAGTTCAGATATTTTCAGAGAATTACAAGCATGGTGCAAGCATATGCAAATCATCACTTACAGATGTGCACTATGTCTGTATTAATCTCTGCATGTTTTTTTCAGTTGTTTGTGGCATCTAATTCAAAGAAAAGGACACTAATGGATATTATGAAAAAGTACCAATTGTTCCCAGGCAGACTTGCATCTAGAATGTCCAGACAAACCTTACTGATGAAACCCTGCACTTCTTAGTAAAATCAGGGTCTTTTAAAGTTAAGATATTGAAGATTCCTAAAATACAAGGAGATTGAGGGAAAACTTAACAGAGTAAGGCATTTGAAAACTCTTAAAGACACTGCCAAGGCTGAACACTACCCTGTATCTCTACTGGGTATGATCCAAAAAAGCACTTAAGTGCGTGCTTAAGTTCATCACAGCCCAGGGCAGCACCTAAGCAGGTGCTTCTATTTCTTTATATGCCAAAGTCACCTGCTGAATGTGTGTTTTACCACTGGTTTAAAAGATCTCCCAAATCAGGGCCATTATTTTCAGATTGCCTCATAAAAACAAACAGATGAATCAAAGCTTATAAAAAATCAAAGAGCAGTTACCATTCTAGCCAAGATTTTTCCTAGTACCTGCTTTCACGTCCTTTTCCATGAGTTAAGTTGCTGGCACCCAGTCATTTGTTATGACCACCCTGTTTCTCCTTAAATGCTGGTGTTCCCTGCAGCTTCTCCTGCTGCCACCTCATAGTACCACTGTGTGCACCATCCTGTTGGGTGAAAGGCCAGTTGCTCCAACACGAAGTTTGTGGATGTGATGCTGATCGCTACACCTTGGAGATTTTTCAGAGCAGAACAGTTTGGAGCTAGCTTGTAGCATGGGAGAAAGAGCCCTTTTTCTCCATGAACTCTCCACAGCCACTGTGGAGAAAGATCAGGACAAGATCACTTTGGAGTACAGAAAAGATGCACAGTCAAAGCAACAGCTGGCAACAGGAACAGATCAGTTTAAGAATGTATCTGAGCTGGGGAGGGACCAGGGAAGACTTTCTGGTAAAGAATATACTTCTATCTCATCTCATGTCATGTCATCTCATCTCATCTCATCTCATCTCGTCTCATCTCATCTCATCTCATCTCATCTCATCTCATGTCAATCTCGCTTCCCTTCCCCTTCCCCTTCCCTCCCTTCAGATGGCAACATGCACACCCAGTGTGTCATGGCAGACAGTCTCTGGTCTGTGGGTATCGTGACCAGCAACAGCACGTAAAACCAGGATGAATCCAAGTTGAGACCCAGCAGGAGATTTCCACCTCCTTTGCTCATGAACTTCTGTTTTCTGCTCCCGTGG
The DNA here is from genome assembly GCF_900496995.4 of Aquila chrysaetos chrysaetos. Classification (NCBI taxonomy): domain Eukaryota; kingdom Metazoa; phylum Chordata; class Aves; order Accipitriformes; family Accipitridae; genus Aquila; species Aquila chrysaetos. The sequence continues at coordinate 24,410,916 of NC_044007.1, forward strand.
TGTGATACAGGTCCCTGCTCAGAGGACTGGCATTCCGCTTGCTCTCCTTAGTTCCCTTTCTCAGACCCCTCAGATGTATGTGAGGGACCTACACAGGCTGGTAAAAGGTAGGATGAAAACTAGTGAATGGATGTTTCCCGTTTTGTCCATACTTGATGGCATGGTCCATCTCATAAAGAGTATCAATGATTATTGCAGATCTGCCTTGTTTGCATTAACTATTTAATTTATATGACCTGCTCACCCATGATAGGCTGGTGAAAATTGTTAGTTGGTTTATGCTATTCTTTCAAATGCCCCTTTGGGAACTGTTTCCAAGAAAAATACAAATCCCATTCATTTCAGCACCAGAACTCATTTTAGCACCAGAGAAGTGCTGAAAGCTGAGGACATTACACTGCAGCAGAAACAGAACTGCCTCGAGGCCTCTTATTTTCAGCTTTTTGGATCAGCAGAGAGGGGAAAGAGATACTGTCAGCCACACTACAAACTTTCAAGTGTAATATGTATTCCCCTTTTCCACTTCATTTGTCCTGATGATTACTGGTTGTTCAAATGGAACCAGGAGCTTTTGAGTTTCACTGTTGTGAGTCTGCCTGTCTCTGAACTGCTGGATGGAGCCCACCTGCGCAGGTACAGCACTCTGCAGTTTCGGGAGGCTGGGTGTGTGTGGAAGGGAGCAGCAGAGACCCTGGGACAAGGACTGCTTTGGAATGACAGCCTTCCTGGCTGTGATGGAAGCAAGGATCAATGTTGTCTGCAAGAGTAGGTGCTTTCAGGGAGCCTAGGACAGTGCCTATGGAGAGTTTTGAGGAAGCCTCCATCATTAACAGAAATGCTCAGGACAGAGAAATCAAAGCTGATTATAGCAAGTGAAAAAATGTTTTCTGAATTCAAGAAAGGCCCCACAAGAAGAGTCATGAAGCCGCCTGAAAGGATTCTTGAACAAAACGTATCTTGTATTTGAACTCTTTGTGAAACCTGAAAATAGAGAACTCCGTGACTTTGGTCAGAGGGCTTTGACCAGTGTGGTGTGGCAAGAATTTCTATTGGGAAGAAGTGTCAAGTAAATATAATACAGTGTGTTTATTTCAGTGGGACCTGGTATGAGAGTCAGTCAGTGGCCACAGGAGCATTGCTGACACTCCTGAGATCTGAAAAGGAGACCACCGATAAAGGTCATTAGCTAAGGTTAAGCAGGGTTAACCCTGACCTTTCACCAGTTTCCAAGCAGACAGCTCTTGAGCAAATACAAAACCACAGTTATTAAAGAACTCTTAAACAACTACAATAACAAAATAGAGTGAAGTGGAGTCAAAACTGCAGATCTGTTTTATTCAAAGCATAATATTTATAGAGGACAGATACTGAAAGGCAGCAGAACTGGTTTTAAGGACCATCCCTGTACCTAGATAGTGGAGGCAAACTTGAAAGCATTCTGTCTTTTGAACCACAGTGAGACAGGAATTTAAGTTTTTCAGAAAGAGTATTTTCATTCCTAGAGCTTGGTAATTCCTATGTGCTTGGCAAAGAAGAATATTAGAAATACTCAACTTTTTGTTAGTTACGGGTGGAGCCTGAAATGCTAAAAGGCTGTTCAAAGCATCACTTAAGTCTGATCTAGTTCAGCATTAGTCTAATGTTATCTTTTCCCCCCTCAATGGTTTCAAGAAGATATATAAAACCAGACCAGAGCTGATGTTTACTTTTACAGCTAATGGTTCCTCAAATCTACAAGAACTTCTAAGGAGTAGATAAAAGCAGCTGCAAAAGTGATCTAGAAATAAACATCCAGAAGAAAACATAGCTGCAATCAAAGTTCCAGCTGTTCTCATCTTAATTCTTATCAGTATTCTTTTTAATCAGTCACATTTTGAAGTCAAAGGCTTACTTCCAACAGCTTTTGCCCATACACATATATATGTGTGTGTGTGTAAGTCCCTTGAAATATTACAGAAGTTCTGTTTCACATCAAAATAGCGTACATTGTCACTGAAATTATTAATTTTCTTTTCCTCATCCCCCATGTTCTCTCTGGGCCCCTCTTTTGCATCTGGCATGTGTACTGATACTCAAGATGACAAATACTGATAACTGCGAAGCTGCAGTGCTGCATACTTCCATAAGGCAAAGCTTAGCCAAAGTTAGTCATTGATTTATGTCCCGTATTCTGTTCAACAGCGCAAGGGTTTTTTTTCTAATTTCATACCTTTAATCCTTGCCACCTCCAACCTAGTGTGTGTCAAATTTCCATCTTATTGTTGCAGCTGTGGTTTCTTAAAATGAAAGTATGCTTCTTGAAGGCAGTGACACATTCTTAAGTTTATTCACAGATTTAAATGCTCAGTTGTTCAAAAATGCCTGAACTCATTAAAATGTGATGGTGTGGGGTTTTTTGCCATATTAAATGGTTGATACAGAGGTTTTAAAAAACAAATGAGGAATGTTTGGATGACTATTTTTATCCAGCCCAAATCTGTAGAAGGTGTGGCAACTTAGGCAGGTATCACAAGCCCAGGGTTCTCTTTAGCAAAGAGGTTATTTACAAAATACACAAGGCAGAAAATGCTCTCCCACACATAAAAAGCCTTCTGCAGGTGTACAGATGAAAGGAAACAAACTCTGCACTGTCTAGGTACCATATTACTTAGAATGGCTTCATGACCCACAGTAGGAGACAGCCCACAAAGCAGATGGATTTCAGAAGAATTTATATGCTTACAAAAAAGAGCTGCAAAGGTTAAGTATTCTTATCACGACCTTCACTGTTTTAAGAGAATACCCAGCTTCCCTCTGCTTTCCCATGGAAAATGGACCAGAGGCAAGATGCTGCAAATATTCCTCCAAGAGCTTGCAAGCGAGCCCTCCATGTTACTGTTCCAACCCCTTTGACAGCTGCCTGTGAAGGATTACTCTTCCTCTGGGTGAGCTGGTGAAAAGGACCTTACCTTTGCTTCAGCCATTTCAGTTCAAAGTCTGGTACAGTAACTCAAACCAGCTTCTATCGTCTTTAAAACCTAAGAGGTTAGTGTTTTCCACCAGAGCAGCTGAGACATGTCCCATTCCAGGAAAAGGCCAAGAAAATAGCTGAGAGCAGTAACAACTTAAACCGCTACAAAAAATCTGCCAGAGGACATCTGTCAAAGCCCAAAGAGTTCCAGTTATGTATGATTTCATTTGATCCCAGAGGCTAAATAATGTACAGGAAAGATTTAATAATGTTATGCAGATTATGTGTGGAAATGTAAAAGGAACCGAATACAATGCCAGTTTGAAAAATCTTCATGTGCTCATAGCACTATTATTGCTGCACAGTCAGAAAACACAGCTTGAGCAATAGACTCTGATAATAAAATTAAAAATTGGAATTGCTAGAATATTTACTCAGGTGAGACTATTTGATTAAAAAAAGATGACTTAATATTTTCCCTCTGCCAGGAAATTATCAGTGGAGAGAGCCCCATTCCTGTTTCCACCACATCAGTTCCATTGCCATGTGAAACCCTGATAGTGAAAATGTGGTAACCAAGGATCGCTGCTCATAACATTTCCAAATGCCAGTGCAAAGGAGACTTCAGCTACTAAAAGAAGAACAAAAACAAATGGCCCTCAACTATATCTGCTTGCAAGTTTGAGTTAATGGCATCTGACTGAATTAGAATTGCTGAACTACAGGTATGGTCCCTTCTGCCAAGTCACTTGCAGAAACAGTAATTTCTGGCAGAGAAGGGGAAGAGGCAGCTGGAAGGGTGATGTGAATGGCCACCACAGGATCTGCCAAATGATATCTGTCAAATAATCTGGTAGCGTAATGCTCCAGTGCCGTGTGACACAATTTAAATATTGGCAAAGGAGGGATTATTAAACAGGATTCTTAGCCAGGAGGGCTTCATCATTAAAAAAACCAACCTGAAAGCAGAAGCAAATGGATCCTATCTGGTCATACCTAAAAACTTTTGTACAGACTCTCACAAAGGAAGCAAGTGTAATGTTTCCTAGATTTCCTGAGGCTGGCACTTGTGGTGGTCTTTCTTCGGCTGGTGCTTTTATCTCCCTTGGGATAGCGGTTATAGTTTTAGCAGCTGAAAACTTATGCTCACCAGTTTTTCTTTCAGTGGAAGGATCTAAGACTTTTCTTTCCAAGGTTGGGTCTTTATTTGCAGGGAGTTCCAGCAGGTTTCTTAGGTTTCTCATTTCCTCTTGCTATTTCTGCTCTCATCTGTTTTGCAAATGGCCACCATAACGTTAAGCTTATCTAATGGCCAGGCCTCCAGCTGGAAGAATGCCAGCAGCTTTCTGAAAATCAGTCATCTGAAAGCATTCAGAGGAGATGGCCATCACCTTCTCCCTGAACCTCGAACATAAAACTTCCCTGATAAGCACATACTCCAATGCCATGAAAAGCAAGAGGTTACTCTTAAATTCAGATATCACTTTAACCAGCTTCCTTGGGTGACACACAGACACTCTACTGAATTAATCTCACTCTACAAATAATAAATTCTTTTTTTCAGTGTTTGGAAAAGATACTGGTTGTACATACACACAGTAAAGAGTAAGTGTCCCTACGATAGCTTCACTGTGAACGCAGGTTTCATTCTACAGTTGGTTTTCCTTATTTTGTTAATTGGGATCCTTTTTTCCGCTCACTGGCAGGGTATATAGTCCAGGTCCGTCCACTCCTGGCTTTTGACATCAAGCATGGCCATGGCAGTTCTTACCGTCACTGAGACTTAGGGGCTTTGTCAGAAGTCCTGCTGAGAAAAGTGGCAAGGGCAGAACAATTTTCTTTCCCTTGGTAAGGGGAAGCCTGTGAAAATGCAAGATGTGTTGCAGGTCTTTATGTGCAGACATACACAGAGGACAAAAATCTCATGAATTTTGCTATTGACCCCAGTGAGTTCTGGATTTTATTCAAAAGGAGGAATTCAGTAGGAGTACTGGGTCTCCAATTTAGAAACTTGAGAAGAAGCCTAAAAAACTACCCAAGGTCTGCACTCTGAGGACACAACATGTAGCAATAAAGATTGATGTAAGAGCTAACGAGCTTAACCTTGTAAAAAGAAAAACAGAAGTTTGTCATTGTACCATGTATTTAGTTAAGACCTGAGAAGGAAGAGCTGAGAGTAGCTCCTATACATCCTATAGGAGAACCAGCTCTGTAGGAATGGGGTCTGTGTGGAAAAATCATCCCTCTTTTGGACTTCTGTTTCCCCAAAGAGAAGGAATTCTGACCTTGTGGGAGACAGGATAAACAGGCCCAAAGGAGGGAACTGCAGTATGAAGACACCTACACAACAAGAGACTGCCCTCTGGAGTAACCTTATTTTGGAAAGAGGGCTGACAACAGGAGGAGAAAGATCTGCTGGCTGCTGCAATGTCTGTCTGAAGGGTTGGTTCAGTCAGTGCTGACAGAGACCTCCTGAGAGCCTGCTGGGAAAACAGTGTTTCCCAGCTTCCAGGGATCCTGCTGCCTCAGTGCTGTGGGATCTGCTACTGACCACAGTGGGAAGGCTGCTGAGTCAGCCGCTGAACATCAGTCAAACACTTTCCATTCTGATATACCAGAGAACGCAGGAAGTAGAGAGGCAGGAATGCATGACAAAACTAGAGAAGGTATCATAGCAGGCCAGGTAAACACCTTTCTGGAAAAGAAAAAAAGTCATACACGTAATACTATTTTATTAGACTACATAGTATAGCTTAGCTTATTTATTCTGTGTAAATAAGAACATGTTTAGGAGGAAGCTCTATTTAAGTGACTTTACTAAAAAATTAAGCTTCACACAATAGTTATATAGGTATAAACTGGCACAGCTCTAGAGGTGTCAACTGGCAACTTACATGGGCTGTGGATCTGCCTCGGCACAGTCATTTGTTGATTAAACAAACCTTCTTAAGGCTGAGGAATCCAAATAACAGCAGTGAGGCTCCCTCCAGCTTCTAACTTGCGCGATAAGGTCCCGTACTAGCCTTCCTGTCCTAGAACTAAGACAAACAAACAAAAATAGAATTTCTGGAATCCATTGCATTTCTGAAGGGTATTATTTAAAAATTAGATTGCAAGAGATTATTATCACAGGCACACCACTTTAGAACAGACTTCCTAGAAGCAAAGCAAGTTTGGGGAAAACCTCTCAAACAATCCCCCTTACTGTAGGACACCTGTTCTCCCTAAACCCACTTTTTTTTTAGTGGAAGTCACCCCAGCTGAATTAAATTTGTTTCCCTTGGGCCTGCATTTTCTTTAGCCAACACAACAGCTGCACCATGTGGAGATGAGCCACAAGAAGTGTAACAACACATGTTTGTGATTGCTGTATCAGTTTTGGCAGATTTAAGTGCAGGGGTCTTTAGCTGCCTTCTATTAGAGAGCCAGCTTTACAATATATACAACATCTTGCAAAGCAGTAGCAATAATATATATAGTTTTATGTATTTCTTGTACATGCTGGTACAGTAAAACCAGAAAGGAACTGACTATTACTTATAACTATAAATATTGTATTAAACACAAACATTTTCTTTTGCATGTAAAAGTAGGAACAGAACAGGAGGATGGGTTAACTACAATAAAATCCCCTGAGATCCCTGTGCTAGCTGTTATCCAGTCCTGCAGAGACACTCAGCCATTCAGAATGTGCGGTAACCCTGTTATTTCAAAGCTGCAGTAAATTTAATCTCTCCAAGAAATTGCTGAATTCCTGGAAAATAATGCATAATCTTGGTTCAGTGTGCTTTTTTTTTTTTTTTCTCATTTCAAGAACAGGTGCCAAAAACTGGTCTTGTGGAGCCTAATTCAATATACTTTAGAACACAGTTTTAAAGTCTGCTTTTAAGGCATTTAATTAAGAGCCGTTGAATATCCCACACCCGTCAAAATGAGGTACTTGTTTTTGAAAGACCATTTTGAAAGGTCAAGATAAATGCCAATAAGACAGCATAGAATCAAGCATTTGTGTTTATAATGTGTTGTTCCTGTTATTTTATGTATAACTAGTGCTATATATATTTGTGGGTATTCTAACAACAGTTGTGTGACTTTAATCTTCCTGCACATTTTCTCACTTAGAATTGCTATACCATTGCACATTGTAATGCATTATACATTAATGTGCAATGCATATTATACAACATTGCGTAAGTGTCCCTGTGACTCCGAATAGCAAATTTTCCCACTGTCTATAATTACAGATGCTTAGTATCTATTCCACAATAAGGGGACCACTTCTACACTGTTTATCTTCTCTGACTGCATTGTTTCTAATCAAATGAACCTATGACATATTATTAAGAGGTTATATCAAATAAATGGTAGTGTCTAATGTGATCTGCCTCCAGTTTTGACCTTTCCTCCATCCTACTGGGAGATGAATTCGGCCGAGGAAGGAAACACAAGTCAAGCAAAAATCTGCATTTATATTCACACTCCCATGAGCAAATTAGACAGGACTCTCCTTTGAGAACTGATCCCCAAAGTAGTATATTTGAAAAAAAGACTTTGTTGATGTTAACAGATTTTGGATCAGGTCCTAGAGACATTCTGCCTAGTTTGAACTGCACAGAGCAGGGATTTACTATCTATTAATCTTACTGAAGGAGAGACGCAGTACATATTAAAACATGTAGTTCATCTTTTTTTCTTGTGTTTCAGTTTTTCATTGTTTTACCTAGCATTCAAATTAGCACACTCATTTTAAAATTAGCTTTAAGGAATTTAAACTGCATATTGTTAAGCTGGTAAGAGCAGCTTAATACCACCAGTGTAACAAATTAGATCATGGAACTACAGAAGAGCTCAAGGATGAAGCAATAAAAGTTGTGTACCAGCCAGTTCAAGGTTACACAAAAAACATTAAGCTCTCCCTTGTTTAGAAGGCATTGAAATGTGATATATGAACACAAAAGAAGTAATGTCTTTAAATCTTAAAACGATTAGCAGTTTTACTCTGTAGGGACCTATGGGAGGAGATGGACTCCACCCCGAGGAAGATAAAAGACCTCAGTTTTCTCAACTGGAAGGAGTGATTCATTTTAGGTGCAAGTGGTATGCATGTGATATTCCTCATGTGGTAAATTAACTGTTTCCATTAAGAAAGCTCCTAGCATATGGAATTGCTCTATTTTCCTCTGCTCTGCAGAAAAAATTATACCACCAGAACATTTTCTTTTTGCTAAACCCAGTCTGGGTAAAAGTGGGCAGCATTGATGGCTGTTGATAAACTCTTTCTTGCTATTAAAGAAATCCACTAATCTTCCACCGGTTTTCTGCTTGCAACTAAGAAAATTTATTTTTAGTGAAGGAATAGTGGAAAAAGCTTAGGACTCAAATTTAATGGAGTTCTTTAGCTCTCTAGATAGTAACTTGCTTTATGTTTTGCTGTGTTTTTATAACCTGACCTATGTACGCTCAGTCATTTCAAAGTTTTGTTTTCAGCAGAAAGTTCCCTTGCTTGGTAGTGACAGTAGTTTAAGTACTCAGCCTGGGTAGTAGTGAGGATGCCATAAAACTCTCCCCTATTGAACCAAACCGAACCTGGTTAGAGGAGACTCAAATCAGAGCATCGTTTAAAGCCAGTTCTGTGAAACTGTATTATTTGCTGCTTTGCTGTTTCTTTAGTACATGGGCCACTGTGGGGAAGGCTTCCTGCTGCTTTTAAGAGCAGAATGGGAACTTAAGTGCAAATCTTAATCTTTTTCTTTTTTTGAATATATTTCTACTTTCCATGGGATCTTATCTTGTAATCAGACCCGTTACTTCACAGTCAGTCATGAAATAGCTGTTGTGCCACTGAATTTTTTTTGTGAAGTTTTAAGACTAGAATTTTACTTAGGTCTTTTTTTTTTTTATGTGTGACTGTATATGTTATATGAGTAGCTTATTTGGACTTGAATTATGATCTTCTGGCATGTTTTGATTGGGAAAGGTTGGAAAAAAGTAGGAAACTGAAATTTTGTGGTTTTTGGATTTTAAAGCATTTAGAATGAGTGATTCTTCCACAAAAAAACCCACTTGCTTTGTCATATCTATGAAGCAAGCTGGAGATGTGCTTCAGAAATAAATAGGAAGGGTTTTATTAAAAATAAAAAACTCTATGACTGAATAAGCTGTAAGCATTTCATGGCATTGCTTTGTAGTGCTCACTATTCACGATGTGCTTTCCAGTTGTATTGGGTTCTCCTCATTTGTCATTTGTTGTTCTGTACTTGTGCTTCCCACCTTTTTACATTTCTCTTCGAGCACTTCTGTGAAAGGCCCACAAGGGTAAGAAAACTTCCCTTCTTTAAATCTGAAAGAATGGGTCTAGGTTAGCCTCTTGAAAACATTGTCCCTAAAAATAAAAAAATATTCTGATCTTCCCTAAACATTTCTGTCATGTAGTCCTCAAATTCTCAGCTCAGGAGCTAAAGGAAGATGGGAGAAAATGCAGCCTTCACGGTGGTGGAAACCTTGGGCATAAGGCTGTGTGTATCCAGGCAGCTGAAGTTCGTTTCGTGTAGTACTTGCTTCATCAAGTAACAATGATTCAGTCATTCTTTAGTTATTGATACTAGTTTCCATTCCTAACACAGCCATCAAGCCTTGCTAGTTAAATGTTATTTATTTATTCTCCAGCATGTGAGCACACCTCTTTGTAGACTGGAGAACAGATGGTTGCCCCTGAAAGAGGGGGAATATTTTTGTGTAGAAGGGAATCCAGAGTAACCCTCAGTATTACCACAACAACAGTAATTGTTTTAAAAACCAAAATGAGATTTTTTTTTCAAGTTGATGGTAATCCGTAGATCTCATGAGCACAATCAATGCAGCTGTAGTACAGACTGGAATATCTTCTGTGGTTAACTGTAAATAGCAACTCTGTATCCATGGTTTATTTTTACTATAGTGTGCTATAATAGGAAAAATAGCAAATGGTAAGTCTATATATAGCCTGTTACTAAGACCGTGAGCTAAATGGTTAGTCAACAGAAAAATCCTATCCTAATCAACAAATATCTTTAGGTCTAGTAATAATATTTTGGATAACAAAACGATGTATATTAGGTAGTGAGAGGAATTGCAGCAGTGCAGCTAATATTTTACTATTGCACGTTTTTACTGCTCTTTTTAATGTCAAGTAGGAATTTTGTAAATCATGCTGATTTTAATAGAGTGGATATGGATAGCAGAATCTGTACCTATATTTCCTGACTATTTATTTTCCGCATCTTTCTTTTGCTGGACCAGCAAAAAGTGATATTCCTTTTACGTGACATTAATTAACCATTAAGTTGTGAATAGTTCAGGAAAAGAAATAACAAACAATTGTTCCTTATTCCTAAGCTTGATTAAAAACTCACTTTAAAAGACTCTAAATTTTAGTCCAAACTTGAGAATATGCTGTTCTTTTATATTTTATTTATAACTATTTTATGACTGACAGGGTTAGGAAAGTATATAGCAAATTCTTAGATAAGCCTTCAAGGTTACTTCATGTTAGACATGATAGGTAGGAAAAAATACAGGCAGAAGTCAGTTTTTCTTATCTTCTGTATAAACAAGCTGGTTTTTCATCCAAGGCCTTTTCCTTAACTTTCAGCATACCAGATCACTATCAGGCAGTCACAAGGAGAGACATGCAAACATGTTGTTGTTGACTATTTGTCTACTGAATTTATGAATTGGTTTCTAAGGAAATCAGGCTCCTGCATTCATTCTGTCTTTGTGCTTGCCTGCCGTTCCTTGCCTTTCTCCCCTTCACAATCATTTGTGACTTAGCTGGCTAGTATTAATCATGTTTGACAAAAAGCTGGAGGTCTGTAATTATAGTAAGTTCCTATTTTTACAAAACTCATAGGTGATGGGTAGAGGAGGGAATGCCCTGTTTGTGGGGCTGTCCACCCCACAGCAAGGGAAAAGTAAGGGAAACTCTGTCCTTAGGTGCTGAGTTTGGCACCACGCTGTGGACTGACCTGCAGACTTCTCCTGCGAGCTAAACACCTTCTCCTGTGAGCTAAACAGCAGACTGTGATGCAAACATAGCATAATTGTAAATCCATGGGGTAATGTCAAGGTGAGCCAAGGCATGGTGAGATATTAGTGATGTGGAGGGGTTTTAAGGAGCACAGAGCTGGGGGCACGCTTGGGGGTCTCTGCGGGCAGCGAGGATATTGCGGGTTTTGGCATGCCGAGGGGGTGAATGGAGCTACTGTGGAATGATACAGGGGACGCTGAGGGAGAGTGCACCGAGGAACCTGTGAAAGAACTGGGGGGCTACCACAGTGAAAGGGTAGAAAACATATGGGGGCAAGATCTAGGCTGTGAAAAGCACCATGGACACAATGAAAGACTAGGGGTATTTTGTTTGGAGAGCATAAGGTGTTCGTGACGTATCTCCTGGAAAACATATACTATTAATTCTGACGTTTTCTAGTAGTGCCATGTAGTAGTTACAATGCATGTTGTTTAAATGAGCCTGATTGACTACCTTCTGCAGTAAATGCTGTTTTTATTTGCTACCACAGGAACTAGATAAGGTCCCTACTACAACATACATAATTTATTTGCATGATGTTTATGAATGACTTTGAAGTATATATTTGGAATTTAAATCTTACCATTAGTAATACCTGTTAGAAACTCAGACATGAGATTCTCAAGTAATTTTTATCCTTGTCAGGTTTATTATGAATTATGTGCAACTGAGGCAGGATCGACATCTTTGAACTTTTTGGTTCATGTATTTAGGGGCTTGGGGACAGTCTTAGTTTGTGGTTATACAGCACCTAATACTTGTTCATGTCATCATGATTCCTGATTCCATTGCAGTATAAGTAATTATAATATAAATTATATTATCTGTTTACAAAACTACATTATAATATAAAATAATTATAGTACTCAAAAACTAAGTATGGTCTTTATCCATCCTTTGGTCTAAAGAATTACATTTGATGTTGATGCCAGTTCTGCAGGGAGGGGAGTCCTAATGCATGCTGATAAATTGGTGAAGTGAATGAAATGCTTTAGAAGAAAAAGAGTAATTCAGTTAGTTTCCCCCTATATTTTAAAGATACGGCTACATTAAGCCTTTTCTTACTCACCTGCCTTCTTAGCAGTGTTATATAGTTCCACTGTTGGAAGAAATAATGGGAATACTCGTGTAGATTGTCTGCAACTTCCTCATCTCCATGTTGTCTAGACACCAGCAATCTCATAGTATATTCATGCCTCCAGAACATCTGGACTTCCCTTGACTGGAAAGCCCGAATGAGGTAGTAGAACAGAGGGAGCCTGTTTTCCCTTTCAAAGTTCCTTCTTTGCTCGTGGCTAGGTACAGTACTGTAATGAATACCAAATCAGTGTTATACATCACAGCACGGTTCCCAAATTTGTGTTGCAGGGGAAGGGTGAGATAGTGTTATTTACTGCAATATCATTGACTAAAAATGCCATTAGAAATTGTAAGAGATGAATAAAGTGATCTTGAAAAATATTATGGTATATATGTTATCTTCTTGTTGATATATTATTTTCAGCATAAAAGTACTTAGAAAGCATTCTGCCAGTTGAATAAGGCACAGCTGAAACTTCTGTGAGAAAGGCATGAAATTAGTCCATATTTTTGGTACCATCTGCCCTGCTAGGTTATAAAGCCAGGTTACCTAACTTCTTCTGTTTCAGGCATCTTGGTTTTTTTCACACTTTTCTTTCTTCAGTGGCACAGATGGAGGACACTCCTGTCCCCTTCTTCCTCAATTATCAGGTAGTCAGGGTATTTTCTGGGAATGGGGATTGTGGTGTTAAATTGTTTTGAATGAAAACGAAATCTGCTATTCTTGGATGAATGTTCTTTAGACCTGTTCTCATCAACTGCTGTTAAAGGGGGAGGGAAGAGTGGCAGATTAGGCTTTTTAGCCTAACTTTTTCCAGAGAAACAACTATACGTGTGAATGGGGAGAGGGAGCACTTCTTGGCTCCCTTTCTTTGTCTTGCTGTTACAACTATAATATAGTACCTGTATTTTTTCTAAGACTCCTTTTCCTTGCTTGAATGTATAGTTTGTCAGAGCTATGGCTTGAGAGGGGGAGCTGGAAAAAACCTGCCTCCTCCGAAATAACCTGAACAAAATATTGCCTTAAAGATTTGTGTTAAAGGATGTGGAGACAGCCTCTGCATTCCGGGAGTATCATGGCCAAATATGGATGTCAGGCTTCCCTTTATTAGGTGAAACTGGTGAAATGCAAATAGTAATTGGTCAGTAGGTATAGCCAAATACCCTGTAGAACAAAGGTGGACACTAGCCACACGGCATCTTCTACCTGCCTGACCTCACTTGCCCTAGAACTGGGAGACGGGAAGTCTTGAGGGGTTCCTCCCCACTGCTTTCTAATGCACTCATACCGCCCTGCATCTGAGGCATCCGCTGGCTCCTTCTCCTGGGTGTTTTTTTTTTGGCATCTCCTACAAAGAGTTGTCTATGGTATGGACACATCTGGCAGTACTGCTGGTGAGCCACTCTGGCTTGTGGGATGATACTTGGAAGAGCTCTGCGTTAATCTGTTGTGCAAAGGAAGATGTTCTACTGCAGTTTTTCCATGACTCAGAAAAACAAAGAAACCTAAAAGGTCATATGGTAGTGTGTGATTTGTTTTATGGGTTCATTCAATATTGCCATTGTGCATTTAGCCCAACCACAGTGAGTCAACTGGATTGGATTGACTCAGCCAAAGTAGAGAACTTGCACAACAGTAGGACTTCAGTCATTCAAAATTCCCTTGCTAATGCACATCAAAGAGATGAAATTAGGTATGGAGTGTGGATTTTTCTTAGGGGGGAGTGCTGTTGTACATCTAAAATCAGTTTAAAGTGGAACTTGGGCATGTCAGTATTTTAATGGATCTTGCCCAAGTGTTTTACTACCTTGAACTTCCATTAGTTAGGCAAATAAACCTATTTTCAGGAAAGGATACAGAAATGGGCTTGAACATTTAGGCTTTTCTTGTATTGACTTGGATGGATCTACTTGGATGCTTTGTCAGTATCTTAAATCGCTACACAAACAGCAGAAAGTCATAAGTTGTAAGGTGGAGGAACTGCAGATAACTATCACACGGTACTCGGTGGCCTAAAAGCTGCTGCTTGAATAATTACGTGACAGCTTCCTATGGCTTTGCAGGGTAACTTGTATGCTTTGGCGTTAAAAAGCCCAGCGCCAAGCACCAGCACTTTTCACCTCCAAGCTGTACTGTGTCACCCGAGCCAGCTGTGGAGAGCAGCTCCCCCGTCCTGCCATGACTAACTTCGGAGTTCCTCTCTGCTGTGCTCCGGAGCCAGTTGTCCATGAAGACATTTAACTTTCCAAGGAGGGGCCGGATGCCACTCGGCACCAAGCGCCGCTGTTCTTTGGCCGGTGCAGACAGGCGGATGAAAGGCGCAGGCCGCCCGGCAGCGCTGCCCCGAGGCGACGGGGCCCGCGGGTGGCAGCGGGGGAAGAGCCGCCCTCAGCCTCCGCCTTAGGCCGCGGCTGTGCCCCAGGCCTGCCCTTGCCCGAAGGCCTAGCTCCAAGAGTCGGGGGATGAGGTGAGCGTGCGGGGGAGGGACGGCTGTCCTTCGCCCCGGCGGCGCCTCAGGGCCGCGGGCCTCTGTTTCTTCGCCTCCCGGTGTGCCTCGCCCGGCCAGGCCCCGCCGGCCGCCCCTCCGGCAGGAGCGGGTAGGGCAGCTTCCTCGGGAGGACTACACCTCCCGGCGTGCCCCGCGGGCCGCGGCCGCGCGGAGCATGTCGGGAGCGCGGCGCCTCGGCCCCGGCGGCACCGCCGCCTCCATGTTCTTGCCCTCCCGCCGGCGCGACGCCGCCCGCTCTTCCCGTGGTGGGGTGGGGCCTCGTCCCTCCTGCCGCTCTGAGCGGCTTCCGCGCAGTCCAATCAGCACTTGCGACGGCGCGGGTTGTAGCCACTGAGAGGCGCCAGGGGGCGGGCCTCCGCCGGCAGCCGGGTAGGTAGCGGTAGTGGCGGTTGCCTGAGAGAGGCCGGGAGCGGCGGCGGCCGCCGAGGGAGGGCGCGAGCCCCGTTTAAAGGGCCAGCTGGCTCGCGCGAAAGTTGTGAGGAGTTTAGCGGTTACGGGCCGGGTGGTGCCCAGGGGCTGGGCGGGAGCCCCCCTCCGGACGGCGGGGCCGGGGGGCCAGCAGCGGCATGGAGCAGGCAGCGCCCAAGAGGTAACGACCCTCCCTGGTGGCCCCTTCCCCTCCCGGAAGGGGAGGAAGCGGGCGCGGCGGCCTGGCCCGGGTGAGGCCTTGGGCCGGGGGGGGGAGCGGGCGGGCAGGTCCGCCCGCTCGCCCCCCCCCCCCCCCCCCGGCCTCGGGAGGCTCCGGTCCTGGGGGCTGTGAGGGGGGGGCGGCGGGACAACGACGGGGGCTGAGACCTGCCTGGCGGCCGGAGGGGTTGTCTTGGGTTGGGGAAGGTCTTCTGGGCGGCTGTCCCCGAAATCAGCGTCCTGGGTGAGCGTCCAGGTGGAGGCAAACCTTTAGGGGCTGGTTGAGTTACAAGAGGAATGTTTTAATGTTGAAATGAGGGAAAATTCATCGCCGAGAAGAGACCTTTGTGGCCTGGGGGTCTCTGTACTTCATAGTTCGGGTCTGTGGAAGAAACCGACATAAGGAGTTGTTCTTATCATTGCACATTAGAAAGTGCCCTTGTGTCCTGCTGGTGGAGGGATGCTTGTGGGGGTGGGGGTTGCATAGTTGCAATTGCAAATCAGGGAGTGGGAAGAGGCAAAAATCAAGAGTATTCACGCAGTATATATATTTTCTGAAGTATATAGGCTATCTGGTCATATTAATTACTGTGGGTTTTTCTTTTTTTAGCGCTTACCATTTGACTTCTTTTTGTGTGCATGTGTAATGATGTGGAACCATGAGCTTTTGCTTTGAATGTGACGCTGTCGTCTTAGTGCACAAAATAATTTTGCTTTAGTTTTGTGGGTATATTTAAATCGGAACAATGCTTTATTGATGTAGTTTTATGCTACATAGAATGTAGTTGTGTGGTATACAGAATGTAGTTACACAGTTTACGTATATACTTACTGTCTTAGAGCTCCAGGTATTTCACTCTTGTGTCCTGTTAATTTAATAAAAAATTGTGTAGGGACTACACAATATAAATTGGTGGTGGGAGATAATAAATAAATTTTACATTCTATTTTGAAGCATTTACATTCTACATTTAAAACCTTTAAAATTCTTTAAAACATCTTCCTGAGAGATGACAGACTTGAGAAGAATGTGGTCTTGAACTTCTACTGTTTTTTCCTCCAATAATACATCATGTAGCAGTGTCTACTGCTTGAAAACTTTGACTAAGAATTGATTAGTAGTTGTTATGCTGTGTTTTTAGCAGGCAACGGAACAGTATCTATTACTGTTATGCAGAGTGGTTTTAGCAGGCAATGGGGTGAGGAGGGACAGGCCTACACCAGTTTCAGGCTGACAGTGCTGCATGTCTCAAATAAAGAAAGTAGGACAGGCACTAGCAAGGGTTTAGGAGAAGAAATGGGAATGTCTGAGGAGTAATCAATGTTACCACCACCAGTGCAAAGCTTGCGATTTGGTGATATCAAGGGACTGAAAATAGAACTTGAAGTTAGCATAACCTACAAGACTTTTTTTTTTTTTTTTTTTTTTTTAAGATTGGGGATTTGCTTTAACTTTATTACCAAGCTGGAGGTGTGTGTCTGGCCTAATTGAAAGTGAGGAGCTGTTTAAATCCTTAGAGTCAGTCAGTAAGAATTAGAAAGCTAATGAGAGAACTTATAAATTCTCTGGCATGTTTTTATACTTTCCATGTTTTTTGAAGCTTATTTTTGGAAATTTGAATGTGATGACAATGTAGTGGATTTGTTTCTTCAGTGGGAGGGAAGATTTGAACTCAGTTTTTCGTAAGATATTAACTCAGGTTTTCATAAGACTTGAACTGTTCTTCATAAATGTGCATACATATCCCCTTTATCCATTGTTTTTTTACAGTTTTCTGATTGTCTGGTGTTCCCAACTGTTCTGCTAGGCCACCCCCTTTTTCTGCAAGTCTGGAAGGAGTACAGATTATTTTTTGTGGGCTGAATTTTTTGATGCCTGCCTTGGAGGCAGTAGTGGCTTGGGATGAACACACCACATTTACTTGGCAAAATATATGGGAGCACTAGCTTTACTTTGTGCCTGCTGTCCGCAAGAGCAGTTACTGACAGGGATCTATTGCCATGATATCTGTAGTGCAAGACATTCATCTAGAGGTAGCAAGAATTTCATATGAACACTTCAAAGCTGCATGGATGTCCTAGAATCCCAGTGTTCTCTCACAGGTATAGGGCACTTTTATTCCCCCTTTCCCTGTAAAGGAACACAGAACACAGTTGTGTGTTGTGTAAATCTTTAAAACAGCCCTTCAGAAAGTAGCAGTGATGATGCCCAAGTGATAGGCTAGGCCACTGTGGCTTTGAAATGGGGATGCTGTCAAAATCACTAGCTTTTCTTGTTTGACCAATGTACTGCAACAGTAACAAAAAACTTCTAAGGAGGAGTCCTTTTCAGAATAACTTTGTTGACTTTTTAAAATAATTTAGAGTAGGTGTTCAGTATAAAATCAGAACAATTTGTGCAGTAGCTGACCCAAAGTGTTTTCTTGCATCTGAGTTTCTAACTGTATTTCAGATGTGCTTTATATTTCTTTCCCTCACTAAAAAGGACATTCACTCTTGAAACAGTCAGTTACAAAATTTGCCTCTGAGTCTTCTAACTTTCCTCCGTTATTATTGTTGCATTTTTCTGTATATATTGGCATACTTGGGTATGAGGAGATAGACTGCATACAAGTGAAAAGGAAAGTAGCTGGAGATGCAATTCTGTCAGATACATAGTTTTTAATCTTACCCATCTCCTGCCCACTGCTGCCAAATAAAAGGCCTCTTAACAAGCATGGAGCGTGTTAATTAAGGTTTTCCAGTCCTTTCTTTAAACTTGGGTGGTTTAATTTTTGCTGAAAGTTAAGTTTTGTGGGAAGGAAAAACTTGTTTTTTAAAATATGAACTGTCTGTGAAAAATAGCTGGTTTTAATTTTTGTGTCAATGGGCATGTAAGGTCATATGGATGAAGATTGTCAAGTTCCCCTTGAAAATGATGGGACAAAAGTATAAGTTTGCTTGGGTTTTACTGGTAGAAAACTAAATGGAAGTACACAATACAATAACGTAAGCTGTCTTAAACTTGCTTCTACTTGTGTGAATGGTGTAAAGCAGTGTAAATGTCTCGAGGCTTTCACATGCTACCTCTATTTCTGACGCCTGCAGTGATTTCTCTGACTAGCTTCTCTTTTAATATATCAGTATAATTGATCCCAGCCATTCTTTCTAAATGTTTCAATGTGCTAGTTCTTCTGCAAAATAAACTGCATATATTCATGTTTCATGGTGCAGCTGTCCAGTTTTCCATAACTCATGATAATAATTGATGGAGTTCTATTCTTTAGTCGTGCTTTATTTTTTTTTGTTAGCTGTCATGTGGGTTTTTTTTATGCCTACCTCTGTAGCACATCACCAATTTATTTTGTAAAGTCTGTACGTAATGACCATAGGACACTAAACTTGTACTTTGTTTTTTCATGTTGGGGGGAAAAAGAAATATCTCTTGCTCTTTTAGGTCCTAATTCAGATGTTTCTGATCTTTATGCTAGGATTGGCAGTCTTGGATGCCTCACTGTTTCTAGGTTTTTCTGCATTTGGTTGTGGAGTTTTGCTGATGTCCTCAATGATGCATAAGATTCTGGTCGTGCTAAGTATGAAAGTTTTCTCCCATCAACTGGATTTACAAAAGTAAAATTCTTTGCTAGAATGTATTTTTCTTGTTTAACTCTTGTTAAAGTCAAACCTGCTTGGAACAGGAAAATCCTTTTGACAACTCTTATCGCAGAATTGAAGTTTAGTTAGTCCTCCTGCTTTCAGGAACAGCTCTCCTGGAAAACTACTGAAATAGCCCATAGCCACTACCTGATGATTTTTTAGATCAAACAAAAGTAGAGTTGCTTTCTCCCCAGGTTTTGTACTTGTCTTCTACACATCTCCTTACACTTTCTCACAGATAGATAGAGCCCTTTGTGTCTTCAGTTTTGCTTTCCCCCACTACCCTTGTATTTCTAGTCATGACTTAGCAGGTAGGTATTTTGCTGGGTGCTCATAGTATTCACTTCCCGTGTAGAGCACCTTAATGCTTCTAAAAAAGTAGTGATCATTCTGAAATGTTTGGCTCTATATGTCTGTCTCTGCACATTTTCAAAGTGTGGATAGTAGGACACACATGCACACAAACAACTCCTGATTAAGAAGCTGATTCTGAAGTCTTAGATGTGTTTCTCTGTCCCAAGTTTTAGTTGCTTGGTTTTAGCCAATATAATAAGATAATATTTCTAGTCTTTTCTTCTTGTATTCCACCTAGTGCTTTACAGCCAGTTACAACAGTCATCTTCCTTCTTGTTTCTCGTGAAGTTTTCATAAACACTTGCTTTATTGCAACCCTCTCAGGGTATATCGCATGCTGTTCTGTAGTTAAAGAGCTGGGAATTCTATTAAACTTCTAGAAATAGAAATCATTAAACAGTCTGAGTCATTAGGATCTTTCTATGGTTCAAAGAACTGTGGTGTTAATACTGTCACTTGAACATCGGACCTAGCATCTGTACCGTTACAATATATTTGTGAAGGAGCATGAAGTACTTTGAGCAGTGTATTTGGTGGTGAAATTACTGAGGTTGATGTATCTTTCTTCCTCTAAATAAGTTTAGTATTTAGCTGCTTTAGTGTTAAGTATTATTTGGTCTCAAAACATGTTTGTCAGAGTTGGATAATGTGAAAATAGTTTTAAAACTACAGAATGCTTATTTCTTTGGTCTCCAGGTTGCCTCTTAAGTACTCCAGATGATCTGTTATTTGACAGTGACATTGGTTTTGATCAGTTTATGGCTGTTCGTGATTGTTTCCCTAGCTCTTCTCAAGCACTCCCAATGCTTTGGTGTTAATGGTGCTGCTGGAACCCTTTTGGTATAGATTTTTTTTGTTTTCCTTCTTGTTTTCAGGCACTGCTATTTTGATAAGCAGGTGGAAGTGTTTGCTTCTTAGGCATCTTTGGTTGAGGTTACTGTATGTTTTCCCTTTTCTTGCAGTTACTAGAAAGTTCAGTCCCTCCACTGTTCTGTTGAGTATGTCTTCTGTTACACAGCTCTTCAATCAAGTAAGAGACTCGGCTAATGGTCATGCTTTTTATTTTTTGAGGCTCTGCTGGTATCGTAAGGATACTGTGCATGCTTTTTGTTGGTGGCAAGAACTTATTCTGTGAATGCTGCCTTTAAGGCTGCAGATAACTTGATCAGAGGGGAAAAAAGAATTTGAAACAAAAGAAACAAAGTTACTTGTTTCTTTAATACCTACCTGCAAAATCTTTTTTTGTTTTCCCTCTTCTTATTTGTCTCAACTTACACTCGTTCAGTAATGAAATATGTGCTTCCCTGGAAGATTTAAGTTCCATATTTCTGCTTTCTAGTCTCTAACAAGCAGAGAGAGGGTAAAAAAGAAAGCAGATTTGTTATGTGTTCCTGTATTTGACTTGTAGGCCACTTTTGCAGACTTTATTTAGCTGCTCTCATTTGGGTTTTCTGCTGTTTTTCTTCATGTTCATGAGTTGTGCCTTTACTTTGCTGTTTTTATTCCCCCTTAAAGACACGTGCTTTCCAGCTTCCTGCCTATTCGCTGTAGGAAACTGCATGGTCTTTACAGCAGTTCATGCATCTTTCCTTACAGATTGTGGATGCTTTTTGTATTCATATAATTGCTACATCTGTGAAATTGTTCTTTGATATATAAATGTGTACATCACCACCCCGCCCCGCTCCTCGCCCCAGCCTTTTGCTTTTCTTGTTTAACACCAATCCATATGACCTGTGTGTTATACAATTACTTTAAATTTTTGTCTTTACTCTAGATGGTTGGTAATAACCAGTCTCTTCTGACTCAGGAATTCCTTCATCAGTAACTTCACTTTATTTTTTAGTAGTTCTGTATATCACAGAATTGCAGCTCTTAATATGAAGGAGTTTCTTTTTAACACTGTTTTTCCAATGTTAGGTTTGACAATCTTTTCTGTCTGTGCCCTCCTCCCTTCCCCTATTTTGTATTCATTTCCAGGAAGGTGTCACAGGGTAACGTATTTTCTATAAGTTCTCAATCATCTGCTGTGCTTCAGGGTTTCTTTTTTTCTCTTTTTCCTCCTCCTGCATATGGAATATATTATCTATATCTAACACTACAGCACCAGCTATTCTTTAGCTCATCTTCTACTTCAATAGTACCCTTGACTATCATATAGTGTTAACTTATTTCAATCTTGCAGCAAAATTCCCTATAACTTTTGGGGTGAAGGATTTGCATGTTGCAGCTGCCCGGCCTCACCACAATGTGTGTGTGGCTATATTTTCCTGTGCTATGTTCAGTGTCAGCTCCATTGCAAGTCTGTAGCCAAGTTGTGTTCTGAGATCTGCTAGGAGTCTGGGGGACTGGGTGGATGGGAATGCTGGAGACCAGGGAAAGGCTAGGACTGCTTGAAAAGGACAAAGGATAGTGGTAAGAGTGGGTTGAGGGTGCTGGGAGAAATTGTAGGGTGATACTGAGTGATTTGAGACTGTGTGAGAGAGAACTGGAGGGCAGAATATGGTGGTGTTATGTAATTAGAGATTTTGTTGCACCTGTCCCTATGTACATTCACAAAGGTGCAAAAGGGACTGCCCCAACAACTCTTAGAGTACTCAACTCTGAAGTTCAGTGTTCTGCTACCACCTGTGTAGGTGAAGTGCTACCATATGCTCCCAGAGTCATCTTGACTCTGGGTTCTTCTTTTAACTTGATGTAATTCACTGGCTTATGAGTGGTATGGATACTTCATGTTGGTGAAGGATTGGTTTATATTTTCTTGGATAACAACATGGCATACTCTAGTAATGAGCATGTGTTTGCATGCTGGGTGCTTTTTGACGAAAGGTGAGCTTTACTGTATTCTTTGGCTGTTTCCACTTTAGCAAAGGAAGTGGTTTGGACAGTGAATTGGTCACATGCTGTTTTGAATTGAGCAAACATTAATGGGAAAGGGATAATGACAAAAATTGTCATAACTTTCTCCATCTTATATGATGGTTGATTCAAATTTTATTACTGCATTTTAATTAGGCATTTTATTTTCATTGGAATATATTTTTCTTTATAATCTTTTTTTTTCTGTATGCTCACTTGTATGAAAATTTGCTGGAGTTCTGTGTCTTCCCCCCCAAACAAACAAACAAACAACTTTTGTCTTTCTTTTAGCAAACTGAAGAAGCTAAGTGAAGATAGTTTAACTAAGCAGCCTGAAGAAGTCTTTGATGTTCTGGAGAAACTTGGTGAAGGGTAAGTGCAGCTATTTACAAGGGGATGGTATCAGAGGGAAACAGTATATAAAGCATGTGTTGGAATATTAAGTTACAGAGAGAGTGACTGTAAATGTCCTAAGGAATGCTTCTCTAGACAAGTTTTAATAATAAAGCAAATGTAGGCATCAGTAGACTTCCATGCTTCCCCAAATATATTTATTCATTTTTGATATCCCTTGTTTATTGAGGCAGCAAAGGTGCCTGTGCCTGTACTGAAGTTAGATGCACTACATCTTGACAAAGAGTCGTTCTTCAGAGGCAAGTCTTTTCTGGGGTCCTGACAGAACTGAATTTTTTTGCAGCCTGATAAAACCCTCAAACTTCTGCATGAACATCTGGCTTCTGTGACTTTTTAAAGTTTCTGCATAATGGAAATGAGAAGCAGTTTATCTTGTTTAAAAAAAAAAAATTCCCTCTTTTATTTTTAGGTCTTATGGTAGCGTCTTTAAAGCAATACACAAAGAGTCTGGACAAGTTGTAGCAATTAAACAGGTCCCCGTGGAGTCAGATCTCCAAGAGATAATTAAAGAAATCTCTATAATGCAACAATGTGACAGGTAGGTATGACAATTCTGCTCCCTTTCTAAGAGTCTATGTGAAAGTGTATTTGTACTTGTGAGTACAGCTGAAATATATGCAGCTGCAAACTTTTTTTTTATATGGAAAATTAAAACAGTCTGTGTTGCACAATTTACTTAAAGGAACCACTTTGCGGACCTCCTTCTATGCTTAGCTCAGATTGAAGGAAGTACAAATAGTGTACATAACAAACTGTTGAAAGAATAAGTGCTTGCCTCCGCTTAGAATTTTCCATGCTTGCTTCAATTTACTTGCACTGGCAAGCTGGAAGGTTAATAGTTCCTGCAAATGTCTTAGGCCTTGTGAATTCAGAGTTACCTGTTTCAGAAGATCGATAAAGATGTTTCTAGCACAAGATTAATGGCTAGCAGTTAACTTCCAAAATGGGATTCTGTCAGTTGCCTTTTTCATGCAGGAACATACCTTTTATAAAGTGAACAATCTTGTAATAGTTCTGAAGAAGAAATGTTAGCTTACACCTGTTTGCAAATGATATATCTTATGATTGCTAGTATTGTAGGAACGGAGGTCTTGATATCAAGTGTCTGCAAGGATGCAGAATTTTGCATTCCTTTCTTCTATGGAGTTAACAGTTTTTTATTTGAATATTTTTGGGGATAATCTTTTAAGGTTTTGGCTGTAACTTCAAAGTCAGATTTGCTAGGGTGAGTCTTTATTTGTGTCAGTGGTACAAGAATCTATTGTTTGTGACTCAGGAAAAAACAAATGGGAAAGCTTTGCACTCTGGTTAGGCAAAACCTTCTTTAAAATATTGATTGCTTTAGTCATTAACTTGGTGAATTGTATTATAGCAAGTGGTCTGTTATTTCTCACTTGTGTTTGTGCTTTTGTGGTGTGTCAATGTTGAAGTTCTGTCTTTAAATGAAATATTTGCTCTTGTTTGGCAATGAGCACTACTCATCCCAGATTTAAAGATAATCCTTTTCATGCAGTCTGAATTCATTCAGATTTATTGCTGAATGTTTTGCTCAGGTGTTACATGGGGCTTGATCGTACTGCTCCACAGCAGCTTGTGTATGGGGTCATGAAGGAGGAGAGAAGGTTCAAATATTTATCCTTAAATATAGGGATAGAGACCTCAGAGTACATTGTATCTAGCACATGAGAATGCAACTGTTCTTCAGACTTCTTTAGAACCTCTGCCTGCAAGCCCTGATCTGAGTATTTGTGACCTGTGAACACTTTGGATCTTGTAATCCATTCCCTTCTGGCATTGACTGCTCTGAATGCTAGAAGCTTGTTAAATGTGTAGGCAGTGGAATGGGAGGAAAAGGAAGGATTTATGTGTTTTCCCACATTCCATGAAGATGTGTGATATGGTTATTTCAGGTAATACTAAAGGATTTGGGACCCCTGAGGTTTTTTTTGGGCTGCTCTTAATTGTTTTTTGTCCCTGTGAGACTATTTTTGTCTGTCTGTCCAATTGGAGTTTTGTAACAGGTACAGGTTAAAGAAGAAGCAGCAATCTTGTTTGTCTGCTTAACTGTGAAACTAGATTTGATCCCCAGAGTAGGTCCTCAGCTCTTACTGTGCACTGGGAGAGGAGTTAAAATGAGTTTACTTTGATTCTTCTTGTTGCTGTGCTCTTAATTCTTTTTACAACTCCTGCTTTATTTCGTTCCCCTTACATAAAGGAAGACATTGAATAAGATGGAAAATAGCACCTAATGCATTTTCAGAGTTCTTCTGTGCGGTCGGTGATAGGATAGCAGCCCTTAGTCACTGTGTAGGCTTGAGCCATGTGAGCTGACTGGAAGCAGTGGTGTAGGTTGTACTGTGTGTCTGTCTCTTAGTACTAGACTGGAATTGAAATAGATACTTAAAACAAATGTCTGTGAAATATACTGACAGAGAAAAGAAGTGGTGATACTTGAGATTCTTCTACATTTTTCACCTTACTTTCTGTATTCTGCTTCGTGTGCCATTTTCCTTCTCATCCTAGGTGGGCCTACTCACCGTCTTATTCCTGCATCCCCTGTCCTGCCTCCCTTTTCTCTGTCCTTGTTCTTTGTTTCCTGCTTTTCTTTGAACAACGTGTTGTATTTAGTATCTACTGGACATGTACTCTTGTATAACTTTTTTTTTTTTTTTTTTTTAAAGAGTAAGAGTTCAGAATTTTAGAGCACAAACTCTTCCTTCACTGGACAAGATGCAGCCGTCCTCTGGTTGAAAAGAAGGGTTGGGCTGCAGCTCTGCACTACGTGCTTGTATGTGTTGTGTGCCTTTGTGCAAATACAGTGCTGTGCAGTACTGATGGGAGGGATGATGCACTTTTTAGTATTTTATTTTCACATGTGATGATTCCACAGATATTACAGAAAAGCACCAAGCTGTTGCAGTGTCTCAAATAAAAGATTATTAAATCTTAACACTTTATCCTTTCTTCTCCATGCCTGTTTCTGTAACTGGTTACACTGTACGTGCTGAAGCTCTTCTAAGGGAAAAAATGTAGATTCTAAGACAAGCAGTTGATATGGAAAAGGCTGGTCCATGTAGTTAACTGGGACAAGGCTTTAAGCAAATGTGAACAGTGTTTTGGGATTGCACAGCACTTGATGTTTTGAAAAGATTATCTTGTCCTGATTTGTAATAATATACCATTTTTGCTGGGAGTAGTAGCATAGTGTAAATCTGGTGAGAGATGGTCATGAAAATCAGTGGGTTTTCTTCAGAAGTAATAGTAGCCTTCCTCACTTCAGGAATTTATAAGGGGAGAGATCAGTATGTCATACTTGTTTGGTAGACATTTTGACTAGTTAGGAGGGAATTGACCCACCTTGCCTTCTGTAAAGGCACATTCCTATAGTACTAATAGTTGCTCTTTAATGAAGCAGTTTGCTGATAGTTTTGACCATCTTTTATAAAAATAGCATCATGTTGCAGGAGGCAGCCATAGGTCCTGTTTTTTTCTTACATCAGTTTTCTAACAAAAAGTGTTGCTGCCAAACATGCTGTTCCTAAAATACAGTTTTTTGCTCCAAAACAAAATAGTGTTTGATTCTACCTCACAATGCAGGTGTTCTGACCACAAGCCCCTGTCTAAGATCTCAGTATCTTGCTTCCTGACTTTACAGTTAGATTGCCATCTATCTCCCACAATCTTCTTTGCTGAAGTTCCTGCAAAAAACCCTCCAACCTTTTATTTCCATATATACACCATGTAATCAGTTTTCTGAAGGAAGATCCTTGTTATGTTTACCATATCTGTTTCTGCCTTTCTTTTGCAAGTGCCTCCGACAAAGTATTATGTCAAGTGACAAACTCATGAGTAGCAAAGCAATATGTTCTGTTTATGACTGTACTACCTCTTCACATGAGGCACTTCAATATGAAAATGCATTTGCAAATCCAGAAGTCTTGTTCAAACCAACGCTAGATTCTGTTTCTTATGGAAGTCTAGATCTGTACTTGAAATAAGTCCATGCTTGCAAAACCAGGAAAACATGGGTGAGTTTCCATGGTTTCTTGCTCAGGAGAGAAGAAAACAAGGCAATCTTTTCAAGAAGGGAAACATCCAAAAACTTTGTGAGGAGAGTTGAGAGGCCTTGGAGGAGGGAAAAACAAAGCTTTGTTTCAGAAGACTAATGTTTGAGAAAACTGTCTGTATTTGTAGATCACTGAAAGCTTGTGAGATATGTAGTAGTGCCTTTATAATTTTATTAAGCAGTCAGACTTCATTCCAACAAGGCATTGGTTAAGCTAATTACAGTTTTAAAATGTATTTGATGACACTTGCTCTTTAGCTGTGTTAGTGTGTGTCAAACTGTAATTTTTAATGACACTTGTGATGATGATTTTTTTCCTTTCCCTACTAAGAATTCATTTATTTATCTAACTATTTTTTTCCATCTAGCCCCTATGTTGTCAAGTACTATGGCAGCTATTTTAAGAACACAGATCTATGGATTGTTATGGAATATTGTGGAGCTGGCTCTGTTTCGGACATAATTAGACTTCGTAATAAAACGGTGAGTTTTTTCAAAAAATGTATAACACTTATTAAAATTAAACTGTGAATTAAGACTGGAAGCCAGAATAAAAGTCAGAGTTATGAGACAGGATCTTGGCTGATGCCAAGGGGCGTATCTGTGCCTTGGTTCCCCAGGAAACAAGGTCGTGCAGTTGCTGATTATCTGTTTGTCCGTTCCTCTGTGGAGTGATCATCAGCCAAAGAAAATGCATTTTGAAATATGAACATCCTGTAAATTTCTTCAAAATTACTGCTTTGTACAAGGCAAAACTGTGTGCCTTCTTCCCCCTACCCCTTCCACCTCAGAGTCTGTCAGCAGGCCACTTAGTACCTGCATGGTTTGAAAACAGGCATAGAATTGTCTTGATTCCACTCAGTAATTAGGAAGCATGAGAAGTAATTGGCCTTACTTAAGGAATGAAAAGGGGAAGGGATGCCAATTAAGCAATGTGAGAGGGAACCAAAATGGAGGGTTGTGTGGAAGAGCCTTAATGGGCTTATAACAGCAGTAATGTAGAGGAGGATGCAAACCTGTAGGAAACAGGCTTTGTTAGTTCTACTTAAGAAACAGTTTCTCTGAAAAATGTTTTGTTGTAGATGTCAGATAATCTTGAGTTCCTTTGAGTCCATTGTTTTCAGTAGTGGGCTGTAACAGAAGGCATGCATTTTACAAAGTACTGTGAGATGACCCTCTACTTGCTAGCTCTTGTACATTTTGTCAACACGCTCTGAAATGTTCCTTGCAGCATACCTGGGAGCAGAGAGGGAAAGAAAAGGAAAGAAAAACAATCTTTAGGCTTAGAAAGTAAGTTGTAAAGGAAAATAGGATTAGATTTATTAGGAAATGAGGGTGATGTCCAGACTAGAGAGTGCCTCTTTGGGAAAGGTGGCTTGCGTCAGGGCTGCTGTAATGTTGAACTGATAACGGGAGGAGCCAAAACCAATGGGAGATTGCTAGAATTCCTGCAGCCTTTAGAACTGGTGTCCTTACAGTTGTATATTATCCAAAGGTCATAGCTCCAATGAGAAATGGTGCAAGCTAGTCTAGAATTTAAAACAAAACAAAACAAAAGTCCCACTTATTCAGAAAAATAAGGAGCAAACTTGTGTTTGCATCAATAGAAAATGCTAGAATTTTTTATTTAAAATTTATATTTTGTATTTATATTAAATAAATTGGGCAATCTAGTTTCTCTTATATAAATTTTAGGATATTGACATAGCAGAGATATTAGAGATTTGAGGGGGAGATGTTTGAGTCTCAGGGCAAATGCATACCAAGGATCAGACAAACTAACTCTTCTACTGCTGTTTGTGGTTAAAGTTGATATGATTAAATAGCATAAATTCTCTTATAAGAAATAGAATAATCAATAAATACCTGGTTACATGTAATGAGGGTAAAGTTAACATACTTTTTGTAAAGGCAAGTCATGCAGTGCGTGGCTGGTAGAGTTCTATAAAGGAGTTGTTGGGCACACAAATAATGCTGGTTGGTGTAAAGTTGGTCTGGATGTGCTTCGTACTGAAAGGTTTATGGACAGACTTCCACACCAGAGGCTCCTGTGGTGGAGTAAATGGGTAGTTCTGTCATAGATGGGTATTTGGCTTAAATATGAAAAAGAGGGTATGAGTAAATGGTCATTTGGGGAATACTATGTGGGTCTGTGCTATCCTCTTTGGGAAAGAGGGTAGAAATACTGATAAGAGAGGTTATATTCCTACTAGTTAAAACAGGGAAAGACTTGAAATGCTTTGTGGTACCGAGTGTCTGACTGATGATAAAAAGCATAAGTAAATGTGAAGAGATATATTTGGCTTGGTGGGGGAAGCAAAGTCTTCATATACAGGTTCATAAGCACTTCAGCTTAATGTTTAGAAATAACGGAACAAGTAAAGTGGTTGCCAAAGATTACAATAGTACCAAGGAAGTAACAGAACTATGGAAGTTAGAGAAAGATGACAAGGGTGATCGGAAGTAAAGAATACTTCTTTAGAAGGGGATATTAAATAGATTAGGATACTTCTGTGTTGAGAAGAGGTACCTGGAGGGAGAGACATGGTGACAAGATATGCCTATATCTTACTGTTTATTACACAACAAGAGATCACTTGTGTTAGGAGATCCAAAGCAAAAATTTTTTCTCTACACATGATGATGAGGTCCACTGTATAGTTACAGAAGATCTTACAGATGCTAAGTTTGTTTTCAAAAGGCAATTGAATAAGATCAGGAAAAAATGACTGTGGCTAAATGCAAATATTTAATGGCTGGAGCAGAGAATCCATGTGCTTCAGATATCTGGGAAGATGAAGCAGACAAGTATTGCTGTTTACTTGTCATGAGCTTACATTCAGACAGCTACCAGGCTAGATAGAACTTTTATCCTGGCTTAGGATAGGGGGGTGTTCTGGTGCATATAACAAAAAAAGCAAAACAAACTCCTGCCACGCTTACGTCTTGCAAGTTTTGGAAGATTTAGGCAGAGTTTTGGGCTTGTTTGAATTCTCTTGCTCTTTGTGGAGTAGTGACCTGATCACCCAGACTACTGTGTGATGGAAAGCTTGTGCCTGTGTTACTGGAATGAAGCTGTTTAAAGTACTTCAGCGTTCTGTTGGTGACCTTAATTTTTTTTTTTTTTTTTTTTTTTTTTTTTATGGAAACAAGAAGTGGTTTCACTGTACTTTTCACAAGAAAAAAAAGAAATGTCTTCACTTGGAATTGAGGAGGGAATTGATTCTTATTTTGTCAGAATGTTTATTGAATAGGCCCAGACGCACAGGGGTTATGTGTTCTGTAATTTTCTGAAGTTGTCGAATGAAGACTGTGGCTGGGCCAAGGAAAAGTTTATTTCCTCCTTCTCCATATGTAAAGAAAAGAAACTGAGGAAGAGAGAGTTGAAGTAAGAACCCTTACTTTAATGCAATGGTCATTAGGACCATCATTTGGACTCAAAGGTCTTTTTGAACCTAAATGATTCTATGATCATATCAAAATAAGTCATAGGAAAAGTTGGATGCCTCGTCATATTTGGGGAGGAAACATTACTATGCATTTGTCCATGTTGCTTATCTCTAAAACTAAGACTTTTCTGATCTTTTTCTATATCTGTGTTTCCCCTACTTCTTCAAAAGTTTTATTTGTCTAGAAACTGAACAACACTGGGCTTTGCTCTAATGGACCAAAAATGAGGGAAGCAGAATTCAAAGTTAAGGAGATGTCTAGTAACTGTTTGGAGCCTGTTTATATAGAGAGTTTTTCAGCTTGACAGGAACAGGTTCTTGTCCAAGAGGCCCAAGCTACTACTTTGAAGTTAAATCGACTCCTGGAATTCTGCCCTGGAGTCTTCCAGCATGCCAGGCAGATCAGCAGCACTGGAGCAAGCTTATTGATGCCTGTTAGCTCATCTGAGGTGTGGTGTTCATCAGTCCAAGGCAACAAAGCTGTATATCTAGTTTTGTCCACTTATTTTAGAGACTGATTTGGGAGGTACGTGTATCTTATACAGTCGAACTGTGGGTTGCTGCCAGAAAGGTGAGTTCTGCTGTTATTGTCCAACCTGGCTGATGTGTTCCTGCCTTTTCCATGCCTCAGATGCAGCGGTTGTGTGGCTGCAGGGTGATCTTGGCTAAGCTTGATGGGGGTACTTTTTCCTCTCTAGTCTATCCTCCCCACCCCCTTGTGAACTAATTCGGGACTTACTGTGGCAGTACAGGGCTTGATCTGATGCAAGAGAGACATGAGAAATGAGTAGTGGGGATAGGGAAGGAAAAGAAGTAATGAGACTGACTTTTTCAGTGGCAGCTTGCAATAGAATGAGATAATTACGATGTGAAGCAATACTTTGTAAGTCCTGCTGGCTGCTATTAAGATATCAGGGAGCACTGACACACCAGCAACCCAGCCTCCCTACTGATAATTTAGGGTGCACTTGCTCATCCACTAATCATGGTTAACTGAGTCATTCTAATCCTGTCTCTTTCAGGGACCAAATTCAGTTGGCTGTAGCATACCACGTAGTGGCTATGCAGTGGGTTTATGAGACAAAACCTTATTTGGGATAGTATTGTAAGTAACAAGTGTAGCAATGTACTGCTGTACAGGTGGTATGCTGTTGGGTCCGGAGGTCCTGCATCTTGTATCTAAACTATGACTTCCTTTACATGCCAGTTTATTTATCAGTTACATATACGTTGCCTTGTGTATTCTTAGTGATTATCTCCTGCCATGTTTTCTTAGCTAATTACCTTTTTTATGTGTTTAAGCTCCAGTAATTCAAATGAATAGCATATCTGAATCTCTAGATGCTGTGTTTGGATGTCCTCCTGGTTTTGCTTTCTATATATGCTACCATGGGGGTCCAGGGCAGACCTTTGCTACCTCTCTGGGCTAAAGGCACTTTGCTTGTAAGAATGTTATTTTGCAGTCATGTTTCTCAGCAATTTCACAGTTAAAATAGTTTTAATTTGTAGGCCTTTGCTGCACTAAAGTACATGTGATTTGCAGCTGTAAATTGGTTATCTAAAGCCTAATAACTCTTACGTTTTTTGTTTAAGTAGCATCTATCACAGTGCAACTTCTTCAGGTGAGCCCACATGGATTAATTAATAGCCAGCCAGTCCATACACAAAGATTGAAATTCCTTCTGCACTAGCTAACTGGTTTAACTGATCTTGGTGGCCAGAAGTTATGGCAGTGGACAAGGCCATCCTGGATATAGTGCTGACCATATTCTGTCTATAAGCCTTCTGGGAGGTGAATTGAATCAATGTTCTAGTCAGCTGTGTTACTCTGAAGAGAGTGGTCTTTAGGCCAAGACTCCTCAAGTACTTTTCTATACAGCCAGACTGAGGAAGAGGAGGGAAGAACTTGATCCCAAATGTCCTGCTTGCCATATTCCTTGTCTAGCCTTACAAACCAAGGTAGTCTATATTAGCTTCTGCAATGTGACACAGATTATTCAGTGCTTGTCTAATAAAATCCTTGTTATGACTTTGAATGATTGACATTTACATAAATGCTGGATGGCATTATCTCAATTTTTAGGAATTATTTTTCCTTAGTTCTTTAGAGTAGCATTGCAGGTTCCTTCAAAAATGGGTTGTGGTGTCTGAATCTCAACATGATAGATCTGTCTTGCAGCCTTGCAGTAAAACTGTATCAATCTGCTTGGAAATTAGCTCATAGGAGAAAATTAGTTTTTATCTCAGGGAAAAAAAAGTATTTGTTTACGTGCCAGAAATAAGATGCATGTTATGTGTTGGTTAATTGTCATGAAAAAGAGCAAATTAGAGCTACACAGTTATTCATCTGTTTCCAAAATAACTATGTATATATTACATGCAAATAAGACCACCAAAAAGGCATTCAGAAGTTGGGAAGTTTCAGAACTAAGATTGGCCGTGCAGCATCCCCTGGTACATATGCAGTGTGAAACACTAATTGTTCTCTCTTACCCCTTTTTCTATAGGGCTCAGTGTTAGTGGATCATGCTTACTCAGTGAGGAATCACTGTATATGCTATTAAAATAGTATATAATCTGAAGTCTGGTGTTAATATGCAAGATACTAAAAGAGTTGCTCTGAAGACAGAATTATCTTTCCCCAAACTTTATCTGACCTTCATCTTTCCATTAAAATATCTGACTAGTTAACAACAGTATTTATCGCTATGAACATCTACAGGTCAGTTCTAAGGAGAATTAGCTTCCTGGATGATTTCTGTAGCTTCCCACCTAGATTACCCAAGGTAGGTGCACAAAATGTTGGAGATCATTTTGCGCACAGTCTTAAAACTGTTGGTAGCCACGTAATGACAAAATGTGTAGCATCATGTAATTCACTGACTTTCTGTTTTTGAAGTGTGCTTCTTGGAAGAAAGCTTACAAAATACTACTTCAGTTCTAATGGCTGTATTTGCTGGGTTTCACAATGTTTGTATTTGCTGCTGATCTCTTTCTGCAGTTGGGTCACTGCTAAAAGCTGAGAGAGGCTATAATATGTTGAGGGGTGGGATAGAATTTTCATGTTCTTTCTGATCTGTACAGACTGTCTAGTTGCGTATTAACCAGATCTCCTTTCCCTCCCTGCCCTCCGCTAAGTTTCAGGAGGCAAATTTGGGGAGATTTGAGGAGAATGGCAGAAGTTGCATCCATGGTTTGAAGTCAGTTACTTATTTTTTCAATTTGAGCCGGTAAAGATTTTTCAAAGAAAAGATTGTTAGAATTACTTAATGTAAACAACAGCTTTTTTTCCCCTCTTTTATATAATTTTCGGTAATGCCAGTTTTAAGTTGCTGAAACAATAAAATGACCATGTAAACATAGAATACGAAGAAATTTATACTAATATGTTCCAATCAGAGGTAGCTGTTTAAATGAATGTTTAATCAGGTCAGTCCTGTATTGGTACCCCATATACACCTCGCGTCACAAAACACTCACAAGGTCTTATTCCTGTTATACTAAAGGGTGGAAGTTTAACCTTATTGCCTCCCCACAATGCTCTTTCCCCTCAAAGAACCCCATTGTTGTTTGCCTTGGAGAGCCAGAAATATCAGCTGAATTGTTAATGTCTTTGCAGTTTGAGTCAACCTCTCCGCATATAAAATTCTAATCTGTGCAGTAAAATTTGTCTCAATCTAAGGAATTAAGCCAAGTTTCATTAAGGTTAGAACGACATATCCTTCTTCCATATATATTTTATTTTACAATAAAAGATTCTGTGTTTAAGGTTGGGATGGATTTATTGCTGTATATTATTGTGGTGAGGAAGTGGAGGAAATGTAAGAAAACTGCAGGTAAAAGAAAGGTTACTCTGTTGAAATTGGATGTTTAGTTTAGAGCTGGTGAGGAAGGAGGTGAACAGTGTGCCACTGATTTGAAATAAGTGATAATTTTAATTTGGAAGGGACTTCTGGAAGTCAGCTAGTTGAATTTCCTGTTCCAAGGAAGGTGAACTTAGAAGCTTGATTAGGTTGATCAGGACCTTGTTCAGCTGAGTTTTGAAAATCTGAAAAGGGGGAGATTCAACATCTCTCTCTGCAGCCCTGTGAACTTCTTGTATCTAACTGAACTTCCTTTGTGACAATTTGTGACTGTTGCCCATTCCCCTTTTTCTCTGCCACTCTGAGAAATGTCTGCCTCTGTGAGGATTTTTTTTTTTTTTTGTTATCCCCCCTTCAGATTGTTTAAAAATGCATTGAAAATATCCACTCTTCTTCAGACAAGGCAAACCTTGCTCTGTCAACTTGGTACGTCATGTGCTCTAGCCTCTACTGCTGGACTCTCCAGTTTGTCAGCATTTCTTTTATAGTAGCCTGAAACTGTGCACAGTGTTCCAGATTTGGCTTTACAAGTGCTAAATAAAGGGGAATATTTACTTGACCTGACTTGCTGACTGTGCTTTCCTAATGAAGACCAATATATGGTGAGCCTTCCCTACTGTGAGGTTATATTGCTGACCCATGTTCAGCTCATCTGCAGAACCTTTCCTATAGGAACGCTACCTGCCTTATTGATCCTCAGCCCATACTGTTCATGGCATGGGGTTCTTCTGTCCTAGGTGTGGGACTCTGCCTTTGTTGAACTTCCAAGTTTGTTGTCACCTTACTTCCTCCAGTTCGTTGAGGTCCCTCTGAGTGGCAGCCCTGCCTTTTAGTGTATTGATGGCTTCCCGCCTGTTTCATGTCATCCACAAACATGATGGGGGTGTATTCCAGCTCACTGTTCAGGTTGTTGATGAAGATGTTGGGAGTATTCACCCTAGTGTCAACCTCTGAGGAATATCACTTACAGCTGGCTGTTGGTTACATTTTGAACCACCATTGAGCCTGGCAGTCCAGCCAGTTGTTCTTCCACATCTTCTCTGATTCCCCAGATTGGGCTAAAAGATATTGTTGGAGACTGTCAACAGGCTTTGTAAAGTCAAACTAAATGACATCCTCAGCTCTCTCTTCATCCTCATAGTAAAGTGGCCAGGTTAATTTGGCATAACTTCCTTCTGGTCAACTTGTGCTGGCTGTTTCCGATCACCTTTTTACCCTTTGTGTGTCTAGAAATAGCTTCTATGGGGATTCGCTCCATAATATCCTGGGGACTGAGGATAAGCTGGAAGCCTGTAATTCCTCAGATCATTCTCCTTCCCCTTCTTGAAGATGGTGTCATAAGGGAGATCCCCTGATTGCTGTAACTTTTTAAAGCTGATAAGAAGTAGCCTTCAGTTGGCATTAGCCAGCTCCTTGGCACCTTTGGATGTGTCTCGTCTGCTCCCGTGGACTTGTATTTGTCCAATTTACTAGAGTAATTGCTAACTCATTCCACTCTGCTACTAGGCAGAGACAGCTGAGACCCAGAGAAACCCTACTAAAGACTGATGCAAAGAAGATGCTTAGGACACTTCTACATCTTTTGTCAATAGATTGACCACCCCATGTAGCAGCAGGCCAACACTTTTTCTTGTGTGTTTTTTTTTTTCTTTTCTTTCTCTTCTTCTGCACAGAGACCAATACAAGCTCTTTTTGCTATCCTCTGTATTGCTGTCCAGTTTCAAATCCAACCTAGCCTTGTCCTTCCTAATTCCACTCCTTAGTATCTTGCTCTTTATAAGCTTTGGCTTTTGCACTTTAGCTCAGTCAGGAATTCCTAGTTCACTCAGGATGGCCTCCTGCTGTGCTTGCTCTTTACCTTGCATGTCAGGAAGGACTGTTTTCATGCTTTGAGGAGGTTGCCCTTAATGCTCAACTAGCTCCTCGAGGTTCCATTGCCCTTTAGGGCAGCATGCCCTGGGATCCCACTTAGTAGTTCCTTTAACAAGCTGAGGCTTGCTATCTGGAAATCTGGTTCTGCTACTTGCTTTTGTCACTTCCCTCCATAACATAATCTCCACTAT
Organism: Aquila chrysaetos chrysaetos; assembly: GCF_900496995.4. Classification (NCBI taxonomy): domain Eukaryota; kingdom Metazoa; phylum Chordata; class Aves; order Accipitriformes; family Accipitridae; genus Aquila; species Aquila chrysaetos. The sequence goes on from NC_044007.1 coordinate 24,446,852, forward strand.
CTCACAGTCACTTGCCAAAGCTGCCTCTGCCATCCCTGAGGAATTCTTACTATACTCCATGAGTAGCTGGTCTAGTGGAACGCCTCCTGTAGTGGGCCTGTACAGCACCTGCAGTAAAAATTATTACTGCTCACTCCTGGGGTTTTTTTGTACCCTGTCATGTTGCCCTCTCAAGCGGTATTGAGGTGGTTGACACCGCCCCCCCCCCCCCCCCCCCCCAGCCCCGCGAACAGTGGCCTATGATTGGAGGCTTTTTCCAGTGCTGAGGATGACTTAATCTACTTCACCTTTTTGATTGGGTGGTTTTCAGCAGATGCCATGATGGCATCCACCTTTTGGGCTACCCTTCTGATTGTGACCTATAAACTCTCAACAAGTGTAAGTGTTCCATAGCAGAGCTGCATGTTTGTGTAGAGCTCAACCCTGCCTATCCTTCCTGCTTGTTGCTTGTGAGGAGCCTGCATCCATCTCTCACAGTATGCTGGCTGTGTGAGCTATCCCACTGTGTCTAATTCTGGTGACGACATAGCTCTGCAGCTGTGCATAGGCTGGCAGTTCTTCCTGTTTGCATCACAGGCTGTATACTTTTGTACACAGGGTTTCAGATGTACCCCTGTCTGTCCTACTTTCTCTTAAAGGGAGTGAGAAAACCTCTTCTGGAATCCTGTCCAATATGTGTTTCCCCATTCTCTGTTCCTCCACTTACCTGAAGGCTTTGGTTTCTGTTCACTGGTGAACCTTGTTTAAAGGTCTTCTCACTAGGTTAGCAAGCCTGTTGGCAAAGATACTCTTGACCTCCTTTGTCAGGTATATCCTGTTTCTCCCCAGTAGCTCTCATTCCTTTGAGGATCCTGTGTTCATAAAACCACTAATGCTTTGCTGTTGTTAGCAGGCGTGCTGGAAGGTGGTGATCTGCAGATGCACCTGCTTCTTCTTGAGGCTTTCCCCTTGTCTGGCAGGATCAAGAAGACCACCACTCTGACCCTTGTTCACTTAATACAGATTATTCAAGGTGATGATCACCAAGGTGATCTCCCTTGGTGATGCTGTCAGGGCCAATGGGGATGGTGTGAACAGGTGTGTAGATTGTGAGCCAACTGATCTATTTGTAAATATGTTTTATATAATGGTAAAGTTGTTTCTAGATAGTGACAACTCAAGTGTTTCCTGTTTGAAAGGCATGTGGTTGTATTGTTTTAACTGACCTGTGGTTAGGACTTCCATCTTCCATTGAGGTTCTTGACCTTATTCACAGTGCTTTGTCAAAAAGGGATTTGAAGAATGAAACTAACTAAATTGATCACAACTGTGTGTAGACATGACAAATGCACGTCATTGTGCTACTGAATCATAGTTAAAATCTGTTTTCCCATGTTACCTGTACTTAGTACAGTGCTGAAGAGGCTCTGTACTGTTCTGCATTACTTCCAAGGTTGTGCTCAACATCTGGTTAGCCAGCTTAGTACTTCATAGATATGTCTTATAGCAAGCTGGAACTTGGTAGTGAAGAACAAGGGCTAAGAAGTCTGACTTCCATATTCTAATCAGTTCTTGGTCTCTCTATGTGTACTTATTAGTGCTTGCTAACGTTGAGCATGTGACCATGGGAGATGCTTGAGGTTTCCTGAAATAGTTTTCCATGCAAGCCACTAGATACATTTTAGATAATCTTGTGTTGCTGCTAGGCTATAGTAATTTCAAACTACAGGTAGAAGAGACTGATTTGTTAGCACTATCTTGAATTATCCTGTATAAAAATGCTAATTTAAGGAGAAGAAAAGATGGGGTCTGTTGCATATTATATTCAAGAAACAAAAGTTATTTTATGTGCAGCATGACTTGGGCTCAGTAAGAAGAATGGACCTTGCTGCCTCACTTCCTTCATATGATCCTATGCCTAAGTTGTTATACTTCAGTAAAACTGGTAATTCTGCAATGGTAGTGAGTTCTTATTCCATCCATTACCGTAATATTGAGATGTCCCCTTAGTTAAAATATAGGAGGAAGAAGGGATTATCTCTATTAGTTTGAGACTATTACTGAAAGTCTTAGACCAAACCTTGTCATCATAAGTAATTTAGATGTCATGATCTGGTATCTCACTCAAGACATAGGCTGTGACTTTGTTTGAAGAGCAATGTCTCCACACAGAACATGCAGATCTGCTTTAAAAAAAGAAGTCTGAAATGTAATTGCTCTGAAAGTGAAGCTCAAGGAAAGCGGCTTCAGGAGACTGTAGTCTTGCTGAAGTTTGTAGCAGGCGGTGGGAACCAGAATCTAATGTTGACTTCAGGCTAGAGTTGCAACCATAACAACTCTTTATTCCTCTGAAGCTTTCTGTCTTAATTCATAAGTTATACTTCAAATATTACAAGCGGGATGGGTATTGCAGTAACTGTCATGTCTTCTTTCCTGCTCGCTTGCTCGTCTCTCCTGCATCTCAGCCTATTTTTAAGTCCAGCCTTGTCCTTACATAAATGAAGACTGAGGTATGTGATTATGATAAGATCAGTGATGTTCGAGCTTCATAGCTTCTGATGGAAGAATGATTATACCATGGCACCTTTATTTGCTGAGAGTGGACTTACCCAGTGTGCTTGACCTAATCAGACTGTTTAGATGCAGTAATCTCATACTTCCTGGAAGCATCAGGCTTAATATGCATGTATTACTTAGTGTAAAAGAGCAGCTGGGAATGGACTTAGCAGTTAAAGCAATACAGCTGACCCAGACCCCTTCACAGGCACCCTCAGGGAGGAGAATGACTGTGAGCAGAGAACCTGTAGATGAGTTGTCCCAACAGCTGCATGGATTAGGTAGTATGTGATAGACTGTATAAATGCACCCTTAAGTCTCCCTTATGCATGGCATCCATAGCCAGTTAGACATAAATATGTGGATTAGCTGGTCTCCTAATAGATGTGGAACATGTGGATTTGCTACGATCTGCTTTGCTCCAAATTTCCATTTTAAAGATTGGCTTCATGGCTAATGTTTTTATGTAGTTGTTCACCTTTATGATTCATATTCATTTTTATATATGACTTGCATATGGTTTTGATGATGAAGGATTTGAAGCTGCTTCATGGCTGACTCGTATTTAGAGGGTAGCACCAACCCATCAAAGGGACACAGCATACAGAATTAGAACTAGCCAAAGATATCAAGCAGATAAACGTTCCACAGGATTTTAAATGAGGATCTTGACACAACTGGAAATCAGAAACAAGGTAGAAAGATAATGACTGAAGTTATACTAAGGTGCAAGGTATAGAGCATGCTATACTGGTGGAAGAATGATGCTGTGTGTTTAAAAGCTTAGAATAAAATAAACCAACTGTTTTAACAGGAAACGTAATACCTATATGGTTTGATCAGGATTAGTATGGTATAAGAACCATACATCCAGACCAGGATAGCAACATTGACTGTAACATATTCCTAGTATTAAAATACTAAATAATTTTGTTTCTTTTAATTGTTCTGTGTGGTAGTTATCAATGGCACTGCTTGTATGTCAACATCAAACTACTGTTAGAACTAGAGAATACTGGATATTAAGTAGATGGCAAGTTGTGTGCTATGACAAGGTGTATTATGGGCTGATTCTGTACTTACCTGTTTCCCTTGTAAGTTGAATGTCACTTGCAGGGACACAGGCACTACACTACCTACGTAGTGACTTTTAACTATCCTTATGAGGAGAGCCTGTGGTTTAGGGTAAAGAAGGGAGGAGACATAAATAGGAAGTATTCTGATATGGATTTTAAGAGTTTCTTTGTGGTTTTGTAAGACTTTGTGAATAATTGGAGAAGCTTTGGATCTGTTTTTGTATACTTTGGTTCCTTGTTGCCTCTAACAATTGCTTGGCTCAAAAAGTGTATCTGCCTCATCTATTCCCCCAAATTGCATCAGGCTTACATTAGTTTATGGGCCATCTAGTCTCTACATGATGTAAAGAAGAACTATACATTGTGTTTTGTTGTGTTTAAAAATAAAAAAGTGTGTTATATATTTCCCAACAAAACAGGTTTTTCATCTCTTGTATATATGAAGACATAAGCCACTGATGCATTTAGGTAATGTATCTTCAGGAATACGTCCTTTTAATACAAGTTTAGAATGATGGAATGCATTGTAAAATCCAAATGGTGTTAACTGCTATGCTCATCACAGGGGAAAAAATAGAATAGAACAGAATAGAATATTTCAGTTGGAAGGGACCTACAACAATCATCCGGTCCAACCTCCTGACCACTTGCAGGCTGACCAAAAGTTCGAGGATGTTATTGAGAGCCTTGTCCAACTGCCTCTTAAACACTGACAGGCTTGGGGCATCGACCACCTCTCTAGGAAGCCTGTTCCAGTGTTTGACCACCCTCCCAGTAAAGAAATGCTTCCTAATGTCAAGTCTAAACCTCCCCTGCTGCAGCTTTGAACTATTCCCATACATCCTATCCCTGGATACCAGGGAGAAGAGATCAGCACCTCCCTTTCCACTTCCCCTCCTCAGAAAGTTGTAGAGCAATGAGGTCGCCCCTCAGCCTCCTTTTCTCCCAACTAGACAAACCCAGAGTCCTTAGCTGCACCTCATAGGACATGCCTTCTAGCCCTTTCACAGCTTTGTTGCCCTCCTCTGGACACATTCAAGGACCTTCACATCATTCTTAAATTGTGGGGCCCAGAAGTGCACAAGCTACTCGAGGTGAGGCTGTACCAACACTGTGTACAGCGGAATAATTGCCTCTTTTGACCGGCTGGTCGTGCTGTGTTTGATGCACTCCAGGATGTGGTTTGCCCTCTTGGCTGCCAGGGCACACTGCTGACTCATACTGAGCCTGCTGTCGACCAGCATCCCCAGGTCCCTTTCTGCAGGGCTGCTCTCCAACCACTCCTCTCCCAATTTATACTTGTGCCTGGTGTTGCTCTGTCCCAGGTGCAGAATCTGGCATTTGGACTTGTTAAATTTCATGTCACTGATGATTGCCCAATGCTCCAATCTATCTAGATCGCTATGCAAGGCCTCTTGTCCTTCAAGAGAGTCAATAGCACCTCCCAGTTTGGTATTATCAGCAAATTTACTAATGGTGCATTCAACTCCTGCATCCAGATGATTGATAAAAATACTGAACAGAACTGGCCCTAGAATTGAAACCTGAGGAACACTACTGGTGACAGGTTCCCAGCCAGATGTAGCCCTATTCACTACAACCCTTTGATCCCTGCCCATCAGTCAGGTCTCCACCCAGCACACTGTATACCTGTTCATCCTACAGCTGAACAACTGTCATGGTTTAACCCTAGCCAGCAACTAAGCACCATGCAGCCGCTCACTCACTTCCCCCCCACCCAATGGGATTGGGGAGAAAATTGGTAAAAGAAATAAAACTCGTGGGTTGAGATAAAGGCAGTTTAATAGAATATGAAAAGAAGAAACTAATAATGATAACACTAATAAAATGACAGTAGTAATGATAAAAGGATTGGAATATACAAATGATGCACAGTGCAATTGCTCACCACCTGCCGATTGATGCCTAGTTAGTCCCCGAGCAGCGATCCCCCCCCCCCCCCCAGTTCCTATACTAGATGTGATGTTACATGGTATGGAATACCCCGTTGGTCAGTTTGGGTCAGCTGCCCTGGCTGTGTCCAGTGCCAACTTCTTGTGCCCCTCCAGCTTTCTTGCTGGCTGGGCATGAGAAGCTGAAAAATCCTTGACTTTAGACTAAACATTACTTAGCAACAACTGAAGACATCAGTGTGTTATCAACATTCTTCTCATACTGAACTCAAAACATAGCACTGTACCAGCTACTAGGAAGACAATTAACTCTATCCCAGCTGAAACCAGGACAACAACTTGTCCAGAAGGATGCTGTGAGGGACAGCATCAGAAGCCTTACTAAAATCCAAAAAACCTGCATCTGCTGCCTTCCCTTCATCCACTAGGCAGGTGACCTTATCATAGAAGGATATCAAATTAGTTAAACAGGACTTTCCCTTTGAACCTATGTCGACTGTGCTGGATGATTGCATTGTTCTTTAAATGCCTTCCAGTAGTACCCAGTATGATCTTTGCTATAATTTTTCCAGAAACTGAGGTTAGACTAATAGGTCTGTAATTTCCCGGGTCTTCCTTCTCACTCTTTTTGTGAATTGGAGTAACATTGGCTAGCTTCCAGTTAGCAGGGACCTCAGTCACTAAGTTTTCAAAAACTAAAGCTAGGGATTTACCTCCTTAAGAACACATAACTTGCCTTTTGTTCCGACAGTCAACTAACTTACTGGATATTCCTTAGTAGCTAAATATTTTGCAATTCCTTTATTTTGGGGTGATAGGCAAGCTTTAAATGTAGATCAGTCAACTAAAACAAACCAACCAGCCACCCCTGATTTATTCAAATTGGCATAAATGCACCTAATCCTGCTGTATGGAATGATTTAGTTGTAAATGATACTAATACAGAATCACCGAATGGTTGAGGTTGGAAAGGACTTCTGTGGGTCATCTGGTCCAACCACCCTGCTCAAGCAGGGCCGTCTAGAGCTGGCTGCCCAGGGCTATGTCCAAATGGCTTTTGAATGTCCCCAAGGAGGGAGACTGCACAACCTTCCTTGGCAACCTATTCCAGTGCTTGGTTGCCATCACAGTAAAAAAGTGTTTCCTGATGTTCAAAGGGAACCTCCTGTGTTTCAGTATGTGTCCATTGCCTCTGGTTCTGTCACTGGGCACCACTGAAAAGAGTCTGGCTCTGTCCTCTTTGCACCTTCCCTTCAGATACTTGTACAGATTGATGAGGTCCCCCATGAGCCTTCCCTTCTCCAGACTGAACAGTCCTAGCTCTCTCAGCCTTTCCTCAGAGGAGTGATGCTTCAGTCCCTTGATCATCTTTATGGCCCCTTGTTGGACTCTCTCTGATATGCCCATGTCTCTCCTGTACTGGGGAGCCCAGAAGTGGACCCAGCACTCCATGTGTGGCCTCACCAGTGCTGAGCAGAGGGGAAGGATCAGCTCCCTTGACCTGCTGGTGACACTCCTCCTAATGCAGCCCAGGAAACCATTTGCCTTCGTTGCAGCATACAAAATACTTAAATACCATTAATGTTGTGCAAAAACATCTGCAAAAGGCAGTTTTGGTCTACAGAAACAACGTAACTAGAACTTTTTGTACAGTGCTTTGTGCATCCAGTAAGGGAAGAAATGGTGTATGTGTGGCTCAGCTGCCATACTGCCATAGTTAAATAATGTTTGTGGTTTTAGAAGTAATTTTTTTGAGAATTTCGTATTTGTGTAAGTGTTTTCAGTGGTATGCATAGGTGGTTTATGTTCTGCAAAAAGTTAAATGGCACAAACCCCAAGAAATTAATAATTTTGAAAGATTTTTTTAAAGTCTTTTTTTGTTGTGCATGGTAATGTTCAATATGGCAGAATATTATTTTCTGAAAAGGTAATTTTGTATAGGGAAGGGGAGTGTACTTTCTTGACTTGTTGAGTAAGGCAGGAAATTCATTGCATCCTTCTAAATATTATATTAGAGCTAAACATTTTGTCTGTGTATTATTATGCATACACTTGGCTGTGTTTAGCAATAATATAACCAGGAGTGACTTCAGTGACTGCATCGAGTTATATAGATGATGATTATATATATGTCTGTATATATATACACATTTTATGAAGCACAAGTAGATGGATCTAGGACATCTGGAGTTGGGATTGATGTGTCTCTCAACACTTAGGGCAGAATAAGCCTGTTTTCCCTTCTTTTTCCCCCGTGCTTCCCTGTTACTGCTGTTCCTGACAAACACTACTTGTGTTCTCTGTTTAATTCTTATAGGTAACATTCACTTCTATGGGCTTTTCTGACCATTGTGTGTATTTTGATGTTACTTAAATACTTCTTACTTTTGTAACATGTAGCCATGCTAGAGTTTTCCTTTACTGATGGTCTCCAGGTGGTGTATCAGGCTGCAGTCCTCTAGAACTCACTCTCTTCTGGTTTGCCGGATTCTCAGTCCATAGCTTCTTCGTCAGCCTTTTGGTACGGGTGTTCTGTTCCCCTCTCCTTTTGAGAGCTGGATTTTGCCATGCAGCTGCAAAAGCACTTCTCCATCTAGAGCTGATCCAAAGATCTCCATGTGGCTTAACCACTAATTTTTCAAGAACTAAAGCTAGGGATTTACCTCCTTAGGAACACAACATACTGAAGAGAGACCGTCTCTGCAGAGCCTTCTAAGCACAATTTCTTGTAATACTTGTTTCTAGGTGAAAGCAGGGAGTAAGTTGTATGCCTGTCTTGCTATACATTTGTCAGTGCTTGGGATCATTTTTTGATTCATGTTCAGGATGAACTGCATGGAAGTCTTTGGAGATTCAGGACATTGTATTGTTTCTGAACGGGGGTGGATTTGGCAAAGCTCTGGCAGAAAGTGTTACACTCAGCATGTCATAAACTGTTCATGATACAGTATTTGTTAATAACCAGATCTTAAATTGCCTGTAGCGTGAGTCTTAAGATAATCAGTTTTAGTGTACTTCACCACAAAATTATTACCTCACATAATGAGGATTATCTGTTTCTCCAGATATCCTCCTGACCATACTTCAGTTTATCTTACAGTTGATTTAAAGTCCCTTCTTGCTTGACTTCAGATCACATAGATGGTTTTACCCTTGGCGCAATGACAGGAAAGCTGTCTTGTTTGAGCTGTGTGTAACAGGGTTTTCAGTTCTCCTGGCATACAGTCCTTTAAGCGGCATAGCAGTCAGCATAAAGTAGCACAAATAAAGGCTTTGAGCAGTGTGTCGTGAATAGAAACACTGAAAGATCTTGGAGATAAATGACAGGCAAGGAATGCATAACGTGCAGCAGAGGCGGTAACTGCTTGCTGTGGAGCATGGACCTAATGCCACCATCAATTTCGTCCTCTACTTGCATAGGGAAAGGCTTATAAAATCACTGAGACTCTTTAGGTATAGCAACACATGTACTTATTTGGAAAGCAATGCCAACTGGAGCAGTTCCTACTCTGCTACATCCTTGTTGACTATGCCATGAATTGAATCAGGGGACTGATTTGTTGGAAAAATAATTTGGCAGACAGGTTTATTTTTAACTAGAGTCAGTTACAGTTGTTCAGTGGAAGGGCTGACACACAGTGGGAATTACTGCTGTAGGTTGCAGTGAAAGGAGGGACTGGAGCTTGGCTCTGCTGTTTAAATAAATGTATGTGTAACTGTGCCCTTGGGCTCCACGCCCAGGTTTTATGAGACTGGATAGAATCTGGAATAGGGAAGTGGTTCTGTTTGTTAAAGAATTAAAACTTGTTATGAGCAACTCAAGTGCAGATAATATTGCTGACTAATCATTTTTTCCTTTCTGTTGAGTCATTCTGTTGGCTTAGAATGATTATGAGTGGGTTTTTTTGTTTCTTGTGGGCTTTTGGTGGTGGTTGTTTTGGAGAGAGGTGCGGATATGTACCAACACTTTCAAAACTGAAACTGGAATGAATTGCTATTGCTTAATTTAATTTCTATGTAGGATTGGAAAAGTAGAGAAGGAAGGGAAAAATGCAACCCAGTGTTGCAGCCAAATTAGAGTATTCATTCTTAGTTTTGCAGTTTCTTGCATTTCTAAGAGTATGTCAAGTTCATTTGCTTAGTTCTTGTAATACAGTATCGACGTAGTGTAATTGAACAGCATTTCAGTTGCATGAATAGTTTCTTTGTATTTCCTTGAGAAACTGCATCACATGGAATGAATTGTGTGTGTGTTTTTTATTCTAGAATAAACGTTGATGAAAATCTGAGAAGTGTTCTCAGGGGGGTCTGGTACCTGCAAAAGATTCACTCTTACTGTTTCTCTTATAAGCCTTGTTCAGGAGCTTATGTATTGCTATTACCTTGATCTAAAGCAAAGAAGGTAAACAACTGTGCGAACTGATGACTTAGTAGTCCATGTAGTTTTTGAAGCAGATAAATGGAAATATGTGTCAATTATTTTTTTTACTGTATTGTATTTTCTTTGGTAATGAAATATCTGTCAGCTTGTTGCCAGTTGATATTTGCAGCTTATTGTGTCATTTGTGATAGTATATGAATTCTGCAATATATTGAAGTAGTAAATAAGAAAAGCGTTTTGGACTGCCCAGTCTATGCCACCTCTTTATTTATAGTAGGTGTTTAATCATTGGTAATTTTTTTTTTTTTAGCTTTAAAACTGAAGTTTGTCTGGTCAGCTTAAAAAAAAAAGTCAAGCAAGAGTTCTTAGTGTTTTCTCTGCGATGCTTTTACAGAGTTCAGTAAATATCCCTGTTGCGATTTTTTTTTTTCTTACTCTTCAAATTTCCAGTTTTCTTTCTCAGTTTGTATTCAGTTACTTGACTAATTTGAGAGTACCTTTCCATTCATTCTGACTGAAAAATAAACAGCAAACATGATATGAAAGAGAGCTGGGTATAACTGTGCAAAACGTATTGTTGACTTCAGGAACTCTGAAGTTCTAAAGAGCCTCAACTCTTCTACCTTAATTCTCAGAAGTAACTGAAGGCCATGCTGTTATTAAGGAACATGAAGAAACCCACTAAAAATTCAGCATGCCTGTAGAAGATAGTATTATGCACTGGTAAGCATTATGTAAAGGAATATGGTTTTTAGAGACCAGAGGATATTAACAGCCTGCACATAGTGGTAGTTGTGCTTACTAAAATGTGGCTTGTCTTATAAAACGTATTCAGGGCCAGCTATGTTAAGATTTCTGGTAGTTCAATTGTACAACTTTATAGCGCGATAGTAACATGCTATATTATAGCATAGCTCATGTGGATTATCTACACTTAAGAACTAACACGAAATCTTTGCACAGACAGCAAACTAATTAACATTGTTGGTAGATACTTAAAAAAATATCGTATTTGTGGCTGAAATTGAAGAGCCATATATTCAATCTGTTTGTATTTTCCTATGAGGATATCATCTAGTAATTGTTGAGTGATGCAGGCAATTTAAAAAGAACCCAAAAGTTCAGTGAGCGTTCATTCTCTGCATCAGTTGGCAACAAGAAAAGAACGGTGTAAGAAAAAGCCTGTAGCATCTGATTGGCATCCATTCTCAATCATTTCTGTAATTGTCTAGAATTAAAGGAACAAGTGATAATAGTTACTGGCACCTTCCAGCATAAGAGTACCCTGACATCTTAATTGTCCTTTTTCAAGGCTGAGTAGGGTTTTGGGAAGGTCAATGGGGCCCCATCTGTATGGGTGTAGTTCTACAAGTTTGTGTCAGTACGGAGCACAGGCAGAGTGAGAAATACTTATTTTCAAAAATTAGCATTTATTTACATTCCATATAAAATGAAGGCACTAGCCTTAGAAGGAATGGCTTACTTGACAGACTTCGGTAAAATTTGGTAAACTAGTTGGGAACTGTTCGGGCATTTGTAGTTTTGTATGCTATATTATCTCCCTATAGATAATAAGTAGCAAGCTATCCCTGATGAATATATTTTTTGCAAACTTTGTGATAAATAATTATTTGGCTATTTTCTGTACACCTTTATCCCTTGCTTTTTGTTTTGTGGTTTGTTTTCTTTTTTGTTGTTTGTTTTTTGTTTTTGTTCTTGCAAAGAAGCTTGTAATTCATCCTATCTAACTTGTAAATTGCTGGCAATGAGAAACTAATAGTAGTGCAGTCAGGAATAGCTGGTGGACAAAAGCTTGATAGTACTAGCTTTAGACTTAGCAGGCATTTTGTATGTAGGAATTTGAGAAATAAAGAAAACATTCCTTTCATCTCTTTCCAAATGTAGGACTGTGCTAGTTTGTTGGGCAAACTGTGTAAAGAACTTAAGGGCATGGATGTTTGAGGAATAGCTTTAGCCTTCCACATTAGAGAAAGGGCTATCTCTTTTTCCAGGGAAGTATTCTGGTGTGTGCCATCTAGTCCAGTGGTGACCACCATTACCTTTGTTTTGACAAAGGTAATGCATAACTTGACAATTAGTGTGTATGATCTTAGTGATAAATGTATTAGTTGTATATTGTAGAAACTGTGCAGCAGTCTTTATGAAGGATCTCAGCGTCTAAAGAATAGTAACTTTTGATTGACAGGCAAGAGAATATTGCATATTCTGTCATCTGATCTGTGTCAGTCAGCCCCTTCTCTAGTTTGGTAGCTTGCTTGCTCTAATTGGACTGTAAACATGTAAGAATCTAGCTATATGGATCAAGTTAGTAGATCACAGTTTTGAATTGTAAATGCTATTGGGCATATTCCTGTGTTAAAATAGTGGAGTTATGTTGTCTGTATTATTTATAATAATCATTATGGAATGATCATGTTTTAAATAGTTTTAAATAGACTCTATGTGTATACCTGAAAATGGTTCTATGTTTTCTTGCAGCTAACAGAAGATGAAATTGCAACTATTCTGAAATCTACTCTTAAAGGACTTGAATACTTGCACTTTATGAGAAAAATACATAGAGATATAAAGGCTGGAAACATCCTTCTTAACACTGAGGGACATGCAAAATTAGCTGATTTTGGTGTGGCTGGCCAGTTAACAGTAAGTACCTGTGGAAAGATGATTTAAAAATGCTTTAGTACTCCTAGCCATGTTCTTTTACTTTTGTCTTTTTTTTCTGCCTTGAATTTTGTGTCTGAGGAGTGACTAGTGGCAATGGTAGAGCTAACATTCTTTATCATGAGTAGTATTTAATGTATTGCAAAGCTATTTAGTTTTCAATTGTTTATTTTTGTAACCCAGTGTATTTTAAGTGCCTGATCATCCCACTTTAAACTTTTGTTTGAGGTTTATGATCATTGTCACCTGTTTGGCCTCTGTAGGCCGATGGGTTGAATCTGTTTCGTCTTAATTGGAAGTCACTACCATTTGACCTTTGGGTGGCTAATTTCACTTTTAAATATAGAATTAATATCAAAAGAATCTGAAAATAAGCATCACTGTTTTAATCGCATAAATAATATAATTACAGGATACAATGGCAAAACGTAATACTGTTATAGGAACTCCATTTTGGATGGCTCCTGAAGTAATACAAGAGATTGGCTATAACTGCGTGGCAGACATCTGGTCCCTTGGTATCACTTCAATAGAAATGGCTGAAGGAAAGCCTCCGTATGCTGATATTCATCCAATGAGGGTAAGTGTGTATGGTGGTGTTTTCTTGTTTGTTATATTAAAAAACAAAAAAACCCCGAAAAGCTCAAAAAACTGATACTGGAATCAGGGAACTGTGCATTTATGGACAAGGATTTTAAGACTAAGGATTTTTACTTGCTGTCTTGCTTCCTATTTATTGCAGTTTGCCTGTGTTTTGACACATCTCTGTAAGGTTTTAGAATGCTTTTATCTCCATTTGAGAGAAAGCTAAAGCAGTAAGTGCTTAATTGACTTGAAGGCAACATCCTAGATCCTGTTCCATACTGTACTTGCACTTGGAGAGTTCCATAACCAAGAGGCCATCCTCCTTTGAGAGGGAGTTTTGAAGTAAAGATGACCTAAAGAAGGATTCAGAATTGTCCTATGTGAGCACTGCTAATATTAGTAACCCCTGACAGTTTTTATATATTACTGACTCTTAAAGTCTGTTGCTGAATTAGTTTACTTTTTGCAAAATAAAATGTAAATAGAATTAGTTGCTTTATGAGAAGTAGCAGTTATAAAGGAATTACTTGGAGAAGTTCATGGGGAACAATGTTTATCTAGGAATAACTTGCCACTGTTAGTCATACTTTTATTTTTTTTTTAAATGAGCTATAGAATAGCTACACTGATTGCACTGAGCATCAATAAATACTCTGTTCTTGAATTGTTTATATCTAAAGCCCATTTGGTATTAATAAGGCACTTTATATTGCTAAAAGCAGATTTTTTTCATCTTTGTGATTTGCTGCAAAAACGGCATGCTTACTAGATTATTGTATTCAGTTTTCTTTTGCTGGGGCCTCATATATCAGGATCTTAATATAAGGAAGCCACCACTGTTCAAAGAGAAGGTACTGTTCATATATGATTACTGTAAGGTGACCCATATATGAGTTCCAGTGTATTTAGTGCTGTTGGGTTCTTGATTTTTGTTTGTGGGGTTCTTGATTTTTGTTCATGTGTGCTTTTTGGAGCAGAGATGTTTCCTGAAGTTTTATGGCAATGTGCAGCTCAGTTAAAGCTAGTGAGTGTTTTGCAATTAGAAGCATTACATAATTTTGGAAGCAAAACTTAGGAATTTTCCTGTACCATATTATTTTTCTTTTCTGTGTAATTAACAATTTTAAAATTATTGTTCAAACTGAAAATACTCAGATGAAAGCTGAGAACAAAATAAATATCTCTGAAGCTTGTTTTTGATGGGAATTTAATTTAAGATGAATTCACATTTAAAAATATTTTGAAGAACTATTGATTACAAATTAAATACATTTGATCATGCTGGGGGTTTTGGTTGTACTTTTAATGAAAATGTCTTTACATCTGAGTTCATTTTAGCATCATTATATGTAGTAGTACTAGCTGTTGAAAGGCAGGGACTACATTATCAGAGAGGATTTTTATACACATAACAATAGCTGCTTATAAATCAAAAGTCATTGAGTTTGAAAGCTTGTGAATCTGTTTAATTCTTGTAATCAAATGAATGCTATCAAAGGCCAAAGTAATTTAACACAACAATTCTGGATTACATAGAACATGTGTTCTTGTTAATGAATTACATTATGGTTTTTAAGGGCTTGTATGCAGTTAGTACTCTTTTGTATATTTGATACCTACAGTTTTTCTTAATTTTTATTAGTGAGTTGTTACAGTGGTTAACAAGACATACACAGATTTAAGTTGCAATAGTTTTCCCAGTGTCATATGATATAGCTTCACAAGACTTTTGGACATATGTAGATGCTTTCCTACTTTGTTTTAGTTGTGACACAGAATTGATACAGGCAAGCATGAAAGCCTGGGCAAATTTTCATTGCTTTTTCTAGATGTTGCTGGAGTTCTGTGGTATTTATGTAAGGCACAATTTTGTTACTTGGGAATGCATGTTGAAATTACCATGTGCACTATTTTGCTGTAGGCTGGTTGGCACTGCCACAAAGGTAATGCACTGCCAGTAGGCCATTTCCTTGTCAACTGCATTTACAGCTTAATAGAAATATTACATGACTTCTTTAAACAAGTGTTTTGGCAGAGAGGAAATAGCAGATTCCATGCAAACAAGCATAGCTTCCTCTGCTTAACCACACTCTAGCTACTCCAGAGAATTGTACTAGTTTCAGCTGGGAAAGAATGAGAAGCAGGGGGTGCAAAATGGAATTTCATGTCGGGGGGAAAAAACAACAGGTTTCTTCTCTTTAAGTATTCCTGTTTTAGTATTTTTGACTGTGTAAGTGTCATCAATGCTATTTCACTTGTTTCTGCTGCAAACCTGAGTTCAACAAAACCTACAGTTGTCATGCTTGGTTTGAGCCTCAAAGGTCAAGACCATTTGCCAGCCCAGTAGGTCTAATGCTTTATTCACGTAAGAATTACGGAATGCCTCACATATTCGATATCAGAGTCCTTTTGTGCTTTTGCTGATGATGAAAAGTGAAACTTCTGTATTTCCTCTGAGTTTTCATCAAAGAAGGACTGTTTTCAAGTAGTTTTAAAGGAGGAAAAAATACAGACGTCCTCAAGGTTGCCCTAAAACACGGTGATACAGCCGTTAGAAATAGCAAGGAATTTGCTGATAAGTCAAAAATCACTCAAGCCTGGATAACTTAATGCATCCAGCAGGGCTAAAAGCATGTCGATTGCAGTGGTCTGCAGTAGCCAGGGTTAATGTGGCTAACAGTGTTTGCATCTGCCTTTGATTGCTCTGCTGGGATGAACAGTTATGAATTTATAGTAGAGCTAATTAAAGAGGGCTTCACTGTGGTTCTAGAGCAAGACTCAATCTCCTACTCTGAAGCTGCAGTGATATGTTTTAACAGCTGTGTTCCCATGTCCCCCATTGACTGCAGCATGTATGATGTCCTGTAGTGATAAAGTATTTACGTCCTACCACTGTCTGAATTTAATTCAAACCATTAACTGCTTTGTTCAATCTCTCCTCTTCATGCAATATCTGTCTTTATTATTTCTGTTTATTTCTGAAGTCCTCTTTTTTTTTTTAAATCTATAATAGAGGCATAAAAATTGGCACTGTTCTGCTGTAGTAGTTGTGATTTTGCTTTTTGGTAAAAATTGGTAACATGCTTTTGAAATACCTTCCATGTTTGCTAATCAAGCCATGATCTCAAATTTGTCATGTAAACGAGTTATTTCTGGTGGAAGATCCTTTAAGCTGCAAAGTTTTTACTTGATCATAATCTACCTACTGCTGATACTTGGCTTTATTAACAAGTAGATTAACAACACTTTGCCATAAAGCTAATCTTAACCCTTAAGAATAGCTGGTTTTTGAGATCCTTTCTCTAGGACCACACTTACCAAAAGTTTTCCTTATATTCATGCAATGACATGATCACTTATTGCTGTGAGGCTGTGATTTTTATTATCAGTTTAAATCAGTATGGACTGCTGGTTATAGAGACAGCCTGTCCTTAACTAGGAGTTTCTGAATTTTCTGATAAGCAAACACTAGTATTTTTGTGGCCTCACATGGAGAGGTAAAAGGAACTGATCTTGTGAAAAGTTAACCTGACAGAAACCTGCTAGAACTGAGCCAGGAGAAGTTGTAGGAGCATGTAGATGGACAGGGGAAGTGGGCTGAGTGGAGTTACTGCATTTGGCCACAGCCATGCCCTGAGCCTTGTAGACCAACTGTAATACTGCAACCTGCGTTTTATAAAATTTGCTCTTCTTTGTAAGGTCAGCACTTATGAACAGGTTGGTGTGCTTCAGATAAATGCTGGTAGCTCTCTTCTAAAAAAAAAAAAAGCAAAAAACAAAAAAGCACCACAAACCAAAAAAACCAACAAAACCCTCAAACTCTTCTTTCATGCTTATCAGGCAGCTGCAATAATTCACGTTGCTGTGGTATGGAAGAAGCTGGTGGTAGATGTTTTTCAACGCTTCACAGTATTGGCCTTTGTTTCTTTATGGTGAGGTTTGTTGGAAATGGACATGTGGGCATCACATGTTCTGCAGTGAATTGGAGGAAGCCAATTTGAACTGCTTCCATTTGCCTTAAGTCCAATCATGATATTTATTTTTCCATGGCACTTACCCAGATTATCCATGCCTCCTGCTTAGCCTGTGTCATTTCCACTCTGGACTAATCTGTTTGTAATAACCTTTTATTCCTGTTGTATCTTATAACAATCTACCATTTCCCAGTTTTTTATTCTCAGCATATTGCATTAAAACTGGAGATTGAAGTGAGAATTATTGCTGTGTAAAGCTGTAAGAACCAAGAAAGGTGTCGTGTTGAACATTGCTGTCTGATTGAGACCAGTTTTTCAATCGTTGAGAAAATGGTTTCCTCTGTGCCTTTTGTGCCAGAAGTTGAGAATAGGGAAAAAGAAAACTAATTCTGGCGATGTCAGATGTCTTTCTGTATAGTCACTCTTGTGTTTCTTCTTTCCAACAGATGGAATTGTCTCATCCGTTTCTATTATTTTCTTTGAGAGTTAACCTATCTTATCTCAGCATTACTGCTTTTAATTTAGAGTAGGTTTGTAAAAGTATATTATATCGTTTTCTTATTTTAGTGCTTTTGCTTATCTTTAGAAAAGGGTTTGAGTTAACTTTTAAAAGTCCTTTTCCTTTTAAGAACTTCCTATGAGGCACTTTTTGTTAATTTGTAACTTGAGATCTTGCCTGCTGTTTCTAGACAGAGTGAGCTAATATTTAAAGAGATTTAAAATATGGATTTTTTGATTGTACATTACTGTTTATTATTTTACTACCTCTTCAGAATCTTGTGGAAGAATGACAGTGAGCTGTAGTAGGACTCAGTGAGCGTGATTCCTCAGGGAGGTCATAATTCTTCAATATTTGTGTTGTGCATTCTCTATTATGGTAGTTCCCTTACAATTAAATATCCTATGTGTTTTTTAGTGACTTAACATATTAAGATTATTTAAAAATAGTTAAATCTCAAGTCTTGAAAAAAGCATGTGAGACCCTAACACATCCAGTTCTTTGAATGGTAGGAATGCATATAGTTAAAAGAACAAAAAAAAGTGACTTCCCCTTCCTCTGGATCTTCCATTGTGTCTTGTCTTGTCTTTCTTAAAAAATCTGATTTCTCAGGACAGGATTTTAGCCTGTGTTGTCTTACACAATACCATAGTCATTCTAATGGATAATGTGTGTTTACAGTGGGGACCTAAGACACTGATGTGATATAGCTGAGGCAGTAGACTGGAATTGGAGAAGCATGTGTCTTGCTGCAGGCTTCCCAAAGAGCTGTTGGAAGACCTTTCAACCTCTCTAGGCTTTAAATGGAGTTTTTGTGTTTGCTTTAAACTGACCTAAATGCAGGTGATGGCTGCAAAGGGGTGGTATTCCTACCTGTTTTCATGCATTTTCATCGCCCATTTCTGTTGGAACTAGCATTTAGGTGGCCACATGATAAGCTGGATCAGAAAATTGATTCATCTGGAAACTAACCGAGTAAGAAGCTTTCACTGGTATTGTTAACATGGTGCTTGGACTAGGTGGGGACAAAAATACGTGGCTGGAACTGGTAGGAGAATCGGATAATCCCTTTTTGGGAATCAGCCAAGTTGATGCTGAGGTTGACTTAAAGTAATTGCAAAACCAGAGTCTCAGCTGTCCATTTGTAAATGTATTATGATTAAAACTTAATAATTATTTAAGGAAACTCCTGTACACATAAGTACATCAAAGGTCATAATGTATCCAGATACTGTTATGTTTAGGAGCTATAGCTGTAGGTGCACCGCTGCCATGCTGGTTTTGCTGCTCTGGATTTCATTTACCTTTTGAATGCAGAGAGAGTCTGAGGGAAAGGAAAGAGACTGCTCTTCCTTTTTCTGATAGACTCTTGAGTGTCTACAGACTGCAGAGCTTCTCTGGAGACTGCACTTGCAAATGCCTGTTGTAAGGGACAAACTGACTTTTTTGTAGCCTGTCCTACCAGTCCTTTTGGACTTTTTCTAGTTGGGCGTATCAGTAAAATGAGACAGGGTTCTAGACCTTTCATGGGTAAGTATCCACCCAGAAAGCCTTCCTCCTTCTCCACCTCATCTGTTCTTCCCATCTTTAAATGCTATTGCCATGGTACAGCTGAACTTCATGGGGTAAACCTCCAGTGGCCTTCAGTTTGCATGCAGCTAGAGGCAGGTGTTACTTCATAATGTATTTGCCTCTGTGCTACTAGTTATAACCAGAATTTCAAATAGGTGTTGTAACTTCATTCAAGAAAAAAATGAGCACAATTAATAGCAGACAGTATTTGTCTAACAGAAAATAAAGTATGTTCTCTATATAGATTGGGAAAAAAAGAAAAAAAAATCAATGTCAAAGGACTTGCTTCCCACATAAATCACTGTGAGAAATGCAACTCCATATGGTAATAGGATATGTAGCACTTTGAGAAAGTAGTGGTATTATGTGGTTCAAACCAGTTGCACCTATACTGATACTGGTGCTGATCTGAGTATTGTATCTTTGGTAGTTTTCTTTTTTTTGTTCAACAACTTTCTTTTCAGGGTTGAACTCTAAGGAAGTGTGACTTTATTTAAGGGTTCTTAAAAAAGAAAGCTTTAAATTTTCATTTAAATATGCTGCTACTTCAAATCAGTAAGCAGCCTGTCCACCTGCTCTGATCAAAACATGAATAATGGTTGTATGGCGATTTTTGCATGAATAAAAAAAAGATACTTCTTTCAACAGTAAAAAAAAAAAGTGCCAAATGCTTTTTCATTCAAGATTTATTTCTCTTGTAAAAAGAAAAAAATTAATTTTTTTTTTTTTAACCTTGAAGAATGATCAGTGTTTGTAGTGTGTGAACAGACCTCTTTACCTGAGCTGCTTCTGGTGTGGTGAGTTATTGCTGAGGTGCAGGCCAGTTCCTAACACCATGTTCATGGCTTAGCTCCTTTCAACAAGTCTTCTGGAATCAAGAGATGATAAATGTTGGGCAAATTAAAATAAGTAATTGTGTACATTTGAACTTGCACGTCTGTGTGTATTCTGTTTTTGTGAGCAAATACTTGATGTGCATATCTAGATGAGATATTTGCATAGACTTTGCTAGAACCGTAATATCTAGATATTAGATCTGCTGGTCACCAGGAGAGTTGCTCTTTCTGTGAGTTAAGATGCCAGTTAGTGCTTGCTGTAATTGTAATCAGAGTTGGACTTGATTGCTTATTTTGTCAGCATTCTTCAATAGGTATGTAAATGCAAGTTTTTTATGGGTTGTTATATGTAACTTAACTTCAGGAGGTACATTTATAAGTTTTCTGGAATACAATTAAAGCAACTGTCAGCTATTGCTTCAATGTCATTTTTCCTAGGTGAAAAGAGCCAGTTTTTAGGTACTTGGTAATTGTGTCAGTCTGACATTAGTTTTCACTGTGGCTGAGTTATTTTTAGCAGTGGATTGAAACTAAATGACGTGCGAACTGTGGTCCTGCAGAAAAATCATTGTTTGTCAGAGTTGCACTTGTGGCCCATGGGCAGACTGCTCATAGAGCTGCAGAGATCCTGCTCTATAGATTTATTATTATTTTTTTAATTTCAAGATTTATATGGATGTCCGAACTTAAAGTTATGATTTATTATTTTAGTTAAAATGTGCTTGGTGTTCACTTATATATGTAGGGTGGTCTAGGGAGGGTTCAGGTGCTTTCCTCCTTAGGCTCCTATACTTTGTGGAAATGCTGGGCATAGATACAGGCATAGTACCCTTTGAACATTACTTCTTTTTTAGTGTTTAAAGCCTGCAGGATTCATGGAGGAAGCGAATTTCAAAAGGATTTCATTTGCGTATTTGCTTGTGACCAGGCCTTCTATGGACTCGCTGTAGAGGAGACAGTGGGGAATATTCTGATGAGTGAGGAAGTCAACCCAGGCAAGTGGCCCTGGGGTATATTCCCATTTTTCAGCATGCCTAGCATTGAATTTCAATGAAAGTTGAAAGTTCCTGTATACCAAGCACGGCTTATCCAAAAAAGATAAATAGAGTAAAAGAAATAATATGTGAGTTGTCCTCAGACTGTGAAGACAAGTTTAGAGGCGTCTGGTTGCAAAACATATGAAATAAAGCTTGTGATATTTTACTTATTTTCTTAAATTGCAATTGATAATTCATTGCTTGACTTTACCAGATTCAGTTACGTGTATTGAGCCTCCTAGAGAGTGATGTGCTAGCATGACAGCATCCAGTTTCCAAGACTTGACAGCTTGCTAGGCAAAGGGATAATATGCTTAACATCAGCCCATTTCATGTGGAGAGTTTTTGTAATACTCTTGTGAAAGCAAGATAGGAAAAATACCATTTGTCCTCTGGCAAAACTTACAGATGATAAAAATTTTCTCCCTAATACTCCAAGGAACTTTTTGAAGAGGTTTTGCCACACTGCTTTATCAGGAGCCTGTACTCCCTTTTTCCCACAGAAAAGATTGACAGATCTCTCTGGTTTATGGGACTCTTGAGAGTACAAACCACATAAAAGGCTGGATACGTACACTAGTTCAGTTCTGTTTCCCTAGAGCTTTGCAAAGGTGTGGAGAACTGGCCTGATAATCTAATTTCTTTTAATCAAGATACTACCATGTTAGTGTCTGGCTCTTCATAGAGAGGAAAAATGATGTAGAGCAGGATGTAAGGAGCAGAAAAAAGTAAAAGATGGGGATAATGGCAAACAGGGTTGGGTTGAGTTCAGCTTTAGAAATCCAGAAGATGCTACTGAGGTAAGACCGGGGAAGCTATGTGAAGTCTGGAAGAAGAGCTCACTAATGAGAGGAAATCAATGCTTTATAAAGGTTCACATTCATTCGTATTTATTTGTCTAATCAGCACAGAATTATAGGACATTAGCATTGTTATGCATACTCTGAAAACATTAGATTATTTGAGGTGTGTACGATGATTAAATCAGAAAATGACAAGGCCCTATTCCCATCCACATTAAAGCTTTTGAAAAGTCTACAATCTGATGTATGTAATTGTTGTCTTCCTGTAGGTATTCCTTTTCTTATCTACTCTTCTTTTTTCTTGCATCTCTCTAACTTATTTTTCCCTTCAGTTAAGAGATGACTTGTAAGTTCACATAGTAAAACTGTTGCAATGTAAATAAAGTGCAGTTAAAAGTATTTGTGATTATAGAATCTAGCACAGAAGTTTCACTGTGGTTTAGAGAATGCATCTTCACTCCGTATCACTAGAATTTTTTGGGGTAGAATAAATAATATGTTTATTACTGTTAAAAGTATAAATTCTTTAAATTTTTTGATGATATTGGATTTGTTGGTTGCATATGTGTGCAAAAAGGAAATGTTAATCTGTCATGTGTAATAAAGTAGCAGAAGTGGAGAATATTTGAAATTTGGACTGGAACTGGAGTTTAATTTGAATTAAATAGAAAACATTTATTTCATGCTTCTAAATGAGGATTTAATTAAAATTAAATTAGTTCATCTTTTTAGACTTACCCCTGAATAGGAAATTTGAAACATACTTCAGTTGATGGTTGGTTTTCTCTGACTTTGATTAATCACTTTCAAAGTAAGCAGAGGATCAGTACAGTAATTTCATAATTACACACAAGTGAGTTAACTTGAAACTTTAACTAAAATAACTGTAAAGGAAGTTTGATCTTGGTTAGTTTCATGTAATGCTGTGTATCTTTTGCATATGATTCAGATTCTTAGAAGTGCTAATCTGAAAAAAGGACCATACCATGATACTACCCATTTATTTGCAAGATACTTTAATAGGGAAATGTTTGGCCTGGGAATATTATTTTTCAAAGATGTTGGAACAGTAAACAGAGGCTGAATGCAGCCATGAAATTGATGGAAGGATTCCTGATGACTTGAGTGAGCATTGCATCAAGCCCTACATCTGTACGCATTGTTAAAGATTATTTGATAGAACTGTTAATGTAGGTAAAGCCAGGAATGTATTCAACAGACCTAGTGCAGCATAGGTTAACATTATTCTCTGCTTCTGAGCTGGCTGCTTTCTCCCTGGACAAATGTTAAAAACAAACAAGCAAACAAATCCCTACCAAAAAGCTCATTCAGAAGTTTCAAATCACTATAGATCTGTTCATGTGTGATGTTAGTAAAACTGTAAACATAGATCATAGTGCAAAGCAAAGCTATTTTGCAACTTGAAAATCTCAAGAAAATTTTATTTGAAATAGGCAATTGGTAGTAAATAATCAAGATGCATTAAAACTAAAATCACAATTTTAATGTTACAAGACTTTTTTATTCATTAAGTTTACAGACATACTTATTTGAAAAAGCCTTTCCATCATTTGTACACATCATTGTATGCTGAACTTATTCAATTTCTTTTTAACTTGTGCTACAGACTTGGAAAATTATTCAGCAAGGTGTTTATGCACAGACTAATGAGAACTCCCTTTACTAAATATTCTACAATATCCTGCAGGATATTGTAAAATATACCACAGTTCAAAACTTTTAAGTGAAGAACTATATATATTTACTACAGATGCTTCTATTTCTTTTTATTTCTATTGTCTTTCAAGTTCCAGGATTAACACAAAATATACAAGTTTAATTTTTATTCAGAGGTCTGGCAGCTAGCTTTATTGAAGAGGAGGGAATTTGTGTATTGCTTTTAATTGAAATAGGTCTATTTGGATTTCTGTATGTGACTAGTGTCTTGTTAAGCCAGAAAAGAACTCGGTAAATAATTTTAAGAGGTTCTTGGAAGCTTGAATCAATGCTTATTTATTGACGTGAATATGTTCATTTTTTCTACTTTGACATGTTTTCTGTCAGTATAGCTAGTTGACTTGGAGGAAGTGCTTTAAAGAGACTTTACTATATCGCCAAATTCTTAACACGTTATTACACTTTTTAAAAGCAAAAAGGTATTTACTTAGGTTTTAGTTAAAGGGATATTTATTTGATTTTTAATCATGTGGGAGAAAACTTCAGTCAGATTGGGAGGAAAATATTAAGCTTCTATTGCTACTTACCGTAAGATTTTTAAACACTTTTAAGTCTATGCTGGTTGCTTACTTTGTAAAAAAACTAAAAAATTGCTTAGATTGAAAGAAGGTAAAATTTGGAATGGAGAAAGCTTATTAAGACTGTATGTACCCTGTTTCTGCCTTGGTATTATATTGCCTTAAAATGTACACTAGGTCATTTTTAAAAAGGATGATGCATATTTAATGGAAGAAATTTATTTATTTAAAAGGAGGGGTTGCCAATCAGTCTAAATTTGTTTCAGTTAAAACTTGATGGTCTAAAGACAACTTATAATCCTTTTCTTGTTATAAAGTATTGTCAAATTTGTAGTAGTATCAGTTAAAAAGTTTATGGAAACTTTGTTTTAAGGTGGTTTAAAATAGAACTAAATCTTTAATTTGTATTTGATGGCACCTGTTTTTGTTTTGTTTCTTCAGCAATACCAGGGGTATCAAAAATTGCCTGTAGACCACCCTGGTTTTAGAGAAGAATGAAACCAGCCTGGCTTTTTCATTTCAGCCTTTTATTTTACTGACTAAATACTTAAACAAAGCTCTAACACACAGTCAGTAGTTTGTGAACTAACTCGAGTGATTTGGGTATGCAGTTTGTGATTTTTGTATTAGAATTTTCTGTATTAATGCCAGTTTTTGTCGTTACGTTATTTAAAAAATGCATTGAGGGACTGTATAGGAAGTACTTTTGATACCCCATGGCAGAAAAAGCTGTGTTTGAAAGCTGTATTGTCTACCTGCAGAAAAGTAGAGTAAAAGTTTGTAGTTTTTAGATAGCATGGTCTGTTTTTAAAGCTGCATGGATCCAAATTTTTATTCCAGATTTAAGTTCTCATTATTGGCGTTCCCATGGGAAAGAAATAAAGCCAACACAAGTGTAACCTCCAGATTTCTACTTTCTTCTGTGCTTCTTTACCATGTCTGAGAATTCACATTGATTATACAGAAGATTATACATATGGCATTCCAAACACCTCAAATCTTAATGGATTATCAGTTTCTAGTTTGTGTTTCAGAAAAGCAAACATGGACGTAATTCTTGGAAATACTGCTTATCATTACCTGCCTACCTGAAAGACTCTGCTTTACCAACAAAAGCCTCCTCTGCAAAGTATATTCCTGAACTCCATGCTATGCTGTTGATGATGAAAAAAAAAAAAAAAAGTTGGTGTTCTGGTGGAACAAATCAGAACTAATGAGAACTTCTGATTTATAATGAGAACTACAGAAACACTGGAGAGTCTGGGAAGTTTCAGGTGTGTTACATTTTCCATTCTCCCCCAGAAATTTAGAATAGTTTTGGAAGATAATGAAGTGATCTGTTCTCAGAGGACTATTTTAATGGGGAGGACCTTTGATGAAGTTCTGTGATGGCCCCTGCAGTACTTCCCACTGTCCTGGTGCAGTGATGTAGGCTTGGCAACAGGGATGGCAGCCCAGTATTCTCTCTGCTGCTCCTCCTTTTTTCATGCTATAAATGTTTACACTGGTAAATGTAAACCAGGTAGCATTAGCAAGCACAAGATTTATGGGCAAACTGACATGCATGTGTTGAAATAGTAATCTATTTCAACTGGGGTGTTCCTCAAGAAATGTAATAATCATGAACTCTGACCTTCGGACAGAGGGCATGTCTACATTGGGCAGGTACATACAGACACAAGTGATCTTTGCCCATACTGTCTTCCTTTTACTTTTTTCCAGGAGTTTCTCCAGAGCAACTGTGTGTGCACTGTAAATACTTTAATTCTTTGTCAGATGAGGGAGGAATGTTACTCCATCTTGCTTTTTGTTTGTTTCTCTGAATAATACAACTAATTTGTGCAAACTGTGTTTTTTGATATTCAGGAGCGGTAAGCATTTGATTTTTGGGGGGTGAAAATGAGCACATGTAATTCTTAACTTTTAAAACAAACTGAAAGAGGAGCTTTAATGAATGCAGTATTGTTAAACAGTCAGATTAATTGAATTGTACAGAGAAATCAGTACAAAGTTTCTTAAAAGTTGATCCTTCTTGCATTCATGCAAATTGTCATATGTAAATGTTGACTGGAGCAACTGGATGTGATGCCACTTTCTTGGTGTGAAAAAATGTGGAGTATGAAGCAGCTAGAAGGTTCTTGCTAGACTGGAAATGCTACAGTAACCTGACAGTGCTAGAGAAAGGTCTTGCTGCCATAGTCCCAGATGAACAGTAGCACAGGATAAAAGCCAAAGGGCATGTCTGTCTGGATGGGTGCTGAAAAATTGATGGGTACTTAGATAGCAGTGCTCTCAGAGGGCAGTACGTGACTTGGCTCCAGCTCAGAAGCAGTACACTGCGCTAATGTGCATCTGTATCCAAAGTAACATACCTGGCCTCTGAGCTTGTTTACAGGTTTACCCCTCTCTGTGTAAAAAATACCTGCTGTTTCAGGCTGTAGTTCATAACCTTTAATACTGGATTCATTCATAGTGCCTGGACTGAGTGTGGGCACAGGAGTGCATTTCTGTAAGTGGCTAAAGCATTTGCTGCAGTAGTTCTGCTGCTCGCTTGTTGACTTTATGCCAGTTGAGGGTAGATTAAGATTTGGTTCAGCGCAAAGTTAGCTGATACAAAGTTTAACCTATTATCTTTCTTTTTTAAAATTAACTTGCTGGAGGAGAGAGTGTATTCTGTTGCAGTGTTTCTGATCTGGTGCTATGATTCCTAAAGCTGCTTTAGTGTTGCCTGAAAGGAGTTTTGATAAAAATCAACTGGATTAACATGCCCATAATATGGTTACACAGCACAAGTGTGACTGTGATACTGACAAACATGTCTATTGTAGATGGGTTTTATCTAGGATGTGTCTCAACAGCAGTGATTATGTGGTGGAACAGCAGTATGAGTGCTGGACAAACTTAGTCAATGAACACAGAAGATCGATATTGCCATGACTTGATTCCATCCATTCTAGCTATACCAGAATGGCACAGTCACACCCGCAATTGCAACCATTGTAATCCAGGGTTCTTCTGAAAACTTTCACAAAATGGCTGTAACTTAAGATTCTCAGAGAAAATAGTCACAAACTTTAAACACCTTTGCTACCTTTTTCTCCCAACTTAATGAAAGTGTAAAATTTAATCAACTTGGCTTTCTGCCATGGAAGGGAACACCCCTAAGGTGCGTCAAGATTTTTGCGCCTAGTGTTTTATGATGTCTTGTGTTTGTCTTACCTGACAAATTTGTCTGGTATTGTCGCTGAGCTGATCCAAATTTCTGATTTGATAGAAAGTTGTTTTTTTTTTTTAATTGAGTGCGTTCTTTTCCCACTGCTGCTTAGTAGTCTAGTTAGGATGTTACCTTGATTACTTACCTATATTCAGAAAATAAAAACATGGTTGGCTCAGCTTTCAGACCTCAAGGGAACTTATTTTCCATAAAATTAACCTTTTCTGTTAATGGAAGAAAAAGTTCTACAGTGAATGTCATAATTACATTTGTAACACAGTTAACTCATAACAGTTATCGGAAGATGCATGGTGACTGGATGGAGACTGGCAACCCTGGCAGTTACACAGTAAGTTCTTTTTTGCCTGTTATAACATTACTTTGATCAAAAGGCTCTCTTGGTGCATGTTACTAAAATAACCATTTTCACACTCCAGAATTTCAGCGACTGACAAAAGTTTCCACCTTTTTCAGCTTCCTTTGACAATTATGTTTTTATAAATAGCCTCGCAGAGTGACTTCAAAGGCAGTAAACTGGATTACTAGGGGCCAAGACACCAGATCTGGAGCTAAAGCCAATCACTGAAAATATCTTCCTTTCTATTTAAATGGGAGAACTGTTACTTAGGCTCAAAAGCTGTAGGAGACTCACAAGGTGAGGTGACTTCTGCATAATTGCCTTCACTAGCTTCGTTTTTGCTTTTGTGTTACGAATTGAAAACTCTATCATTTCATGATTGCTATGCCTGAGATGGCCTTCAATAAATAAAATAAATAAATAATTAAACTTTAAAAAAAATTATTTATTTTTGCTTCAGTACTTATTTGTAAACATTCAGGGAATGTCAGTATTAAGTTTGTAAGAATTCTGCTAGGCTTTTGACATTGAAAGGGTAGCTTTTGGTTGCTGTTGAGACGTCAGAATTTATTAACAAATAAAGATTATCATCTGCAAGAGAAGTTTGTTCTACAGAGTAAAACGTTATGTTTCCAATGCCTTTGTGTTTCAGCTGATGATGGTTCAAATTATGACACCCAGCCCTGTGCCTTAGGGCTTGTGATTCTGTAACTTTTTTCAGATGCATCAACTAAGCATTGCCTAATTTGTTATGAAATTGAAAGAAAAGTTGTTCCATAATTCTAAGTTGTGCTGCTAACATCTGTTTCTGATGAAATACTGGTAATATGATAAGAATTTAAAAGAATTGTGTGATTACTGGTTTCAAATAACCATTCCAATGATAGTCAATCAAAGATGGCTTTTACTTCCTTGACAGAATCATTTGTATGTATGAGGTGTTAAGTCCAAATGGCAGAGAAATTTAATGCTGGGTGGGATGCGAAGGAGAGGCATGTTGTTTTCAGGTGCTGTTCTTCACAGAAACTCTGGCAAATTTATGAGACAAGTTCTACTTTTTCACTTCTGTTTATCATGAAGTGTATTTATAATTTAATTAAGGAAATTGGTTGAGTATTTACTACTAAAATGAAGGTGAGTACTTGTTATAGACAAAATATGTATGCTTAGCTTTTTCATCAGTATTTTTAATACATAAACAGAGGTTCTCAAGAAAAGATTTTGTGTCCTTTGGTAGGTATGAGATGCGTTCTGGAAGTGGAGGGTGTTAGATGGCCCTGTTTTGAGCCAAAGTAATGGTTGGCTGGTCCCCCACCATAAGTTAAGCCCAAACTTTGGTGCTTGGTCTGTGTTGTTAAGGTCAGGCAAGATCTGCTCAGAACTGTTGTCTTTTTCCCTGATTTCCACATGAATTTTCCTCTCTTCCACCTCCTCTCTTATCCCTGCTGCTTTGGCTAGGCAAAGGGGAGCTCTCCAGCAGGCAGGAGAGGAAAGGTAAGTAACGCCAGAGGGTTGAAGCTTGGCAAAGTTTCCTTCTTGAGAGATTGCAGTTCTGTTTCACACAGCTTCTGTTTCTCCACAGCTGTGAAAATTTGGTGTGGGGATTTGTTTGAATTACATTTTTTGGTCTTCATGTATGTGAAGTTTGCATATTAGAGGAAGAGGGCATACTGCACCTAACTCTGATTTGGTATTTATGACTTATTTAGCTGCAGTGTGTTAGGAACTTTAGTGAAGATGAGAACCCAGCCATGGTGGGGTTCTTCACTGAGGGAACCTCTGCTTTCGGGTTTTTCAGTAGTATTTATTTCACCTGTATTTTGTTGTCTCTGCATTCCAGTGTTGTGGTTTAACCCCAGCCAGCAACTAGGCACCACGCAGCTGCTCACTCACTTCCCCCCCCCCCCCCCCCCCCCAGTGGGATGAGGGAGAAAATCAGGAAAAGAAGTAAAACTTGTGGGTTAAGAATGGTTTGATAGAACAGAAAAGGAGAAACTAATAATGATAATGATAACACTAATAAAATGACAACAGTAATAATAAAAGGATTGGAGTATACAAGTGGTGCACAATGCAATTGCTCACCACCTGCCGATTGATGCCCAGTTAGTCCCTGAGCAGCGATCCCCCCACCCCCACTTCCCCCAATTTATATACTGGGCATGACATCACATGGTATGGAATACCCCTTTGGCCAGTTTGGGTCAGCTGTCCTGGCTGTGTTCCCTCCCAACTTCTTGTGCCCCTCCAGCCTTCTGGCTGGCTGGGCATGAGAAGCTGAAAAATCCTTGACTTTAGACTAAACATTACTTAGCAACAACTGAAGACATCAGTGTGTTATCAACATTCTTCTCATACCTAACTCAAAAACATAGCACTATACCAGCTACTAGGAAGACAATTAACTCTATCCCAGCTGACACCAGGACAGCCAGCTTCCTAATGAAAAAAACGGTGGCCATGAGGTCAGGGCATGAGTGTGAGTAGCTAATGTGATGTAACCGATACATTGGAAGAACTCGCCCTTCCTTAACTGCTGTGCCTTGTGCTCATGTACCTTAGAGTTATGCTTCATCTCCCATACTGACAGCCTTCGTAGGGAAGTACATGCAAATCTTGTTCAAAGGTAGAGCAATGTATTTAAAAAACTTGCTCCAGAAGATAAATATATGGTCAGGAGCCTCAGGATCTTCAGTCAAAAATGAGCATTATATTCTTCATAATTTCTTTCCCATGGTTACAAGCTACTTCCAAAAATGTGGAAACCTGCCTCCATTGAGTGAAGGTGAAGAAAACAATGAATTTTTATTTTTACTGATTTATATATATATATATACAGTTAGTTCTTTGAGAGATATATATGTGTATATGTAAGATCCATATATATCTCTCAGTATCTGTAATCAAAGAACTCACATATGTGTATATATTTGGAGTTAGTTTTTTTTTATACAGGGATATATATGTGTGGATATATCTCTCTTAGAGAACTCGATATATATACACATACACACATATGTTATATATATATTTGCAAATAATGTCCTGTTACAGCTGGATATTTTCAGGCAGGCAAAAAAGCGTGGATTTGTTTAATTATTTTTTAATGTCCTTGTTTCCCAACACTCAGAAGGCATTGTTTGTTCAGTAACTTGCATGACGTCTTCTTGCTGACCACATGAGCATGAACTGTTGGTCTCTATATAGCTTTTTACGAAATGTTTATGCCTAAGAGCTATGATGAACTTAAATAGCCATCTGATACTAAACTGAGGCTCTGTCAGTTTTATTGCTAAGAATGGATGCCTCGGGAATGCTAAACTAGTGTGTAGAAAATGTTTGTTGTTTACATGGGTCTTATTATGCATTCCCAACATTAACTGGATGTCAAGTATGTCCTTTGGAGCAAAATTTATCGGAGCTCCTGGTAAATCATTCGTATTTATCTGTACTGATAGTCAGATTCACATGAAAACATTTTAACTTTGACTTCCAGTCACTGGATATTGTCGTATGAAAAAAATATGATTACAGGCATTGAATCTCTGAATTAACTTACCCTGAGTTTATCCTATCTAAAACTTCTGCTGCTGTTTTTAAGATCAACCTTTTAGTTTAGTCTGTGCTTGAATTTCAACTCAAGCAACTGAATTATTTGTCTTTTCTCTTTACATGGTTCCCTTCTAAATCATTGCTTGTGTCAGTCTAACATAGTAAGGGCAACATAGAAGGTCAAGCAAATTGCTGAGGGGCCTGGAGCACAAGTCTTATAAGGAGCAGCTGAGGGAACTGGGGTTGTTTAGTCTGGAGAAAAGGAGGCTGAGGGGAGACCTTATTGCTCTCTACAACTACCTGCAAGGAGGTTGTAGTGAGGTGGGTGCTGGTCTCTTCTGTCAGGTGGCTGGAGATAGGATGAGAGGAAATGGCCTCAAGTTGAGGCAGGGGAAATTTAGATTAGTTATTAGGAAGAATTTCTTTACTGAAAGGGTTGTCAGGTATTGGAACAGACTGCCCAGGGAAGTGGTTGAGTCACCATCCCTGGAGGTATTCAAAAAGCGTGTAGACAAGGCACTTCAGGACATGGTTTAGTGGGCATGGTTGATGGTTGGACTCGATGATCTTAAAGGTCTTTTCCAACCAAAATAATTCTATGATTCTAAGGTGTTACAGCCCAGCAACCTGTAACAGGCATGCTCACACTCGCTCTTTTTAGCTTCCTGCATGTAAAGGAAGGGTGGAAGAATCTTGCATCTCCCTTTCCTTTTGTATGTCAGCTGATTTAGAATCATAGAATCAGTTAGGATTGTCTATGGAGTTTGCCACTGCTTAAAATAAAGGCCTGCTTAAAATAAGTGAAATTTTCTTCAAGTGAATGTTTAATCATCTTTATGGCATTCCTAGCTATGTTTTTATGTCCTCTTTAACTTATGAAGGCTTAGTCCCTTCTTCAGTGGGCATATCCATTTATGGACAAAGAAGATAATTCACTGGACACTATGCTTGTTGGGGGCCTTAGTTATGCAGTGCCAGGGGCTATGCCACAGGAAAGGCCCTTTGGGGTATGCTATGCTGTTTCTGAGTCATTGCTTCAGAACATCCCACGTAGCTCCTTGTAAAGAGCCAAGAAAAACTGCAGGAGGAATAATCAAGATATCACCCTCTGCACTTTCTGGTCTTGCTGTCTGTTCTAGAGAAACCCTTGCTTTATCACTTGCACTCAGTGCTTTCAGGCTGAATGCCATGTCTTTAGGCAGAGTGCCCAGCCTTTCTCTACCTGAAGTTTGAGCCAGTAGTCTTCAGCAGCTTTCCAGCTCTTGCTGTCTTCCAATTCAGTTGCTCTCATTTCTGATTTGAAATAGATTCGGGTGCACTTTGCAGCCTGGTGTTAGGGTAAATGTGTAGGGTTGCAGAGGAAAGACATCAGTTCTAAATACAGTGGTAGTGGAAAGACTGTTCCAGAAAAATTTAAGGACTAATAAAGATGTAAAGTTTGTAGGTACAGTCATGGCGCTCTTAATGCAAAGTCCTGTGGTGGCCCTGTTTTATATTAGCATATTGCTTTGGTCTGGATGAATGGACTGTATGTCTGGAATTCACATCCACACTGTGCTAGCTCATAACTAACTAACATAACAATTCCCCTGAGACTCAGGTTGTCTGGTATAGCTTCAGTCTTCATCCTGTTCTAAAAAGATGATGACCACTTTCATCCATCTCTCATCATTCACATCAGAAACTTTTGACATAAGAGCTCATCTGTGGCCTGAGGACATTACATGTACATATGACAAAGAGGAGCAATCTCCTAAGAGGGATCGCGTTGTCCCAAATGAGGGTCAGTCTCCTGAGGAACACTGGCAAAAGAAGGATGCAAGAAGTCAAGGGAAGTTCAAGTCCCTGTGAAACTGTTCATTATGCTCAACCCCAGGTATATACAGTAGTGTAACGTTTCTCAGGAACAGCTTCTGACAGTGTTCAGAAAAAGTTGGATCCGGGACAGTGTTTCAAGACTTATCCTTTGAGATGGGGGACTTCCAAAGGAGGTCTTTTTGCCTTGGAAATTCACAGCAAGTAACAATTCTCCCTATTCCATGTGAAGCCTTTTCTTTAGGATTTTTATCACTTGTGTTACTTCTCAATTTATTGGCTTCCACAAGGTACTGTTTTTCTTCAGTCCTGCTGTATTTGAGTGCTAGGAGCCCTATTCAGTTAGGAACTGTGCTGGAGCATACTTGAGGTATTCAGAAGCCATCTGGACATGGTCCTAGGCACCTGCCTCTAGGTTGCCCTGCTTGAGCAGGGGGGTTGGACAAGATGACCTCCAGAGGTCCCTTCCAACCTCAACCATTCTGTACTTCTGAGACACTGTGGTATCCCTCAGAAATTCTTTCAGGTCTGTAGTCATTTGCTTCCATCTGCACCTTTTAATAGAGTCTTCCTTTTTGTTGACCTTGGATCTGCAGAGGAACGGAGCAGTTTGATTAATTTTGTGACTCTGTGCAGACTTTTGTTGTGATTAGGTTATTATTTTCTTATGTTGGGAAGCTAACCAGCTGATACTTTTTTTTTTTTTCCAAAATTGCATGCATTCCTCAGCTAACATTGTAGATGTCAGGCATGCTTTATTTTTCTGTTTGCTTATGAATATCTCTTGCCTCTGTTGTCTCTGCTATAGGGAGCTCTTTAGATACTATTAACCTCAAGCTGGGGACCGTCATGTTGGATAGAGGAATTTCTGTGAAGCTGCTTGAGTGGAATGAATACATACAATTAGAGCAAGAGAGAGAGGTGAGATTTTCGGCATTTTCAAAGTGTGCCCTTCTCAGATCTGCAAAGCCTTCACTTGGTAGTTCCATACATGTGCTGTGAAGTACTGTGCCATTCGGAGGTTGTTCAAGTGAGATGAGTCTTGATAAGATGCTCTTTGAGGTGCTTTTCATGTGAACTATTTAGTTTACTCAATGTATAGTTATATTGCTAGAAGGACCAGGAGTATGAACGCTAACATATCTGTTGAAGGAGAGAGGAAAGGCCATTTATGTGTAACTGTATATGGCTGCCATGTCTTCAATGCCATGCATTCAAAATTCCTTCCCCTGCTTCTGCCTTGAGGTCTTTTTGTATAAAGTGGGGACAAGCTGCTAGGAATTAAGGGTATGATACGGCCCATTTATACGATACCAGCATTTCTAGTCACTGCTTCAACCATTGCTATGTTGTTTGCATACTTGAGTGATTGCAACAGCCACATTGCTAAACTGTAATTTTTCCAGTAATATAGGCAGTAAATTTTGTTCCCTAAACTGCTTGTGAAAGAATGCTATTTCTGGGTGTACCTACACTAACAAGGCTTTGCTTTCAATTGTTTTGTTTTGTTTTGTTTCTCTGCAGTGACAGTCATTGTAGGGAAGCTATGATACATACCTTTGAATGGAACAAAATGCAATAGGTTAAACCAGACCCTAACGAAAATTTAGAAAATGTGATTGATAAGTAAGTGTTTGGACAGGGCAGTACAACACAGACCACAGATCAGAACCAAAACATATAGCATTTTATCAGTGTTGCAATAAAATATTCCAGTTTAAATAATTTGGGAATCTTGATAGATGCTTGCTATTTTTTTTTTTTTTTTAATATTCTCCCTTCGGGTTTGTTTAAAACTTGGTTTAAGCTAAGAAATTTAGATGCAAGGCCATTGTGGATCTTGTATCTCAGTGTCTGTATATCTTTCAGGCCTCAAAATGTTACATCTTATGCTATGGGCTTTTTTCTTAATTACATGAAGAAATTTTTTTTCCTATGTCCTTTATCCTGTAGAGTGATATCATGTACAGGCAACTAAGCAGTTTATCTGCAGGACTTCTGTGTATTTCCTCTAGGGTGTGCAATATTTTGAAGATGATAACCAAGTCTGGAGGACATCTAATTAGCATTAGATGCCATTAGCATAATGGCATCTAATTAGCATGTGTTGCGTTATGCTCCTGTTGCCTGTATTGGGTGAAGTTTGTTAAAAGCTGAGTAGGTCATGTTGGGAGGAAGTAGAGATGGGTACAAAACCTTGAGATGATACAAATAATAACTAACTTGCATAATTCAGTGTGTTATAGAATAAACAAGAAACTGGGCTACTATTTTATAATACGTACTACATTTTAATTTGGCAGTTGATACTACTGTTTAAGAGCTGGAAGTCTTCGGAAAAAAAGATGCCAAATCCAGACATGGTTAGAAAGAATACCATTGACAGATTTGCAGTCAGTTACACTAAGCCTAAACTGATGTTTTATTTAGTAGCATAGATTTTAATTATGATTTTATAGCTAGTGTTTTTGTCAGAAAAGATTCAGCCCTTGATCACGACTAAGACATTAACAAAGACATATTGTTTATTTGCCTCTTGGAGATAAGCTTGAGGATTTTCCTACCCCTCTGGAACTAGTTTCTCTGCATTATCAGTAAAGGTTATTGTATGGCTAATTACTTGGCAGTTCAGGTTGATTTAAGAATACAAATGTTATTGCAGAAATAGAAGAGGCTTAGACCATTATTATTTTTAGCATTCACTGAATCTCCAGTGCTATGTTTTTCTTTCTTACTGTGGTAAGTTCAAATGAGCAGGTTTGAAAAGGTTAGTTAGCCACTGGGGATATTAAAAATAAAGTGGGAACTACATTGTTTGTACTTCTTAGAATATTAAAAATGTGTTTTTTTTAAATTGAGTGAAAAAAGAGGAAACAACAAAAACTTCTGGTGATTCTGTTCATATCTGTCACCTCAGGGTGGGAAAGAGATGGCTTTTAAATTAGTACATTTCAATGTGAGAGATTTAGAAGGTGTGCAGAAATAAAAAAAGGTAGTTTTTAGCTTCAGTTCTGTGTTTGATGTTAGTCAAAATGTAATTCCAGCAATTGTGTTCTGTAGCCACTGTGTGACCTACCCAGTGGCAATCAGCCCCCCCTTTTTTTTTTTTTAGAGCTAATTGGCCCATGGTTTGCTTACTAAATGTCATCTGGACTCAGTAAAAAGCAAGTGACCTGCATTGAATTAGTGTAATTGTAATACAAACAGAACATCTCATAGTTTTGGTCTTATACAGGAAAAGAGAAAGTTGGAGAGATTTTTCAGTTTGATAAATAAAAATGAAGATACAGGGAGCCAACTTTGGCTCATAGTTCATTTTACCTTTTTACTGTCTTCTTTTAAAAAATTATAATTGGCATTTGAATTTTGTCTGTTTTTTCTTTGGAACATTTTCCTTTCTGGAAGAATCTTCCTTAGGATGTATGTTGTACCAGTTATTAAATCATGACCATTCATTACCAATTCCAGTTTCATCAGACACAATACCATTTCAGGAAGATAACTTCTTTTTTATATACCTAGCCTGTTCAGATTTTAGTATACTGTTTTACCTCTGTCATTTGGTAGGACTACTTTTGAATGTCATTGTGTAGTTCATATTTTTTGCTTTCTGTTTCAGAGAGCAATGGTTACACCTATCAAGATAACAAAGTGCCATGAAGAACTGAAGTATCAGTTCCAGTGGTATATTTGAATTTTAACTCTGACTTCAATCTTGTAGTTGTATTATTCACTTTGGTTTAAAAGGGGTGTTATTTTTTAAAATGTAGGACTAGTGTTATTGTGTAAGTAATACTATGCCTTGCTTATACTTCTGGACATTTGAATGACCAAATGAAAAGAGATTTTACTTTATGATGCCTCCCACTGCTTGTGTCTGCATCATGGTCTATGGGGTAGAAAAAAAAGTTAGATTTGCTCTACCAACTACATTTCCTTACAGGAAAGGATGTAGATAACTTTTACACTAATCTAGCAATGAAATTATGGGGCTACAGTGTAAATCATATTTTTATGAAACTATTAGGGAGAATATTGGAAATACTGGCTAGGCAAGGACAGTAACACTGTTCTCTATACGTACCTGGTAGCTGGGAAAGCAGTGCTGTTGAGTCTTGTATTCTCTCAGTACATTGGGTGTCAGTGGAGCAGAGACAGGAGAAGAAGTTTCCCTTCTTTGCTTGAAGGTAGACAGAGCTTTAAGATGTAAGAACTTAATACTCAGTTACTCTTTCATAGACTAGAAAACCTTCTGTAATTAATTAGACATTTCCATTATTTCAGTGGGATGTAGGCATTTAATATCTGGAATTTTATAATCTGTCAGCTGAATTTTAGTTCTTAGTTTGAACACTGCAAGTGAATGGGTCATTTTTCTTTGTGCTGTTGGTTGGCTTTTGCTGTCACCTGTTCATCTGTTGCCATTGTAAATGGTGAAATAGGAAGCAGCAGACATTGCTGTGAGCATTGTTCCTTTGTGTTTCATGTTTCTTCTTTTAAACGTGGTCATTCTGTTTCTGTACCTAGCCTGACCAAGCATGATAATCCTCTTTTTTTTTTTTTTTTTTTTTTTTTTTTTAATTACCAAAGTCACCTTTGGACATGCTAGTGAGCTGTCAGCCACTGTAGGTTTTTAAATTCACAGTGTGCAGATTATTTTCCAGCAAGACTCTATTCCAGTTGTGACATGACTAGATTAAATTCCTGCTTTCTTTTGTGCTACCTGTAACCTCTCAAAGTATTGACTCTTAAATGTAAGTCCTTACATAATCTGCATAAAATCAGAGGCAGAGGAGCTGTTGCAGGGAGAGCGAGCAACCCGTGCTCTCTCAGATAGTTTATTGGAAGCTTTCCTACTCTATAACCTGAATATTCTTTGTTGAAATTTAAACTCATTAGCTCTTCTTCTTCTGTTCTTTGTAGACTTGAAAAAAAGAGTATTTTCTCCCCCTTTGAAGGGGCATTTAACATGTTGGAGACTGTTATCGTGTTTCTCACTATAGTCACCTCCGCATTAGACTAAGCAATCCTAATGCATTGAATCTTTCCTTGCAGACTGTGTTTTTTAAATATCTAAGCATTATAGTTGCTCTCTTTTGAACCATCTTCAGTTGGCTCACATCTCTGAAAGTGGGATGCCTAAAACTGGACACAATACTGCTGCTGGAGGTCTAATGTATCCTGAATAAATAAGAACTACTGCATATTTCTTGAATGCCTTCTGTCATTACTACTGTGTTTGTGGTTATGGCAGAGGTTTCACATTTAATGTCCAGCAAGTTTACTACAGCTTTTTCTCACAAATATAAGTTACTCACTCCTTGACTCTTTTATTAGTAAATATAATTGCCAATGCAGTTTTTCCACTTCATGTCTCAGTAAATGTTAATGTATTTCTGGATGTAATCAATGCCTCATTTTCTCAGAAACTGCAGAAAATACTGTGGGAAGAAAAGATTTTATTCTTAAAGTAAGCTATATTGTTAGAGTTTTCCTGGAGGGAAAGTAAGTTTCTTAGTCTGGGTAACAGAATTGGAAGCTTGTAGGCATTATGTCTATGAATTTCCAAGATAGTACTGAATCAGGAGTAAAAGAAACTATGGTGAAAGAAATATTCTTTCTCTCAATACTCGAAAGAGTGTTCCCCGGATTCAGTCATGTAATGTGCACTTTCAGAACCATTTCCTTGTTTTGTAACTGATAAGAAACTAGTTGTTCAAGTTCAATGCTGAAAAAAGAAAAAGTTGTTCAGGTTCAAGACTCTTCTCTTATGTTCTAGATCTCTCAAATTCTGTGAAAGGGGGGATTTAAGTGATAGCAGGATGCTTCTATCTGAGAGAGGTCCCAACATTTATGAAGACACCTTCTTCCTCTCTTGATTCCTGGATACCTGTGTGGCTGGGAAATATCCTTTAGGCAGTGAGTTGCCTGGCTCTTGAGCAAAGATCTGCCATAATGTATAGTTTGGTCTGAGAGGCTCTTAAATGTTGGTAAGTTCCCTGAGGGTTATAGTAGAACCTCAAATTGGCTAGTGGTCTGAAGTGGGCCCATCCCTCTGTTATGGTGATTTCCTCACAAAGAGGAGGTGTTGCCCATCACTATCAAAAGGAAATTTTCTCCTATACAACTATGTTTAAAAATAACTTATTTTCCAAGTCTATGTCAAGTAAAAATTGAAGTAGAAGGTTAAACCACTATACCAGATATTTCTTTCAGTCTAAAGACAGCTTAATATCTATTTCTTTCTTCTACCTTAACCCCCCCCCAAAAAAACCCTCTTCCCTCCCTCAGAAAAAAAAAAATCTTTAAAAAAACACATGTGCATACACGTGTGCACCTCCTCCTGATTAAATGTATCTTGCTTGCCCAATGCTGAGATTGAGGGTACTTTTCAGAACAATAATCATGAATTAATTTGTGCTCATTTAGGTTTTCCTTTTGGTGAGTGAAATTATTGGAAATACTTTCCTAGATGGTGTCTGCAGTTCCTTTCAGGTGTTTGAAATTCTTGTGTGTGTTTGTAAGACTTGCTGACTTTCATTGTCTTGTTTTTTGGTAGTGTTTGGATTTTTTTAGTCATCATGGGTTTTTTTGTTTGGTTGGGTTTTTTTGTCCCTGGACACTGTAAAAATGTGGAGACTTGTAATTATTGTGCATGTGAACTTTCAATATAACCTTTCAATAAAATGTTAAGTAATAATACTGTTTTGTACCTATATGGGATTATTTGCAAGTTAGGTATTTTTCTCTGAAAATTCCTGTATATGTCAATTAAAAAAATAAAATTCAAAACCTTTAGCTGCCTGGGGTAGTTCAAGCACAAAATCTTGAGTAGCCTGAAATTATTTTTGTTTTCAGCGAATGGCTTTGCTTTAAAAATTGTGTAATTTCACTTATCTACCCCCCCCAAAAAAAAACAACCCAAAGAAACAACAAAAAACCCCAATGAAGCCAAAGAACAGTTAGAAAACTTTCATGAGATTGCAGATATTTCCATGTGTCATTTTTCATTTTTAAAGACTTTCGAAAGGCATTTGTTGCCCTTCTTTAAAGACTTGCTATCTAACTTAAAGGAGGGGAGAATTTTGAGGATCAGGTTGGTGGCTGTCTCTTCTGTTGTAACTTCACTGATGTCAATGAGTTCGTAACCTTGCAGATGAAATGGGGACTTGAATGTTATGTTGCTAAAGAAAAAGGAAATGGGAGGACAACATTCATTTGAATGACAGAATTGCAGAATTTGACAATATTTTGTGCTGAAGAGTTGGGTCCACGAAATTCAAACAGCCCTACTGAATTGGATAGAAAACCTCAAACTATTCCATTTTAAAGTAGAAAGATGGAAAGTTGGGACAAGATAATAGTTGAAAAACCTACAGGCAAAAGTTATGAAGAATTCCCCAAATCATAGGGAATTATTTAAATATGTTGGAAGAAAGGCTGGAGAAATATTGGTAGGTCTGCTGGACTTGAAGGGAGAGGAAGAAGAAACAAGCAAGCAAAAGAAGGCCAGTGCAGATAAAGTTGTTTCTGTGCATACAACTCTATCAAGTCATTTGTTGAATTGCTTTGAGATCTCTTTGGACAGTACAAGTGATGACTTATGAGAGGTCAAGTAACTTTCAAAAACATTCCCCCCCCCCCCGCAATAAATTGATAAATTAGCTGACAGTAGGACAGCATGCTGAAGTGATATTTCTGGGAAAAGATTGGTGGTATAAATATTTTCATTACTCATCTGAAAAAAGGTTTTGAGAATGAACAGACATATGCAGATGACATGATCCTTTTAGATGAGTGAGCAGGGGGAACTTGCTCTTTGTCTTGCTAATTGGATAACAGCCAGTGCAATAAATTCTGCCTTTTAAATATATCATTGCAGATTTGCCTCGGGACATGGTAGAACTTTAAAGTTATGATATGTGATGAGATTTAAAAATAAGTTGTATAAGTGAGCTTGTTTAAAACCAGTAAAAAACCCCCCACACTGAATGAACTTGTGGCCTTAGAATGCCAACTTCAAGCTGTTGTCACAGAACAAATTATCTGTAATATTCTTTTGAAATATAAAGCAATTTTTTTAAAGGAAGTATCACAGAATTATAGAATATCTCAAGTTGGAAGGGACTCATAAGGATCGAGTCCAACTCCCACCTTTAGTAGAAAGAGTAAGTTCAGAGGTGAATCTCGAGGCACAGTTCTGTTGCGTGACGGTGCTAACAAGGCAAGGGTTGATCCTTTTCAGTAGATTTACAATTGCACTATTGCAAAATGTTTGAGATTGGTATCTTTACATTCTTAACCTATTGTGACGCTGTCAAAATGTTATGAACTTACTAGCACTAATAAATATACAGGTCAATATAAATGGCTTATCTTTCAGTAACCCATCTTTGCTGTTAATCATGTGATTATTCTTTCCATTAAGTATTTTTTCTCTGTGTTTATTACTTTATTACTTTACATCTTAAGTGAATCATACTTTGCTTTGAACAGCAAAGGTCGCCATTCCAGAGGGAAGCTTGTGACAGTAAATGGCTGATAAACCACTGGTAACAGTTGTGTGGGTTTTGTTTTATTTTTTTCCTCCCTTCTGTTCTGGTGTTTTGTTTTATTTTTTTAAATGCTCTTAGTGTTAATATGTGAGGTGTCTGTCACTTTATCCTAAAATAATTTGAATGTAATTTTTACTGTATGTAGTACTGTGTATGTGATTTAATCAGTGGTCATTACTAAAGAATACTGAGGTGAGCACAATAGAATTGCATGTTAAATGTCACATATATTTCCTTTCATTAGGATTAAAAATTCTCTATCAATTATTGTTTGGAATTTCTCTGGACTAAATTTACACTTGTGCCTTCCTGCACTTAGCCCTGTGTTGATAATTCTATGCTTTGCTGGGAGCTTGTGAGGCAGGTGGGTGTAACAGCACGGTGTTCTCATTCTGTCACTGGGTTGGATGAACAGTCATTGCTAACTCTCGGTGAAGAAACTGCCTTTTTGTTTGAACAGTGATAGGAATCTTTAAGTTTTTGCTTAATGTTGGAAATTTAGTTTTATTGCTAAGACTAGGTGTTTTTTAATATTTGGTACTATCGGTTTTTCAAGTTTTGTGAAAGGCAAAAACTCTTTCCTTTCTGTTTTGATGATCTAGCTTTCAGAATAATGTAATTGCTGGGTTTTTTTTTGGTTTTTTTTTTTTTATTTGTTTTGTTTTGGTTTTTTTTTCGGATGGCATTTCCAAACATTTTTGTTTTGATAATTCATTATTAATGTCAACTGAAAAATAAGTAACTTTACTGAACATCTTTTTTTCCCCTAAATTGGTAACAGCTTCTTCAATATTTTAGCTTAAACCAAAAATGTGTTCTAGCTAAGATGAGGGAGAAGCAGTTATCCATTGGGTGGCTAGGTCAGTCTGGAGTATTTATTCACTGAACGTATCTTCAGTAAATGCTTTTTATGACACACAGTTTCAGAAAAGTGTTAGTGGTAAATTAAGAGGATGAAATTTACTTGTCAACTTTTGTTTTTTTATAGTCTTTAATTGTTCAGTTTTTCCTGAGCAAAATTGAAATGAATGCTCCGTTTTAGTGTGTTTCTTCAAGCCACTTCTCTGTTAGAAGTATGTGAGGTATGAGACAGGCAGTGAAAATGAAGGACCTAGCACTGCATGGGCCGCTGGATGCACAGTTTTGATTTGAGGGTTTCCTTCTTCATCTCTGTAGTTCGTGTTGCTCTTGTCACTGAGATTAGTAAAGAGCAGCATTAACCCCCCCCCCCCCCCCCCCCAAAAAAAAAAAGGAAGATATAATTGGATGAATGAAAATTGGTGCATGACTGAGAAGCCACTTTTTTTTTTCCCAAAAAGAAAGAGTAAAAAATGGTATTGGCTTCTTCAACAGAAGTAATGTTTCACATAGAAAGATAATTAAGCTTTTCAAACATTTTGCATCCCACATTCAGATTCCAGTTAGGGGTTTTGTCAAACTCGGAGGATATTGAGAATCTTCTTGGATCAAGTATCTGGCAAATGTCTGATGGAACCTGATGTGTTTGTAATTCTGCACGAAAAGTGTGAGCGCATTAGAAGATCTTCATTAACTAATGTGTTTGCAGATGAGAGAAGGAAGCTGATGATTTTTAGGGTGCTTCTAACAATTGAATTTATTATCAACACTGAAGCAGATCATAAACTGACTTCCTTGTCTTTAAACACATGAGGTGTTGTTCAGTAACTTTGTTTTTCACTGTCACAAAGTTTTGTAAAAAACTTTGTTGTAACAATATTGTAGTTCTGAATTAAAATAAAAAAACAAACCCAAAAAACCCCAACCAAAAAATGCTCAACAAAGCAAAACCAAGGTAGAAGCTGCTAGTATGTCACCCTTCTTGTCCATGCTGGTATTTCATTTCTAGACAGCTATTGAATTGTGAAATTGAATAATCAGTAGTGTTTCAGTAGCCTTTTTGAAGGCCATTCAAGAAGGGAGGGAAGTTCTATGATGTGTATCACAAAGAAGAGAAAAATGTGTCTTTCAGCTGATTCTTTGTTTCTAAAGTTAATAAAATGTTATGGTATTCAATATTTAACCCCCCCAGCCTTAAATAGGATTTCATACTCTAAAATGTGTTCCTGAGTTTAAATGTATTTTGGAGTTTGTTTTCTGCAGTAGATTGATAAACTAAGTAGTATAATTGTGGTGCCAAAAACTGGAGTCATAAAGTGCCTGTGGATGTCTAGTGTCCTTCCCTTCTTTATAAAAAAGTTTCTCTCTGTAGATTCTAGCAATGGAGCTTCACAGCATGAAAATTATAAAATTGCCACAATATAAAAATCTTTGCTGTCTTCTTCAGCAGCATTCATGATACTGGGCAAACAATAACAGAAAAAGTTATACTTTTGATTTCCTGCTATTTATTACAAGTCTTTTAACTAAGCAATAGAGATAAGTTATTCAAGAGCTAAAACCCAAAAGACACATAGTAGCTCTACCAAATTACTGTTGATCATTTAATGAGTTTGTGGGCTGTGTGAAATACAGATGTATTACCCTGACTGACAGGAAGAATGAGCTGCAAGGATTTTATGATTAGGAAATTCCAGATGTGGTATATGAGGGTCTCATTTTTCTTTTGGCGTTTCCTAATTCATCATCATCATCACCATAATTATATTTTCACGCCAATAAAATTGTCCGTAGAAAAAACTTCATGAAAAAATGTTTTCAGCCTGGACTTTATTTAAAATGCTAGACCCTTTAAGAATAATAAAATCATGTGCTGACTTGTGCAGTTCTGCTCTCATTTAAGAGGTGGTCCTCAGTCCAGTATTCAGCTTAACCGTAACTGCTGGTTATCAGGCAGGTAGGTGAGTGCTTCCAGGCAACAGTTGTGGTAGAAACTGTGTTAGATTGTCTAGTGCCCAATTCAGAAGTGGCCACTGAAAGCTGCTCTGCATCTTCC
Organism: Aquila chrysaetos chrysaetos; assembly: GCF_900496995.4. Classification (NCBI taxonomy): domain Eukaryota; kingdom Metazoa; phylum Chordata; class Aves; order Accipitriformes; family Accipitridae; genus Aquila; species Aquila chrysaetos. Next base: position 24,491,408 of record NC_044007.1, read on the forward strand.
CCCCAGCTGTTGTCACATATATACTGTAATCTGCATTGGATTCTGGTTTCACTGCAGGGTGCAGGACTTGCCTCCGAGCAATGTATGAAAGATGATTCAAAGTAGACTTGGGCTCAAGGTTCAGAGGTGGAAGGGCCAGTTCAGGACGCATTTGGAATGGACTCTCTATTACAGACAGGTGAAGACAAACACTGATTAAGCTGCCATGGTCCCTCAGGCCCGAGTTCTGACACCTCGCACCTTAGAGATTTTTTTTTTTTTTTTAATTTTTTTTAAAAGGATGATTGAATGGTTAAAACTGAAGACTGAGCCGTACCATCTAACACCTTGGCTGCATATCTGATGTGTTACTTGAGTAAGACTTGCCAGTCTGCCTCAGATACGTAAGGAAATGTGGAAGGCGATGTTGAAGGTGGGAGAGAGAGAAGAATTAGCCCCAGCTCTTTCGTAGTATGTCAGGGCCTGCTCCCTCTGTTGAACAATTTCCTCTTAATGTTTCCTGCAGTTGTTACTGCCAGTTCAGCCCATGTAATTGGGTGGATGGTAGCTTATATTTGGTTTTTCTTTTAAGCGATGGTTGCCTAACACTGGCTGTCTGAGCACTGCCATGAGCCCTACTGTGAGAGCTGAACTAATACCAATAGCTGTGGGAAACTTCTAGAGAAACTTACAAGTGGAGTGGAGGCAAAAAATTACTACAAGTAATAGTTTGGGAGAATACAAGGACTGGAGAAAGAGAGAGTAAGATGAAAGAAGCATGAAAAAACCAAGTCTCTTAGGTTTCCTGCTTCCCTCAGCACCCACAGAACGGAATGACTGAAACAGCTTAGTTTTTTGTTTTAAAGTAGGACAGAGTTCTTTTAGGATAGAAGAGATGTATTTGACAAGAAATGTAGGCAAAAATGAGGAATAAGTTCCTGTCAGATAAGTGTTTTGTTTTTATTCCTGGAGATTTGGGACTAGCTTTATAATTCTCCAGTGATTGCTTTGCAAGCTTCTTGGAAGGAAACAGAAGTAGTTGGAAGCTAAATCATAGACTATTTTGAAAGAGAGAGGGAACTTAACTTTTATGCAAAGAAATATGCAAGCCAAAATGAGGGAGTAGGGGGGAGGGGGTGAAGTTGAAAACCAGCTAGTTAACAAAAGGAAGTACTGAGAGCTGGGGGGAGAGGTACATGCTAGCAAGTGCATGACTTAATTAACAAGTTGGACTAAACATTTGGAATAAGTAGTTTCTACATGTTTTCTTGCATGACAAAAATGCATCTAAATTTTTTTTTTCAGCTAACACAGCTCATGTCATGTATCAAGATTTTAAAAAGCCTACAGTTTAAGCATTAAATAAATATACATGTTTCTGAAGTAGGTATTTTCAGCATACATACAAAGCATAAATGTGGGTTTAGGACCCTAACTCTAGCTCTTGAATATCTCCTTTTGTGACTTTTATTGCTTGCCATAAAAGAATGATTCATGAATTCCCTCTTTCTTCTCATTGTCCTTTGTGAATTATAAAGAAGTCACTAATTTAATTTGCTGTGGTTCTTAACTGCTGTGTAGTTGATGAAAATAATTGGCAAAGGCAAATAGTTTTCCCAGAACATTGGAGCTGAGGCAGACTCTGAAACTAAGCTTTGCTTACCTGTGGAGAGACAGGTCAATGTTTATTATCAAACAGGAGGTATACATTTTGACACCACATAAACAGAAGTTACTAGTCTTCTGTTACAGCTGTGTGTTTTCAATAGCTACTGCCGAGCTAGCTGTTAAGAGTAGCTGAAGATAAGATCAAAAGTCATCAGTTCAAGGTTCAGAAGAGATCATTACTTTCAAGGACAGAAACAGCCACTGCTTCATACCAGAAGCACTTCACTTGTACTGACAATTGATCTTGTATCGCAAGTGAAGTAGGTAAGGCCAATTATGGGGTAATAGAGTGCCATGTTTCCTATCTGAGTTCACATACTAGTTTGGCATGGCTGCCCACTGAAAATATAAAGCTATCATAGCATACATCTTTATTAAACAAAATGCCGAGGTCTCTTCTTGTAAATCTTGTATTAGGCAGATAATGAAATGAGTTTTGTAAATGTTTAAGTATTTGAATTAAAGCAAACTATTCAGTACTGAAATAATTTCTCATTAAAATTATAGTAAAGTTTTTGCATCATTTTGCATGGGTTCAGCATATGAGAAGATTTTTAGAATGAGGGTTTGAACAAGTTAAACCAACTTTCAAGGCCAGTTAGACTTCTTAAGGAGTTATGGATAAAATCTCAGGAAGTTCCCTCTCCCTCCTCCCTGTGTTTCGAACACAGGCTGAAGCTTCTGGTGCTTCTCCTATGTTAACAGTGTGCATAATCTCTCTTTTTTTTTTTTCCCCCCTTTTCTGAGTATGTATTGTACTTGTAGAAAAACAAATGAAGAACTTTTACTCCCTTTCACTTTGGAAAACATGGTTGAATTGAACCTGGTTTTAGAAGAAAATAATAGCTTATTATTTCTGTCAGTTGACCTAGCTCTGAATAGTGTGTTGCTGTCATGTGTAAATCTTAAACAATGATACTGAATAGATTTGAGATATTACATACAGAAGTTCAAACTTTCCCATTATTTTACAGTAGTGTCTCAGAATTGTGCTGCTTTTTTTTCTCTACAAGTGTAAATCTATAATTAGAGGAAAATGTGGAAGAAATCATAAAGAAAAAGGCACAATATATGTAATCTTAAGTAGGACAAACATTTTTTTATATAGCATGAATCCTTTTTCCTAGTTGAAAAATCTGTCTGCATATGGTTCTTTGCAGGGTGAAATTTATTATATAGGTAAAATGCTGCCTTTTCAATTTTGTGTAAATTCTCACTGCTAGTAGACAAGTTACTTGATTATTTCATTTTTGTCATCTTTTAGTGTTGTCTTAGGTCTTTTAGCATATGCTTTTAGGTCTTATTAGGAAAAGCAAGTTTTAAAACTACACCTGAAGAATTATGAATGCAAAAGGAAATAGTAATCCTACCAAGTTTCCTAAGCAAGTCTCCTATAAGACTAAATGCAGTTAAGAGAGGAGAAGGTGGACTTGGCTTTTCACAGCAACTTTATATGTGTCTGTTTAAACAAGCAGTGCTATCATTTCTACTAAGAATTTCTGAAAGAACAAAATCATCTCTTGAGATTAATAAACAGCAATAGATAAAAACGAGTGATGTGCTCAGTGGGGTACAGTTTAAACACAGAAAATCTAATGGGAAGTAGCTACATTAATAGCAGATGGATTTACTTCCTGAATCCCCATCTGAGTGGAAATCCTAGCTTACTTAAAATTTGTCTTCCAGATTTTTAGCCTGATAAGAAAGGTGGATAAAGCAATTCATTTACATGGCTTCAGTGCTGTGATGATGTGTTTTGTTTAAACTTGCTATTGTTGTTTGATTTTTATCTAGGCTATTTTTATGATTCCTACAAATCCCCCTCCAACCTTCCGGAAGCCAGAGCTCTGGTCTGATGAATTCACAGATTTTGTGAAGAAATGCTTAGTGAAAAATCCTGAACAAAGAGCTACAGCAACACAGCTGCTACAGGTCAGTATTTAAGTTACTGAGGAAATGCAAGTTTTATGGCTTTTTTCCTCTAGTCTCAAACCAGAACGGTTGTGAAAATTTCTAAGGGCAAATCTCATTTTAACTATTATCATGCCTTACTTCTTTTCCACTTTTTCTCTGTCAGCTCCTGTATCTCTACCCCCATTTTATTTCTCTTTTGCTGCTTCTAAAAATTAATTGCTCTATATAAAGTTTAGAGCTGGTTGTTGCTATTAAAATTGGATCCTTGCTTTGTGGTGAGAGGCCCTCAATAGATCTCAGGATGTAGGCAAGTGTTAAGTTAAGGAATTGAGCCCAGGTTACCCCTCAGTGTGGACCACCCATGGAGTATATTCAGTCTTTCCTTCTGGTCATGTCAAATTAAGCAGACCAGTTGCTCTGTGTCCTAGAAGGGTCTGATGCAGATGGACGGTATAACAAGTTTGTTCTTTGGCTGAGTTACACCAAGTGGGCACTTTTAAATTCGAGCCACATTTGGTGATGTGGACCTGTGGAGCCAGGGCAGGGTGTAGCAGGCTTTTGCCCGCTCACTGACCTGAGCTTCTAGTAGCTGCAGAAATTTAACAGTTGCATCTTTTGGTACTGAGATAGAAATAAAGCAGAGAAATTTCAAAGAACTACAAAAATCAGACAGGAGGGACTGATCTATCAAGAAAGATTTAGTCTTTGTGAAATGGACATAATTTTACAGGGTCCACATAGTTTAGTACATGGGGGAGAGAGAAAACATGAAGAAAGTTTTTTCCTTTGACCCCATATTTGTGTTATCCACTGCCTTCAGAGCTGTCATAATAAGCCTACAAGTAACTAAGGAAAAACAAAGACCAAAGTTAGTGAAAGAGATGGGGTGGGGGGAGGTTTCTAGAAAAATTATAATAGGTTCCATGATGACTGAAATGGAATCTAAAATTTCCTGTAAATAAGCTTGCTTTGGTAGTGAGACAGAATTGAAAAATTTTGCAATGTCATTTGCTCCTTTTACTTTCCCAATTCCTAATTCATTAAACTTTGGGATAATTTAGTGTTCTACGCTTTTCACTGCTATTGGTAAGTATTATTCTTAATTTTCTTTGTTCATCAGTCTACATAAGAATCTGATCTTCTGAAATTTCATCTGTAAGACTCTCATGCTAGATTTATTCTATCTCTAGCTAGCAATAGCCTCTTTTAAAATTTACATTCCAGTGAACTCCGCTACAAGAAGAACATAAAAACTTTGCAAAGTAGTTTCCAGTAATAGATCATCAAATCAATAAGTCATGTTATGATTATTTTATTTTCCACACTGTGACAACACCAAAATATAGACTGCAAGGAGAGTAAAAATTGGAAGTTATAGGTTTTCATATGATGTATGAATCAGTACTTGAGACCTTAAAGGTTTGAAGTTCATATGGTTAGGTGAATACTGGCAGCTGGATAGAAGAGACTTGCATTAATGTGTGCAAATAAGAAAAAAAAGAAAAAAATCTTCAGTGTTCCTCTTTCCCTATGCTTACTGGCCAGAAAACCAAATACTGTGGCCCTTTCCCCAGCTGGAATTTGGAGCATGTGTGATGCAGCTGGTGGTGCTGTGGGTGTGTGTGAGTGGGAATGAAAATACTGCTTGTGGGGAAAGATCATGGATGAAAAAGGAGAGTAATTGAATTAATATATCAAGGGAGAAGGTAGATAGTAAATGTAGGACACTAGGCTTCATCAATTCTGTTCTTCATGGAACAATTTTCTAATATTTAATAATACATTTTTGAGGTGCTTAGAGTTAGGTTTTGCCTAAATTGTATTTGCATATAATAATGCAAAAATGAGAATTTTTCTGACAACAAGTGTTTATTAGACAGCAAAACGAATGTAAATGGTATCATGCACATATTGTCTTAAAGGAAGAAGTGATGTTTTAAATGGCCTTGAATTAAAAATTAATCTTCCTGCTAAAAGTAAGGTATTTTTTTGCTTGTTCCACATTTCAGCATCATAGATCAAGAAATGCTTTATGACATATAAAGTACAGGTTTGTTGAAGTAGGCAGCCATAATTGCTCTGCTTACATCCACTAATTTATGCTGTCAGTTTGTTAAGTTTAATTAAATTCTGTAACTGAATATCTGAAAATGTTTGTTTTTCTATGTCAGACAATCACCACTCTATTTATTTACTACTTGCTGCACATTTCCTTTGGAAAATTATATCCTTAACTATAAAACAGTTGTTATATGATTACATTTCCCAAGGCTTGCTGTTATTAAAAATAGTTAAAGTAAGATTTTAGTTATGAACCAGCTAAAAGATATTGTATGTTATGTTAGTGTAGATTTTAATTACTGTGTAATGTAAAATACTATTTATCACTGAAATCTGTGGTGTTGAGTAATACTTGTAATTACATCTGAAGCATAACTATTGTAATGATGTTATAAAAGTTAATTTTTTTTTCTAGCATACATTTATTAAGAATGCCAAGCCAGTTTCAATTTTAAGGGACCTAATCACTGAAGCTATGGAGATAAAGGCCAAGCGACATGAGGAACAGCAGAGAGAACTAGAAGAAGAGGAAGAAAATTCGGTGTGTACCTTTTTTTCCTATAACTATCTGTACTTTATAGATAAGTTGCTGTTTTTCCTCTACTTCCTGTACTTGTGTTCAAATACTTTTCTTTACCAGGTTTCTACCTGGGTTTTAGCCTATGAGGGCTGAATATTCCACTGCTACTTATGATGAGTAAAGCTGCTGTGAGTAATGCTGTATGAGCCAGCTTTCAGCACTCTTCCGTGAGATGTCCTAGTAAAAAGGTTTTCTAGGAGGTGGGAAAAGACACCATGTCAACTTCAGCTGTTCAGACTAAGATAAAAAAATAACAAAACAAAAACCAAAACCCTAAATGGTTAAGATTCCACTTTCACATATGGGCTTCTAGACAAGTGGTTTAATTTTCAGTTCAGGGCATTTTTTTTTTTTTTTTTAAATTTTTTTTTTTTTTTTAAGTCTAATGCACAGAATAGTTAGTTACGACACACAGTAAGTGGTGATTATGATATGGTTTGAATCAAGTTGCACCTATGAAGTGAAAAGGTTGACAGCATTCATTCTTCAGATGATGTCAGCATATGTTTGAGGAGAGAAGCAGGTTGTGTGATAAATAGGTTGCATTTAGAATTGTTTGGCAATGTTAGGAATAAGTCAGTGTTCCTGGCATTATTACTCTCCCTACATGATTTATTTTAGGGCAGTCTTGTGCAATGCAGCAGTATGTGCTTCAAAGAAGTGTATTGCCACACATACAATGAGAACCAAGGTCATTCAGGAGTAACACGCAGAGAAGATTGAGATTGGAATGTTAGTAGAAATCTTACAGCTTTGAGCAAACAGAAGAGAGCAGTGCAGTAATGCAGTCTGCCCTATCCCAAATTGTAGAATCCTTGTTATGTGTTACAGAGTGTTAGGTGGTGATCTATATATAAGAATATTTTTCAAGCAGATTCCGTTGAGTGTTTTGTATCACAACAGACAGTATGGTCTTTTGTTTGCTGGACGTTATTCTGTTCTAAGAGTATGTTCTAAGAGTATTGATAGCTTGTGTTTATAAAGATGGTTTACTCTGGATTGTATTTGCTCAGTCAGTAATAAAACAGGCAGGGAAGGTTGGGATTATTTCTTTTTACGTTAGGAAATATTGCCTGTTGGAGATGTGTGACTTGACATGCAGAGTTGATGTTTGTGACTTGATATATTGAATAGTTGATCTCTGAAGAGACTGATTTATTACCAACATAAAAACTTAATGTCTTTACTAGCATGCTTTCCTCCCTACTATTGCCTTCTGAACTGTAGACCTCAAACACTTGGGCGTTGTTGATGTCTTTTGCATTAACCCCAAATTAGGTATGACATGTAATTACTTAGTCTGAGGTGCAGATGGGGAATCAGATTGCCAGGCATGGACGAAACAATCCATGCCAGCTCAGTATGTGGTGTACACCTTCCCTCTCCCACTGCTGGTGGAAGGGTGCAACACAAGTTTGGTCCACCTCAACTGAAGAAGCATTTAGCAACTCCTCCTGCTTCTTGCATGGGTGCAAAAGTCAGAATGTAACACTGCACTCCCCTCCCTCCACCCCCAGGTTATTCAGTGTTTAGTATAAAGGAACCTCAAATCCAGGACTGGGACAGGAATCTGTTATTGTGTTACCATTGCAGTAGATGGGAGTTTTGCGTTGTATTTTTGTGGTGCAGTCAGGGAATAGGTGATGAGTTAAAAAGACAGCAAGACTCTGCTTGTCACTAACTGTAAAAGATAGGTGCCTCAAATCTGAAAATAACAGAAGTATCTTTGGTTAGTAGGGTTGAGAGCAGAATCACAGAATAGCTGAGGTTGGAAGGGACCCCTGGAGGCCATCTGGTCTAACCCCCCTACTCAAACAGAGCCACCTAGACCTGGTTGCCTAGGATTGTGTCCAGACAGCTTTTGAATATCTCCAAGGAGGGAAACTCCACAACCTTTCTGGGCAGCTTGCGCCAATGCTCAGTCACCCTCAGAGTAAAAAAGTGTTTCCTGATGTTCAGAGGGAACCTCCTGTGTTTCAGTATGTGTCCATTGCCTCTGGTCCTGTCACTGGGCACCACCGAAAAGAGTCTGGCTCTGTCCTCTTTGCACCTTCCCTTCAGATACTTGTACAGATTGATGAGGTCCCCCATGAGCCTTCCCTTCTCCGGACTGAACAGTCCTAGCTCTCTCAGCCTCTCCTCAGAGGAGTGATGCTTCAGTCCCTTGATCATCTTTATGGCCCTTTGTTGGACTCTCTCTGATATGCCCATGTCTCTCCTGTACTGGGGAGCCCAGAAGTGGACCCAGCACTCCATGTGTGGCCTCACCAGTGCTGAGCAGAGGGGAGGGATCACCTCCTTTGACCTGCTGGCGACACTGCTCCTAATGCAGCCCAGGATACCATTTGCCGCCTTTGCTGCAAGATTGCATTGCTCTTAAAAATAAGTGCAGTTGTAGTCTATGGAAATGCTAAGTCTGTAATTTTTTTACTTACACTTAACAGAATTTGGGGAGCTGTAATCATATACCAGTGCATGAGCATCAACAAACCCAGAAGCAGAAGTCAGCCTCCCCTTGAAGAAATTGCTCTTAACTATAAAGCAGAAGGTCAGAGTAGATGACAGAGAGGCACAGGCAGAGGAGATACAAGATTAGTCAGCATAGGAAGCTTGGCATTAGCATATCTTGCTCAATTTTTTTTTCAGGATCATGATGTAGAGGAGTTTTAAAGGACAATAATGACACTCTTGCAGAGGGCTAGAGGCAGCCCTGCTGGCAGTAGGAGACCTGAGAAAAGAATAAATGGGTTTGAAAATGTAACTCATTTGTAAATGAGTAATAGAAGAGGCCAATTTGAGGCAGAGCTGACTTCTCAGTATGGAATGAAGTGATAGAATAGGAGAAGGCCATGAAAGGGGCCTTCAGTGTAATGAAAGACAGAAGGGGATAAGTTGGAAAATGAACCTTTGTAGTTGTATTATCTCGAGTGGAGGGATCACTAATGAGACTTTAAGATGATAAATATGCAAGAAGGATGAGAGAGTCTGGATAAAAACTTCAGCAATACGGGCACTTTGAAAAGAAGGTATGTTTGTTAACGCAAGCCCTTTGTACTGCCGTACTTGTAGAAGACTTCAGAATTATTTAAAGAAAATAGTAAAATACATTGAACATGCACATTATGCTGTATGGTATCCTTGGAGTTAGTTATTGAAGTTCTTCTTGAAATAGTTCTATCATCCTTAGTAATTTGATGTGTTGTAGTCCTTTTTAGTTTTCTGTGGTGATGCTGACTTACAGACTGTAATTGATTAACTAAAACTAATAAATAATAGCAAATGATGTTTGCAGGGGATGTTAAGAGAGATCGATCCTGGATATTGAGTGCATAATATATTGCATTTGGACATAATTACATAAGCCCTTGCAGTTGCTGCGTTTTTGAGCTAAGAAGTTTGCTTCCTCAGCAAGATAAACTGGCTGCCTCCTCGGGTCTATTTTAATGCAAAGTAAACTTTGTGAAGGGTGGACTTAAAGTGACACTGAAGGTATGCTGAATACAAAGCACAGGAGAGATTAATGCAAGCTATCCCTTAATATTTTAGAGCATAAGATGACAAGTTTAAGAGTTCAAATGGGTGGTTATTGCTTATTGCTAAGGGGTGGTAACTGCTTGAACTACAAATTCTAACTCTGCTTAACACGTTATTGTAACTTTTTCTTTGGGGAAAACACAAAAAGGTTAATCCTTACAATCATAAGTCTGTTTTGTTCACTGTGAGAGAGGTCCTGTAGTAGACTAGGCTACACAAATAGTCTGTAGTCAAGTTCATTGTGGGCTAAGGTAAGTCAGGCTGTCTTATATTTGCTACAGATCTATGTGTGCTTTTGAAGTGACAGTAGTTCAGATCATGTTTGCAATACCATGGTAAGGCGGTTGAGAGTTTAACTGTAGTTCTCCAGCAAAGGCCAGCTTTGCTCCTGGCAGAGAAAATGGATATTTTTAAAAAATAGTTTGTGTCATTCTTATAAACTTCAGTAGGGAGAAGGAATAGATCTCTTTGAGCTTGGGGGATGTTCCAAATGTAGAGAAAGACTGTGTGCAAAGGTAAGAAGATATGCCTCCTATAAGTGGAGTAAACAAAAGGGAAGTACTAGCTGGTGCTGCTGGCAAAGTGGGAAGTTGCACTTGTCAGTGTGATAATTTCATATTTTTTTATCCTGATCATGGATTACTCCTGGAGATTATTCTGGAGAGGTTTTGTGCCTTTTCCCCTTTAGCTCCATCAGCTTTATCAAAGGAAGACTATAAGCCACCATGAATTTACTACTGCAAAAATATCTTGTAATGGACAAGAGGATGTCCAGGTATTTTTGCTGTAAGGTTTATATTGAATAGTTAAACTTTTGAAAAAGTTTGCTGTTATATTAAAGACGAAGTATAAAAAGGGATTTTTGTTCCTATTTTTAAAAAGATTTTTGTTTATTTTTTTTATGCTGTTGAGATGTCTTAATTCCTTAAGTTTTCATATGGTTTTATGATTCTAAAGAATAATCTATGATAAGGTTTGTAATTAGGATGAAAGTTTTACTTTTGTTAAAACTGTTAACGTGAAATTTGGTAGTAAGTATGACTTTTGCTATCAGTAAATATATGCCTTTAATAATTTCGTATTGCTTGGTAAGCCTTGAGTGAAGAAAGTTTGGAAATACTTAGCTTTAATAGAAAAAGTGAGGGTACAAGTGAATGAAATGAAGAATACTAATGGTGAGGTGAGGAGGAGGATTTCCTTGTTGACAAATACAGTTTGTCAAAACTCCATGTTTGGTAGTGACCTATGAATAGCTTTCGTGTTGTCACAATGCAGAACTAATCTTGTTCCGAACTGGTTTTAATAATTTCTTGGTTGTAATACAGACTTCCATGTCTTGCAACTGAGTTTCAGTGCAGTACATCATTGTAAGAAATTCCAGATTCGAGAGATGACAGCAGCATCTTGTCCAGTTGCAGTCACTAAAGGTTCTGATCTGTTAAAAGCACAAAAACAGCCAAACTAGGGAACAGCAGGGCAAACTGTTACAATTTTTTATTTAATCAGAGAAGTTTTCTGTACCTTGTTTCCTGAATGCATGTTATTTATGTACTGCATGCTAGAAGACTCCTGAGCAACACGTAGGTGTGATTGAGACCTGAATTAAGTGAAATTCTGGACAGCACAGATTTTAGTTTTCAAAGCATGCTAGGCAGAGATTGATCAATGGACAGACAAGTTATTAAAGGAAACCAGGATAAAACCCAGAAGAATAAAATGAAAGCATTGGAGTATTTGTGTTTGTCATTTAAAAAACCAACCAAACAACAAATCCCTCAAAATCCTCCACTTCAATTTGAAATAATGCTTAATTTCAAAATAAGCTCAAAGGTTATGTCTTTCATTTAATTTGGAACTTGTTTGGGGAACTGCCAGAAAAGCAATAAACCAATTCTTCTTACACTGCTAACTGAGTGCTTATTCTTTCCCATCTGGAAAGGGAAAACAGATAATGTAAGTGCCAGTTTGTTGGTATACTGTAGTGGATGAAGTCAGCAGTCCAGCATTCAAGTATAAAGATAAATAACCATTGCATATTCCTCCTTCTTATGTACCAGTCTTCACAGAACCCTGAAGAAATATAGGGCTGCTTGTGTGTAGTTTGCATGACTACACAAACATACAGTTCAAATCATAATACAGGTTTTGATAAGCTGATGTGCAATGATGGCAGCAGTTCTAGAAAGAGACAATGACAGTCCCTATGTTACCTTGTGTAGTAGTAGTAGTGACAGTAAGTCATGTGTATATTCATAATTTAGTATCTATAAATGTTTTCAGATTGTATATGGAATTGGAGTCACTGTTCAGTTGGAAAGTAATAGCCACCTAGCACATAAATTTTGGAAAATAACACCTTAAAAGTGGATTTTTCTCAATGATATCACTGTGAAGTCCTCACCGTAGAAGTGCAAAGGCAGACTCAAACCTGGAGAAATGCCTATTTAGTAACACCTAAAAGCAAGAGCAAATACTGATGTTAGTGTTAGGTAGAATCTGTCAATGTTAAAGGTCTCTCATGGGCAGTGAATTGAGTCCATATACTATTGAAAAAAGAATGGTTTCAGTTAACCTATTGGGGGCTTGAATTTACCGATCTAAACCCCCCAAGAATTCCCTACATAAAGCGTGAGCAGTTGTGCTCGTTACTCACTGGTACGTGTTCTGGGACCCATCAAGAAGAAAGGTGTAAAATGTTCTAACTACGATGTTCGTTTTGTTAGGAAACCAGATTTAACCCTAACAGTTACATTTGAATAAGTTTTTATAGCTTTAATTCCCTCTTAAAACCATATATGTATTGTAATGGGCACTCAGGTTATAAGTGACTTACATAACTGAAAGTGGAATGGAGAGGAGACTGTGGTTTTTGAGAATTAATCAGATGCAAAGATTTCACACTTAGGTACTTAATTTTCAGGATCAATTCAGGTTGTTTTCCTTAAAGTGAGGAAGAGTCACATCTCTAAAAATGATTCTTATTTTTCATTTTTACCACTGTCTGTGAACTTTTTATAGTATGGGAAGTTGTCAATTGTAATGTAAATATTTTATGCTGTTCAAAACTCCATATTATACAGCTGTAAATAAATGGCCAGGTTGAATACAGTCTTCATGTCTGTATCCTTCCAGAGAGAGATAATATCATTACAAACAGTGTGCTCTGAATTGATTTTATGCCTGTTACAAGAGCTGCTCATGTGATGAGAATGCCTTCTGACAAACTGACATGTTTTGATAGGTGCTGAGGTAATTGTACAGATTTTTTTAATTAAGCAAAAATTGCAAGTGGTGTATTCTACAGAAGGTTAATCCCAATATCAAAGTTTAAATGTTAGTTTAGGCATTACTAAACATGACCAATCTCTTCTCTCATGCATTTTTTGAAATGTGATGTGAATTGGATGCTGAGGCTGGGCAGCTGTATTATGGGAATGTAAAGTAACTCGTTGCCTGGCAGCTCACAGGAAACATGTCTAAATATTTATTTCTGTGGATCTTTAAAGGAATGAGCTAACAAGCAGCTCTTCCTGTATGTCTTCTTTTACATTTTAATGTCTCTGTTATGTGAGGAATGCTTAATTATTTTAGAATATTCAAACAAGGAATTACTACTTCAGTACTCCATTTTTGTTTTTCTTAGACACTTAGTGGTTGACAACTATCAACAACTTAGCCAACTGTCAATCATCAATTGTTCCTGTATGTAGGCTTATTTATTCATTCATACAAAAGTTTATTTGGTTAATCATATATTAATTATGAGAAGTTGGGATCTGTCTTTTGAGACCTTAAGAAATAATTGCTTTAATTATATTCCTTTATATTTTTACAATATTTGTATAGTGAGTTTAAAAGAACTAGTGAATCATTTGAGTTATTCTGCGTTTTAAATCTGGTACACCAGGCTGTATTTTCTGAAGGTTTTTATATTTACTTTCATGCATCTTTCATGTGTTTGTATGTATATATCTGTGTATCTGTGTGTATATAGATATATAACTTTGCATGACAAACAGTGTTAGAACTTTCTGTCCTCATAGCATTTTTCTTTTAAGCTGAAGAACACTTGACATAAATGCTAATTAAGTTTGACAGCAGTCCTTTAAGTGTCCTGAAGTTAGAAATATAGAAAGATGACTTTGTCAAAAGAAACATAGCTAGCTACCCAAGGGGCATAAACAGCTTTTTAAGAGCATATTGTTAAAATCCACAGCAATTCAGAGCCAGAAATCCATTATACGAAGAGTAAACATAGGGAGGTAATTATGCACAGCAAGTTGTTGTTACTAGGTATATCAATTAGAAGGAGGTAGAAAACAAGCTTAAACGCTGTTTCGTGACATATGTCTATTGAATTTGATGTGGTATGAGTGTGTACTGAAAGTTAAGTTTTTACCTGTTTTGCTGATGGGTCTAAGCTTAAATGTGTGCTCAGTATTAAGCATATACTCTGGTTGTAGTTGGGCTTTGTACGTGTTAGGAACTTTTACAAAATCCTTGTTCTTGACCAGACTATATTATGTGTTTATGTAGCTACTACTGTGCTTTTACAAAAAGATAGCTGTGACTACAGCCACGTTTTTCAAAGGTGATGATGAGGTGTTAATAGTAAATGAAATTATTTTACAGGATACTAAATTTTGCCAGCATGTAAATCTTCCTTTAATGTATTGCAGCCTAGTTAGCTGTCTTTGGTGCCCTCTAGTGTTCTTCTTACATGCACAAACCATAGTTAAAGAGATTTTAAAAGCAAGCTGCCATATTTGCTTGTCCTGTTTGGTTTTTTCTTTATCAGTCTTCATCCCTTTTTTCCTATGAATGTTAAAAATGCAACAGAAAAATCCATTAATCATTATCACCTCGGCTCATTTGCATCTATCATGATGAAGACTCTGGTATGATGTGCAAGGCCATCTTTTCTGACAAAACTTCTCGTGTAATGATAAGATCTTTTATGTTACAGGCATATCGCAAAGTCCTGCATGTTGTTTCCACTGACGTCTTTTTGAATTTGCTGTCCTGATAATCAAGTCTCTATGATTGCAATTTCATGCTTTAAGGGTTGGTTTTGTTAAACTTCTAACTTATTTTGGTACCTAAGAAGATCCAAAGAGTTAGTCCCATAGGGTTGCAGCGTATTGGCAATGTTTCACTTGTACTTGCTTTATGTTATAATGTTGTTCAGAGTTTCTGTAGTTTATTGTCACTTGTGTAGCATTTCAAGAGATATTAGAGTACTTGCTCGTGCACTCTTTCTGTTGCTGTACAGTGGTGTATCAGAAACTCCTGTCAAATACAAGTTTGGTGCTTATTACTTGTACACAAGAGAACAGCAGACAGTTTAATTCCAGAGTTAGCTGTTTTTATTGCTTGATTCTTGGAGCTGTTTTCATAAACAGGATGAGAACATGACACTTCAGCTTTAATACCTTATATTTTTTTCCTGGTTAAAATTGAGATTGTGTTTGTTTTTATTTAATCAGTGAGTTTACCTTTTCTAACAACAGATCAAAAGTTCTACATCAATATTTATGAACTGTAAATCATGAATCAGAATTTGTACAAAGGAATCGCTTTCATCTCATTTAAATGTGCACTTACATAACTTGGATATACTGGATATTTTTATGTAGTTACTTTTTCGGATCCAGTATAGTCTACTGCTGTGTTAGCTAAATCTCATATTTGTGAGAAATACTGGAATGATATAGTTCTGGAAGCAATCTGACTTAAACCACAAAATTAATCATTCTGGGGCATGCACAGGCCCCGGAAAAGTTTTATATTGCTTTTTCTCAGTACCTCATTCCAGATCCAGGGAAAACACTATTGATCGAAACTGTCATGTACTTCCCTTCTTGGGACAACTATTCTGTTAGTACTGAGGTGGGCTTTTGTGATCCTTAGTCTTCTAGGTACTAGAAGATAACTGTTCTCTCTGCCTAGAGACAATAGTAAGATAAAGGCTTTGACACTCTTAGACTGGAAAATGAAATGCTATTCTTCAGAACAAATCGAAATACTTGATTTGACTAAAGAAATAAAATATCAATTTTTTTAATGAAGCAGAAGATAAGAAAATGGTTACTTAGGACTCCATTTCATATTTTTAGCCATCACTTCTTTTCACTAACTTATAAAATACAACTTTTAAGCTTCAGGAAAGTGTTTCATTTCTGATTTGGGTTTTAGTAAGTTTAGGACCATATGCACTGCAAGTGGATATTAATATTATTCAAGTAAATCTGTAAATCAAATGTAACTGTGCCTTAAACTCAGGGATTTGCCTGCCTGTATGTTAGAGATGCCACATTTGTGGCGCTTAATAGGAGAAATAGCAGTACATAGCGAGTCAGTTTTGCATTGTTTTGCAGTACTGAAAGAAGCATTTGGAAATAATAACTTCATTGTTCTGGCACTTTTAAGATGCCATGCAGAAAGGCACTTGTGGACTCTACTTTCTGAGTACTCTTGTTAGGAAGGGGAAAATATAACTCGTAGAAAACACTGGGGTTAGCAAGAACATTGCGGGGCGGGGGGAGCAAGGTAAAGAAAATTAAAGTTGCCACCAGGAGGAGCAGTACCAAAATACTCTCATTTATTTATTTACTGGCAGTCCTCTAGTACTGTAGCTGTAAACTATCTGTATCTTTGGGATATCATAATTTTTTTTAAGGGTAGGGTACTAAATATAGCGTATTAGAATGCAACTAAAAAACCCAGAAAGAATGCCCATGAAGAACTTTAATATAATCCAGAAAATAATGATTCTTTTGACATTTGACATTTGAAATTTTAATCACAGATTTAGGACTGTATCCTCATTTCAGATTGTTATGCTATTAGCCAGACTCTCTGAATCAAAATTAGATCTATTTTTGTGCCTCTGAGTTGAGACATAATAGAATAGTTTTCAGGAGCTGGTGTATTGGTATTATTGCTAACTACAATTCGCTGTATCTGCTTAGACCAACCATTAGAGAAGCAGGCACTCAGGCAGTGTAGCTGGCTCATGCACATATATTTATACGAGAGGCAAATTGTCTGCTGTGTCAGGGAATAACAGGAAAGGAAAGGAATGAGTTCAGTGAGAAACAGAAAGTGCCATACCTTGTAGGGTCTTGTATTTAAAATTTAAAAATTTGACATAGGATGACTTCACAGTGATGGGTATTATTTCTTATGTAATCAACAAGGAGAATTTTTTAATCCCCCCCCCCCCCCCCGTAATAGGTTTTACTGATACAGAAAATGTGTATAGTCCATTACATTATTCCTCAAATGCTGTGATGTTGTATGTATAATCTAAATCAGGCTTTGGAAAGCAGTGGAATTTCCCATAAATGTTTTCAAATATAGGTAGTCCAAATTAATTTTGTAATTCATTAACTGGATTGTCATTAGTTCTCTGTTTCACATTCCTGGCCCATTATTGTCACCGATTCAAAGTGCTACTGTATCTCTTCATTATATTAGCTCACCTACCCGTTTACCTGTAGAGCACATACTTAACCACTATTTTTCTACATAGTATCAACAAGTAATTTTGCTCACTCTTGTGACAGAGATTTTTAAAGAGAACTAAATACTTGAAATAAGCCAAGTTGATTTTCTGTTTCTGAGGTGGACTTCCAAAACTGTTTTGGAGGATTGTTTACTAGCTAAATTGAATGGGAGTCCGTCATCTGGGTACTGGGTGTAATGTAAGATGCTGGGCGTAATACTTTAGTTAAGGGTGATCAGCACAACTCCTTGGTGATAGTCCATTGCAAAACAACCAAATCACTTTCTATAATTTGTGGTACTGATATGGAACCCAGGGAGGTATAGTGGCTCATGAAAATCACTGCGATATTCAAAACTGGATACTGATGCAAAGTGGGTGTGTGGGCCACGTTGCTGTTATATCCACCCTGCCATACATCTGTGAGAAAGAAGTTTTTATTCTTCCTTTATATGGAACATTTTTCATTTTTTAATTTATTTTAAAGTTTTAAACCTGAAAGTCTAGCAGTACAACTAGGTCATGGGAACATATAAAACTAATGAATAAGCATTTAAATGATTGCTTCTTAACTTTGTTTATTTAAATTATCTGCTGCATTCTGGCAAATGTTTCTCCATAGGATGAAGATGAGCTGGACTCTCACACCATGGTGAAGACTAGTTCAGAAAGCGCTGGTACCATGAGGGCCACAAGCACGATGAGTGAAGGCGCTCAGACAATGATTGAACATAACAGTACTATGTTAGAATCAGACTTGGGGACCATGGTAATAAATAGCGATGATGATGAAGAGGAAGATGGGACCATGAAAAGTATGTTGTTAATTTACTTTCCTTTTCTTTTAATAATATAATGTTTTCTCATACTGCATGAGAACTTTCTATCATCAGTGGCATTTAAGTGTCAAGTTCTGTGGTTAAAACAAGGGCAGAAGGGTATTTGTGTCTCTAAGCACTCTCTATAGCTTGTGGAGAAAAAGGTGAATATAGTGGGAGATTCAAAGCAGAAGCCTGGTTTTGGTGCTTTGCTAAGCCTCCCTGGAGGACTCTAAAATTAGCCTTCTGTGAATTGTCCTTTCTACTGCTTGTCTCTTGCTTTTTGCCTCCTGTCTCACATACACTTGGACCAGTTCCTTGGAGCGAAACTGGAGTGATGTGATTATGCGAGAAACTGCTGCTTCAATAAGAGTGGTCCTGGGAACTCATCACGACTCTTCATGGGTTCAGCAATCGGTACACATCTTGCTGCAAAATTGTTTTGTAACTTATGATCAATTAGCAGATTTCTATTTTGTGAGTTATTATTTGAACATTTGTTGGAGTATAATTCAATAATGCTTGATTTAAGGCAATGGTCAAAACCTAAGTATGTTGAAACATAAGTAAAAAGTCTAAATTTACTTAAGCAGCATGTGAAGGAGTACGTAACAAAGAGAAAAAAATTGCAAATATTTTGAAGTATAAAATTATAAGTTACACTGAAATATGTATAAATACGTATTTGTTACATAGTTAACTTACATACTGATGTGCTCATTATTTGGCTGAAGACTACTGCAGAATGAGGCCCACTGAATTTAATAGAATTATTTGCTTTTGCTTAAAATGGGCAGCATCAATAGATGAATCCAACTCAAGCTATAGGTGTCTGGTTTCATGAGGCACAATGTAATGTTTAACCCCAGGCAATTGTTTGGGTGGCAGGGGGAGGTAATATATAAAGCTAATGTCTCAAGAGTGGAAATCAGTGCCAAATAAATAACTTTGTAGAACGCTTTATAGCAAACATACAAGTTGTATTTGTGTTTGCACATATACACCTGATGTGATTTATGCGAGATTAGCTGGAAGTGCAAAGCAGGAATATGTTTTCTTTGCTGTTTAATGTACAGCAAATTAGAAGGAAGGAGGGGTTTTCTTGATTTTTTTGTTTGTTTGGGGGCTTTTTTGTGGTTGGTTTTGGTTTATTATTGGTTTTTGTTTGGTTTTGGTTAGGTCTTTTTTTTTATTGTTCTCAGCAATAAGGTGGCAACCATACCTCTTGATAAGTGATTAGTTTAAGTAGGATGATTCACCTCATGAAGACGCTCAGTATGTCCTTTGATTTGTTTTTGTGCTGAAACAGTATTTACCTATTAAACTGTGAGGCTAATGGAGGGTTAGTGCAAGTGATCTTAAACTCATCAATTTCAACAAGTCAAGGAAAGGACGAGTGGTGATGTAAAAAAAAAAAAGGTGGAAGATATTACAAGAAAATTTGGAGTAAAGGATAAAAAAATAATTCTTAGGGTGGAAGTATTATGAAGTAGGGTTTAGTGCAGTTTTTATGCAGCCTGTCAAATCACTTCATTCTTAATAAACAAGTTCTATATAAGTAGTATACCAAATTGCACAACACTATCCATGTAGCTTTTTTATGTGCTGAGAGGAAATACCTCTTAGTATGCCAGACAGATCAAAAAGTGTCATTAGGTTTGCACTGCAATCTCTTTATCTGTGTCCTGTTTGTCTGCTATGTTGCTGGAGACAAATGTACTGTTATTTTCAATTTTTAATTGATTCCAGTAACAGTCTGTGGTTAGAAAGGGAATTACCTTTCTCTACCTTGGCATTTAGTCAGTATAATTCTTAAACCCATTCTTCCTTCTTGTCAAACAAGAATATATAATCTTTGGGACAGCAGGCTTCTTTCCCTCCCTCACCCCATAGGTGACTCTCTTGAGACCTGTAACTCTAGTGAAGGAAAGCCCACAAACTGAAGGTAGCCTAATGGCAAGTGATGGTTTCACCATTCAGCTGGCAGGCAACAGGTTTGATTCCAGTACTTACTTGCAGAACGTTCTTGTATTTTGCCTGAGACATGCATTGATTAAAAACTAGAAATAATTCAAGAATGGGACCTCTCCATCTGTCAGCTGAAAATAAATATAATTCATGTCCACTGTAGCTGGTCCTCCTCTGGTTCTGTGATTCATGTGCTGTTGGCTTAAACAGGAGCAATAGCAAGGGTCCTAAATAAATGTCATCAGGGAGGGACATACAAATCCTTGCTTTCCCTGAGAGGCAGACGTAGATTTTGTGCTTCTTTGTGTTGACAAAGACACAAGATTTTGGAGATTGGTTGCTTTTCCCAATATACCTTTATAGGCAAGGTGGGCACTTTCTACATGTTCATGTGATTTGATTATAATAAATCAGAACAAGTACCTTAAAAGTGCTCTTTGATACTTCTGAGTAATAGAACATTGCAAGCAAGAAACTTGGAGAAATAAACTTAGTGAACTAGGGAAGAGAGATTTCATTTCCTTCCTAGAGACACAAAATATTTATGACAAACTTTTTGTTTTGTAATTGCTCTAGTGTTTAGTTTCAGGTTTTGTTTCCTTCTGCCTTTTGTTTCCCTGCTCAAGGACAAAATAAGAAACAATAATAAGTTTTTATTTATAAGTGCCCATGCTTAGAGGCCTCTGGGAGCCATGACAGAAAATAACTAAAACCATATTTTTTTCACAAATAGGGAATTGTGCCTGGATAAAATTGGGATTTGGAACAAAAAGAGGCCTGTCATCCTACCCCAACATAGAATATACAGCCTAGCAATAAACAACATTTATGCCTTCTTGCTTAGTATGCCTGTGCATGCTCTGAGCAGGGACTATATGGTATGTACCCGGAAGGAGGAAAAGAAATGCAGAATACAGAGAGGTGAAAGGACAGAGCTTAACTTTAGGAGGTTTACCATGGAGTGGAAGAAAGAGCGGGATTGATGGAAGGTAGTACTGCTTTCGTTCAGCTGCCTGGATTGTTCTTACTTTCATGTAGAAGCTTTTTCATATCTCAGTTCAGAGACAAGTGTTCAGACCTGCTTCCCCACATTCCTTTTGTGGCTTTTTGGCAAGGCTTGGTGTTAGGGCTTTCTGGTGCAGCAAGAGTACTTCTGACTGTTCTCCTTTCTCCTTTTCATTAACACTCTCCCCTCTTCTTTTTTTTTTTTTTTTTTTTTTTCTTCCCCTGTTAAATTTGTGTTTGCCATCTGCTTTGGGCTGGAAAACAAGTTGCCTCTTCTTGCCATTTGGACTTATTCTGTGTATCTAGCTCAGTGTATAGTATCAGTATTCAGTGAAGCTTCTAGATAGTTCATGGTTGGTAATGAATATATTAAAAGAGGACAGTGAACTAATGAGGTGGCATTTGACAGATAGAATATAGAAAAGGGGTCAGGTTTTTACTTTATTATTGCCCTGTAAGACATGATGATCTAGGTTTAGTCAGTATAATTTTTAAACACATTCTTCCTTCTTATCAAACAGAAGAATATAATCTTTGGGACAGCAGGCTTCCTTCCCCTCCCTCCTCCCCCATAGGTGACTGTCTTGAGACCTGTAACACCAATGAAGGAAAGCCAGCAAACGAGGTAGCCTGATGGCAAGTGATGGTTTCATCATTCAGCTGGCAAGTGACAGGTTTGGTTCCAGCACTTACTTGCTGAACTTTCTTGTGTTATTGTATTATGGGATCCTTGATTACAGCAGGACATGCAGTATGCTGTAGAACCTACATTTTGAAAGGAGAATTCATGAGTTGGTTTTGTTGTTGTTGGTTGGTTTTTGGTGGGGTTTTTTTGTTTGGTTTTGTTTTGGGTTTTGGTTTGGGTTTTTTTTTTTGTGTGTGTGTGATTTCAGTGCATCCAGTGTAAGAGATTGTGCCATACTGTAAGTCAGTCTCCTCTATGATAGGAAGTGGATGCTTGGGTAGCTCTGGAGTGATGCTTTGTAACTCTTAGAAAGGCCTAAGTCCCACAGCTGGTTTTTCAGCTGAAAAGCAAAAGCTATTGATACGTGACTTGTAACAGTCTATGACGCAGGTCCTACAGGAATTCAGCAAGCAAGCTTAATTATGGGCTGGTTTCAGTGGGGCTGTAGCCTGGGCATTGATTTTTCATGGACATAGTTTTGTTCAAGCATGTTTACTGTGCCCACGTTAAGACTGTTTGCTTGATGGCATATGCAGGTGTACTAGTGCTTTACTCCTGTATCTATAGAAAGAGATGATAGGTGTTTCCAAGCCTATTCCAGTCCTCGAGCCCTCTCCCTGTGGTTGGTGATAAAGTTGTTCATTTATGCCACGAGTAGTGGTATCTTTTACAGATGGGATTTTTTTTCAAAGAAAAACATCCTGTTGGCAATTCTGCTTCAAGAGCTGTTGCAAAATGCTAGCTTAACATGGATTTTCTTTGTTTTGCTGAAAGCAGAAATAAAGTATAACTCAGCTGGAATGGACTAATGGGTTTATAACAGTAGTGTCATTGGATATTTTTTCCTTTTCTCCAGGAGGTGGAAAAATAGAACAAAATTTATTAAACCAGTTTTACAATTCTCATTCTCAGGAAGCAAAGCAATGTTTTGTGCAGGAAACTCTTTTCCCCATAAAAAATTCTTTAAACAAGTTCACACTGTTTCAAAAAGTCTGTGAAGGCTTTAGCTGATTGAAAAATATGTGGATTTTTGTCCTGGTTTCAGCTGGGATAGAGTTAATTGTCTTCCTAGTAGCTGGTACAGTGCTATGTTTTGAGTTCAGTATGAGAAGAATGTTGATAACACACTGATGTTTTCAGTTGTTGCTAAGTAGTGTTTAGTCTAAAGTCAAGGATTTTTCAGCTTCTCATGCCCAGCCAGCAAGAAGGCTGGAGGGGCACAAGAAGTTGGCACAGGACACAGCCAGGGCAGCTGATCCAAACCGGCCAATGGGGTATTCCATACCATGTAACATCACATCTAGTATAGAAACTGGGGGGAGTGGGCAGGGGATCGCCGCTTGGGGACTAACTGGGTGTCAATTGGCGGGTGGTGAGCAATTGCACTGTGCATCATTTGTACATTCCAATCCTATTATTATTACTGTTGTAATTTTATTAGTGTTATCATTATCATTACTAGTTTCTTCTTTTCTGTTCTATTAAACTGTTCTTATCTCAACCCATGAGTTTTACTTCTTTTACCGATTTTCTCCCCCATCCCATTGGGATTGGGAGGAGTGAGTGAGCAGCTGCGTCGTGCTTAGTTGCTGGCTGGGCTTAAACCACGACAATTTTGCATTTAAATGCCAGTTGCAATTATTTCTGATAAATAGGTATATTATAAAACAAACAACCAAAAGACTGAATGAGGCCTGAATTTGAATGAAGACTTGGGTGTATAAGTCATTGTGATGTGAAAACTGCAAACTCGGTAACCACTTTGTTCCACAGCTCTCTGTAGTCAAGCATTTCGTAGATACAACCTTTGATAGACTCCCAGCTGCTCTGGCCTAAGGAACTAGTGGTCTGGTTTCTGCTGATGCTTCCTTGTGATTCAGAATCTAAGTAGACTGACCTCTAATTCTCTGAGGTGGTTGTCTAACAGGCATTTATTAGCAGCTGAACTTGCCCGCTCATAAAATACAGTCACAGTTTCTGCTTAAAATATGGCTGAAGGAGGTGGCTGTATCAACCTTCTACATGGTAGTTCACTGTTAAGTGTGCTTGCCTGGACATTGAGGTCAAAATTCTAGGCTCTCTTCAACCTTATCGTATTCAAAGCTGTCTCCCGTTTCCCAGGAGAATTACTGCCACTGTGTTGTAGGCCAACTTGTGTGGTAAGAAAGTAGCGGTAGGAATGTATGAAATATAAAGCCTAAGTAGTATACATTGTTGTATAAGCTGTTGTAGCCTTTGTAGTAGAGGTGATAGTCCAAATAATGTTAAAAGCTGATTGCAGTACAGCTTCTCGCTCTAATAGTGGCAAAGCAATGTATTTTGAGGGAATAAAGATACTGACAGGATCTTCATGGAAGCACTGCCTGATCACCTAACTTCACCAAAGAGGCAGCAGCCGGACATGTTCCTCAATCAAGTGGCAGATGGAGATCCCCAGGATGGGGAAGGCTGTGGAAGCTCGTGGCGTTTGGCAAAAGGAGGAAAGCTTTCCTCTGTAGATTTGGAGCTGCAGAAGAGGTCTGGTGCCCCAGTAGTAACAGAGCAAGAGAAAAACTTAGAGACTTCCCATAGGAAATTGTAAAAAAACCACAAACAAACAAACAGAACACCACCACCACCACCACCTGCCCCCTCCCAGGAAATTGTAGTGGGAGACTCGCCCTTGTAGGAGATGGATGCCCTTATCTGCTGACCTTATTTGCTATCTAGGAAAAGTTATTTCTTGCCCAGGGCCCAGTCCCACAATGCTGAAAGACTGCCAGGGCTTGTCCAGTGCTTAGACTATTGTCTCCTGCTGCCCATCCATGTGGGCATGCGTCAATGATACTGCTAGAGGAGACCTTGGGAGTGACCTCGAGAGTAACTCTAGGGTTGTGAGGGTGTTCTTGATCATGATGGTGAAGGGAAAGCCTTGGAGGAATGGATGGATCCTATGGGTCAACACTTGGTTGTGCCTCTAGTGTTGTTGGCAGAGGTTTGACTTCGGTGATCATGGGGCCCTCTTTGAGGATCAGAGACTGCTGTGGATAGACGGGTTCCACCTGACGAAGTAAGGCAAAAGTGGTTTTGGCCAACAAGCTGGCCCTGAGTTAGCCAGACCAGTATGGGGGAACGTATACATGGCTCAGCCCAACATAGAGTATAAAAACTTAACAATTAGCAGCAGAACTTTTAACGGATTTAAAGTCAATTTAGTATTAATATAATACTTTTCTGTTGCAAATACATCACTACAAAAGCATTTTTATTTATAGATTACATCAATTTAATTTGATCAAAAACATGCAGGAGAATGGAATGTGCATTCCTTCTTATTTTGAAATGTGTATTTAGAGGTTTTTATTTTAGTTATGATATGTTTTTGAAACAGAGTTGGTGGTGTGTTATATCATTGCCTCATTCATTTTATCCAGCATACTTTTTGGAAGAAATTCTCTTATGTAACTATTTGGGGACATCCCCATTGGCTATATTCTTATCAGGTGTATTGCTGAGGTAGAACGTATGTTTTCAGTGTCCATGGTGGTCTCTGCGTTCCATGGCTTGCCAGAAATTTCTCGGGTTGCTGTTTTTATTGTGGCTTTCTTCCCAAAGCCATCTTGAAGTCCTGCAGTGGGCAAGTCTAGGGTTGTTAAGAGACTGATATTCTTAAATGTTGAAACTGTGGCAAACATTTTTAAACATGATCACCTTTTACTGAAGAGCAAAGAAAAATGGGAAGAACTGGAAAATCCAAATCCTCCTAGAATGGAACAGTCTATTGTGCAATAGGTTTTCAGTGCAAGTGTGGAGTGATACTGATTGTGCTGCAGATTTTTTGTGGCAAATATATGGCTTGTGTAAAAAGTAACTTACTGGATAGTTGAGTGAATTAATTGTCCTTAAAGGAATCTTTATGTATTGTACTTGTAAATTTTGTGATTCTTGAAAGACAGTTGACAAGATACTGTTACTCTGTTGTTCATGAAATTTAGAAGTGCTTTCAGACCAAACTGATCTTATAATAACCTTACATTTTGCAAAAAAAGTGTAATCCACATCAGTTTACTCTGGCATAAAGAGCCTCAGTGTTTTATAAAGTCAGTACAAAAGAGATAGGAGCCTTCACAGGGCCTTTAAACTAGTAGGTATCAACCTACCCCATTTTCCATGAAATATTAACTAAACTTGTTTGTGTTAGGTTAGCTAGAGATCTGAAAAGACTCTCTTTTTTCCTTTAATTATTTGTAAAATTAAAATAAAACCTTAAAAATAAATCTTTAAATATATCATTCATTGTTTTTACATTGGGGAAAAAACAAACAAATCTTGAAACACCTTTGGTCCCATTGTTTTGCAGGCATAATAGTTCTGGTTTTGTGTGTGAGTTTTCATGTTTGCAGTGGAGGTAAGCAGCTCTTGTTCTTTTAAGTGGGTTAACTAACTATATACTAAATTGGAATCAGAAGTGAGTTCTAAATTCTTATTTATCAAAACAAATAGAACAAGTCCTCAAAGTGTAAAATAAATGTACTTTGCTTGTTTTCCAGTAATTTCAGTCCTGTTGGCCCACTTTCCTTATTATGCATTTGATAGCAAGGAATTTGGAGGGGTTGGTTTGTTTTACATATGTAGGCAGTCTTCTGTTACATATATAAGGAAGATATTTATAAATAGCTCTGAAACTTAAGAGCAGTGCTTGGAAAATCTTTAGTATTTTCTGTTACATGAGAGGAGGGAGACTATCTTACCTGTAACGGGCCAACAATTTGGTACTTAGAGTTTCTAAGAGACAGTGGTAATCTTCTTGTTTATAAGTATGTCTCAAGGATGAAACATAAGTACAACCATTTCAGCAGAAGAAAAAAATTGGTTGTGAAAGGCCAGCAATGTGGTGTCCTATCTTTTTGGTACAAATAATTTCAGGGGTTTTGGGCAGTGATCAACAAGTAATAAAAAGTTTGTATTAAGAAAATGCATGGTATTTCTGTTTTTAATTCCACCTCCTTCATACTATTACCTTCCCTTGGATCTGTTTTCTAAACCTATGGTTTGCTAAAGTTTAGATTCTTCAATTTTTGCCCTTTAGTGCTTATTTCTGTAGTTATTTGGCATCCCTGCTGTTTACTTCTCATCCCTTCCTCAGTCTCAAACTCCAGAGATCCAGAAAGCTCACTCAAATGATCTTCAGTTCAGTGGGGCAAACTTGGGAGATTCTGGAGAAGAGGTATCTGCTGTGTGGTCTGTTAAATTCAACCTGGAGTTTAGTTCACTGAATGTTTTTGTTATGGTCGTGGTTGTCATTAATTAAAAGATGAGTAGAGATAACTATGATCTGGGATTCGAAAAGAATATTAGAAAAGAACATGGCAACAACTGAGAGAAAAATCAGCTAAAAAAAATGCGAGGAGGAAGTGTGTATGGAAACATGGCAGACTAAATGGAGGGATCATCGTGAAGTTGAAGAGAAGCAAGCAGAGTCAAGTACAGTAAAGCCTAGAGCAAGACAATAGAAGAACACATTAAAAAAGCCAGAAGAAATCTTACTAGAACAGAATAATGTAGAAAAAGCAGAAAGAAAAGAAGAGGTAAATCAACATGCTATAAAAGATGGTAGTACAAAAATAAGCATTCATGAAAAAAATAGGATGCTATTAATCTTGCATTAAAATTAGAATGAATTAAGAAATCTTTAAACAGAGGGAATGGGAAGAGATGATGAAATAAGAGGTGAAAGAGGAGGGGGGGAAAATAACCACTTAATGAATTAATAAAAACAAATGTAAAGCCAGATAAGAAGATCAGCAAGTCCTAGTGATCATGTTAAGCACAAGCTCAAAATATATTTCCAGTTGTTTACCTTTTCACTTGTTAAAACAAGTGGTTCAAATAAAAATTCCTAATTATTTTATTATGCTTATAATTAAAAACTACAGCTCTGCCTGTGGGTTATTTTTTGATTTTGTTGTTGTTGTTGTTGTTGTTTGTTTTGGTTTTTTTCCAGCTTAGTTATTTGTGTCTCTCATCCTGTTTCATATTTTACTTGTGGAAATGTATTTCATATTGCTCTATGTAGAAAGTGTTACCCTGCAAACAAGTACACGTTTCATGAGTCAGTGCTATGCAGAATATAGTCTCTGAGGTGACAATTATGTAGAACTACTAAAGCATTTCTTATGTTTTATTTATTGTTCTATTTTGTAATGAATTTGCTTTGAAATCCCACAAATGAAAACAAATTTCAGTCATTTAGGGTTGTAGATTTTTTTTTTTACATTTAGTTTCATGAAAAGGATAATACAATGGGAGTTCACACTGATTTCGATCTGTTTCATAAAGCTTTTGCAGCTGCGTAGATGATGACAAAAATCCCCCAGGGTTTCCACACCATGGAGATAGGGTGCTTTGCAGCCATCTGTAGAGTATGATTTCATAATTTGCTGAGAAACCTCGTTGGCAATGAATTTAATTAAGCGGTGTCTAGACACAGTTTGTGTGGTTGTTTTTTGCAAGTTCTTTTTCTAAATAATTTTTAAATTTCACCTTTGGTGAAACTGATGGAACTCTGTTACTTTCCTGCAAGTGTGTACCAGGCCTTGACATTAGGGGCATTCAGCACCCAAAGGGATGCTTAGCACCTTGTGTTATTCAGTCTCTATAACAACAAATAGATATCGCATGAAGTAACTTCTAATATTGTTTGTGTGTGCAGCTCTGAAATGTGTTGAACATTTCTCCACATCGTATCTTGCTACAAAAATATCATTCTTTGGCTATGAGCTTTTATGCCAAAGATCCTCAGGGGACAAACGGAGGCTTGCACCACATACAGATGACTGTATTAGTTTCTGTAAAATCCAAGAAAATTAATAAATGGAGTTTATTTTATAGTGCAGTAAATATTTAAATAATTGAAACTTTTTTTTTCTTTTTTTCTTTCAACCAAGGAAATGCTACTTCACCGCAAGTTCAAAGACCTTCTTTCATGGACTACTTTGATAAACAAGATTCCAAGAATAAAAGCCCTGAAAACTGTAATCAGAACATGCATGAACCTTACCACATATCCAAAAACGTTTTCCCTGATAACTGGAAAGTCCCTCAAGATGGAGACTTTGATTTCGTAAGTACATTTTTATTGTTTACTTTCTTGCAGGCTGTTTATTTTAGATGTGCCAAAAATAGTTAAACCCTTTCTATAACTATGTTAATACAAGTAAAATAAGTAAACTTTCAAGAACACTGTCCAATTATCTAATCTTAATGCCTTATTCTGGTTGTTGAAATAAGTACATTTGCTCAATGCAGGACCTTTTTAATGAGGAATGGTATGTGACATTATGAATATATTTCTTTGTAACTACTTTTTTTTTTTTAAAGTATTTTCGGTTCTTTATGTGTTATAACAACTTTAAAATTTGACCCAGTTCGATTTAAAAAAAAAAAAAATATTGCTGCAGGCATGGAATATTGTCATGTTTGCTGAGTAACTCAGTAAAATGATAAGCGTTTTAAACTAGATTGGAGCCATTTAATCAATCTCCTTGGAGATGGTTAAGATCACCTACTGTTTTGCACAAGCCAGCTTGTTGGTACTATTCCAGTAGCGCACATCTCTCTGCATAGAACTATTCTATCTAACACCAGTCTCTCTGTTTTAGAGTGGGGTTTTCCACCCTCCAAAATATGTGTAGTTTATTTCTTTTTGCCTATGTTGCAAATTATAACAAGGGCAAGAAGAAAATGTTCCTAAGTTACAGGTTGCTCTTAAAGTGAAATAAATAATTACTGTTTAGAGACTTGTAGATAATTATACCTGGTTTTCACCTTTGTTAATTTTTTTAACATGTTTGAATGAAAGAATTTAGCTTATCTGTTGTAGATTAAACTTGTTCTTAACTGCAGTGCAGTAGCTAAATATGATCACATGGCACCTTTTTGAAAGTACACTTGGGATTTGGAGAAAAATGTTGTGTTTAATTTTAGGTGACAGCTGTAGGTGTGGGATTTTTTTCCCAGTTTTCACTTACTGCATTTCTACATAAAGCTGACTCTTAAATTTAAGCTACTGGAGTAAAGCCAGTTAAATAGCACAGTACAAGCTGTTGCTGCTGGAGAGTTTTGGTTAAGTTGGATTTTGGTTTGGGTGGGGTTTTTTTAGGCTTTTTTTTTTTTTTTTGACCATAAAATGCAATAGTCATCATCCTGATAATTGACTAACAAAATAATTATTTGCACTATTCATTGGAAAATAACTGGCCGTTATTTAAGTGGGGTTATGATAGTGGCAATAACATTGCCCTTAGAACACTTTAAAATTCATCCTATTTTTTCCATTACTTGTTAAGAAATGCAAGCAAAAACTATTATTCTTGTAAATGCTAAGATCCGGATTCTGTAAGTGCGTGTTCATGAATAATTCACACATGGATAATCCTGTGGAACTTGTTGACGTTGCTTGTACATATGAAGTTGCCTTCTTGAAATTGGAATTTGTCCTAGAACCAAACCCGAGGAGTTCTGATCTTCAGAAACTTAACTGCTGTCTGTGTTGTAGACAGACTTTCCTAGTGGTCTTAGACTGGCAAGTCAAAGACTTCAGAATCCTAGAATCATAGAATGGTTTGTGTTGGAAGGGACCTTTAAAGGTCATCTAGTCCCGCTTCCCTGCCGTGGGCAGGCACATCTTTCACTAGTCGCTCAAAGCCCTGTCCAGCCTGACCTTGAACACTTCCAATGACGGGGCATCCACAACTTACCTGGGCAACCTGTTCCAGTGTCTCATGGAAGTTACATGATGTGCAGTTTGTCCTTGACTTCCTAAAAAGGCAGTGTTGTAAGGCTTGTTGCTACAAAGTCATTCTGCTTGAAGACCAAATAGGATTTTTAAAAAAGTTAATAGCTATTTGCATGGGCAGTGTATGTAGTTGGTGAGGTGGGGAGGTGGAATTTTGTTTTAAGCATGACGAAAGCCAAATACATCCATAGATAAGTCAGCCTAAGAAAGAGTTTAGGAAGACTTCTCAATAATGGATGTACTGCTTCAGAGTAGTCCACTCAAGAATACATTTCTCTGAAGCATCTGGTACCAGCTGATGTGACACAGGATATTGGTTTTAACAGCCTGCTGGTTTGAACCATAGGCAATTATTATTTATTTATATATTTAAGAAGCACTTCTATTTATATTTGAGACAGCGAGGGGCAGTATTGGTAAGTGGCCTGCCAGAGACTTTCTGAAAGGATAAATCAGTGGGCAGTATGCATAATATATTGTCTGCTCTTTGTGAGATCAACATGAATGTTTTCAGTTGCTGACATGAAGTCTTTAAATGATGCATGAAAGGGATAGATAATGGACACTTTTTGTACTAAATAATTCCATTCTATTTTGTTTGGAATTAGCCTTAATGGGATATAGAAAAGGGTAATACAGTATACAGTAAATGCTGAGAGTCATAATTTTATTTAAAGAAGGGATTGATACACTAGAACTAAAAAATAAATGATCAAAATCTAACTTAACGGTAATATATTCTAATAGTACTCCAACTTTCTGTGTAAAAGAGGAGGGATGCTCTGCAAGTTGGAGGTCACCAAACTCATTTGCTGAATAATACCGTTATTTTTACTTAACTGTATACCCTTATAAGTTGTACATTGCATGCTAGTGCTGGCAGCCAACAAGTGCTTTACTTGTAAGCCAGGGCAGAATGACAGTGCCATGCTAATTCAAGTGTATCAAATGGAAAGACTTAGAAGTTTATTAGTGTTTGTGTCTGTTACAGCATAAACTAGAGAAGCAGAAATGCCATTGAGGTGGGAGGGAGAAGGGAGAAGGAAATAAAAACAGTCCTTATAAAATACTGCAACTAATCAGTTTGCTTATTTCTATGCCTAAGGTGAGACCTGCAGAATTGGGAGCTAATTCTTGTGGCAAATGGCATATTTGCTTTAGGTCGCAGTGATATTTTATCCTATTCCTAGTATATTTTACTGTTTGATAAAACAATACATAGTTATTTTATTTGTTTAAATGTACAAATACATGTACTGCAGATATAGCAGTTAGTCTTACACACTTTCTGGTGGTTTTAGATAATGTAAATAAATGACACGGGAAACTTTTCTCATAAGATGGATAAATGAATGTAAAAAATAATGCAAAATGAATTTAGCATTAGGTCTGGTTTGAAAGTTTTTGTGTGAGCATAGTTTTCTGCCCTGATGTAAATGTTTTAAAAACTCCTTGCCAATGAAAATAGAAGACTTTTCCAAGAAAGTAAGATGCTTTGGTCATCAATCTGAGCTTTAAAACCAGCAATTTTAGCAGCATTTTTTCTCCTGTAAGTACACATTTATGCTTTGTTTTTCACTGTTAAAGTACATCTGTGTTGAAATGCAAAAGCTGATCTTATTTCTTTTTCACTAATGCCATATCGGAATTTGAGATCCATCTCTGACTGTTGGTCCTGTGGGCCTTCAGTTCTGTGATCAATCTGTTCTGGTTGTTGATGTAATGTTCCATAACTGATGAGGAAAAAATTGCCACTGCAGACCTTCAAGTTTTACATTGTATTGAATCAGGTATATTGCAAATAACTTTTAACCAGACTTAATTCTGGTATCGTCACATTGAATATTACATTATTGCAAATTTTTACCCTGTTATGTATGCTTCAGGACTAAGGTACCGTTTTTCATGCATAAGAGGTGTTTAGGGGTTTTATACTACTTTTCTTCTTACTTTTAAAAAAACCACACCAAACAACCCCAAACATTTTTGAACGTTGTCTTTTCTGTGACTAGGAATGTATATAGGGTTGCTTTTTTTTTGATCTTTGTTTTCAGTTATTTTGTTGTGTATTTTTGTTGTCTCATGATAAATTCTGAAAACCAAAAGTATGGCGCTTTTATATCAGTGAATCTTAAGGAAATGTATTTCTGGGGAAGTACTTGTAAATGTTTTGCTTTGTTTTTTTCCTCTTCAGCCTTTGAAATGGAAGTGTTGAAGCTCTGATTACAAAAACCAAACTAGTGTTTATTCAAACTTCAGCTTTTATATTAAACGTTTAATATATATTTCACACTCAAGGATCATTGTGGATTTTCGTTTTCAATGAATACTATCAGACTATAGGCAATTCTTTTACACATTTTCATTATTTTTAAGGGGCATGCAGCAGATAGCAAAATTAAAGCAATATTTTTAGCCCTAATTCTGTCACTTTTACTTGGGGTTAAGTGATGTTCTATTCACAGGAAACCTTGATGCCACTAAGTCTAATCAAGAAGATACTACTCACTGTGAGGAAAAGCGGCATAATGTCTTTAAATAAGTAAAGATGCAGTAAAGCTATATAGAGTATGGATATGATATTCATAGAAATGTTAATGATGCATGGTATAAGCAGCTTTTTGTAAGGAGGCTTGACTGTTTAACAGGCCAACTTTTAGTCTTAGTTCACAAGTCAGCAGTTTGGATCAGAGTGCTGAATTAGAGCAAGTGATATGTTTGTTTTGACCGTCTAAGTGACCAGTCCTTTTAAGAACAGTTGTTTTTTTATAGATATTATGTATTCGTATGACCATGTTGCCATTATGATAGCTTTGTGCTTTCTATGGGATTTGTTTTTGTCTTCCACAGTTGAAGATTTTGTGATATTTTGTGTAGCATTTATCACATTTTTATGGGCATTATAGAAGATAGTTTTCACCAAAAAAGGTGAACTTTCAATAAGGAAGAAGTGCTCGAAATTTTTATCATGTGGGAAAAACAGGTAAATCTTAGCTTGCTAGATTACTGTGCTATGTGGATGTGTTGTTAAATAACCTGCTGCTTACATTTTTACTGTATCATGACATTTTACATCTCATTAAGATACAAAATTGCTGTGTAAATCCTTCTACCCCTTAGTAATATGTGTTAGCGTGAGACACGATGTTAACAAAGGATTTACATGAACTACAGTGAAGTGCTATCTAATTGATGATAACCTGTGAATTAACATTATTCAGAGTAAGTTGCTAAACTTCACTTACACTGAGTGAATATATTATTTCATTTTAAATGAGTAATTTACTTTTTGTAATGAGATGATAAAATGTAAAAAGGCAAATCTATTTATTATAGCAATGCTAGGGTAATGATTTCCGTCTTTAGTAGAATTATTTCCAAACAGGAATGGTATCCAGATTGTTAAATATTAAACAGTGAACATGTAGATCATGTTTTGCAGTATCTGCAGTATCATGTTTAAGTAGATGCATTTTGGGTGACTTAAAGATTCTGGAATAGCAACAAAAATTCAAAAAGCCATCTGTTACCCTAGGCAGAATATTTCCCTAGGTTTCAACCAGAACGAATACATTAGAATATAATCATTGTGAAATAATAGTATTGCAGATAGTGAGCACTTTAGTTAACATTTATAAATGTATAATGTCACAATTAATTCAGTAAAAAAGTAAATACCATAAAATGACTAAAGATCATATAGAATTTAATTAAAACTTCAGTAATAAAGCTAGGCTGAATTAGCTTCATTGGAAATATTTCTTTGTCCAAAAATCTTGGCTGGGTTTACTCTGATCTTATTTAAGCAGCAGATGAGTTTGGTACAGTCTTCTTTCTAATTAATGGGAATGAAAGTATTTCATCTATTTTCAACCATCTGAGGTTCTCCTCTAAGTCATTTGAAAATTTAAAATTAAGTATTAACATATATTCATTTTGCTTTGTTTTTAATTAGTTGCTTGAATATCACGAAGCATTTCCAGATGCTGACAGGGAGAATTTCTTCTTAACTAAGCAAATATGAGACTTAGGTTTCTGGGTTTGCATGGGCTGTATGCATATGAGATAAGCAGAGGATTATTTACAATGTCATATAGTCAATGAAAGTAGTATTGGTGTCAGCAGTCTGCATGCAGAATTTTATTCATTTCAGTTCAAAGATGGCTAAGAGAGGAGAGACTGGAAAATTAATATAATGAATATAATATGCTTTATCTAGCTCATTTTGTGCAGACAGTGTGAACCTCAGCAGTGAGGTTTTCTCTACCTCTTATAATAGGTGGCCAGTATAGAAGCTTCTTGTATGTTGAGTGGTTATTTAAAAAAATGAAAGGTTTGTAGGTCATGGCTGTGGTTTGTTAGGCTTATCATGCAGCTGTTCAAGCAGGCAGTAGGGGGAGGTTGTGCCAACCTGACATGTAAACTAAAAATGTGTTACTGGTTGGTGGTTTTTTTCCATTGGGCAAAGAGAACAGATCAACCTATTACATGTTGGGTTTTTTTTTTTAAACTCTGCAATTCAAATACTGACTGATTTAACTAAATGTTGTTTGTATATTCTAACCACAAAAGGAGAATTATTTTTCTTGCAGAGAGCAGGGGAAGACTCTACCTGAGCAGAGTGTTTCTCCAGCTGGTATTGAATACAGGATCCTTTCTCTTTGAATATGTCCCTTCCCCTATTAGTATAGAAGTAAATAATTTAAAATCAAGCCTAGCAATTTGGTGTCATATATAACTAAATTGTTTAGGCTGTAAACAGAATCAATCCTTTCTGTTTATCTTAAATTGTAGGATTATTTTAAAGCTGTTACTCTGATCACCGAGTCAGGCATGCCAAAGTGCTAGTGCTGTACTTTTGCAGTTTTGGAAGGTGAATTGTGTGCTGTCTGACAAAGGTTATTTGAATTTTGTATCCTAAAAGAGTACAGAAAACACCCTGCTAGGCCAAAAAGCTTTTTGCATTCTTACATGTGAAAAACAGAATTAAAGATTTTTTTTTTTTATCATTGACATGTCATCTGAAGATAAGACAAGAAGTCAGGCTTGAATTGCAGCGATTTATTTGAAGTTAGATAGTAAGAAGAATGTCGGATAGGATAACAATGTGTGACAGGAGATTGCCTCAGAGGGTTGCAGAAGTTGCTGTTATTGTGAGTGTTGAAGACCTGGTTAGATAAACACGTCAGGAATAGTTTTGGTGGAGCTGATCCCACTTGGAGCAAAGGATTGTTGTAGGTGACCTCCTCCTGTAAATGTTTCCAATGGCCTTATTTCCTATGGCTTTTTAAGCTACTGCTGGTGGACTGATGTTTGTAATCATAAAAGATGTTGAGAACACATAGGTCTTATAAACTCAAGCTCTCAAAAATAGTGACATACTTGATTTGTTTTAGGAGCATCAGTATATTGGAGGAGCTAGACCTTGGATAACCTTGACAATTTTTGCAATTAGCAGTCAACTATTATTTCCAAACATGAGCCTGCCTCTGGAAAATTTCAGCCAAGATTCAGTTAATAAAACTTAACCATGTTTTCTCTCCCAAAAGTTTGAAGTATCTCTGTCATCTTACTTTATCATGTCAAATAGTTTCAATGTGCCATGTGTTTTTTAATTACAAAATAGTTTCTAGTGAGAAGACTTTTTAAAACTTATTTTTCAGCCAACTTTCAAATTCTTAGTATAGTGTTAAGAGTGACACTACTTCACTCCATAGAGTTTAAATCCTTGCATCATCTAACCCCCCTTCTTTTTTTCTCATTAGCTCGAATGGAGAGACTGAAGTGTAGCTCTAGTGTATATATTTAGTTATACAGCAGGTCTGTAATTTGTGCATAGTTTAAGGAGAACAAAGGAAAGAAATGAGTGAAGCTGATGAGCTGGGGCAGCTCTGCTGGTTTAAAGTAACATCTTGTTACCGTAGTAACCAGTTGTCCGTACTAATGTACCTCTTTGAGATCATTGTGTAATAGCTAAGTAATGTGTATAGCCTAGAAAGAGCTTTGAAATACTTGGAAAAAACAGTTGTGGTGGGACAATTTTTAGATGATCCTTTTTGTCCATCAAGCCAATTCAGTTTCAGGTCTCTATTCTGTTTTCTCTTACAAAAGTTGGGGGGGGGGGGTGGCAGAATATAGGGAGATGCTTAATCCAAATTGCTTCCATGTTGCATGAATCACTGTTAATGTCAAGACAGTGTACCACACCTTTGTGTGTAATGTCTGATCCCCAAAGTGAGTGCTGACACCAAGGGGTGCGTGTTCTACTTCAGGGTTTCAGCAGAATTCTTTGAAATCATCTCTATGACAGTATCGTGCAAATTTACCACCAAGAAACAAAACCTGTTCTCCTACTCTTTGCTGTGATGATTAATGATAATGAAAAGAAGTAAAAATAAAACTTGCCTCAGGAGAGTGGGCGACTGGAATTTTGCAAGACTGTTTTAAGTTAATTTTTGCAACTCCTTAGTTTTGAATAGGATTTCCTCATTATGCGATTTGGTAAAGAACATGGGATTTTTTTTCAGCTTAGCTTTTTAAAAAATTTTTTTTATTTTTTTACTGGACTCAAATAGGAGCATGAGAACTTGTAAGATGGGATTCTAGCAATTTAACAGAAAAAAATTTTTGGATTAGTTTGGTTGTCTGTATGGCTAGTTCTCAATAATCAAAAAGCTTGTATTAGATTTCTGTGCCTCATGTCTTGATTGGCAGCCAATAAGTACCATGTGTAGACTATATATTAAGCATAGATGTTAACAATATTTCATAAACAAAATACTGGAAATTAAATGGCTGACATTTAATACTATTGAGCTTTATGAAGAATGGAAAAAATTCTGTGTGGTTTTTGTTTGCAAATAACTTGTAGAATTTGAAGAAAGAAACTTCTGTATTAAGGCATTGACTTCAAACAGAGGGCTTATAATACTTGGAGTTCTTTGTTATTTGGAATTAATATCTTCAGATATCTGATTAGATTGGATTTACTACACACTTACCAAAACCAGGGATTGCCCAGAATATTTTGGTTTGCATGTAAATTTTATTTACTTTCCTTATAACTTCCGTAACTCGGAGATAAAAGGGAACTCCTATGAAACTTGAAAGCAAAATCTGTATTTCTATAAGAATACACTTATTATTCTCATTTAGTTGTATTTTAAAAATGTGTAAAATTTATACATTAAAATTATCCTAATGTCATTTTTTACGTTAGATCTCTGACTACAGATGTCTCATAGCCCACATTTTACTTTTGTTTACTGGGAGTTGTAGAATTGGTATGCACTAGTCATTTTATTTTTGGTGAAAAAGGTGAGGCTTTTTCTAGAGATGTGTGCAGTGTAAAGCTGTAAGCTAACTGTTTGGAGACTTGTTTTTTTTCATTCAGTGTTGTTGTTATTTGTGTCTGAATAAAAGTGTGCCTCATGGACAGCACCAGTACCTAAAAAGGTAAAAAAACTTATGTAAAATTGCCAGGCGGGGGGGGTGGGTGATGAACCCAACAAAATCACAAAATTACTTTAGCAAGTTTTTATACCTATTTTATAATGTTATATGAGTAACAATTTAAAAATAAAGCTATGCAAGCCCAATGTATAAAGCTGCAGCTATTGACAAACTCTCTATAGAAGGGTTAATCTCATACTTGCTAAAGTCAATGGCAAAGATCCTACTGATGGCAATGTTAAGTTCAGCTGTTCAGATTATTAAAGAAACCACTTTCATTTGTGTGCCTAAATGTGAAACTGCATTTAGGTTTAGGGTTAGAAATTTCACGGCTTAGACTGCATGTCTCAGTAGTCCTTAGTTTAGGGCAAGTATGCCTAGATCCTAGTAAAGAAATACCTGAAGAATTAGCACTTATTTAGCATCTACTTAAAGATCTTGGTATTGCTTACATTTACATTTGTGTTGACAGTAGGAGTTGTACAGATATAAGAATACTACTAAGAAAATTTAGTTTCTTAACCTAAATAAGATGTACCAGGACAAAATTGCTCTGTAGGAAACCTCTAAAGGTACAGTAGCATAGTTATAGCTGTTTCAAAAAGCTGCTTGATGCTCAGCTGAGAACCCTGACTCCATTTCCCTGACAATTTTTAGTGTGCCATAGTGAGAACTAAAACAAGTTAGCTTAAACCATTTTGAAGTATTTAACTTATTTTACTTTGCATTGCAACAGACTAGGGTCATGGATGAGGTTAGGTCTTCAGCTGAGAAGCAGGAAATTTGCAAACTGCAGCCTTGACTGCATGAAACTGTCTGAGCACGCTGTAGTGCTTGTAGATGTGAATTAGGTGGAACTTTCTAAAAACATGTTTGAATTTTTTTTCCCTCATGGTGTCACTACAGCCCAATATATTTAGTTGTTTTTTATATTTGAATATTCTTCTTTCAAGTAAGAACGGAGAAGAAAATGTTCTTTGAATACACTTACAGACCAAACTTCCCTATCACCCCAAAAAATTCTCTACATCCAAAAAGTTCTCTTAGTAAAAATGAGCTGTCCCAAAATGACTGTGTCTTTTATTTTGTTGTGTCCTCTTTGAAGATTGTGGGTTTTGGCATAAGGATTTACTTTAAGAAGTGTGTGAATGGAAGAGGAGGCTTTCTTACTGGGAGCACCTTGGGCATTGGTCCCACTGGAACCTGGAGGAGGAGCTTATATTTTTTTGAGGGTAGTTCTTCCTGTGCTTCTACTGCAAATGTTTGGTGTGGGTTTTTTCTGCAGTGTCAGATGGATTATTGCTTTCACAGAATGGTCATTTATTTTTTGTTGAAGTTAATTGTTACTTTAAGATTGCCATTAATAATAGTCACATGTTCTAAATGCCATCCACACCCAAGAAGTACATGCACTCTACAGAGATGGATAATCATCTCAAGATGAGAACTATTATCCTGATAATGTTCATAGAGATAGAAATGTGATATTTCCATGGTGCTTGTGATGTGTGTGTATAGGGTGGAATGGGCTTTTGATTTTACTTTTGCAAAGTTAGAATTTCATTGCTATTTCTGTGTTTCTAAAGAGTTTCCGTTAACTAATAGAATACTACTGTGAGTCAAGATAAAGAGACCGATGTAAGTAAGCCTAAATTCAGACAGATACAATTAAAATAATGAAGACATTAAATTAAAAAAAATGAAACTGATGCTTGTCCTTTGGGATTTTGTCTATGACTAATGATTCAACGAGGTGTGAGCACCTCTGTGCAGCCCACCCTCAATGCTACTTCAGAGAAACAGAGGAGGAACTGGTAGGAGTGTGTTGATCGCAGGGCAGCATGGTGTGTACGTGCTCAGCTGTTTCATTTGTTATCTCTTGAGCTGGTTAACTTCCTTGTCATGGGTTTCAAAGAGACCTGGTTTACAGTGGTTGTTTCTCCCTACATCAAGTTCTCTGACAACTGCTAGCACGTTTTGAATGGTACTGTAACATAGAGCCTTTTGAAGGAATGGCGTTAGGGCCAGATAATGCACCTTTCACTTGCACTCAGCGGTTAACAGGATTTAACTCCCAAATTGTGCAGTGCCCTTTTATTTAAAAAACAAAACCAAAAAAACCAAAAAAATGTAAGCCCCAAACATTTTTCAGAGTAAAAGATGTTTGCAGAGGAAAAGAGCTGATGCCTCTGAAGAGGATTTCTGAAGGATTTGGGGGAAAGAGCAGTAGATGGAGGGAGGCCAAACTCCATGTTACTTAAGCATCCCCATGGCCTGTGAAAATCAAGAGCCTTGTTTTCTCCTGTCCGCTGGCTGATGACTCTATGGCAACAGCCCACTGATCATCTCGGAGGTGGGCTAATTCAAAACTACAGGGGAAAACAGCAACATTGAAACAGTGGTTAGTTTGAAACTACCTAACCTGTTTTCCATGTTTTAAAGAGCTGTTGCTATGGCAACAGCAGCTTGATGAGGACCAAGCACTGCTAAGTTTCAGAGGTTCGGCAGTCACGTGCACGTGGAGGGGCTGTCTCACTTCCAACACCAAGCTGTGTTCCCTGCACCCACCTTTTTTACAGATACCTATGCTACCCTAAAATTAACATGGATGCTTTAGAAAACATATTATCTAAATCCTAATGGAGCAGTTTACTAATCTGTCTTGATTTCAACTCAGTTCTTCCTTTGTTCATCTTCTCCATCTTACTGCAGCTTCCCAAAATAGAGCACCTCCGAAGAACAATGGTTTCCATATCCTGTGGTCCTCAAACTGTCCCGTCACCAAACACCATGATCGTTTTGTACTGCAATTCCATATCCCATATTATGAAAGTCGGCAAACGTAAGCTGTTTGACCATGGGTTAGGGAGAAATTAATTCCAGAGCTGAGATGTCTTCATTGAAAAATAGCCTGACAGTTTTAATCAGTGAATTAGTATCTGAAATGCCTCTGCTGCTGGTAGTTGCCATTATAACATATGGGGGAGAGAGGATTTTGCAGATGGCCAATTCAAGAAACTATTTTACAGCTTTAAATTGAAAATCAGTGCAGTGAGCTTCACCTGGCATCTGGAGTGTACTGTGCTTATTGTGAAAACTGTCACTTAGTAAGTGGACAACAGTCTAGTGTGCTAACAGAAATGTTTGGTTAGTAGAAGTGTAATCCAATTTTCGATTTAGTGCAATTTTTTTGTTACGGAGTGAGAAGAGTGGCTGTAATGTGATCCATATCTGAAAGGAAGGTACATTCTTGCCTAGCACAAATTTCAAGAGAAGTCCTTGTCAAAACTGCACCTCGGATTCACAGGAGTAGTTGGGAGCCCAGTGAAACACCTTACTTAGAGTAATATGGGAGTCTCTGCCATACTTAGTGGGAGCTATGAGAAGAAAGAACATTGTAGCTAGATGCTTTTTTTTTCCTTCCAAATCTGTTAGCGTTATTTTGGACTTGCTCATGTTGAGCCATGGATTGAAAGCCTTCCTCCATCTCTAACAACCAGATTATAAGACCAAATATGAAAGAGAATGTTCATCTGTGATGTTTAGTTTACTGGTTATCTGGGGAAAAGTGATGTGATAATTGTGAAGGATTCTCAACTAATCTTATTAAATGCAAAAAAGTGTTAAAAAACTGTGTTCAGGTGCTGAAATCAAATGCTCAAAAGATAGGGAGTGATGCATTTATGATCGCATTATGGGCCCATTCTTTAACTGAGTTTTAACCCTTAGTCATATAATTAAAGAATGTGTTACAGTGTTTAAGTATAACAAGAAAAAAGCAAAATTAAGGTTGCTTAAGGAGTTGTAAGGTGTTCTTCCCTAATGTCTTTCAAGTATTGACTTAACATTCTTTCAAAGAGTTTTATACATAGAATCATAGAATGTAGTATCATATCAATTTAAAAAGGAAAAGGAGGAAGAAAAGCAACACTTATTCCGTGCAAGCACAACAGCCCTCCACTACACAACATTGGTGAGGTTTGAACGCTGAATTGTTAACCATTGGTACCGAGATCATGTTGTCTTCAATTGTTAGAATAAGTATGTTGACTGTTAGAGAGAGGAAACCAAAAGGAGGAATGGACTACTGGGAGCCTGGATGGAGGGAACAGGGAAGGGAAGGAAACAAGGACGATTGACTTAGTCTTTCTCCTGCTCATGGGATAGGATTAATATGAGCTGGTCCCACAGAGGTATTTCTCTGAACAAGACACAAGTGGCTTTGAGCACCAGTCATTGTGGCAGAGAGTCAGTTCAACCCAGCCTTCATATAATAGTGTATGTGTAACAGAATTGCCCAGTAGATGTGTTACGATGAGATGAGAATAGGGACTGATTAGGTGAGTAAGACTTGAGGGTTCACGTATCAATTATTTCTGCTTCCATGAGAAGTGGAACTATCCTTAAAATGCTTTTAAAAAGGGAGTTGGACTAGATGATCTTTAAAGGTCCCTTCCAACACAAACCATTCTATGATTCTATGAACGTGCACTTGCAGCTTAGAAGGCCAGTCATATCCTGGGCTGCATAAAAAGAAGCATGGTCAGCAGGTCAAGGGAGGTGATTCTTCCCCTCTACTCTGCTCTTGTGAGACCCCACCTGGAGTACTGCATCCAACTCTGGAGTCCTCAGTACAAGAAAGATGTGAACTTGTTAGAGTGGGTCCAGAGGAGGGCCACAAAGATGATTGGAGTGCTGGAACATCTCTCTTGTGAGGAAAGGCTGAGAGAGTTAGGGTGGTTTAGTCTGGAGAAGGGTCCAGGGAGACCTTACTGTGGCCTTTCAATATATACAGGGGGCTTCTAAGAAAGACAAAGAGAGACTTTTTACCAGGGCCTGTAGTGATAGGACAAGGGGCAACGATTTTAAACTGAATTAGGGTAGATTTAGATTGGACATAAGGAAGAAGATTTTTTTGTGATAAGGTTGGAACAAGTTGCCCAGAGAAGTTGTGGATGCCCCATAATTGGAAGTGTTCAAGGTCAGGTTGGACAGGGCTTTGAGCAACCTGGTCTAGTGAAAGATGTCCCGGCCCATGGCAAGGGGGTTGGACTTGATGGTCTTTAAAGGTCCCTTCCAACCCAAACCATTCTATGAAAACTATGAGGAGGAAGGAGTGGCAGTAAGGAACTGTTATGGACTGATCATAACTGCTCACCCTCCATCCCTCTGTGTTGCTGGGGGGGAGGGGAGTGGGGGTGGGTAGAAGAGTCTGTAATGAAGGAGTGAAGTTGAGCCTGGGAAAGAGAGGAGGCAAAGTGTTGCTTCAATGTTTTTCTTCTTTGTTTCTCACCACCCAAATCTATTTTTATTGGCAATAAATTAAATTTTCCCCATGTCAAGTATGTTTTGCCCATGACGGTAATTGGTAAACAATCCCCATGTCTTTATCTTGAGACTCGAGCTTTCTCATCCTATTTTCTCCGTGTCCTGCTAAGGAGGGGGAGTGAGTGAGCAGCTGGGTGGGCATTTGGCTGTTAGCCAAGGTTCACCCACTACCCGTGGTAAGACTCATTTTAGGAGTCTTCTATAGCTAGAAGTTCATCTCCATCTTTGACATAAGCATAAGTTTTCTTCATCTGTCTCAGTTCTCCTTTATCTTTTCCTGATACAGCACTTCTGTCGTGCGGCCATACCTCAGTAACTAAGCAGCACCATTGCAGATGCTCGCTTTATTGGAAAGAGTGCCAGGTCTGGTTCCCCCTCCATGATCTAAAGCACAAATACCATCTGTCCTACAGTTAAGAACACTTCAGTGGGTTTCTACATAACTGCTCACACTTGCCAGAGACAGAGAATCATTCTAGCTGCTTTTTCATTTCTTTTTACAGAACTGTCCTCAAATTGCCCCATATCACATGTACAGAAGTACCGATTCCAAATTCCTATTCATTAAAGTCGGCAGCTTTCTCTGGAACTTCTCAGAAGAAGGCCTTGTCTGCAGTATAAGGGCTTCAGGATGGCCTGAATGCATTTCTTGGCTTTTTGGTGGAGTGACTAGCTGTCCTCAGAATCGTGATCAAGTCAGAGCTGGCTCGGAGCCTTCTTGGTATTTTGCAACAGCTAGATGATTGGCGAGTAGGTATACTAGTGAATGTTTAAGTCTTGCAGCTGGTGAAGTTCATTAGGCAGGCACATGCTTTGTTCAGATACACCCCAAAGGGCAGCTGTGGTTGAAGAAATTGATCCCACCCGGCCCATCCCACCTGGTGCTCCACTGTGGCAATAGAGTATTAGGAACAATCTAAGCCTCTGTATGTCAAGAACACCAAGAACATACCAGGACAATAATTTGTGTGAACAAACAAGGAGGCATGAGATCTTGATGCCCTGCAGAAAAGATGATGATATTTGGAATTGATATATCTAGTATCAGACTCATACTGGCTATCTATTTCTTGATATCTCTGATAATATGGGGTAAGGGAGACTGGAGAATTGTGAGCAAGTAGGCTTCAGGAAGACACTCAAGCCAGTTTTCTGGGACCTGAGATACTTCAGTGGGCCTGTTTTTCCTGATAATGAAGAAGAAATATTTTTGACTGAGTAAATAGATGTTTTTGGTCTTGGCCTGGTTTATCCACAGGGTTCTGTTTGGATACCTCTTTAATGCACTAGTCACAGTCATTTTACTAATCTTTTTCTTGCAACTTATCTTCACTAATGATCCTCAGAAAGTTATAATAGTCAAAAGATGTAAGTTTTCCCTAGCTTCGTGAAGGAAGTTTTTATTCTAGAATCTCTTCCACCTCTCTGTGATAACAATTAGTTTTGGGATTTCAGGCTTGCATTGCCTGACTCCTGAAGTCTTAGGCCAGATTGTTGAAAGTCTCCTGATCCTACACTGATCCTCTGAGAACATGCTTATTAAAAAGTGTTGGGAAGTTCACTATATGTATATACACAGTCAACCGGACCAATTTCTGTGGGTGGTGGCCAGCTTTGTACTCATCCTCTGTGTTTTGAGGGGGAGGTCTCCTTCCCCTTGAT
Source organism: Aquila chrysaetos chrysaetos (assembly GCF_900496995.4). Lineage (NCBI taxonomy): Eukaryota > Metazoa > Chordata > Aves > Accipitriformes > Accipitridae > Aquila > Aquila chrysaetos. Next base: position 24,536,345 of record NC_044007.1, read on the forward strand.
CTGGATCATTTTTTGAAAACAAAAATAACAGTTGTTCTTTAGGCACTCTTTAGGAGTGCATCTCTCTCCTGGAAATGTTTTCATGACATTCTTAAGTGAAGCTTCCCAAGAGCTTAATATGAGTTTTCTGGCTGATCTGCTGAACCAGTCTTTTATTGAGACTTTAATGTTGTCTTTACATCCCCCTTATGGATCATCTCTATGAGCTTATGGCTACATGATCACTTGTTCTTTTTTCTAATTCTTTTAGTGAGAATAGTCTTTTCTAGTGATAACTGTGTACTTGGGAAAATATATCTTCAGTCATACTGGCTTTCTTTATGTTGGAAAAAACTCTATAAGGTTGCACTTTGTGTGGTTCCTGCACAGTTTGATTCAAGCCAGGAAATGAACCTGCCTGTGTTCTTACCAAAGTCACACACATCCAGGACTAAGACATCAGATTTTTTTTTATTATTATTTTTTTAAATTTGGATGAGAAGGTTTAGGAAGATTGTTCAGCTTTTCAAACGAATGGCAAAACCACCTGTGTGCATAATGATTTCCCCACAAGGAAATAGTGTAGTGAGAATAGCATGCTGGGTCAGGATCTACTGCAAGAGGGCTAGGGGTGTGATTCATGTGCATCCACATGAGCACAAGTGTGCTTTGAGATCTGAGAAATGTCTCCATCCCTGAAACTTGCAGATCTGTCCCGAAAAATTTCATACATGCTTTCTGTAAGCATGGTGCCATTATGGAGGGCTTCTGGGCATGATGCAGTTCTTGAAAGTGGTTCTTCAGTCATTGTTTTCCTCAAGGCTTTACGTTTCTTCATCAGTCAACCTGTAGGTTCAGCTTGTAATGGAACTTCTTCAAGAAGTTATATTCATGTGTATATTCCTAACTCCACCTGAAGACCCATTAAAAGTTACTTGGGATTCTGGGTGTGAGGAACCAAGGATGCACATTAACCAGTTGGTACCTCACATACACAACCTTCACAGCATGGCCTTGAGTATATATGTCTACGAATATTGCAAAGGCAAAAAAAAAAAAATTTTTTTTTCTAGGATTGTGCATAGAGCAGCACATTTCGAAGATGTTCTAGTTACTGCTCAATAACTTATTTTGGGTGATGGTGTATATTCTTATTTATAAAAAAGAAAAAAGCCCTTTGGGAATTAAACAGAGAATTTCAGGAAGTATACTTCAACATCCACTTGTTTAATGAAATAAGTGGAATTAAGGGAGAACAAAACATAAGTTTAGAAGAAACTTCTGCTTGAAGAATCCTACATCTAAATGTGTGGTGCTCTAGATAACAACCACTCATTTAAGTTTTGAGGTTGTTAACTTCACACACTATTGCAAGAAAATGCAAATAATGAAACTACCACCAGGCTGCAAGTCTTCTGGTAACATTGGAAACTGTAATGCTTGTTCTCTTTCACTGCCAGGTTTATGGTTTTGATTTCCTATCTGGACATTTAGAAGAACTGGGATTTTTTTTCAGTAGTAAGGCATTCTGGGACAAAGATGAAGGGAAAAGCTTCAGCAGCAGTCAAAATTAGAGGAAAGCTTGGACTGTGGTTATTCTCCATGGCATAACAATCTAATTGTAACTGTATTAGAGAAGCAGAGTTGTGGAGGTAAATAGTTGGTGTAATATATTGAGTTAATACTTTTATATACTAATATGGCTATAGAAGACATTCACATTCTCTTATTTCAGCAGTTACTGCTATTTTGGTTAAAACTGAAATTCTTTGGATATCCATGCAGTATGAGAAAAGAAAGAAAGAACAGAAAGAAGATGGCTCTTGAAATTGGGTAGGAGGGGTTGTTTTGAGCTGCTGCTTTGTTTCTGTTGTAATAGGAGTAAAATCCAAGTCATCTGATAACTACACAAGTAAAAAACTGAGTCAAAAACTGTTTTACACTTTCCTGTGTAAGACTAATGATAGCATCTGCAACCCTTGTTTTAAATGCTTTTTCTTGTATTTAATTTCTTCCCCTTGCTTGTATACAGATTCACCTTATTCTGTCTCTTCCTTCCACCTTTCCATTTACTATAAATGTTGAACACAACACTGTGTGATAACAATTAATGAATAAATGGCTAGATCAAATAATTTATATTAAATTAATCTCAGATGTGACATATCACAAGTTGCACAGGAAGCACCCTTTATGTCAGCTATACATTGCCAATAGATTCTCTGTCAACTGTAATTTATCACCTTTTCCGGTATGAACTGTGAAGATGTGTAAACTTAGTTCTGATTTAATTAGATTTTCTAGCCAGTAATTTGCATTTATCAACTCCTTAAGCTTTCTTATCTCTGTAAGATATCTGCCTATCTCTAGCTTTTCCCCTCTTGAGAATTCGTACTGACCCTCTTTGACCCTCTCATCCCTCTTCTTTGCAAATATCAGGTTTCTGCCTCTAATTTGGCATGCCATTAACTTGGCTCACCTGTGTTATTTAAGTTGTAGTTTACAACATGTGTTGATAATACCACTTCTTTAGTCAGAAGTTTATCTTCAATTATGTGAAAAAAATGTATAGGGTCTCAATAGTAGTTTGCATCTGCCACTAAATTGTGGGTAGACAGGGTTACCTTGAATACACCTTGTATTTGAGGAAAACCTGCTTCTGCTATTAATTTGTGGGCAGGCGAAATTTCTCCGAAGACATGTTGTATCTGAATACACTACTACTTGAGGATCATCAATTTCTGACCTTAGCTCTTTGGGGTTTTCCTAAACAATCTGGAAATATTGACTTTGTAAGTTTTTGGGAAAGAATTGCACAAGTTATTTTTCTCCTTCAAATCAAAAGCAGGTAGGTCCAAAAATACTGTAAATAGATGGTTTTCCTGCAAAGTTTATAAAAGGTGAATTATGTAGACTGTCATGATTTTTGTTGTGGCCTTTAAAAATTTCGATTTCAGGTAAACTTGAGTTTCACTTTCCCTTTATGCTAAATGAGCACCTAACTTAAAGAAAACATTAAGTCACAAAATAACAGAAGTCCACTGGTGATACCCTTTACAACTCAAAATGATCAGAACAATGATTTATTTTTTCAGTGGTTTCTGAGCTTCTCATACTTGGGATGTGTTGACATAGTAATTGGAGTATGAGTACATGTAGAGGTCATCTTAAAGTAAATTAGCAACTAAATAATGATTCCAACATTTTCTTTTCTTGTGTACTACTGTATTATTTTTATTTAGTAAGGTACTTCTTGTCCAAACTACTATTAATCTGAAAAATGAGAGATTAAAATTACTTACTAAATGATCTTTTCTGTATCCCTACAAAAGCAGATGTGCTACCAAATGCTTTTTCCAGACTAGCTTAACACATCTGAATTCAAGGTACTTCCATCACTTTCCTTGGGGGCCTGTGTCACAGTTTTATAGATCTGACAGCTACACAATATTTTTTTTTTATCTTCAGCTTAAAATTTTTTTATGTTATGCCTAGTTATAGCTCTTTGAACAATCTTCAACAATTTTCTTACTCCTCCAGGAGGAATAACTTACTCAAGTTATATAGGTTATTAAATCTTCCCTTAACGTTTCTATCTTAGGGAGAATATTGCGCCGATAAAACAATATATGCATGAGTGTATAAATACCCACCCCAGAAATTATTATAAAGATTTGGAGTTCATTTCTACTTTGAAGGTTCCTGGAGCATAACCAAGTTGTCAGTAGCTGCCAAGAATATGATTGGTTCCCCCATGTGTTGATTCTCTATTTGCATCATGAGCATCTGCAGGTGGCAATAGCTGGTTCTCCAGGAATAGGACATCTGTCTTGAGGCCACTAATTTTAAGTTGTGACAAGCCATCCTTGGTTCTGGAACAACAGCACAGGAGCAAAAATGCAGTAACTGCCTTGTAGCCCCTTGACAACAGCCAGCAGAGATTAGTCAGTCTGTGTGCCATCTTCCCTAAGGAGCTACTTTCTCTCCCTATACATTGAATTGACTCTAGACAAACTCGGAGAAAAGGTTTTCAAGCTCAGAATCTTTCCTTTTGGACACGAAGACAAAACACTGTCAAGTTAAAAACCAACCAAACAAAACCCCTCTGTTGTTTCACATGTGAACTGTTTTAAGATACCGTGTAAATAAATTACTAGTTTCACAGAAGGAAGAGGCTAGCCACTGGCAGACAGCAAGGAATTTATCCTCAGGGATGCTGCCAGGGTTATTAAAATAGTTGTGTAGTGTAGAAAGCATAGATGGAGCCATTATCTTCAGTCTCAGTATTTCATTCATGTAATCCAGCGGTTTGTAGGAATGCTTTTTTAGAGTGAATGATTTTCTGCTTGGACTATATTGTGATGTCTTATGGCTGGTATTAAGGGCTTGAAAGAAGAAAGTATCTTATACTATACATACATTAAGATAGGTTAATTAAGTTCATTACTAGAAATACAAATGCCAACTTAAGGAAACAGTCTTTTAAACTTTTAGGATTGTCTCTTGATTCCAAAATGGGGAAAAAAAAAAAAAAAAAAAGATGATCGTGTACAGATTTTTAGGCTTCTGTTCCTATTTTCACCATAGATTTGCCTTCTTACAGTATTTTTTACAAGTTTATTGTGCTGTAATTCTAGCTGCAGAAATGGTTAACTGTGTGCTTTGAACAGTTCAGAGATTAAATAATGTCACTTTATTTGGATCAGATTTAATTGAACAAAAAGATTATCTTAATTTGCCTGTGTTGTGCTTGTGAAATGGTGATTATTCCTCCCCCCCCCCCCCCCCCCCCCCCCGCCCCCAATTTAAGGAAGTACTCTTTAGCAAAAAAATATTGCTGTTTTTGATCTGCAGATAAACTGCATTTTAACTCTTTGTGCCAATTCATTTCAGAGTTCATGAGAACTCAGCTGTATTAGAACATTTTGCCCTGCATTGTCTCAAGGCTTTTTCTCCAGATTACCTTTTTAACCACTGGTGCTGACTTTATTCCTCTGTGCTAATGTAACACGCCTATTTTGCTCCAGGTTATGTTTATGCCATTAGCATTGGTTGACAGACAAGATTATTTTAATTTCAAACTAGCATAGCCATGCCAGATCTGAAGGGAATGAAACCCTGTTTGAACCTATGACAAATTATTTTCATGGTATATTAGTGGGTCCCATATTTGTGTGTTTGGCATAGCCTATGTTCTAAGAACAGGATTTTGTGGTAGAGCTAAAGCAATGTAATTGCATTGGCAGAGACCTTTTGGTTGAGAGACACCAGTGAGAAGGATTCAGATCTGAGTATTTATTCAAGGACTTTCTTAATTGTAGCCTTGTAACGGAAAATGAATAAATGCTGTTATCAGGAGAATGGTGGCAGAGAAACAGAAAGCGAGTGATTCCACAATGAGTTCATATCAAAGCTGGAATAAGATACAGGAGCCCTGCCATCAGGTCTCATGTGAAGTGTAAACTCTGCTCACTCCCATGTATCTCATCTTCACTTTCAAATGATCCACTACTTTGTGACAAGCTTATCTCATTTAGGTTTTGTCCCCTTCCGGGCAGTTTGGAACATGCCAGGCAATGGAGTCTTGGTTTGGATGCTATTGCAGTTCAGTTAAATAATAAGTGATGTATATCATTATTTAATCAACATCTATTACATATATGGTTTATGTTGTAAAATCTTTTTTTACTATATCATTTCTTTTAATATATTTATTGAATTGCATCTGTTGGGTATTAAAAGTTTGGGATTCTTTTCTCCTTTAGACAATCACTGTTGTCCTTATTTTGCCAGCCAGGTAAATTAAGTGATGGATGTTTGTCAGCATTCATGATAACCCTGAATATATTTGCTTATCTAATAGGATACTTTCATATGACTTTGTGTAACCTAATGATGGGTGAAGAATTATTTTTCTCGACAAGCTTCAGACCTACTATATATGCAAAACACTCTAACTTTCTTGTCATCTATGTTCAAAATGTTGGCTGTGTCAGTGGTGACAGTAATCTGTTCTCATGCTGAAATGTCAAAATTTCTAATAGCCAGCTTCTCTACCCCTTGTGCATTGGAGTATTCTGTTTTAGAAGTACGCAGTGATCAGCAATACAGAAAATAGGCAAATATTCTGAGAGTACATCTTTGAAAGCCAGCTGTTTATGAATTAGCCAGTAGTTTGGTAGATCTTTGCTGAGCATGCTCAAATTTTAATTCATCTTTCCTTAATACTGTTAGTGACATCATTTACCTCAAATGCACTGTACATTTGCTGTTCTGGCATGTTGAGGTGGGAAGCTCTAGGGCTCTAATGATGACCAAGGTCACAAGTACAAGGAAATTACTAGAAATCTTTTGAGGAGAATGTGTACTTAAATTATATTCCTGTACTAAAATGAATTTGCAATGTAAAACAAAATAATATATAGTGTAAAATGATATGTGATCTGGTTACATTACAGAAATTTTAGGCTTTACTGAATTTTGTGTAGGCAATACATTCTGTTGACTTTAAATCCCAGATGCTTTATTAAATATGCTGTGTCTAATTTCTTAGCATTACTTGGTCACAAATAGGAGTAAAAAAACCTGTATCAAATATGTGAATACCATTCACTAATATATTGAAGCATTGTTGTAAAAACAATTTGTCACTGAAACTCTTCAACACAACTGAAGAAGGAATTTAAGCACATACTCAATTTCAAGCAGGTAGTAAGTAACCACATTCCATCAGTAGGATAACTAATGTATTTATTGAAGTTTCTCGTGTTAAAGCCCTTTGTTGCCTCTTTTGCAGCATATCATCATTGCTATAGCTTCATGCTCCCTTTGTTCATAGTTGATACTCATACAAAATCACTAGTTTCTGAAAAAAGTTGCTTCAGCCTCACCAGGCTGCTGCTTGTCAAAACTAGATTTAGTATAGTCTAACACATAAAAAATATCGGTAGTGTGAACTTGGTGTTTACCTATAGAACTGTTTATAGCACTATTGAAATCTAAGAGGGATTTGCATTAATAATGAGGAAAGCCATAAAGAGTGTGTACAGATGTTTCCTAATGCAGTAAGTCTGTTGCTCTAAAGGCATATGATCACATTTGGAAAATTGCTATTGCATGTCTTGGCAGTTCGTTAAAAACTGAAAACTTAAAGTTAACTGGTATTTTGATAGACTAAGTTCAAGGTCACCTTTTGTTTAAATGATGTTTTGTTTTCTGTAATTAGACCATGCCAGGTGTATTAAGTATGTAATTAAAAACACAAGGTTTGGCTAATTCAGAGTAAATGAGAATGAAATACAAGGTCATTATTCGTCTCTAGTGAGACTCCAGATGAACAGCGCACATGGAACTATTTATAAAACATTTTGCATGGTCAAAAATTGCTTTAGGTTGCTGTCCATGACTTTTAAATTAAACTACTCACAGATTTTTACAAAAGTACCTGTAGCATAGAAATATGTTCCCATGCCAAGTGTTGAATGTGAATGGAAATAAAATATATATAATGTACAATTTTATGGCATAGATTTAAAAAAGAAAAAAGAAAAGCAAAAAAGGTAGTAAGAGAGCCTATGAGGCACTCAGCAAAATGTTATTAGGGTGAACTTCCACTGACAGCCACGGTACCAAGCAACTGGTTCATAGTGTCAGAAATAATACCTGAAAGGCAATGGACTACTTTTGTACTAGTGGGTTGAATTTCTTGCTCTGTAAATACTCTGTGTAGTACCTTGGTGGCAAATTTCCCCTACACACTAATCAAACCTTAATGGAGGCAGAATTCATCCATCATTGATGATATTCATTGCTTCTGCACCTCTGACCCACATAAACTTCTCCCATGGGGTGGTTCCCACAGTGTGGGACTGGAGTGGGATGTAGACTACAGATCTGACCGGTCCAGGGCAGAGCCCGTGGAAGTTGGTTTAACCAGGGAGAGTTTTGTGGTCTTCCTCTCCAGAGGTTAGCATCCTTTTTTTGTACTATGTTTACTTTGGGAAAAGTTAAGTTGAAGACAAATGCAGTAAAGTGTACTACTTCTATTTCGTATATGCAAGTGAAATCCCTTAGATTTGTCTTCAAAAATTAAAATAGTCCAAAGCTGCAGGGGTACATAAAGTTAAGCTAGTACTTAGAAAAGTGATATGTGATTGGCTCTTGGGGTTTTGGGGGAGGTTGTGTGGAGTTTGGTTCTTTGGGTTGGGTTGGGGGGGGCGGGGGGGGATGTTTTGGTGGTTTGGTTTGGTTTTTTTTTAAGAAAATGAAGTCCACGCTCTAAAATCAGTCCCTTTGGAATACCATAAATTGGCCTCACTGAATTCAGGTGAAACAAGGAATATCTATACTTTGATTTCATGGGCTTTGGTATTTTGAGTATTTCTACACAGATGAAATTATAAGAACTAGGTTGTTTAGAGTTACACCTTTTCTTTAGAACTACAATGTGCTTGGAAATGCTTTTCATTGAGAGGCCCCTATTCTTCACAGTTTGTATCAACATCTTCACTCTGTTTAAAAGTGACTAGGGATTGAAGAGAGGTGCCTCAGAAGGACTAACAGGAGTAGCCAGCCATGTAGAAATGCAGTCACCAGAAGCAAGTTGCTGAGCTTCATGCTTATTGCTATGTTTCCTGAGGGAAAGAATTCAGAATGCTTACACAGAATAGCTGGACAATTCCTTTTGCCATTTGTATTTCTGTGGAGGTAGGACCAGAAACTGTGACAAGTGGGTCAGCATGAGGGGATAATTCTTAATCTTCTGTTTATATCTCATTTTCTATTTTAGAACTTAGGCTTATTAAAATCCCAGAGGAGGAAGAAGGAGTATCATGGTGTTGCTGTGCTGGTTTAGTTGTAGTCATGGGAATGTGATAACGTTTGAAATTACTTTCATGTCAGATTACTGTTTATTTTTCAAAAGATATCCTCATTTCTTTTCATGGCTTTGCCTTCTGCATGTTTACTGCTACATAACTAATCCTGTTTCCTATTGTCTGTGGGTTTTTTTCTTAATCTTATTTTCTACTGTCAAATGAGTTCATTATTTTTGCAGTTTGTCCTGACAACCTTGGATCCACAAAAGTATTCATTTCTTGGAACTTGCTGCCAAACAATTTCACTGGCTTCTTGCTACATGATAATCCTACTCTTAATTTGGAAAATAAAGCACTGGTCTAAGCTGTACATTGTAAAGCCCATCTCAAAAAGCAAGCAAAGGTGATTGAATGTATTTGGGCTGTGTGGCACTGGTGCAGTCTGCAGCATATGCTGGAGCTGTGGTAATTGACGGTAACCAACTGCAGCTGCCAACACTCTTCTGCAGCCGGGACGCTATACGGCACTGGACAGTGAAGCTGGCACCTGCCCTGTATGTGTACATCTTGAAGTTGATACATACATAAACTTCTGTGCCAGGATCTAACAAGGCACTGGAAGAAGGAGGGTCTGCATGGATACACCCACAGCTATATATGCAGGGTCTGTAACTGTGCAGCTCCTGCAGTAGTCGCTGTCTGGGAATATGCAGTCCTCTTTGCAAAAGTGGGTGTTGGTGCCAGAGCCATGGAAATGCCCCTGTCTATTACTAGACCATGGTTAATGGAATGCATACTAGAGTTTTTCAGTTAAAAATTGAAATGGGTGCCTGATGCATGAAACTACTGACTCAGGAGCCTGACGATCCTGCCAGCTGCTTTTGCAGGACTGACTACATTAGAAAGATAAAAAACCAAAAGAAAACCAAACAAAAAACCCACAAAAACAAGTAGTTACCAATTTGGAATGCAGTGTCCCTGAGAATATATAAACACGTAGCATAAATTATATTTTAAGTAAGATCTGGTTTGCTGCTTATTATCAGCAATAGGAGTTTCTTCAACTGAACAAAGGTGAAAGATTAAAATAAGACACATTCCATTCCTGAAGTTAAATGAAAGCATGTTTGTGCTTGATATGATGGGAAATAGCTTGAAGAATATTTTATTCTTTAAAAAAAAAAAAAAAAAAAGGTATTTTAAAGCTGCCAAGAACTTTGTGTGCAGGTGGTTATCAATTGAGTAAGTGTCAGGTATTTAAGTGAAAGCTGGCTAGCTTATCCATATGGGATTTTTTATGAGTAGTTTTATTTTTTTAGCCAATTGTGCCAGCAAACTTCATGCTTTGTTTCGCCTTGTATTCATCTAAATACATGGTACTTAGTGCTAGGCAGTCCATGATCACAGCTAACCTTTTGTGAAATTTAACTAGAATTGCTGTTTTTGATGCATTCATGAACATGGAATATATACTTTTATGTATGAGTAATGTCTTGCATACTTGATATGTTCTTTAAGGGAGTTTTTCTGCTTGCTCTGGTGGTTGCTGTTGAATCTTTGCTACATTTGTACATAAAAAAAGCATATGTTGATTTATGGGGAAAAAAGTACAGAGTAAAAATGCTGCTTTTTATTACTTCTGTTTATAGCAGCCATGTCTACTTGTGAAGCAGGCAAGAGATAGTATTTTGCTGTAAATACAGCAGGACTTGTATCAATTTAGGGAGAACTACAGGAGACATCTCAGGAGGTTCGTAAATGTCTTAAGATTGTTTTTGGTAAATGTCAGGCTCATGCTGACACTGGTGCTTTAGGAAGTTCATGTCTAGATGGACAATCATAGGAATAATTAATGGAGAGTTTCCTGTCTCTGTTCCTTGCCAAATTTTCATTTCTATTTCTTCCTTCATGAATGGATATACTAGGCGGCTTTACATTTTCAGTATAGAAGGGCTTCTAGCTTTTGTCTATGGGAGGCTTAGGTTAAGAAGTGATATTTTACTTTTACAGTATATGTATTTAAAGTATACGTTGACAGTAGTCATCTCAGACTTGTTCCGATTTTGAAATTTTCAAAGCAGCCCCCTGAAATAAGTTGAATCCTTTAAATTAGCACATATGTCATGATGATGTGATACAGGGAATCTAAATACAATTACACTGCACTTCAGACTTTGCGTCACGAAAAGCCATTTGCCTTACAGGATAGGTACTGCGATAGCTTATCTCTTGGACTGTGTACTGTGCTGGATGGCAGTGAATGAAAACCTCTCTTTCCCCACTGCCTTTGGTTTGCCAGTTTAGGCTGTGAATAATCTTAGCCTGTCATTTTAGTAACACCTTTTGACCTCAGTGTTACGTGTTGCATAGCATGAAGTAAAACTAAATGAGGTGGTGGTGTCCTTATCAGTAAAATGTGTAATTACTTCAGGTGTAAGATACATTTTTCTTGCAGCGTTGTAGAATCTCAGTATTTGGAGAGTTTTAGTAGGCTATGCAGTAGCTTACTTTGCAGTACTTGCAGAATTTTTTTGCCCTGCTTTTGGTATTCATTAGGTCCACAGATGCCTTTTAATTCATAGGACTGAGAATTTCCTAGTAAACGTTCATGTTCTGGTGAAATGTTTCCTAATGAGACTGTGATTGTGACTTAAACTTTTATTGTAATTAGTTGTGTTGGTTTTAATGATAATTAAAATCTATGGTGAAAAGTGAAATAGCAATTTCCTCATTGAAATATTTTAACTAAAACATTTTTGTTGAAGTGTTAAGATTGTCTTTGCATTTTCATCAGAGCTATCACGACACTTGTGGACTCTGTTATTCATACCCTGCTTTTAAATTTGTCATGTTTTTGATGAAGTGATGCTTTTGCACAACGATGAGAAGATGTGATGCCAATTTGCTGGCGGCTTTTCTGAGAGAGAAGCTTTTGAATGCTTCCGAATTCAACCAGGGGCTGCCTGAGCAGTTAATTGAACACAGGTCAGGACCTCAGCAATAACACTGAAGCAAGATAAAGGGTGGACTGTCAGTGACACCTTAAACTTTTTCTCCAAAGACGATACTTCTTCTTCAAGGGTGTGAAGGCTTTTTAGAAATACATTTGATGAATTAGATTGTGTTTTAAAATTCATTGTTGTGTAACTGCAGCATTTGAGTAGATCCCCATCTACATCCACTATTGGGGCATAATTTGCATTCTTTTTATAATGTGAGAAGATCAAATATATATGGAGAATAAAAGAATCCATGATACTAGATTCTTGTTCTATTGCTTTTATTCCCTTTTCATTTTTCTCATGATATTTTTAGTTTATATTAGGAAGAGATATAAAAACTTAAGAAATTATTGCAATAGTTTATTTTGGAAGATGGTGTTACAAAAAAGTTTTTGAAAGCATGTATTGTGTAGCCCACTGATAATGTCTGATGATCATACTATAGCATTTACTGTGTGCATTTTGCATTTAAAGAAAACTTTGTGAAGTAAGAAAAAAGTTTACAATTGAATTTTCTAAGTCTACTATTCCCAAACCCACAAGAAATAATTGGTACAAAAGCTTTGCTTGCTGGTATTAAATTTTCACTTACAGCTTGTTGGGTTTTCAGATTCCCTGCTATTTTTTTGTATAGGTAGGGCAGTCTTATTTCACTGTCAAATATAACATGAATCCTAAAATGTGCTGAGGATACACCATCTCTGTGTTTCTTCTAAAGTGCTATGAATACCAGAAAGAGAAAAGCCTCTGTGTTGGTTGCCTCCCAGCCCTGCAGAATCCCCCACTATTGTGTTCGAATTACTTGTTTACAGTTATGCTTGCAGACTGAATTTGAGGAAACTGCTAATCCTGTTGCCAGAGCTTTGGGGGAAATATTTTATACGATTAATTCTTTAGTAGATATAGTGTATAAAATCAATTTTATTCACTTTGTCATAAAAGCATGGCCATCTTTCATAGGTTTTTGTGATCCCCCCCAACCTATACTTGGCCAAAACGGGATACTCAGTTTTACTTTGTGTTTTCTGTTAACATTTAATCATATTGGTGTTTCCGATTTTTAATTACCCTGTACAAAGAAGATTTTTGTCCAGTCTAGCTGTTTATTATTTTTGGTGTGTTTCCTGAGGAAATGAGACTTATGTGACTGTGTTGTTTGTCTTTAACTTTTGAGTCATATTGTCCAAATTCGGCAAAGGTGGAGGTTTCAAAGGAAGTAAATTTGCTACAAGTTTCACTACTACTACTACTACTACTACTACTACTACTACTACTGATTTGCCTCTGAGAAGAGGGATCCAGATCAATACCTATGCTGAAGTATGGGTTGTGGTCTGAGGTCAATAGTCAGCTGTTGTCTTTGGCCTGCTGGTGGATTGACCTTGGCCCCTGTAGCTTGGAAGCAGGGATAGATGGGTGGCATCTTACCCCAGACTTACTCAGGAGATGGGGCTTATGGAAAGAGAAGGGTATGGCAGAAGGGGGCACCTGCTTATTTCTGTTACTCTCCTTGTATCGATCACAGCAGTCATTGCCAGAGAGCTGAGTCAATTCAGGGTGCTTAAAAAACATCTGACACCCCCTTGTCCTCCCCTCTCTCCCAGCTCACCCTGCAGTTGCAGAATTGGTAGGTCCTATGCAAGGAAGCGGTTAGGAGCCCAAGGGTTTCACATGGTAGGACTGACCCTTCTGGCTACCTCCTGTCATTAGATCAGATTAAGTGCAGAAAGAAGCTACTTCCTTAATCTCTATCCTTTTTTAGACTGCTCTCAAGATTCTTGTCTTTGGGTTAGTTGCGTCTCACCTGAACTGACTTTTTTATGCAAGAATTCCCTTCTTTATATAATGATTTCCATATGTCTGCTGAATTGGATCTAAATTTACCATCTTTGGTTTGAACTCCATTTTAATCCCATCTGCTTTTTTGTCCTTCTTTGAAACAAGAAAGATGTGAAACAAAAGTGTTTTTCCTTGATTATGCCCTCAATATAAGTCAGTGGATAAAATCCAAAAAGGAGTTTTAGTAGAGAGAGTTCGATTTTGGCTTTGTTAATTCTTTAAACAAAGAGCTGTAAATGTATTATTTCTTCTACTGTTCACAAAACTTTGATTTTGACTGGTCTGTGTGTTGATTCTATCTTTAATATAGACATATCTGTATAACATTTATTTTTATTTTAGGAGAAATAAATGCATTAAAGATGTTTTGCTTGTAGGTAGGAATGTCATATTATCCAGCCTGTATGACTTCCACGTTAAACAAAATTCAGGCTCCAGGATATTTTCTCTGAAAGGTCGTTGGAAAGGTGAGGAGCAGAGATTAAATGATATCATTTCATGTTTACATTTATTATACAGTGCAATAGTGGATTGACCTACAGGAAAATAGATCCTTACATTTGAATTCCTTCATAACTTCCTAAGTCAATTGTTAGTTCCTTCTGCTGGAGGGAATTTTGGAAAACCATGTAGAACTGGCAGCAATTTAGCTATTACCGTATTCTGGTTTTGAGGGTGTGGTGGGTTGACCCTGGCTGGATGCCAGGTGCCCACCAAAGCCACTCTTTCACTCCCCTCCTCAGCTGAGCGGGGGAGACAAAATACAATGAAAGGCTTGTGGGTCGAGATAAGGACAGAGGAGATTGCTCACCAATTACTGTTATGGGCAAAACAGACCCAACTTGGGAAAATTAATTCATTACCAAAATCAGAGAAGGGCAATGACAAATAAACCCAAATCTTAAAATACTTTCCCCCCACCCCTCCCTTCTTCCTGCGCATAAATTCACTCCCAAATTCTCTACCTCCTTCCCTCCAGGGGGACAGGGAATGAGGGTTATGGTCAGTTCATCACACGTTGTCTCTGCCGCTCCTTCCTCCTCAGGGGCAGGACTCATCACACTCTTCCCCTGCTCCAGCGTGGGGTCCCTCCCACTGGAGACAGTCCTCCATGAACTTCTCCAACATGAGTCCTTCCCATGGGCTGCAGTTCTTCACAAACTGCTCCAGCGTGGGTCCCTTCCATGGGCTGCAGTCCTTCAGGCATAGACTGCTCCAGCATGGGTCCCCCGTGGGGTCACAAGTCCTGCCAGAAAACCTGCTCCAGCGTGGGCTCCTCTCTCCACGGGTCCGCAGGTCCTGCCAGGATCCTCCTCCAGTGTGGGCTTCCCACAGGGTCACAGCCTCCTTCGGGCATCCACCTGCTCCGGCGTGGGGTCCTCCATGGGCTGCAGGTGGATATCTGCTCCACCGTGGACCTCCATGGGCTGCAGGGGGACAGCCTGCCTCACCATGGTCTCCACCAGGGGCTGCAGGGGAATCTCTGCTCTGGCGCCTGGAGCACCTCCTCCCCCTCCTTCTTCACTGACCTGGGGGTCTGCAGGGTTGTTTCTCTCACATGTTCTCACTCCTCTCTTCTGCTGCAGTTGCTGTTGTGTAGGGTTTTTTTTCCCCTTCTTCAATCTGTTATCCCAGAGGCACTACCACTGTAGCTGGTGGGCTCAGCCTTGGCCAGCAGCGGGTCTGTCTTGGAGCCGGCTGGCATTGGCTCTGTCAGACACAGGGGAAGATTCTGGCAGCTTCTCACAGAAGCCACCCCTGTAGCCACCCCGTTACCAAAACCTTGCCACACAAACCCAATACATTGGGCTTTTAACTATTCATATTGTGCAACACTGCAGCAGTGTTGTTATAAGCAAGAGATTTTAAAAAAAAAAAAGTTTCTGTCATAATCTCTTCTGATGTTTTATCTAATGTGTTTGAGTTTTCTGAGAGGTTTCAACTAATCTGCATGTAGTTTCTGTTGGAGAATATTGGTAGTATGCCATGTAACTACCTTTTTGATTTCCCCACCTTAACTGTCCTTTTCTGTTTCTCTACCTTTTCAAACATGAACTTGTTTGTGCCTAAAATTTTCTTTAAGGCTAGTGCTGACACAACTTGTTCTATTCTTATCTGTTTCTATGGCGTTTTATCCTTTATTGCTCGGTATTTTCTTACACAATTTTGTATGGTTGTTATAGCAACAATAAATAGCAAATTTGTCGATTTTCAAGTGATATTGCTTTCAAAATTTTGCATGATGTTAAATTGCTGAGCAAGAGGTGAAATACTGTCAGCATAGTTAAGCAAATTAATATGATTATGTTAAATTGCCTTGTAGTTTTGCAATGTTGCTTCTTCTAGGCAAGGTGTTATGCACTGTGACGCTACTTGGGAGAGTATAAATAGAATACATTTGTGGAAGTAGGAGAAATTGTGGAATTACTGAACTACTACTTTCCTATTGTTATTCTAATGGCCAGGATCTCGTAAATGTGACTGGCATTCTAGCAACATCATCATCAACCACGTTAGTAGGCATTTAGCTTGTAATTACTAGGGTTCCCTGTGCAATACAGAACATCAGATGACGTAAGTACAAACTCCCAGAATGGAAGATATTTGGACATATTAATGTCAAAAACAACAGAATGAGGTATTTCTCTAAGATTGTGTTTAAAGCAAGAGGAGATACTGATGGAGGAAAGAGGAATGTGGTTTAAGATTGAAATGGGTGAGGACTGGAGAAGTTAATATCTCTGTGAATGAGTGTTTAAAGTCAGAATCACTAATGAATATGGAAGCAATCAAAATTACTTATTTTAAAAAATGAACTGATGGATGAGGTCCACATTTTTTTTTCGTATACGACATGATTATGTTACTTCTTTAAAATACCTCTTCATATAGTTGGGATTTTAAAATATTTTTAAGTCATTACGTGCATTCATTGTGCCTTTTAATAGAGTCGTTGGTAAATCTGACATTCACTGTAATAAAATAATTTGCTAAAATAAATTATTTTTTGTTTTCTCTTTGTTTGATTTTACAGCATTGTGAAATCTCATAACTTACACAGTATTTGTAATTTCAACTGTGTGTACATATGTGTGTGTGTGAGGTTAAGTAGGAATATTATAATGAAAACCTTACTTTTTCAGTGCTGTCAAAAAACCCAACAAAACATTGCCTTCTTCATGTCCATAGCATTCTTAAATTGTTAGTTTAACTTCTCTGATGATAGGATGCTGGGACATCTAGTCTTTGATTACACTCTCATTTCAGACCGTAAGAATGCAAGGTCTCCAGCTGTGTCAGCAGTGGTGTAAGTCTCAAAAACAGTAAAAAAGGAGGTGTAATTTTTACTCCGTCCAAACCTGAGCTGGCAGTTTGTTTCTTCTGGGAGAAAAGAATTGGCTAGTCAGTCCACTGCTCAATATGCGTGGTAGTTCAGCAAGGCAATTTGTATTCAAAACCGTAACAGCTTTTCAGAAGATGATGGCTTAAAGCCAAAAGCCACTTCTCTGTCACCAGTAGAATATAGCTGGAAAATCATTTCTGTTTCCAAATGAAAATACATCTCTTTCATTTGGGTGGAAAGGGGACAGACCACCAGTGCTGGGGACTCTTTAATTTATTATGTTTCTGAGGTTCTTAGGATTTGTTGCCGTATGTTAATACCAGGTTTTAAACTATTTGATACAGTGCTGTTTTCTGCTTGTGACAGGATGTAAACGTTATAAAGGTACTCATGATTTCCAGCCGCCCCTCCATTCTTCTGCCACATAAGGTGAATTTCGTTAGCATCAATTCAAGAACATTTGCTATATATTTATATGTCTTTCTGAGAGTCATTTTTCTTCAACATTAAATCCTAATGCCCACATCCAGACATGTGCAATAACTGGATCAAGAAGTAATCCGTGTTTTAATATAGAAAGTCCAGGACAGATATGCAATCTTTTTGACACTAAACCTATGTTTCCCTGCATTTGTTTGTACTCATGCACATGCATCAGATTTGTTGGTGGTGAGGGAGTTGTTCATACTCTCTCTGTTCATACAAACTCTGAAAAATGACACTTAGTATGTGACTAGTCCCATTAATTTGTACTTTGTCTCTCTTCAGTGTTATGTCTTTGAATGCAGGATACCATTCAAACCGAGGAATAGATGTTGTGTAAGCAGAAACCCCAGTGATGTATTCTAAATAAATTGCAGGAGCATTTAATAACCTCAACATTTATATTTTTGTCTTTACTTTTGAAAAGCACTACTCTGAAGATGGACAAAGCAATTGAACTGCTTTTACAAGGCACTGTAGATTGAAATCAAATTTTCTTTGGCTTTTAATTATTTCTGAAAGTGCAGTTGTGAAACACATAATTTTATTTAAATATGAGCCTGTGAGCTGTATAGCAGTTGACTGCATTGAGCAAAGATTTTGTTTGAGTACTGACACCTTGCATTTGAGGAATGCATTTGTCTGGCTCACACTTTCCTTATCCTTTTTCTATGGTCTAGGAATGTGCTGGATGGATTGTTTGGCATGAGTTGGAGCTTGATGGGAGCTCTCATTATTTCCTGCCCTGGTAGTTAGGGTTGGAAATAATACAGATGATGTCCTTGGTTCTACTTCAGTTTCCAAATCATGAATACTAAATCAATTTTAAAACCTAGATTAAATTCCCAACAGTGTTTTTCTGGGGAGGGATTTAGATTTGAAGTTACAGACACTTGAACATTACAGATGTTCAAGTGCATTATGTGTAGCATTTTCATTGTTGATATACTATGCAATAATATCATTATTTTCCTTTTCTTTATGGATTTTAAGTCTAGAAAACTGAAACATAATTGAAACCTAGATAATCACTTGAGAGATGAATTGAAAAACCAGCAGAGAGGCCAGAAAGATTCTACTGAGACTTGGGTCACATCATAAGGGTTTGCAGAGCTCGTACCATTCCCTAGTTGTGGGCTATATAATTGACATAATTTACTCCAGAGATGCAGAATTGGAATAGTGAGCACTATAAATTGGAACTGGGATTAATGAACACTGTTGGCACAAAAGCTTGCACAGTACCTGTTTGCATTGAGTAATAAATCATAACTATATCTGCAGATTATCATCTGAAGAACCTGATTAAACAAGCTAGTGTTGTTCTGTAGTCTTGTGACAAAGCAAATGGATCAAATGCTGTAGACCTTCCTAGTAGATAATACTGTGAAGGTAAGAAAGGACTGTGCTAATTTTTGGCTTGATCACATTGATGTTTGAGTCATAGGCAAAATATTTGATAATAAAACATTTCTTTGGCAAATGATTTTGGCAGTTCTGGACTCTGAGTGAATATGCCACTGAATCATTGAATCTTGTTCAATGAATAAGTAGAGTTTCTAAACTAATACAGAGTAGGCATCACACTTTTCACAGGGTGGATTGTGTTTTAGAGAATAGAATTGGATTGTGGTTAAGTGTACTGTTCAGTGTTGAGATAACCTGGATTTCTTGTTCATTAAGATGAGAGTGGTCTGGTTTTTTAATTTAGTATTGCTTTTAGTTGTATGTTGGTACACGGGCTTCTTGATTAATGTGTTTTGACATGAATGATCATCAGTGATTATCTTGTTCTGTATTTTCCTACTTTTGGCATATTTCTTAGTATATTACTTGTAGTGAGAGTAGTCTACTACATGTCTGTAAAGGAAAAGATACAGTATATTATTTAAAAGCTGCTAGCTAAGTGGTGCTGTTTGATAGATGATCCATTTCTGTATTTGTTCGCTTATTTTAGATCTAATTTAGTCTGGATTAGAAGCAAGATGGTAGCTGTCTACTAGATTTAGACCATCGTAAGGTGGATTTCATCAGGTTGGTTAAAGGTTATTTGATAGTCAGTGTTTGTTTAAGTTGTGTTTCACAAATGTGGAGCTGGTGCATTTTGACAAAAGAAAAACTAAATCCACTTTAATGAACCAGCTGAAACTCTGCAGTATCTGATTGGTATGATTTGTAGATAAGACTTCAATAGAAGGCAGCATTAGGAAGAGTTAAGAAACTATTGTTGAAGGTGTAAAGAGATTTTAAAAAAATCTGCTCAGTCCTTGAGAACAATAAAGAGTTTTTCTAAACAATTTTAATCAGTTTTCATAACATCAAAGCTGTTACAAGCAAACGAAATCTCCAGCCCCTGTGGCTGGTAAGCTGCTGAATGCGATGCAGGAGTGGAATGGTACCTTTCTGTCGTCAGGGGACTTTGTGGGGTGTGCCACTGCTATTGGCCAAATCTTTTAGCAAGCTGAGTTCTTTCAGTGCTTAGGAAAACTGAACCACATCAAACTAAATAGGTAGTCAAGCAGTTCTGTAAGGGGAAAAAAGGTTTGCAAAAAATGATTGAGAAAGGAATAAAGAAAATTTGAGGAACTATGGACTGAGATGCATTCTTTAAAAGCCAGCAGTGCTTCTGTTAAATCTTTAAAGTCGTACAGAAAATGAAACTTGGTGCTGTCTAGCAAAGGTGCCAGTAGCCTCGGGCTGGGGGATTGCTTCTCCCCTCCCAGATCGCTGCAGGTCTCTATGTGCAGTGTCCACATGCTGTGTGTTGGTGCTTAGGCTTGCTTGGGTGTCGTCCTCTCCCTGATCCCTCTCCCAAGGCGGTAACCTGTGTGCTTTTCCTGAGGCAGGGATCTCTTCTCCCTGCTGCAACTATTAGCTCAGTTAAATTTCTCTGCTTAGCCCTGGCTTTTTTCAGTTGCTGCATTCAGATTCTGTTCTTTCTGATGTTTTGCAGACTGCTCTCAACTGATGTCTCAGTTTTACTGTCTTTTTGCCATCTTTGCTGTATTTTCTTCCTTCTCCCAGGGATTAAGAAACATGGCATTTGTTGCCTATAAATTGCCCTAAGTTTCTGGACTATAGGATTTTTCCTGTCCATCTTGTACCAAAAGTGGCTGAAACCCATCCTCTCTTGTATGTGTCTACCACAATACTTTCTGCATGAAATAAAAGCTAGCAAACAGTATGTCTATCATTTTTCCATTTATTAAAGTTGATGTGCTATTTTCCTAGATCCTTTCTGAATTGGCAGTTTTAAACTGAACTGAGTTTTCTTCCTTATAAAGAATATAACTAAGTCAAGGTTGCCCAGCAAATAAGATATAAATTTGTATGTGCATCTTTGGTTGGGGGGGCTGTCTCTCCTGCAGCAGACTTTTCCTGTTAGGAAAATTTAGATTTGCTATATCCATTTTTGTTTTAGTTTTGAGTATCAACATTTTGTACTTCTAAGAAACTAGAGATTCACTTGTATTGTCCCTTACTAGGAGACTAAGGTTTGAAGTTTAAGGTTTAAAATTCTTCTAGCCTCTTCCATTGCTCTTCAGGTTAAATGCTTTTCTGGGTCTGGTTTTAACTTCAACATTATCTCTGTGCATGTGCGTATCTTGTTGTCTCATAACTCGTTATTCAATGAGTTTCCATTTTTCTTTCTATTTCTAAAATAATCTTAAATGGAACTATTGAAGAAAAAGATCTTTAAATGGTATCATTAAGTATTTAATGAATTTGTAGATTTTAATACAGCTTTCTTTTTAATCTCAGGACTTCTATTTCATGTTACTTATGTCTTTAACTTTACTTTTCAATATAGATTTGTGTTTACAAAATATTTTAGCAAAACTGGGAACATCTTTCATTTTTTATTTTATCTTTAGGATGTTTGGGGGTCTTAACTGAATGGTTTTATTTTTTAAAATGGCTCTCATCCCAAATATATCTTTGTTTTTAATACAGCTTGCATTTACATGTAGATTGGTAGAATTTTACAAAAATGTAATACTATTATTTTCTGAACATTTTAAAAATGATCCTCTCATGGAAGAATCAGATGTCAAGGAGATAACTTGAGAAAACTTTTGAATATGAAGGTAACATTTGGGTTTATATAGCTGAATAATAACAGCAGTTTGCTGAAATGTGATACGGTGAACTCAAGGGCAAGGGTGAACTGCAATGTACCTGCTGATAGCTGAGCTCATTATGAAGGACAACTAAAAGCACTTGCCCTGGAGAGCTACAGATTAAGAGATAAAATGCTGACTTTTTGATACTACTTAGTACACTAGGAGCTCTAGCGAAAGAATTTGTTTTCATTTTAAAGGTTTATATCTTTGCTTGGTAATATTTGAAAAGGTGTTGGGTTTTTTTTTTGTTTATTTGTTTTTTCTTCCCATGCTTTTTTTTCTCCAAAAGCAGAAAGGGCTGGGGGTAGGGGGGACAATCCTGTATATTTTTAGATCAGGTGTGGTAGCTGCTTTGCTATCAGCACTGTGTGGGTATATTTGCAATCAAGTTTAAATAGCATGGTGAGTATCCAGATGGAGTGTTTTTCCTAAGCTTTAGATTATTTACTCTGTTGGGAGCTCCAGTAAACATTTATAGT
This sequence comes from Aquila chrysaetos chrysaetos, assembly GCF_900496995.4. Lineage (NCBI taxonomy): Eukaryota > Metazoa > Chordata > Aves > Accipitriformes > Accipitridae > Aquila > Aquila chrysaetos. The sequence goes on from NC_044007.1 coordinate 24,558,410, forward strand.
ATTCTTCAGGGCTAACTGTACCATTAAGCTTGAGATGCCTGGTATAGAAAATCACAGTATGTAAAAAACCACCAAGATCTTCTCTAAGGCATTTCAAACTGCAAATTTTTGCCTGTGATACTCTAAAAGTAATTTTTTAAAATGTCTGTGATGGATGATGCAATTCTAAAGAGAAAGTGATAGCAAATTAAACTGTCGTGCTTCAGTAGCCTCAACTAAGTGTGTAATGTAAAAATACACTCTCTGTAAATGACATAGAAAGAGGGAATGGTAGGATTTTTTCCTTCTGTACACTTTCAAAACTAAATTTATTTATTAAACTTATCTATCATACTAAAGATTTGATCTCAAAGGTGCTTATTAATGGATGTTTACTAGCTGCCAGGTTTTTGAGATACATTGCTTGCAGTTTGTTTCCCTGTGGTCAGATTCTATGTTATTTTATTTATTTTAGTGAAGATTATATACCTTGCAACTACATGAACATCAGCTGCTATAGTAGGTAAAACCAGTGTAAACGATATTTGAACTGCTTAGGATAGGATAAAGCATTAATACACACTACTTGACTGATTTTGTCAGGAACTGGGTAAAATTGCAACAGGGAAGAGTTAGCATTATTGCTAATTTTACACTGTGTTTCATGATGATTGCTTTTCTTTAAATTTCAGTTCCTGTAGTCAGGATTGCTCATTAAAGTTTTTGGCTACTAGATTCCGCACCCCCCCCAGCCCCCTGAACTTTTTGACCTTTTTAATTGCAGAAATGTTTAGATTCTAGCTGCTTCTTCATGAAAAGGGAAATTAAAGGACATGTCCCTCCTCCTAAAACCCTCTTATTTTAGGAATCTAATTTTTAAGGGTAGTTTAATGAAGGTGAAGGACCCAGCTCATGATTTTTTAATTTTGGGCGGTACTTAATATGCTCAAAGGAAGGCCCTGGGCAGTATTTGACAAAGGTATGCAAATGATAGTATGCACTAAGGCTATAGAAAACCCTTTTTTCCCCTTGGTGGTTTGCTATTGAAATGTAACTTTGTATGAAGCTAAGAAAAGCCTTCTAGAGCTGAAAGATGTTGATGGTAGTGATGAAGGTTTAGCTTTGTGTTGTTAAAATGATGTACAGTTTTAATGTCTGAGCAGAGAAAATTCTACTAGTGAAGATAATAATTAATCATGGGGCATTTATATACAATTTTATCCCTAAAAAGACTTTTTAAAATTACATGAAGTTGTCCATCTTTAATTTTCTCTTAGTGCTATGTGCTTATTTTACCCCCCAAAATGTTTAAGATAACTGCAGTCCTGTGGAATGAACTTTGGCTTTTGAAAGTTAGGTTGTCGGTCCTTCTCTCTCATAGATTGTCAAAAATAATGATAGTAAATGAGGTCCTTTTTATATTTATATAACTCCATGGTTTATGTTTTGCAACAAAGAGACTTTCTCTTCAGACATCCTGAAATAAATGCTCTCACTCCATCCCCTGTCCAAGTTTGTTTTCTTGTGACTTATATACCCACTGTAGTGACAGCAGGGGTGGGGATGGCAGCACGTCAGAGCTCTGATGTTTGGCCAGTGGGTGTCTGAGACAGCTCATTGCCTGACACTGCGTATACAAGGTCAGCATGATTTGCTGTATAGGCAAACATAAAGCAATTCTCCCCCTGTTGCTGCATGGGAGCAGCTGAACGACAGTAACCATGGAGTGTTTCCTTGCACACAAGCCTGAGACGACTACTGTGTAAGTGAGATTCACAGATTTTGGGTGTTAATTCATAGATGAGAAAAATTGATCAGAAAGGCCCACCTTGTACCTTTTGGATCCTGACTCAAGTCTAACTTTTTATACTAGTAAAAAAGAGTTTGAAGTCATCAGTGGAGCTCATTCCATTAGAGAAAAGAAAACTCTGCTCAGCAGCGGGAAGGGAACAGCTGGAGAGAAAAAGTTGCTCTTACCTGAGGCCACTAATAACACAAAACAATCCAAGGCATGCACTGGTTAAATCTTAGAAAGTGCTGTAGGCAACCCACTTTTGCAATTGCCATAGAAAATTATTGTTGTTAGCTATTCTGTTGATAGTTCATATTGTAGGAATTACTAGCAGATGGGAAATTAGATGACTCAGAATACAGTATTAACAATCCATATTTTTTTAATCAAAGGCCTCTAATAAGGCATGTTGCATCTGTAAGATTCATTTAAGCAGTTGCTAGGAAGAATTTGTTTTTTCAAGTAAACACAACAAACTTGATACAGATTATTTTTTGATTGAATATCTATTTTCTTAACAGTTTAAACCCTGAAAATACGTTTGCTTGTTTTTGTTGCACCAGCTTAATGGCAGTATTCCATAATTTAGTTTGATAGACTGGAGGTTTGCAATAGTAACTCATGCATTATGGAATTACTAATGAAATCTAATTTTATCATATTGAAAACATCACAGGCCTAGAGCTTTTATTTACCTCTGTTAGCTGTCAAGGGTGGATTAAGATTATAGTGTGCTACATGCACCAAAACTTTGGCTTTTGCCCCCTGAAAAGTTTGGATGGCTACAGATACGTGCTGGCCAAGTTCAACTAATGAGTTCCAGACTCCTTTCCAGACCCCTTCGCCTAAATCCATGGACCACAAGCACCAGTGAGTATCTTAGATGCGTGTCCTTCGTCCTGACTCCTGTGCTGGACACAGATGAAAGCCAGTAGTTGGGATTTGCATTGCACCCTTTGACTTGATGCCTTCTGAGAGTCCATTTTTGGTTGTACTTTATCTCCTTACTTCTCAGCTTATTGCTACAGAACTCGGGTCTGTGGGCAGAAACGCATCTATACTTTCCAAGTGCCCATTTTGGTCTGAATTTTCATCGGTATGACTTGACTAGGGTTGTGAACAAAACATGTAAGGTACAGTGTGGGTCCTCCTGCTGGCGGAAGTAGTATTGACTGCAAGTAATTATCCTTTGGTTTGCTGAAAATACTGATCCAAATGAAGCTGGTCCATCTGGGGTGCAAGAAGTTAGACTGAAAGACTAAAAAAGTAAAACTTGTTGCACTTCCCTTGCTGAAGTTGGGTTCTGGGAGATGACTGCATCAGTATGTGAGGAAAGAATTCCTTGTGTGTCACTGTTTGAAGACATGTAAAAAAAGCAATCAACCTGAAACCAGTACTGACCAGAGTAAGAATGTTTTCTGCATAGGAAATATTCTTCCAATGAAATGCTAAACGGCGTTGTATTTGACCAACCTTGCATGATAACACTGGATTATTTTTTCTTCAGCTACAAAACTTGATTACGGCTTCTTAAAACCCCAGACTGATTAGCAGTGGTTCCTGCCAGCTTCACACAAGGGTAGTGCAGCTATCTCTGGAGCACTTGTAGCTCTGACCTGTGCTCTGATCACAACTGGATCACTTCGTGTCTGGAGCTGCCCCAACTTTTGGATTTTTACTGTATCCCAGCTTAATGAAGATGGTCACATTAAGAAGAGCTTGCTAATGATTCTTAATCTGTTCTGCTGCTTTTTTACTTCTACATGTAGTCTTTCCTGGAAAAGTCTCTAACCTTGTTATGAATAAGTTGAAAAATAAGCCAGGAGGAGGTAAATGATTGGTGTCCCATTTGCTAAAGGTTCAAGATAAGGTACACCAGGTTTCCAGACTGACTGATCTCCTAAGTGTCTGGCTGGGTTGCCTTTTCCAAAGATTATAACTGAAAATTATAGTTCATTTAAAAGGTTAATTATGCTTTGATTCTGTGCTGGTTGTTCCAGCTCAAGTTGGTGCTGCTGAAAGGATCTTTGCCACTGGAAGCTTGGGTTGATGGAGCTTGTTTCTGCACGGGTACCTTTCTTCCACCAGGATTTCCCCCTGCATCAGGGCGAAGAGAAGGCAGAGGCAAGAGCTCAGCTTGCAGCACTGGGATGCAGCTCACCCCACAAGGATGACTGTTAGCTGGTCTCTTTATAGGCAAAGTCAATTTCCTTTGCTCTAGCAAGGCAGACTAGAGAATTTCAGTGGGGCTTCTTTAGGTGCGACAGTGTCTTAAAAACCTGTCAGCTTGTAAATGAAATTATTCGATAATATCTGGCTCTGGAGATGGTTTTGTTTTGTTTTTTTCTCCTTGCTTCCCTTACACATTGTAACTCTCTTTAGTTATTAGGTTAACAAATATACCTTTCAGGAAAAAAGGTTTGTTTGGGGTTTTTTTCCTGTAAACACCTAATTTTTCTACTGGAAAACTGAGTATGCATACCGACTCTAAAAGACTATATGTATGTGTAAAACAGATGCACATACTTTCTGAATATTACATATTATTGTATGTAACTGATAGATTCAAGGCATTGTAAAGTGGAACTTGGAGTGTTGCTTTCCCAAACCCACGTGATTACCTGGTGATATGAAGGGTCCCAGTGAAGGCAAATGCTTTTACCAGAAACTCCATTCACTGAAGACCTCTGTCTTGGGCGGTGGGCCATCTTGACACTAATTGCTGGCCGTTGTGTGATGGTGGATATTTGATCTCCAAAAGGACACGATTGATTCTGTTGTTTGGAGTGGCAGAAATTGAACTATCTATTGTTGTCAGACACATACTATCCTGATTACTGAACTGCTACGGTTTACAGCTTTTAAAAAGCTATCAAAATGTAATTTAAATCCTTTTTGAATTCCTGTAGCTTGCACAGCTGAATGCCCTCCTCTCCCTTCCTATTAACATCGATAGCCCTAGTAGTTAAAACAACAAACTACATGGGAAATTATTTATGGCAGTTTAAATTGCAAACTGATTGCAAGTGAAAGTAAATGAGTGCTGAGCTCTATCACTTTAAGAATTTGAATCAAAATATCTATCATGCAGGGGAATAAATTACATAGGAATAATTAAATACCTTGAGTTATTTCTGTGCATCTCATTTGATATATTTGCTGTGGCATTCAGCGTTTAGGCCTCAGGCTTCACAAGGTAATATCTATAGCACAGACAGAAGTCAAGAAAAAATATTTTGAAATTTATATGTCCATGGACACACACACACACACACGCACGCACATCCTAGAGCCAGCTCTGGCTTTTAGATGTGCTTAAGTGGTTTTCTATAGTACATAGAGCTCTCTGACTGTTCCTGCCTAATCCAGCATCTGATGTCAGATAGATGAGACCATCATAACTCTGTTTTCAGTTTCTTAACATCCCTGTTTTCTGTCATTTACTTCATTTGAATGTCCTGAGCATCAGCCATTCATACAGATGAGTACTGTGGCTCCCTGGGTCCCCTGGGTGACATGGCTGAGATCATTCTGAACGATTCTTATTCTCTGGTTTTAAAAATTCATTCTCTTTGTATTTTAATTTCCACCCAGCTGTCTGTGATCTTTAAAGAATATTTAATTCTGTTTGCTGGCTCTGTTTCTTGATTGAAATTTAAATAAAAACTCACCCATCACATTCTCCTCTGACAATTTATAAAAAAATGTTTTTCAGTGCAGAATAATTATGTGATTGCATCAGCTGGAGCTTTTCTCTGCAGTTTAAGCCTGATGTCTACAGTGGTGACTGAGAGGGAATAAATGGCTGCGCAGGCTGGCCCAGGGCGGGTAGGAGACTTCATCACTGGCAGTTCTTACAAAACACTCACACACGAGATTATTCACGGTGCCTTCCTTAGCCCGATGGCTGGTCCATGGTGCCCCAAATATGTTTCTTCTCTCACACATGATAAGAAACATGGCTTTATTGCTCTTCTCATCTGTGCTGCGTTGGAATCAGTTACAGAGGGGAATCGGCACTGTCATCTCTTCTCATTTTACTGCAAATCTCTCTGACACTTCACTCCTCTAAAGAATATCTTCACTGGAAAGTGTCTGTAATGTGCCAGTTACATTTACTACTTGGCTACAAATGAAAGAGAATGGACTTTTTTTAATCTTTTGTTTCTCTGAAAATGGAAAGGTGTTTTTCTGCAAGAGCCTTGGCGACTGAGGAATTATGATTCCTTTCCCCCATCCTTTCTTGCATTTATCAAATGGGAGAAATGTAGTAAACTAGATGGTATTTAATTATTTGAGAGGCAAGTCTTTCTTTCGTTCCTAAGAAATGAAAGGTGTCATTTGCCTTGGGAGAGACAGACATTACTGATGAGCTACTGAGCACATCTGAGGTCTCTGAAGCTCATACAGGTCTAAGGATCTTTGGTCCTGGAAGATACTTTGACATCTGGGCTTTAGTTCTCAGCTTCATTAGGAATCTTATGGTTAAAATGACATTGCATGAAAATGCGCATCTTCTTCCATGTGCTCTTCTATTAATTTCTGATCTGCCCTCCCTCTTTATTATGACTTTCAGTTATTTTTTTACTATGTACAATGTAGTCTATTAGTAGAAGTCATAACACTGGGGTTTGGATTGTATGTAGCAATATGTGTTGCTAATTTATATGCCTCAGATGCTGATAAAAATAAAGATCAAAAGTAGTATTTCATTCCTCAGGGAAAACAGATCAGATTGTGTTGATGGAAGACTGCCCTAGATTCATGAACAAAGTATTGACTCATTATTAGGTTGATTCAGAAACTGTTCCCCCCCTCCCCCACCCCAAGTTAGGTGGTGTGCTTGTTTGCAATGTCAGAATATTTGCAAACAAAATATAGATTATCCCTTTCTTTGGTTGAAATTATTTGTGCTATTTGAAATTTGTTGATATTTTTCACACTCGGTGAAGAGTAGTTGGCACATAGGCAATTCTGACAAGAGAAATGCAGAGAGGCACTAGACTTCATCAGGAAAAAAATATGTAGGCCAACCAAAGGAACATATTTCAAATGTAGATCCTGCCCTGCAAGAGCAGGTGGGGCAGTAGTGCCCGATGTGCCCTAGTACCTGACAAGACTCCAACCTTTATTTGCAGCAGCCGGCAAGCCAGCGAAGCGATTTACTTCTTTTATGACCCGTCGCTTTTAATGAATGAAATATAGTGAACTATTTAACATTGTGAGAAAATATTTTTAGAAAGAAAAGAGCTTGGTCAAAGGTAACTCTCTCCCATGAATTCAGGAAATTATTTCATGTATTATTTAAACACTCTTGTTAGCGATTTGCTTTGACTAGTTCTGGCAGCAATCTGTTGAAGAAGACAAGTGCCTTGTCATTCTTATCAGAAAGTACCTCTAAATATCTGTCAGACTATTACTTGCAGCAGCTGTCTGTTTTTCAGGCGTCTATAAGAGACTAAAGTTCAGTAAGAAGTATTTGATTAAGCAATATGATTTATATACATGAATATAATTGTGTATACTGTGGCATGCTTTTTTTCAGCCTAATGAGTCAAACTCCAGCCCTATATTTATTTACAATCTATTTGCAAGGTTTGCGAAGTGATTTTTTTTTTTTTTTTAATTAAATGTACTGTGTGTGTTTGTGTTTTCGTATGCTGTTAAATTATTTACTGTGGAGAATACAAAGGCTTTTGGTTATATAAACAATTATATATGTGTATACATACACTCAAAGTGTGTAAAAACACTGCAGCTGTAAATTAAAGGATTATAAAAGGTGGTGGTTTTCATTTTTGTTGTAAACAGGTTTTAATCTTTTTTTGTGTTTTGTTTTTTTGTTGTTGTTTTTGTTTGTTTGTTTTTGTTTTGTTTTGGTGGTTGATTGTTTTACAGTTAAAGAATCTGAGTTTAGAAGAATTACAGATGCGATTGAAGGCTTTGGACCCTATGATGGAAAGAGAAATTGAAGAGCTTCGTCAGAGATACACTGCAAAGAGGCAACCTATCCTAGATGCGATGGATGCAAAAAAACGGAGGCAACAAAATTTCTGAGAGTGTTTTACTTTCAGAGATAATACTATGAGTCAGTGTGGACACTGGTAACTTTGTAAGTCTGAAGGAATTCGATTATGAGAGTTTTCAAAAACCCAATATTTGAATTTTCCTTCACAAGCAATGACAATTGGAGTAGTGCAAGAACATACATATGGTGTTCTGCAAAGGCAACGAAACACATTACCACTTGTTTATATTTTCAAATGTTTAATGTAATAGAAGTTTAATCTCTTACTTCCCAATCTTTTTCAGGTGTATAGTGGTAACTTGGTGTTGTACATTAGGACTTGTGTTTTGGAGCACCTGGAACGATTTCTTGATTGTGCAACACTACAGAGCCTTATGTCACAATATATTTTCCTCCCACTTAGTAGCATATTTATTATGTAATCTCTGGTTATCCTATTTATTTTATGCCAGTTTTCTTTTTTATTAGGAAGTATTAGGATAATATAGTGGAGAGCAGAGCCAGATTAGATAAAGTTGGTATTGTAGTATAATGAAAAGAAGCTCACCACTGTATTATGTTTTAAAACTCCAATTTCAGTAAGCGTCCCAATTCAGGACAGCACTTGAACATGTTTCCAGCACATCCATATCAGTAGCATTTAAGCATAAAATAAGTAATAGGCACATGTTTTTCTGCTCTCCTGAATCAGGGACTGTGGCTGTAGTTGAGCAATACAGTTGTTACACTACAGAGCATTCTTTTAGAGAGTATTTCTGTCATTTTTACGCACACTGAATGGTCTCATTAAACAAGAAGACAAGTGCCTAATCAGTTTTGATTTTTCTGTTATTCAGGAGAAGCAATACTTGCAGTCACTCCTTCAGTGTAAATTTCCAATTGCTATTGCAATTCTGACCAGTATAAACCTCTATTTTGCACCGTAGTTTTATAATGAAGTAACAGCTACACTTTCTTGGATATGTCTTTTGGTTCATTTAGGTTTTTTATCACTGTTTTGATGGGAGAGGGGAGTTATTAGTGGTTTGGGTTTGGTTTGGTTTCACATTATAGATACAAAGGGATAGTAATTTAAAAGCCAAAGAAAATAAATTGAATACTTATATATAATAAGTACTGAAAAGCAGCAACATTTTGCAGCCCTGTGAGGGTTTTGTCCTGCAATCACTAAACATTCAAAATTCCTGCAGTCTTCTGTGGTAGATTTGGGGGAATCAGAAATGCAGGACCAAGCTCTTAATATCTTTTTACAAGTTCTTCTGTCTGGTTTATATTGTGGGATATCTAGTAGTTAGAATTTACAACATTGCAAGAAATATTTCAGACTTAGCAGAAAATGTGATCCACTTTCTAAACAATCTACTGTGTTCTCTATTGATATCTTCACTATCATTGCCTTTTGTGTAAATAACTTTACTGTGATAGTCATACTTCTTTAAACAATACAGCTGAAAAGATCTTTACATTCAACCTTCAGCTGTTAAACTTTTAATGGTGACTACTGTATGGGCATCTTCTGTTAAATGTTTTGTCGAAGTTAGTAATCATCTCATACCTCTTAACATTTACTGTCATCATACGTGGACCATTTAGGTGGAACAGTGCAGATTTTGGAAATGGTGCATTATAACATAAAGCTTATGCAAAAGGAAAACAAAAGTTTTTACAGGATCAGCATACTACAGCCATGCTGGGACCAGTACTTGGGTTTGAGCTGTATACAGCCATTGTTGTCATTGTCATTCTGTGTGTGTGTTTGCGTGCATGCCACACTCTAACATGTAAACCCTAGAGTCAAATAAATTTTAATTGTGATTGTTAGAATATCCTTACCCTCAACTCTCTTTCTATTTCTTAAAGTAATGACCATCCCTTATGAAAAACCAAAAACACAGAAGATCCATAAAAATTACTTTAGGCAAGATAAAATGCACCTGGTAGTCTTATGCCTCATATTTATACAATGAAATGATGTAAAGGAAAAAATGGTGTAACCATATCACTGTGTCATTAGATTACAATCAGAATGAAGCAAAAAATAACAGCACCAACCTGCCCCCGTTAGTATGGTTCTTATTTATTTAAAATGAATTTCTAATTCTTCAACTTTCTGTTCTCAAAAACTCAAAGGTGTGTGTGTGTGTGTACATATATTTGTGTAGGTATACACACATATATATATGCATATCTATATATAAGAAAAAATATGAAATGGATTTAAGCCATCAGGAGAGGAACCTAGCTTGCCTTTTCTTGGTGTGCCTTTTAAGCAAAGCGTCACTATCCAGACACTCTTGCTTGCATCATTAGCAGCTTGCTTTTCCCTTACTCTCTTAAATTTTTCCCACCAAAAATAAGACCTTGATTTTTAATAATGTGGCTTTACAGTGTAATAGACAATGTAATAAAAAAATCACAATTTTTATATTTTGTGTATTCTGAAAACTTTAGTAATGCAGTGTACTAAATTCAAATTGCCTATCCTGAGGGACTCCAGTAAAAGGCCTTTTTAGACTAGAGCTGTTGCAGACTGACATCTGAAAGGTATCAGAAGATAAAGGACATCCTTTCTTCACTCCTGATCTGTCTGTTTAGAAAAAACGCAAATAAATTTGTGCACATGCATACACACAGGTATGATTATACAGGCAAGAGAAAAATCTGAAAGCCATGGAATAAAATAAAAATGTAAAGAACCTACTTAAAATGGGTGGAAAATAGCTTCTGAAATGCTGTAAACTGGGTAGATATAGGATGTCTGTGACCAAAGAATACTTGCACCAATTAATATGAAATTAGTAATGTTGCCCTTCTGATATGGTGCACGCTGCAGTCAGTGTAAGAGCTGTCTTTGTCTTCAGAAGCCAGTGTATTGGGCTCTAAATTATGTGCAAGCGTGACATAGAAATAGTTTTTATATTGAGAGATGGATACAACTCAATTTTTCTGTCTTCTGTTTATATAAATGAATCAAATCATCCATGTTGATGACTACACATCTCTACTGGAGGATGAGCATCTCTGTAAAGGAAAGCTGATAGTACAATAAATAAGACATTTTAAAAGCAAGCCTTGCAGGAAATCTGATAGAACTACTGACAAGTTAACCTTCAGTAAGATTTTAACAAAGCAATTTCTTGTTTGCTTCTGACTTTGTATGTTTAGGTTTAGTAAGTAAAAAAAATTTTGAAAAGTCATTACTTATTACTAAACATTTTTAATAAAAGCTAATTTTTCATGTATAATTGTCGTCTTGTTCATTCTAACTGAAGCTAAATTATGTTAATAGTAACCATTAATGTTCATTTCCATAGTCATCTCTCATGGTTTTATTTTCTTTCTATAATACTGTGAGCCCAGCGGTGAGTGCAGAAAACCACATCTCTCAAAGTCAGCTCTGGAAAGGATTTTCCCAGCTCAAGACATTGCTGCAAGCTCTAGAAGTCTGAGGATCTCAACAAAAGAGTATCAGGCCAGTCTAAGGACAGAAATCCTCAATACTTTGTGGAAGCCCCTCTCTCTGCAATGTAAGGTTGCTAAAGGCCTCATCCCGAGAGAGCTGAGCACCACCCCAATACATTGGAAGTCTTCATAGACATCCTTTACTTGGAGGTACTAGTGGACATAAGCAGCTTTGGGTGTTCCTTTGATTTTCTGGTGTAATGAGAAGAACAATAGGTAATGGGTAGGCTTAACTAGAAAAAGTGAATACATTTAGTGTCTCAGATTTGATTCCATAGCCCATTTCTTTTCTGATTTTTAAAAAATTATTCTCTTAAGAATTTGCCCACAAAGACACTTTAGTAAAAGGGACTCATGAACAAAACTCCTTAGTGAACCACAGTATGTTTGAAGTGACAAGATTCTACTGCTAATCTGAATTAATATCTGACAATTATTGGATGTTATAATTATTTACTGTTTATTTACAGTAAATAATAGCTTGCCTGTATTTGCCTAGGTATATTCAGGTGAGAGTGCACAGTGGCTCAGGCTGCTTCTCCGTCCAGTGTGTTGAACTTCCAAATATAAACACGGCTCATGATGAGTGAATCTGTGCACAAGTACATGAGATAGCCTTAGTCACTGTTAATAGGCACTGGTGCTTCCAAGCAGAATGTATACTGTACAACTTCTGTAAAGCACTTTGTGTGCACGCTGTTTTATCAATGTGATACGATGAGGGTTACATTTTCTTTTCAAGTGTATACGTGGCTATAAAACTAATTAAAAAGACCTTATGATGTGAGGAAGTCTTTATTTCTTTGCATTCATAAATATTAAGGGCTCCAGCTTACTGTGGCATTTCCTTCTGTACTTCCAAAGGCGATGATAGATGTTCTGTAATGTCATATAGCTGGCTGGGAAATTGGCTTTGGGATATTTCTATACTAGGCTGTGGTGTGGCAGTGTTATGCCCACTATTGCCAATGAAAACCTTGGAGAAGACAAGCCCTGGGTAGCTCATGGTGTTTCTCACCATTGTGTTGTCCCAGATGAAGTAATGGCTTAATCTTTTGGGGGAAAGGCAAAATTACATTGATGGTTCAGTGTGAAGTCATTAAGTTGCACTTGGGGACTTGCCCTGTTAAGTTTGTTTTAAAATAACTTTTCACAAAATGTATTTCTCTCTCTGTTTAGTGTATTTATTATGGAAAGGGACTTACATGGTGTGCTCCTATCCTGGTTTTTTGTTTTGTTTTAATTTGTTACGGTTTTTAAAGAATACTGGAAAATTCACCATATTTTGCTGCTTCTCTTCCCCCTGCTCAGGAAGATGAATGTGGGCATTACTTTTAGGAGCATCCCCTGAGCCAAGTGTTCTTGGGACATTGGGCACAAATGCAAATGTCAGCAACAGCTTTTATTCTCTTCTTTAGAGATCACTGAAATAAAGTCTCGGCTGTCCTGTTTTCCCTTTATTTGAAAATATGGGATGTTCAGATTCTAACCAAATCTTTCTCATTCAGAATATTTGTTAGTCCCAGACAGACTAGATACTAGGTATTTTTTTCCATTGTTTGCTTCACAAATTCCTCAGGATAGATTCATGCTTAGTTTCACTAGGCCTTAGAGAGCCTTCTAGGTTAAAGAAGAGCTATATTTGTCACAGAAACAGGAAGAAAGAAATCATTAAAAAAAAATTTCTTCAGGGAGAAAAGAAAAAGCATATGGCACTTGCACCTGGCCAGGTTGCTGATGAGACTAACTATGGATGTTAGGGGAAAAAAGTGTTGGCTGACAAAAGCGAATCAGGTAGTCATCTATGTAACTTATTGTTCTACATCACTGTTTCACATCTGATTTTCTTCCATTCATGTTTATTGTCTTTTATGTTTGTGCTTTATTTATTCAGTTGCCACTTTTAAAGATAGAAGTTTTAATTTTTTAAAATTTTATAAATGGAAACATACCACGACAGTGCCAAGTAAATAAACATGGGAAAAAACCAATCGGAGTCACTGAAAGGGTGGTGTTTTCTCCTCCTTTCCTCCCCCACTCCTTTCTGGGGTCATGGAGGGTTTTGACTGCCGATGGTGTTTGTCTCTGCATGGAGAGACTTTCCATGCTCTAACCCTGGGCAGACATGGACGGAGGTGGAGGGCCAAATGAGCTGTGCACCTACTCAGGATGTCGTGTAAGTGTTGTGCTCTGCTGGGAACCACTGTCCCCCTCCTCCTCCTCTCCCTCCCCTGCTGTAGTGGAGGCACTGAGGCTCCTGCAAAGCGTGAGGAAGCAACGCGACGCAGTGAGTACAGCTTCGCCACCGAGAAACTTAGCGTGAACCTGGAAGCTGTTGATCAGCATCAGGGTAGCACTGCGCTCACTCAAACCAATGCGTGTGGTCTAGGAAGCCTTGCCGGAGCCTGCTCCTTATTTCAGGGACAAGGCGACGCTGCGGTGGCAAATGGCTTTTGATGCAACTTTGCCTTGATGGCAGGGGTGCGGCATGGCCATAGCCCCTGATGCCGATGCAGGCATGCCCACACCAAGGTATCTGAAAATCACGTTTAACCCTTGGAAAGGAAAAAGTTCCTTGTGTCCATTTTTATATTGATGTACAAGAACTATTTAGTGGCCCTTAGGAAATTATCTCAGTGCAGTGCAAGAGTCTGTGTAATGGCATCATCTAATGATCGCTCCGTGCCCTACACCAGGACGTTTCTTAGTCCAGTAGTGCTATCCCTTGGCCTCCCAAGTTCTTAGTGTAGGCACTAGGTTTACCGTTGCTAGATGTGATGGTGGGAGCAGGAAATTTTCGTGTGCTGTAGGCACACAGCCAGAGTTCTTGCCTGGTGCTGGTACCTGTTCAGTGCAAACAGGCCTTTCAGAAGGCCACAGAAAATCCAGATGGGGATAAATTGGGCAGTAAGCAGGGAGTTGCCTGGAGCCAGCCAGCAGGAAAGCATTGGAAGGAATTAAACTAATCTGATTCTGGGCTCAAATGCTGGTTTTCTGTCTGTCTCAATAGGGGAAAATTTACTCGTGCACTGCAAACCCTAGTGACCTTCAAAATTTTTTTTCTTTAGGTGTCACAACTTCAGAAATCAGATTTGTAAATATACACGGCCACATGCTAATGTATCTGGATATATTTTTCCTCTGTCAAATTAATTAAACCATATGTTCTTTACTAAAGACCTGGACTCTTCTCCCTGTGGATGTTTCTTCTGAGGACAGATATTTTATGTCACAGTATCTCTCCCTAGCTGACCCCCAGGGAGAAATATAGCCCTCCTAGTCCTGTTTCTCCCCTCAGGGACAGTACTTGGAGCTGACCAGTATAACTGTTCTTTCTCTGTACGCAGGTGTGCACAGACACAAACACACCCCCGCTGCCTCCTGTTCATCCTTTCATTCCCTTGGTGCCACTGAAAGGACCGATGCATGAGAAGATGGCCGTGGCCGTCAGATGTTACAACACTACTTTTTCCCCTCTTCAGATCTTTCTGCTGCTTTGCACTCCTGGGCTTCCAAAGCCTGCGTGGTTACTCTCAAGGAAAAACTCACAGCCAATACATCAAAGAGGGAGACCGAAAGCTTTTGATTTGATTTATCTGACACTAAGCCTTTAGTGTGATGCATCAATTGATACTTCATTTTTATTACAGTACAATGGGGTATACAGGCTTAACAGTTAAGAGGTGTCCTTTTGATCTCTCATCACATATGAAAACAGGTGTCATAGTCCAGAGATTATGGAAGTCAGAGATTATTTGAAGAAGGATTAAGTAGAGTTACCATTTTTCTTAGCAACCATATCCAAAAGTGTGAGATTCTTTTTAAAATGCAGGTCTTATTTCAGTCTATAGATAAGTTGTATTTGTTTGTCATATACCAATTTTCCCTGCTGAAACTATGGAAGGAGACTAGAATTTTTCAAAGTGTTTTGTATTAAAAAGTGCGAAAACAAATCAAACTCTGTACTTAGAAATACAATTAATAAAATAACTTTTTCTGAGTCTCCTAAAATCCAGGAAAATTTTTGTTTTGTTTTTCCTGTTAGGAAGTGTCTAATGCAGTAAGTACTGGTTCAGTATTTCAATAAATCCAGCTGAAATATTGCTCTGACTCATTCCAAGAGTCTCTCTCATCCCGTTAGAAACTCTAAACCAACCAAAAGTAATTTCTAAAATTGACTTGACTTTAGATTTGGGACCATTATCTTATTACACTGTTACAAGCATTTTTTTCCTTGTTGTTTATGTTTTCTTCCCAGTGTATTTAAAAGTGCATTCAAAAGGAATAATAAGAGAATTATCCTGCAAAATAAGACATCCTAGAAAAGTCTGGCTTGAATTCTGAAATTATATTGTCGGTATTTCTCCCTGAAATTCCTTTTCATGTTAATATATACATTTAGCCACTATGGATATGTGCTAGAAAATGCTGATGGACTATATACCTGTTGTAGTTTTTCAGCAACCTGTCCGGCTAAGGAAGCACATCCACCACTGATTGCTCAGCTTTTATAGAAATATGTTAGCTTTTGGGGCCATTTATATTCCACAACATAATGTGGCTGAAATCAATGGCAATAGTTTTGTATTACATTCGATAAACCTATTTCTCCTAGTTAGTGTAATTATAACTCTTTTGTTGACACCGAGATGTTTAAACAGCCCCCAGATATGTAATTATTGGGATAAATAAGGAATTGAGGATTTCTAGGATCATAGGACCAGCAATACAGTACCCCTGCATCCCAACAATTAATGCAAATTTATTCCAAAAAGTGGGTATAAGTTTGAAGCCTTTTAAATGTAGTTAACATTGATTTATTCAACCCATCAACTGACACAATTTTTATACATCTCATAGCACTTATCTTCAGTTACTGCCTCCACAAAAAGCACGACGGGTCCTATCTTGCAACTAAAGTAGGAGGAAGTCTTATTTGCAAAGTGTTTGGCTAATACTTTATTTTGTAGACAGATGAACACTTCAGTTCAGCTCTCTGCTCTAGAACAAGGAACGACGATTCAGTCATAATTAAGAGATCACTGCTGCATTTCTGAGCCATCTTCCAGCTTCTGTGCTGATTGATGGAAATGAGGCTGCTCAGGGCTCAATGGGCACTGTGCTGCAGACCCAAGCAGCTGCTGTGTCCCCTCGTCACAGCAAGCAACAGAAGGTGCATGGCCTTACTTTCCCAAAATACCATGAGGCTGCCAACCTCATGTTCAGAGTTCCCTGTTGCTGACCCGAGTGAGGGGAGGGTATGCCTAACTCCCCTGGCTGTGCTTAAAAATTTGGGAATCTAAACTTTGGGAAGCTGGTCTCTGATGTTTGGTCCAGATCTCTAAATGAAACCATGCAAGACGTGGCTGTCCTGTGCACTTTGCAAGGAAAGAATCTGAACACTCTTCCAGCTGCAGCTTTACTTTCAGGTTTATTTTTCTTCTTTTCTGGACTGTATAGGATTAAAGTTTTATTTAAAACACCTAGAACCCAAGTAGACTAATCTTTCATTCACCATGGCTTTTTTCTCTCCCTCTCTAGCAGGATGGAGAGATGCATTTTGCTTTTTTAATTGTGCTTTCTCAGGATGGAAAACTGTCAGATATCTTGTTTCAGGAAGCATTAACTGTCTGTCAAAGCCTTTTTCTTCTATATTCTTGGTATGTCTAAACTGACCTTTCTCTGAATCTAAAGGGATTCTTAAGAAAATCAAATGCACCTAGAAACACCTGCCACCTCCTGTTCCCAACACGACTCCCATCTCCTGGCATGTTAAACGGTTTCAGTGCTTTGAGGCTCCTGCCAAGTGTGCGGAAGCAGATTTGTATTTTTGTGTGCTGGTGGATGGGCCAGTGCTGTGTAACAGCTCACGCGAAGAGGTGTCCTTTGCGCTCTCCAGCACTGCCCTGGTAGAACTGACGAGAGCTCCAGTATGGTTCCAGTTTATTGTGCTTGGGGAACATGAGAGCCAGGAGTGGGGCTGCCCTTGCTAACAGAAGTATAAGGAAGGCTCGGTGCATTTCTGCCACCAAAAGCATAAGCAAAACTGTTCTATATTTATAAAGCATTTCCAGTACGGCAGCTGAGAAGTCCCATGCAAAAACCAACTGTCAAACCTGATAGCTCACCTGCCAGACTGAATATGAAAGGACCCGAGAAGGAGCTGCATCCTGACTTTGGCCGGTTGAGATGTTCCTGTTGTGGGGGCCTGCCTTGCCTCTCCGCTGACCGTGCAAAAGAGGGGGACGTGCGCAAGTAGGAATTGGATGGTGATGACCCACTCTTCCTGCAGGTGCTTGCAAGCGGCACCAGCCTCTTTGCAGGTTTCAGCTGTCTTCTTTAGAGCGTGCTCCCACAGGGAACACTGAGAGCCACTTCAGTGGAGAAAAATACATCCAGGGCTTCTCCCTTTGGGTTTTCAGGGTAGGGATCAAAATGTTAGAAAAGGATCATACTACCAGCGAGAGTAGGAAGCTTTGCCTTGGTATGGAAAGAAGAAAGAAAGAAACAACATAGAGAATGGGTTTTTCCCAAAAGTAAACCACATATTTGATGTGTTATCTTTTGCCATACTTGGAAAACCTGACTTACGGAGGTGCTAGCACATGATCTGGAGTGCCTAGGCACTGGTAAAGTGGAAATAAATTAGAATTTACTTGATAATTAAATGGCTGGTCATTAAAGGGGCTATGCTAGGGTGTCGACATTCAGAACATTTCCTAGAGTGGGACAGAATATGAATTTCAAAAATAGCATAGTCATTTAAAAGGACAGTTTCCACTGAAAGTTGGTGGGATTGACATTCCTAAGTCAGGAACTCCAACCACTCACTCTGCTGTGTTATGGCCCCACCACATCACCCAATCATCATACGTCATGGGGTCTGCAGCAATAGCCATGTCAGGATACGGCCAACAGAGAGGGTGAAGCAAGAAGTGCAGGACTTAACATGGGCAGAGCAGTGGCTGCTGGTGAGCAAACCATGATGTTTGAGTATCGCTCATCTCCCAAATGTGATTAAAAGTTTTCTTTGAAGGTTAACGGTGTCATCAGAGGAATAGTCTGCTCAGAACCACACAGACTTGTGCACCACACAGAGCACCTGCGCATGTGGTGACAACAAGCAGATGTTGGACCTGCATCTGAAAGTGGGCAGCTCTCTTGGGGTGCTTTAGATATAGAGAAGAAATTGGCAGATTTATAGCAGACTTTGTCCAATCCCCCAAAAACTTAGCCCTGTTTATTTCTGAACAGGGGTCAGTGAGAAGCCAAACCCCATTGGTACCTTGAAAGAAAAAAAAGAGTGGGAAGTGCTGATGTTTCTTCTACACTTCTGTGAAGCTGAAGTGTTGGATTTGTGCCACTGTCTCCTATAGCCAGATGCATACATTTATCCAAGTGAGGACTTATGTGATTTAGGATTGTGTGTAAAGGGTGAGGCGATGTCAGGCAAACAAATTTCTGCAGTGTCCAGTGGGAGGTCAGTCTGAGTCTCAACACCTGTGAGACGATTCTCCATGCTCTATACTAGCAGAAGAAATAAATACCAGAGTCAGACCTTTGCCAGCAGTGTCATGTTGGGAAACACTTTCTAGACTGTTTGGAGGTTGCCTCCTCCAGTTGACAACCCATAATTTTATATATGAAAGGTGAAGAGAGTGACAATCCTTAATGAGGGTGACGTTTCTTAACAACTTCAAGGATTGCTCTGAAGGCAGAGACATTATGGCTGTCTCTGAATCAACAAAGCAGAAAGCTGTTGCTTTGAATAATGTATTGCCCATGTTGCATTGTTAACCCAGTAAATTATTCTCAGGTGAGAAGCATAATCTCTCTCTTTTTTTTTTTTTTTTTAAGGAAAAAGGCAGAATCAGTAAAAGATGCTTCAGAAACTGGATGGGAATATTCTTCTAGCCCTGCCTAAGTAGTGGGCAACTTGAAAATAAGTTACAGGAGATCAAATTAATTTCTGGTGTAACTTAATGGGAAGCCAGGTGCATAAATTTGAAAAAAAAAAGGAAGACTAACATGATGAGAAAAGAATAGTTCTGGCACAGCACCTCACTGAGGGATATGAGTGGCGACTGTGGGGTGAATGTTGTTTGAAAGTACCATCAAAGGTAGATTAAAGTCAGGAGTATCGTGAGAGGAAATGGATAACTAGCACGGCAAGAGCAGTTACTTCAGGGGCTTTCTGCTGCTTATGTGTGCACAGCTGGGGCCTCTAAGGATGGGGGTTGTTTTGGAAAAGATGAAAGGTCATGTCAAGTTGATTTAGCGCCTACAAGTGCTATTGGTATGTTGCTTAGTCCCTAATCTGTGAGGTAGAGAACAAGAAGCATGCACTGTTTGCTCAACTGGAAAATGTGGGTTCCCCACCACAACCACCAATTAAGAGCATTTTTAAAAATAGAAATCTAGCCTGATGCATATGTTTAAAAGAAACCTTTCTTCACAATGACATCCAGGCTTGTCTTTGATTATAATATATACTCAGAATATCCTGAAACTTAAATCAGTTCTTAATCCCTGGTGAAATATACTTTTTTATGCATTTAATTTCCATTTTGTGGCACAAAGCTGAGTTCTTGAGTGTGTTATACACTACTGGGACAAGAAACGCAGTACAAAGAGCACCAGATACAGTAGTTCCCTGCAGTATCATAAAGTTCTGTACAAAAAGGTACAAATACTGGAGGTATTAAAGTTGGAAAATTAAATGCAGAGTTCTTTGTTTTTAAGTTTGCAATGTGAAGTAGCTCATGCTATGTATAATATGTGAGGACAAAACAGTCTGCTTTCAAAATGGATAAAGTAGTCTGCAGGGAAAGAGAGAATTAGCAACTGAAGAAAGTAAGTGAATAATAAACCAGGCAATAATACAAAATCTGAACATACATAAAAAGCTTAATCACAATCTATATATAGATTTTACATCTCAGGAAAATAATGTAACATATTGCTTCTCAAGGACATCTCCAACTCTCATAATACCCTAGATTTGTACTAGAAATCAAGATTCTCTAACAGTTTATTCCTGGCAATAAAGTAAGTTGCCTCATTTGAAATATTGCCATAATCCTCATTTAAGCAATTCAAAGCTCTCAGCTGAAAGAGAGTAGGAACAGCGTTTTCACCGGTGCCGGGAAGGTGACCGTCACAAGGCAGGAGGAGTACATGCCAACTGCAATGTTCTTCATTAAACTGCACATCCAGAGTAAGCAGATTTCTGACCACAACAATTTTCAAGTTTCAAACACTGGAGAAAGCGGCCAATTAGTCCTCTCCTCCTTCATTTCTGACCCGCTGTTTTATAGAAGTGAAGATGCCCTGCTCTTACAAACCAGTGATTGAAGAAGTCTGGTGAAAGTACTGACTACTCAAGAAGTACACCACCTCTTCTCCTCATTGAGGCTTTGGTGCGATTGAATTTTTCCTTCAAAGTGTAAACATTTTTCTGTAACTTTTATTTAATGAGAGATGAGGATTCTCGACGCTTACTGGACTGAGCCCTAGAATAGAGGTTACTTCATAAAATGGCAGGAAGGGTGCACCTCATTCTTCCTTACCTAGATGTTTTGGGGGAGCTAAAACAACAACATTACTTAAATCGGAACAATTGTTATCCTCAGTGAAAAAATCTGTTAGTCATAAGCAAATATTAAAACTGCTGTACGAAGTGATACAATACTGTACAATGCCGGCTCAAGCAGATTAAATCTAGGCAAAAGTGCTGCAGAAAAAAAGGCTACATCCCCTGGGATGGTCAGGGGAACACGACTTGCAAAAAGAAAACTAAAAGGAAGCTTGGCAGGTATAATCCTATGAAAATAAGCATGTAAGGGCATATTGTTGCTGTCTACAAATACACCATGCATGCAAACACTAAGAGGAAAATGAAATATTTAAGCTAAAGAACAGTGGTGGCATGAGAAAAAAACTGATATTAAGCAGCCATTAATAAAACTATGCTAAAAGTTGCACAAGCCTTGGAGAGCAGTGCACCTCTGGAATGCTCTTCCAGAGGAGGGGGGAGCAAAAATCTGACTACTTTTAACATGGAGTTAGTTAAGTTTATGAAGGGAATTCCTGTGTACTGTGTAAAGTCATTGTCATGATAATAAGAACATATTAAATTTCAGTACTTTATTTATTCAGTGTCTTTGATCCAAAGCACTTATATAAAAAAGCAAAATAATGAAAATTCCTTTCAACCAGCACAATAAAAGTCATAATTCCTTGGGGTATTTCATTTTCTTTAGTAAAATGCAATTTGGACATGTTCCATTCAATATTTGCAGAAATGACAGAGCATCAGCCCTACGAATAATAATAAATCTAGAACATAAGATAAGCTATAGGTTATTGAAATGATGTGTTGCAAAGTTTGGATCCAACCTTTACAATGCTAAACTAGCAACAGCTGAGGGAATTTGTGACTCTTTGGCAAGTTTACAGGTCTCTTCAAATAACTGCCCTGAAAGTCATTGGTTTTCAACTCTGTGAATCTACTGCTTGTGAAACTGAGATAAAACCACTGCTTGGAGCTGGAGTCTCTGAAGGCTCCCAGCCAACAGACCTAATGAGAACTTGCAGCGTCCTTGACACTGGTGGGAGTTTGCCACCCTTGCAGCATGTAACCCTCCCAGAGTGTACGTATGTGCTGCGCAAGCCCATCTCCTCCTGCCCTTATTTCTTTCATGGTATTTCAATCCAACAGGCAACCTAGTGCTGTGCCGTGTTTTGGGTGGGTGTTTGTACATGTATGATAGTTTGCACACATGCAATATGACTCAGGGACAAGACTATTGAATTTATGCCTGTGACCGAGCAGAGAACTTGAACAGAAGTGAAAACCTTAGCAAAATGCTTCAGGTTTGGACACTTAATTCGGGTTACCCAGGTCTACCTTCAGGGCCTTGTATATGGCTCTGATTTTCAGGGACAGCAAGCAACGTCTTGCCTATCGACTTTGTAACTTGTGCAGGCTTTGTTGAAATCTCCAAGAGTTTTACTTGGTAAAGTTAGAAAGGTCCCATTTCCGTCACACTTCATGGCCTAAATCAACTACTAACTGACGTGAGGGGAGGGTGTTCAAAGGAATTGTTGGGGGGGGGGAGTTATTTCACACTATGTATTCTGTGATAGATCACTGTGCAAACAGGAATCTCACCCTGGGTGCTCAGTTTTCTGGTTTTAGGTGGAGCTGATACAGCAACAACATCAAAAGATCCAGACCAGACAGCGACCTCTAATAGCCTAAAAAATGGGAATTACCTATTCATACCATATTTGCTTTATTCTGCCAGCCGGGCCACTCCTTGTTGTGGTATACAAACACAGGCTTCCAAACATGACAATTTTAGCTTTGGTATTTTAATTTCTAACTAGTTTGACTTTATTTTCTGAACCTCTCTAGTCTTCACAAGTAAAATAAAAAAATTTTAAAAATAATTAATTGGAACATTATATGTAATAAATAGGATGGAAAAGCAGGAGGATCTGAAGAGAAATGCTGTTCTGCCCACTGAATGCCAGTAGTTTGTTTTATAGCACAGATTCCTAGAAGTATAAAGCGAGGGAAGCAGTGGCTTCTGCCTATTGGCTACAAGTGTTTGATCTCTGTAAAATTGCGTAAGGGAAGAGACTGAGCACTCAAAAAATAAGTTTATGCAGATTCATGATTACTCTTGAAAACCCAGATGCTCTGCTCTCTCACGTCTTTTTTTTTTTTTAAAAAAAAAGTACAGGCCAGCCCTTGAAAGGATTTAAAATGACTACATCACAGAAACAGGTAGGAGGATCTGCCCACAGTAAGTGCAGTATTAAGCTCTTTTTCTTTATCTGTTCCTTTCTTAGGCCCTTATACTTTTCCTTAGCTGTAAGTTGTGAGTTCCTTTCTGAGGGAAAATCTGACTTACAGGTTTTTTTTTCCCTTAGAGTTTCCTTGGCAGAAAGCTTAATGGAATTGTCTGCCATCAACACCTGCTTTCAAGCTTTCCTGATAAAATTAGATTTTATATCTCAGCATCACATATGGCATCTTTATAATTAGTCTTTTTGCAGTATATGAATGTCAGTTCCTAAAATGCTGTCTGTACTGCTCATGTGGGAATATTTCGCTTCATTAAACAAATCCAAGTTTTTCATTGGAGCTTCTAATTGTTGAAAACCCACGTTTTTGTGTTCTAATCTCAGAACCATTTTGACAGACTCAAATACAACGTATCTTCAGCTTCACTGGAACCGAGCTGTGTGCAGATCATTTCTGGAAATGGGAACGTGAGATGTCTTCATGGGCCTCCATACCTAGAGTCCCTTGTGGAAATGTAGTCTTTGAATAAGTAGCTACCTGAAAATGAGGGGTGGGCTTCTTCAGAGGGCTCAATATTGACCTAATCTTGGAAGCAGAGGTAGGTCTACGCTTAGGAGCTTCTGAAAAATATTACCATACATAACATTTCAGAACAAGAACACCCAATTTTTAACACATGCGCTCAAGAGTAAGCTAACTTCCATTGAAATGTGAAGCTCAGAGGTGTTTCCAGACATGTGATGATCGGAATTACCAGTCAGAAAGACGGGGAAGAGTGTTCCCATGTCAGTGATTCACAGGTGATTGTTTTAAACTGTTGTAAAATGCATAGCAAGTCCTACACTAGTACAGATACCAGTATAGGTGATAGGTGATTTTTTTCATTACTCATGTCACAGCTGAGAATTTTTATTCCACTTGGGTACGTTCATTTCTCTGCTCAGATGAGGAAATGCACAAAGTAACAGATCATCACTAGACCACTAGCACTAATGTCATGGAAGTGGTAACACTTGTATGGAAAAGTCAGCATTTAGTACCTATGCAACAGGATGAAAATGTGCAAACTGTCAGCTTGTAATAGAAATGTCTTTAGTTTCTCAAGTGCAAAGTTAGTGCAGTGTCAGCAACACTATCCTCTAGGAAAAAAAGACGACAAATAGGAAAACATTTATAAACATAGCTCTTGATAGCTCTCATGCAAACTGCTGTCAAACTTGTACACTAATGCAGTGAATCATTCAGGCTCAGCTCACTGGGGGTACTCCTGCTCATATTGGTAAGACTGGCCATAAGGGATTTAACTTTATAAGCGTAGTAGTCCCTTAAGTTGACTGATGGAACTTCTTTCATGCCATCACCAAAATCACAGCTTCTCATGGCACTCTCTAACTGCTTCTGACGCCTGTAAAAGTGGGAGAATTTATTGAATATCAGTGTAATGGGAAGCACTACCACTAGGATACCGGCTAGGATGCATGCAGATGCTGTCAACTTGCCAGCAGTGCTCCCTGGCACAACATCCCCGTAGCCAACTGTGGTCATGCTAACGGTAGCCCACCACCAACAAGCAGGGATGGTGGCTAACCCCTCATTCTCTTCTTTCTCAATGGTGTAAGCCACTACTGAGAAAATGGAGATGCCAACAGAGAGGTAAAGTAAAAGAAGCCCCACCTCTCTGTAGCTATACTTCAGGGTGGCTCCGAGAGACCTGAGACCTGTGGAGTGTCTAGCAAGCTTTAAGATGCGAAAGATCCTCATGAGTCTCAGGACTTGTGCAACCCTGCCTAAATTTGCTAAAGTCGGACTACTTTCCACTACCAAGTTGACAATTAAGGTAATATAAAATGGAAGGATAGACATTAGGTCAATCAAATTCAGGGCATGCTTGAAAAATTTTAAAAAGTCAGGAGCTACTGCAAATCTCGCCACCAGTTCAAAAGTGAACCATGCAATACCAAAATGTTCCACGATTTCAAAGCGAGGGTCTTCCTCGGAGTTCCCGTTGCTGTCAACAATCTGAAAGTCTGGGAGGCTGTTCAGGCACATGGTCACAATGGAGCCCAGCACCACCACTATTGAAAGGACACTGAAGATTCGGCTTAAGACTGAGTACCCAGGATTATCCAAAGCAAGCCAGAGCTGCCTCCTGATGTTTCCAAAGGGCTGTTTGTCAAATTTAGAGGCATCGTTGTAGAATGCCAAAATCTCATCAAAAGAAGATGTGGTACTTTCCTGGTCACTTTGCTCCTCCCATTTCTCTTGGTCTGGCTCCATTTTCCTCCCATGGTAGCTGTAACTGCAGCAGGAGTCTATAAAGAATTCATTGATTCCCCAGTATTCAATCTCCTGGCTGAAAGAAAACACGCAGAGTTCACCCATCACATGGAGCTTGCCGGTGTTATAAAAATGTAGCACGTAAGGAAAGAGCTCAGGGTTCCTGTCAAAATAAAATTCATTCTTGGTGTCATCATAGTCGTCGCAGAGCTCTAGTATCGACTCCTTTGAGTGGCAGCTCAGCAGTTTGCCCAGCCTGGTCTCAGGGAACCTTAATAATGTGTTGGATCTCATCTTTTTCTTAAAGCCTCCAACGTTGATGCTGATCTCATTGTCTTCAAAATTTGCTTCAGATAAAGCCTTCAGACTCTGCCCTGTCATAGTGAGCTCCTTCCAAAGGTGTATAGGGAATGAAAACCTAGGATGCAATCGCACCAAAAATCGGCAGAATGAGCAAATCTACAGCATGTTCAGCTATTGATGTTTGCTTGCTCTTTTCTCTTTCTTTCTTTCTTTCCTTTCTTCCTTCCTTTCTCGCCTCCCTTTCCTTCATTCCCTTTTTCTTCCTTTCTTTCTTTCTTTCCCTCTTCCCCCCTTTTCTCCCTTTCTTCCCCTTTCCCCCCTTTTCCCCCATTCTTTCTCCCACCTCCCGCTGAAGACACCGAGGGCGGCTCCTTTGTTCCCGCCGCAGGCTCCTGTCCCTCCCCGTCCCCTTCACCTGGGCTGCGGCCGTCGCTCCTACGAACCCCCCGTTACTCACGGCCTTTGTGCGACCGGGTCGGCGCGGACCTTTCCCTCCCTCCCGCCGCGCCCCGGCCCCGCCAGACGAGGACCCCCCCCGGCTGCCGCCGCCCGGGGCCCCGCTCCCCGCTCCCTCCCGCGCCGCTCGCCCAGCCGCGCCTCAGGTGCCGGAGCCCCGAGCCGCCGCCCCCGCCCGGGGCCCCGGGCTCTGCCCCCGGGGGCGCCGCCGCTCCCCCGCCCCGCTCGGGCCCCCGCCGCGGGGGAGCCGCCCCGCTCCGCTCCGCGCCCCGCCGCGCCCGCCCTACCTGCTCTCTCAGCGGCCGCGGCGCCCCGCCGGCGCGCCCTGCCGCCCCCGGCCCCGGCCCGCCATCGCCGCCGCCCGCGGGGGGCCGCCAGGGCTCGCCTCGCTGCCGCCGCCGGGGCCGCCCCGCTGCCGGTGGGGGTGCCGGTGCCGGTGCCGGTGCCGGTGGCGGGGAGGGCGGCCCCGCCGGCCGCGCGGTGCTGAAGGGACAGCGGCCGCGCGCCGCCCCGCTCAGCGGCGGGAGGCGGCGGCACGCGCGCTCGTCATGGCGACGACCCCCGCCGCTGCCGCCACCACCCCCGCCCCACCCCCGCCCCCGCCGCTCCCACCTTCCCCCCCGACCCGACCCCGCCGGGCGATCGGGGCTGCCGCCGCGGGACGGCGGCGCGGAGCTTGGCGGCGGCGGCGCGGCGGGCGGGTGGGCGGCCGGCTGGGGGCTGGCGGCCGCGCCGCCCGGCTGAGGAGGGGCGGCCCGGCCGGCGCAGCCGGTGTGCCGGCGGTGCCTCCGCTCGCTCGCTCTCGCTCCTGCCCCCGCGCACCGGCGCCGCAAACTCGGGTTTCCTCCCCCCCCCCGCGGTCCTGCCTCGCGCCGGCTCCCAGCGGCACAACTTCCCGAGGGGGGACGCCCACCCGCGCCCGCGGTGGCTCTGGGCACCCGCGGACCCTCTCCTGCGGCGGGGGACGCCCGCCCACAGCCACTCACCCCCCCGCCCCTCTGCGCCCTCACCCTGCCGGCGGGCACCGCGGGAGCCCGGGCAGGGCGCCGGGCAGGGGCCGGAGGGGCGGGGGCTGCCGCTGCCCCCCACGCTGCACCCACGCTGTGGCGCCTCGGCAGCGTCCCTGCGGGGACCGAAAATACGAAAGGTGGGGGCACTCCTCAGAGCAGTTTGGTGTGAGGAAAGCGGGGCCGCGTGTCGAGGCTGCCCGCCGCCCCCTCAGACACCGGCTAGGAGCCCCCGACCTCCCCACGCGCGCCTGCCCGGCGATTTCGGGAGGAATAATCCTGACAGACCGCACCTCGAGCGGAGGGGTCTGACCGCCCTGCACTGCTGCGCTTGGCGGGGCAGAGTTTTGGTGCTGGCACGTGAAATAATGTCTCGTTACGTGGTCACCGATGGCAGCGTCTCTGCCCACGCTGAAGAAATCTCCCTCCTCTCGCCGAGCCCGGCAAGAGGCCGAGTTTCCCCGGGGAGAAGCCTGGTCCTGGCAGCTGTGGGCAGTGGTGGCGGTCCCTGCCAGCAGGACCCGGCTGTGCACCTGACCCACCCCGAGCAGGTAGCCAGCTGTGCAGCGCGCAGGTGCTCCGAGACAGGTGCTTCGTACCGGGCTAACCCCCATCGTCGCCTGCCGGCTGCCTCGTGACCACCTCTCGCTCACCATCCCACGCATCCGGAGTCCGGCTCCTGGAAATGGATTGCTGTCAATGCTGTGCAGGATTAGGGGGTGCAGGGGGTCGAAGCCTCCTCGCTTGCTTTCCCCAGCCCCGGCAGAGACCCGAGCATTCCAGCGCTATGCGTTGACACCATCTTGTTCCTCAAACCCTTGGAGGGGCAGAGAGGTTATACAGCCCAACTGCAGCAGCACGTGAGCCTTATTTACAAGGAACCCCCCAGTATTAAAGAACAGCCCTATAAGAGCCCAGGTAACTGAGGGCAGACATGGAACAGGGCAAGTAATTCCTGGTGCATGCCAGTGGCCGGGTCTCCAAAGCCTGATCAGCTTTCCTACCTGGGGTGTTGTGATCACCCCACCACATCCCACTGATGCTGGTGCATTGTGTGGCCAGAGCCCCCATACCTCTGGGAACATTCCCACAGTGGTGTGCGTGGACCCATAGCACCCTCACCCCCCCAGGGACGCTTCAGAACATCCATGCTTCAGGGGTGCTACAGGTGCTGCCCCTGCTCGCCTTTTCTTGGGTGGTGCTTGCTCTTCCTTTGTCCTCCTGCTGGTGAGTGCCTCCTGCCTCCCTTTCCCCCTACGGTCCTCCGGAATGTCCCTCCCTTTGCTACAGATGCCCCAGGTCGGGGCACTGGGTCCCAGCGTGCCTCGCTGCATGTCCAGCGGCATCTCACTGGACTTTGAATCCACACTGAATTATGCACACCAAGGCTGCCCTCCTGGCCTGGGGAAGTGCTACTGCTTCTTTGTTTAGTGCGCCCAGCTCTTCCCCTCCTGGAAAGGGGCACACAGGAGAGAGAGACCGCACATAGCGGGGAGGAGGCTTCGCAAATGCAGCAGCGGCCCGCACATTTCCCTGTAACAACGGCTTTTCAGATCCAGAGAGGCAGCTCTCCTGCTTCCCAGTGGCAGCATAGTTGTTAGGTTAGTTCGTGACATCCTCCTCCTCCCAGGGCTCTGCTGGCGAACCACTCACCAGGGAGCTCTAATTATACTGGCTTTTAATGCCTGAGGCAAGGGATGGCACGACACAGGACTGGGAACCACCACGTTGGGATTTCTGAGTTGGATGCCCTGCCACTTTCCCCAGGGCTTGGATAAATCACAAAACTTCTCTGCTCTAATTTCCCACTCACCATTAGGAGAACAAAAATAACTCATCTTCCTTAGTGACGTTGCAAGGAATAGTGAGCTGCTGCTGGTAGTGCATTCAAGTGATGTCTGTGTGTTTTCACCAGCTCTGCGCTATCCTAGGTATCTAGTGGGGGCTTTAAACGTATTGAAACATCTTCAGCAAATTTGTAAAAAAAATATTTTCCATTACTTTTCTTTCTTATTCTTAAATCAGATATTTTTTCCTTAATGCTGCTTTGGAAGAAACTAAGTGGAGGTATGTTTAGAGGATTTTCAAGCTTTTATACATTGTCCTCACCTTCTAAGCCACTTGGCTAAGAAAAAGGATTATAGGCAGCCTCATACTCATTTATCCACCTCTGTTCTTATCTTCACCCTGGCAAAACCAGTGGTCACTTTTCTGACGTGTATTTTCTCATTGTAAGGCATAGTGAAGTTTATGCAGAGATACTGGAGATAAACAGCAAAGTAATATAACTGTGTAAGGATACAACTCTCCCTGGTCTAATATAACTGCTCCTGTAATTAGGGCTAATTGGCTCAGCCGGAGCATTTTGCTAACAAGGCTAAAATGCTTCCAGCACCCCAGATAGTAATCCAAATTCCATCTGAATGTTTCTGCAAGGTGTGCACTCTGCTCCACAGACACACAAGCAGGTCTGTTGCTGACCTAGTGCTTTTGCCTTTCCCAACGGTAAGTACAGGACAAATTGCTGTGGACGCATTATCACTGGTGGAATCCAAGGCAAAAGATCTGCTTAGATATGTCAAAAGGAATCCGCTATGTCATTTTTGCACAGAATGAGCTAGCGATGTGTCAGATAAGAGCAAATTTAGGGATGCACTAATAATAAATGGAATAAATATAAACCAACACTTTGTCTCCTTTGCCCTGTGGACACTTCTTGTACTGGGGAGAATGCAAGAGGAGTGCTGAGGTGGTGCTGGGATGGGGATGTAAGGAAGCATGAAGGAATTGCCTGTTGGAGTGGGGAGATAAATGAGTGACTCGTATCACCCTAGGGTAATATTACAAAAGCTCAACTAACTTTGGGTCTGCTGGTTATAGTGGTTGACTGAGACTGTGTGAGAGAGAGCGGTCTTGTTTTATTGGTACACGTGGTACCATGTTGTTTAAGGAATATGAGAAGGTGCCAGCACTGCGTAAAAACGTGGGATATATACAGGTGCCCGTCAGGGCTGGTCTGGGTCTGGAGACATACTAACTGCAGTGTGTTTGATTATACACCCTGCTTTGGGTTTGTGGTGACCTGAACTGTGAGGGAACATGGAAATTATTGCAGTGCTAGCGACCGACTCGGTGGAGGAAGCTGCCGCCTAAGAAGCCATGTCCTCGGACAACATCTCCTGTCTGGTCCCTGTTGGCTCTCCCACCACTACAGCAGCTGCACTACCCTGCAGTGAGTTTAACGCTGATGAGGACATGTGGCACCCTGTTCCGCAGGCATGACACACTGATATCTTAGATGGATCGTCAGCTTTGGAAGAAGTGAAACTGCTACTACTACTACTACTACTACTTCTAGTGTGAATGAAATATTGAATAGGGTCTAAAGGAAAATATGGGACCTAAGTCAGTGGTTTTATTGGCACTTCCACTGAATGGTGGATAGATTCACTTTAGACTTGAGGACACAAACATCTATTAGGCTGAAGGTGGAACTTCAGTCTGAGCTTAATACTTACTGGAAGGTCCCCCTCTGGCCCTGGAGCCAGTTTCAAAGGTACATACTTGTTGACCATTTCCTTTTGCTCCAGATGGATTGGGAAATCCTGGAGTCTTAATGTGCTAGTTTAAGATCAATAGATATGATCTGTTTTTCCTTGCAAAGCCTCACAGGTGGCTGGGAGCGAAGCAGAGATCCTTTTGTGATGGCATTCCTACTGCCACAACTATTGACTGTGGCCAATTGGTGAATATGTTTAAAAGAAATAAAAATAGTTTTGTACATAATGCTTATTTGAATACTGGAAAAAGACTGTTGCAGAATATTGCCAAGTCTAAAAGCATGAATAAGTTGAAAATGGATTTAAACAAATTCATAAAGGATAGTTATCCAAATGATCTGAGTACAGCCTGAATTTGACAGAACCCCTGATTGAGAGAGAATATTGCAGAGGATGTACCTTTCTAAACACACTTTGTTCTTACCCCCTCGCATCAGCAAGGTAGCCATTCTCATGATGTTTGGTTGGTGGCAGTCTACGGCCAGCTTTTTCTAACTGGAAGTTTAAAGAAAGCTGAGATTAGCCCTGCTGCATGATCTTCCAGCTGTTCTCAAGCCTCCCATAATCCCAGGCAGAAAAGAAGTGCAATTTGTTTATGAATCTGCTCGTTCTGTAAGTGCCCTGACTGACATGCCTGCTTTTCTTAGGAGGCAAAGGATTTGCATAAGCTCTTGTGACACTTGCAGTATAAAACTGGGGAGTGAGGAAAGTCAAATGCTTTACTAAGCTAGAAGTTTACAGGGCAGTGATAGCGATGTCTGAAAACAGACCTCCACTGTGATGTAGTGGAACTCCAGTGGACCACAGAAAGGCCATCTGGCAGCTAAAGAAACTGAACCATGTAATGAACACAAACTGAACATTTCATTTTGGCTGACAGCACCTCAACAGAGTGACAAATACCGATCTTTTGCAGCGTACTGATTGCATGAGCAATGAAGTTTTACTATGATGACTCTGAAGTATTATGCCTTTTGTTGTGAGTTGACCTCTTAGTCACTGTTGTGCCTGCTCCACCTAATTCTTGACTATGAGGGACACATGAAAATGTTTGCTTTTGCAAGGCCTGTGGGGAGCATTGTCTTCCTTAATTAAATCCCAGAATCACAGAGTGCAAGGCAAAAAAGGATCATTAGATAATTGTGACTTTCTTTTAGTATAGATTGTACAATTTCAACCTTCTGTCCTCTACTGAAAACTGATGTCTGAGATGCGTTAAATGAACCTACAGACCCCACTGACAATATGTTAGAGGAGCCTGCAGTGAGTGTATTTACATGAGTGTTTTACTTGGGATTGGGATTGTGCTTTTGAAGCGACCCTCTTGATCAGCTCCACTACCTTGATTTCATTTACGTTGAGTCTGAGAACTATATTCCCTGTGGATGAAAACAAGCCAAAAGCTGAGCTGCAGGAGTAAGGATTGCCAGTAGCAATACGCAATGGGAAAGAAAGGGTTTCAGAACTGCGGTTTTGGATGAAAGATGATGACCTGATACAGCTCAGTGGTCACTTTCCCAGTGGCACTGTTGCAGTCAGCAGTGGGCATGACCTCTTTGATATTTGCCTGAATGGAGATGGGGGAAAGAGGCTCTTGCTTGGATCCAGGTTATAGCTATTAGTTTTAAATTGTGACTAAAAAGCCTAGTCCTGTGCTGTCAGTCAGCTGACTTGGAGCATTTGAAGGCTATTTTCACTTGCATTTGGAATCTACCCATGTGTTTCTTCCCTTACACTTCTCACGCTTCTGTGTATCTCGAGAGCAAAGCCATGGGAAATCCAGCTACAGCATAGCTCCTCTGGGCAGATCCCCAGATTTGATATATTCTCAGCTGATTTGCTCTCACTGAGAACATACCTCATGCTTAGATGGTGCAGTGTGTTTTGACTCCATTTTTCTTCTGTGCACTTTTAAAGAACATGGGGAAAATGCCACTTGCTCTATGCAAGCTAATCTGGGCCCCTTATTCTAAAAAGAATAATTGAGATAATTTCTCATTTCCATAGATATAGATATCTGTGACATAGGAATCTTCATCTTAAATAAAAAATCCAAGTTTAACACAAGCAGGAAGAGAAGTCCCTACTTGGAAACATTTTACTCAAAAAGCATGAATATGAGAAAACCCCTCCTAACTTACGTCTGTTTTAGTCTGGGAGGAAAATTGATTTTGATTATGAAATGAGCATGCAGAAGGGCAGGAGAAACCTCTTGAGCTAGGTGGCCTAAGCTCACAGACTGTCCTAACTTCCTGGAGCTGCAAAGGACCATGCAATACTTTACACAGGTGAGTAAGCTACAGGTCAGGGTTGTTCAGTGTTGCAATGATGGGCCAGCTCCAATGTTGTCACCATTGCCTGACACGTGGATCAGTATTATCTCCTTCTTTCCTGGCACTTCCTGACTTTTTGGGGGGAGCTTGGAGTTAGAAGACCCTTAGCTAATCCTGTGTTTCAAATAAACAGTAACAACATTGAAATTGTGCTGGTAACAGCCAGAAGAGACTGCTTCTGCTGCCAAAACCAATTTCTTAATCCAATGACTCCCCTTCCCGACTCTTTGGATGAGTTTCTGATAGGTGTCCAATTCTTCTCATCCATATAGTCACACCATAGAGCATATACCCTGCATGAGACCTGCCCCACCGCCCTTCACACCCTGTTAGCACAGACCTCACCAGCACACTCTGCGCTGCCTGGCCTGCCTCAGGTGCAGCCTAAGAGTGCTCTGCAGAAGGGTCCAGCCAGGCAGCCTGCCCTTGCCTTTTGTGGCCCAGCCTCGTCACTAGGGATATTGGCAAGGACGGACTGATCATTTCATGGCCAGCATCCACACAGTGTGAGGTTAGTCTGCAGTGGGCCAGGTAGAACTTGGAACCATAAGCATCTTTACTTAACCTTAAAAAAAATTAGGGAAGCATAAAAGAATGTTACTCATCATCTGTCCAAATTTATTTATTTATAACTGAAATCCTTAATGCCCAGCTAGATCAATGAATGAGATAAAACAAATAAGCAAAGGAAATGGAAGGCGGGCACACCAGCAACGTTCCCTGTGCCTCCCAAAGGTGTTTCTGCAGGGGAGAGCAGACGATGCACTATCTGCTTTCCACACCTGAGTTGCCACTGCCACCCCTTACTGGCTGCCCGAACAGCTTGGTGCTGCAATATCTGGTGTCTGCAGCCATATTCTAGCTTGAGGGAAAGCTCTACTGGATCTTTTGCTGAGGTCATAGAGATTTGAGTGGAAGGATTTTGGGGAGCTAACAGAAGTATTAAGACCCAGCTCTGACTGTAGAGGACCATCAGTGGCTCCAGCCCTTTCTGCCTCCCAATACTTGTACAGATTCAGAAGCTGCTGGTTGCTGCCTCCTAAACATAGGTCTCAGCTTCTT
Organism: Aquila chrysaetos chrysaetos; assembly: GCF_900496995.4. Lineage (NCBI taxonomy): Eukaryota > Metazoa > Chordata > Aves > Accipitriformes > Accipitridae > Aquila > Aquila chrysaetos. Next base: position 24,592,484 of record NC_044007.1, read on the forward strand.
AAATATGAAATACCAGCATTGTCTGTTTTTTATGAAGCCACCCAAGATTAGATCCTCTGGTTTATCTTCATATTGCTTGCGAAGGATTTAGCTGTTGCAATGGAGGCTCCAGTGTTCACAGTTCTTCAGTCTTGACTTTATTTGCACCAGTTGCTCCACCAAGAGAAGAGCAAAGTTTGCCTCTGAAGTCAGCCTGAATGTGAAGAAGCTTAAGGGTCCTGGATAACTAAAGAAATAAATAGCAGCATGGGCCTAAAAAGTAATGGTCCCAAACCGGCAGCACAGGTGTATCCTCACTTCCGAGCATCTCCAAAAGGGAGTGAGTGAAAGGCACATCACACCTAGCCAGTTTCCTGAAGCTTCCCAAAACAGGTGCTGTGAATACTGTCTCCCAGTTTGTGAGGGCCATCCATCATTGCCTCATAAACCACTGTGTGCAGGGTTTGCCAACTGGGAATTTAAGGTAAATATATCTCTCCTTGAGATGTCTGTAGCAAATAGCTTGGAGGGGCACTATCTGGGAGATACATGACCATTACACGGTCTTTACCAACGAAATATGTTTCTGTAATGGTATCACCTCCAGCAACTTCTCCTTTCTTTGTAACAAACTAAAAAGCACAAAGTGAAAGATTTTGTGCCATACAGCACCTTACTGTGATTGTTACAGTTTTTTGGTTTTTTTTTTTTTAAATTCTGCTTAGTGGAAAACGGACAATCAACTTTAACCATTTATTCTTTAATGACTGCCCACACAGCAAAAGGAATTTAGAATGTTTTTCATAGCCTACATAAAGCTTATGTCCCATTTTTGAATGGGAGAGCACCCCCACCCCTTTAAAAACACTAATGAACTGTTTGCAGCAACAATCCATCTCTGAGTCATTCACTGCAACTTTGCAATGGTAGTACCTTCCCTGAAATGTATCTCAAAGGCAGTTTGGGCTGTAATTTACCCTAAAGGTCGGACCTGCCTATCTGAGGGTCTGATTGACAGTATGCACATTCTCATATGCTTCCAAATATATTCTGGTTGTTAAGACATCTCTCACTAGTGGATGAAGGATCAAGAAACTATTTCCTTTGGATTTGATTCACTTTTATATTTTTGGATTATATTTAAAGCAAGAACAAGCCAATTAAAAAAAAAAAAGGATCACCAAACAAGATTCTAATTAATGTTTCCCACTGCTATCGTGGAACAAAAGGTTTTAAAGTTTCTGAAACATGTTGGGACATCTGTGCTCAGTTTCTATACACAATGCAGAAAGTCAAAAACATCATGGGAAACCTTATTCCAAAGGGATGCCAGTCCAGATCCATGCTCTGAAGAGTTTCATATGGTTCAGATCAGTTTATTAAAAAAGCCCCTGAACTGTTTTATCCTTAGCTAACATGATTTTAAACTTCAAATTTTTTATCCTCAATTCAACAAAGCACTTAACAATACACTTAATTGTAACCACCTCTGGTTTTCAGAATGATGCTTTTCTTTGCTCTCCTGGAGTTTATTATTCCTATAATAAATAATAAGAGGAAATAACGAAGTATTTTTTTCAAAAGCATATACTATGGAATTATGAGAATACAGCAGTAGTTTAAACTTCACCATTCAGCTCGCTGACTGATTCATTTGGTATAAAGTCGAGTGAGGGCCAGCATGTTGTGAGCACAGGGAAACCTGAATTCCGTTTTATTTGTTTTTCTTTTCAAACTGCTGCTTTGTGGAGCAATTCTGAACTTTGCTGCAGTTGGAATATTACACTAACCAGCTGCTGATCAAAGACTTCACTGAATCTAGGTCAGGTCTAATTTGTGAAGCTCTCAGAGTTAGTCACTATGGCAGCTTTCTGAAAGGTACAGATGGAGAATCCATGAGCTGTGGGAACAGAGTTATGGGGCTTCTTCTCACCATCAGTTTTAATGCAATTTGTTTTATTTCCTTTTCCAGGAGTTCCTTTTTCTCAGAGTTCCTAGTAAAAGAGAGATTAAATGTGACAGCCACATCTGTTTTAGGAAATTCCTGTGGAGATATCAGATTGGTAGCTGGCTCAAGCAATGTTAAAAGTGAATGCTTCTGGTCTGAGCAGGTGGTCTATGAACATCATGAAAAATCTGTAGCCTTTTATAGTGACTTTCATCTCAGGATCTCAAAGCGTTCTATAAATATCAGTTGATCAAGCCTTACAACATCCCTGTGAGGTGATCACTTTGTAATTGAAGGGAGTGGGTTTTATGGTTCACAAGTTTGCTGCTGGCTGTGAAATCCTATTTGTAAATCACACAATCTGCCACAAGTAGAGCAGATGTATTGCTGCTGTGTCTGGAAATAAGAGCTGTCTGAGATGCAGCAGCGCTTGTGCCACTAGTACATGAGTTCTTCTTCCCTTCTGATCTGCTCCATGGTCCCTTGTTCTCCCGTTCTCATTTCCGGGTGCCTCCTGCTAAGTGCACACACTAGCCGTGCTTTCTTTTGGATGTCCACCTTGTGCCATATTTTCCAGAGAGAGCTTGACCTAGATGCATGCTTTCCAGATTGTTTCTCTGCAGTTCCTAGGAAAAAATGTGTGCTAAGATGTACTTCAGCCAGCCTTCTCCTAGGTGTAGCAGTGGGGAAAACAGCAATGCTCTCCATTCTTAGTATTGTTGGGGTTAATTTAAAGGGTTAACTTAGCATCACAGAGACCACATCAATAGACAGAGAATGTCTGACTGAGCAATGTCCTGAAGCCAGCAGAAGCTGCCTTGTAAAGCAGTCCTGTCTGCCCTACAGATGGGTTGGAGCATAAGGTTCACCAAAGGCATGTTTGCTTCAGTGAATATTACTTTTGTATTTCACAAGAAACCATGAACAGGCTTATTTCAGAGCCCAGTCATAACATGAAAATTATTATTTGTGTATGTGCATCCACTTACATGTGTGTGTATGTGTAGGCACTGCTTATATGGGAACCACCAACACTTCTTAGACTTTAGGACAGGTCTTTGGTACAAAATTAATCTTTCCTGTGGTTTGTTTATTTGTTTCTATAGCTACAGAGGCTATTTATGGTGAGCACACTTTGACTTGCACCGGACATACTTAAAATTCAGTCATATTCTATTTCTAATTGTGTCCTCTTGGGACATCATAGCCATTCGGGCCCTCCAAAGATGGTGTTACTTCCTTCAGTAAAACATGGGACAGGGGCATGGGGGAAGATCAGTATTTCCAGATGAAAATGCACCCAGTTGCTTGGATAAAGACATGAGGCTTGGTTGCCTGTGTGATAACACCCAGGTTATAAATATCAACTTTTGACGACGTTGACCCACAATCCATGATACTGGCTGGAAAATCCTGGTTTGTTGTTTTAAGCATTCTGTAAAATATGATTGCCATCCAAGGCTGAAAGGAGAGTCCCTGCCAGTGTTGGTCTGGAACTTGTACTGCATATTATACCTCTTAGAATAATAAGGTTAATAATACCATTTCTATCCCAAGCCAATATTTACAGCACAAAGAAATCCTTACATGCAAAGATATTTGAGGTTTTTATGCTATTACACCAGAAGAGAACTTGATATCAGGTTTTCAAGTGGTTATAATTTTTGAATTTGCTTTGTAAAGGACTTTACCTTCCCATCTCTATAGCAGTCAGCACACCTGGATCTCCACCCTGATCGTGACCTCTGGATATTGCCATAATATAAACATTAAACAAACATAATTATTGATAAAAAGTGGGCATGTTATTTCTTCCCTTGATTTGTGGTTTAAAAGATTTCCATGGACATGTGTTGTTCCTAGTCTACAGCTACCAATAGATTAATACAATGACCAGTGTGTGAGGATAGTGTCACTGAATTAAAAAAGCTGAGGATTCTTTCCAATGGCTGAACCAAAATGACTGAGTTCAGTTTTCCGTCCATTTGCATTTGGCTATATTATTTCTAAGATTTCTTAGCAAAAAGTATTGAATGATCAGAGAGAATTGAAAACAACATGGGAGAAATTGGAAACTTTATTGGGGGAGAGGAAGCAATCAGGAAGTTTACTACTGTAAAAGTTTCTTCTGTACCCCAAAGAGGGGAGCAAGGAGAATAGTTTCTTGGAGGTTAAAATGTGTAATAGCAGGCAAACCTTTGTACATTCAGAGCATCCAGTTCTCAACACAGCAAACAGTAACCTAGAAACATATGTGGTGAGCAATAACACTCATAAATCTTAAGAGATTATGTGTTCCTAATGTGAGACTTCAGACTGATCTATTTTGTTAAGTGCCAAACTTCAGCATGATTCAATCAAGTTTTGCTTAATCTGAATTTATTTACTCTTTGTGATGATGATTCATTGAACATGTCTGTAGTCCAGTTGGTTGAACTAATTTATCAGGCATTTTGATGGACTGGTGATTTGTCTTCCCTGAACATTTCATGGTTTATTTATTTATATCATCTGGACTGTGTAGAACAAGAACTGCAGTTCTGCTAAGAATTAAACATTCCTCAATGATGCCTTTAGTAACAGGAAACGCTCTCTAGATAGGTATTCTTGTTGCTATGTAGCCAAATAACAGCCAGGAAAACCTCTTATCTACAGATCCAGGTCCTCTAACTAAATTCCTGTGTTAACCTGGGTAGATTTGTGTTGGAGACACAACCTGGCAAAGATCGAGGGGCAACAGTTGTGAGGTTTCTCTGTGCAGGGCACGGGGATTTCCTGGAGGCTGGCCCAAGACTATAGGTCATCCCAAGAAGAAATGAGACATGGGGAGTTTGTTTACATAGCCCAATTAACATGCAAATACTGTGCAGAGAGGCATTCTCACACTAGCTGTCCTCTGGCTCTTATGGGTAATGATAGTAAGAGGCAGGCCATGTTGGACTTCATCATAAGTTGGCAACTTATGTGCATTCCCAGAACTGTATCTGAATTGCTGTTCTCTACTGAAATCTGTGTCACTATGACCACACTGCTGTGGCGACTTGTTAAAGTTAACTTGAGAACCGCTACAAGCAGCTGGCATGCCTACCTTCAATGCAAGTATGTTGCTTTGACCTTCTCTTTTTCAAAGGATTATATCTCATCAGGTGATTTTCAGAAAGACTTCCAACTCTCTACCTGCAAAGGAATTAAGAATAAACACATGGAAGAGGCAAACTGTTTCCCAGAGTGGAAGGTGCTGATTTTCTGTACACACAAGTGCAGAATAAGAATCCTCTCTCTTCCAAAGGAGTGCAGTCTGCTAGGTCTGGGCTCCCCAGTACAAGAGATATGGACATAACTAAAGCGAGTCCAGTGAAGGGCCATTGAGATGTTTGATGGACTGGAGCATGTGACATATGAGGAGAGGCAGTGACAGCTGTAGCTGTTCAGCCTGGAGAAGAGAAGGCTCCAGGGGATCTCAGTAATGCGTATAAAATACCTGATTGGGTAAAGAGGTGCAAAGAAGATGGGGCCAGACTATTCTCAGTGGTGCCCAGTGACAGGACTAAAGGCAATGGGAACAAACTGGAACACAGGAAATTCCACTAAAACGTAAGAAATGCAAGAGTGGTCAAGCACTGGCACAGGCTGCCCAGAGAGGTTGTGGAGTCCTCCAGCCCTGGAGATATTCAAAACCTGATTGAACACGATCATGGGCAACAAGACCCCGATTTGGGCAGGGGATTGACTAGAGGCTCCCCAGAGATGCCTGCCAGCCTCAGCCATTCCATCAGATTAAATTAAAAAATCTCAAGTATTTGTTAGTGCAGATTTTCCTGACAATTGATAGTGGTGAGCAGAGCATTTCAGTATATCAAGTAGATGTTAACCCTCTTGGCTGTTCGGCACATGATGTTCTTTTGATGAGCAGCCAAACAGTGGATATAAATTAGAGACCAAGCACCATTAATGGAGCAACAGTACTAGAACTTGTGTGGTAATAAATGTGTGCACAGGTATGTAACATGAATATCAGTTGAGGGTGTAAGAAGAAGTAGGGATGTGATTCAAATACCAATTAGATGTGCTTTATTTGCTACCATTCAAGGACTGGTGCTCCTGCCATACCACTAAGCTTGATCAGTAGCATCAGATTTTGGTCCCTTTGCTTATTGTTGCTGTTTCATGGGCTACATCAGCCCTGAATTTGGCTCAAAGCCTTCCTTAAGAGTTGTCTCATTTAGGGATTTTGCCTAGTCATTAGAAACAAAGAAGTTGTAAAACCCTGATGTTACGTGGATTTATGCCATGTCACTGGTTGTAAGTAGCAATGATCAGGCAAAACCATGTCCTTTTTCCCTCTGATACTTTCTTCTGGCCCCCCAGTGTACTGACTAGCTTTGTAGGTTAGCTAGCCCTAAATAAAAAACCCAATCAGTTCGTATCTGAGGACAGTGAAATGAATCTGAGACATCCCAAACATATTTGGCATGTTTAAACACATCCTTTCAGCTTGTCTTCTTTCACACAGCTTCTGAGTGATGTTAATAATAATATCATTTATTTTGGATGATTGATTCTGTGATTCTTGCTTCTACATCCCAAATGCAATACTTCCAGCCTTGGCTTCTTTTCTTCCGCAGGGAAATGCATTAGACTTCTTCAGTTATTCTAGATATTTAATGCTGGAAGACCAAGACCCATTTTAGACCTATACAGGTCTAAAGTTATTAAACAACCAGAGGTACTTCAGAGCTAATTGTTTTATTAGTGCCTCTATGTTGACTTTGATTGAGGTAAGAGATTTACATTGCCAAGAAGAAGAAATTAATTGGGTCTTTATGTATAGACATATGTATTAGATCATTTTTAACATGGGAAAACAGCTTTATTTCAATGATAAGAAGTGTTTGTATAACACTACTGTTACTTGCTGGTGTTATTTATCTGACAATAACTCTACAGGAGTCAGTGTAATTGGAAGTATATAAAAATCTGTGGAAGATCAGAACAGCGATCTATGCTTTGCATCTTGTTTTAGAATCAGAAAATAGCACAAGGACTATGCACAGTTTCAGGAAGAAGGTACTGAGCTTTGCTATCCAGTTAGAGATCCACAATGGGTTGTTTGTCCCTAAAATCTATGGAGACAAATGTAGCCAACTGAGCCTCTTTAACAGTACGGCTTTATTTTTTTTTATATCTGGAGGATAGGCAATATGCTGATATACCTATAAAATTAACCAAACCTGAGGAAAAGAAGCTGGAGTGACAGAAGGAGGTGTCAATTTGTTTGAAGAGTATCTTTTTCAAGAAAAGATGTACCACTGTTTTCCTGTGGAATGCACAAGTCATGTCTGAAGATATGCAAATGCAAAAACCTCTGACAATAACAGCGTATCAGTATTAGCAGCTCTGCCAGTATCTCTCCACTCGCCCGCTGAACCGGGCTGAGGATACAAAAGTTCCAGTTCTACTGTTTACCCAGCTGTGGATCAGCTGGTTCCATATGAGGAATTTATCTTTCCAGTTTGCTTTTGTAAAAACCTAAGAAATGACTTGAAACAGTAAAAAAATAAACCCATAAGAAAAGAGCACAATAATTGCCAAGCCAGGCTAAGGAGTGCCAGAACTAAAATTGCCATAATTCAGGTCCGTTGTGTGCATTATCTTCCAATTTCTAATTGCGTGACCACAGACTGGTGGTTTTTTTGCTTTTTTTTTCCTCACTGCAGAGGATGGACCTGCTGTGGGATGAATCATGGTTACCTCATTGCAGAAACTGTGGAATTTGGAGGGTGATGGCAGAGGATTTCAAGATAGGAAAGGATTGTACTGTGGTTTGGGAAACTGAGTGTTGTCCTGGTATTGGATTTTGTTGCTATTATGGATTTTGTTGTTATTCTCCTGAATATCATTCCTATGTAACGCTGGTCTAGTCACTTAACTCAAAACTTTTCACAGATGGTAACTGATTTTCTGGAAACCCTGACAACTGGAATCTGATATGGGATATGCTGAATACTCACTATTATGGGAACTGTGTTTTGAAGATATGTTTTAGATGCTGAAAAGAACTGTTCTTAAGCATCTCAAGTGAGAAACCGAAGTCTATGGTTTCTTTTGGTAATTTTGACTCAATGACCATAAGTAAACATAGAAGGTACTACTTCCTTCTCATCTTCAGGATGAAGATAAATTGTCAGTGTTTGTAGAACATGAGGATCCTGCAGAGAAGACCATAAAATGCCTTTTTTAGGATAAGTAGCGGTGTTTCAGCACTGTGTCAGATGATAGATGCCATACCTAGAATAAAGGGGTAAGATTTTTCAAATATTGATGCCACTATTTTTGTGTAGTGAATTAGCAGAGAACCATAGCAAAGGCTTTGAAAGTTCATTTAATCCACTCCCCGCCTGAAAGCAGGATCAGCTAGGCCTAATATATTCCTGTTAGATACTTGTCTAAGCTCCAGTGAATTTTCACAATTGCATGGATTTCCATTGCTTTACTTTCCTTACCACTAAAAAATCTTTCACAGTAGCTAGCTGAAATCTTCTCTTTGCTGCACTGCTTGCCCAGTCCTCAGGGGAGAGGGAGAAAGGTTGATCTGTGGGACTGCCTAGTAGCGCACACGTAAAGGATGCAGAACCGAGATTATTCCTTTATTTCCAAAGAGATTTAAAAATTGCCCCAGACCAATGGTCTCTAACAGCACAGGCTGGGGTTTGAGTGCTTGGAGAGCAGCTCAGCAGAAGAGGACCTGGTGGTTCTGGTGGACAGTAGGCTGGCCATGAGCCAGCAATGTGCCCTTGCAGCAGAGAAGGCCAACAGCCTCCAGGGGTGTATTAGGTAGAGCGTTGCCAGCAGGTTGAGAGAGGTGATCCTTTCCCTCTGCTCAGCACCAGTGAGACATGTCTGGAGCGTTGGGTCTACTGTTGAACTCCCCAGTACAAGAGAGATATGGATATAATAGCACCAGTCCAGTGAATGGCCATTAAGACGTCTAAGGAACTCAAGCATCTGACATACGAGAACAGGCTGTGAGTGCTGGGGCTGTTCAACTTGGAGAAGGAGTCTCACCAATGTGTATAAATACCTGAGGGAGGCGGGTGTAACAAAGATGGGGCCAGACTCTTCTCTGTGGTGCCCACTGACAGGACTAGAGGCAATGGGCACAAACTGAAACAAACGGGAAATTCCGCTAAAACATAAGAAAAAACTTCTTGAGTTCAAGGGTGGTCAAACACTGGCACAGGATGCCCAGAGAGGTTGTGGAGTCTCAGTCCCTGCAGATATTAGAAACTCTACTAGACACAATCATGGGCAGCATGACCCTGTATTGGGCAGGGGATTGACTAGACAAACTCCAGGGGCGCCTGCCAGCCTCAGTTACCGTGTGATTTGGTGCCTCTAAGAGCCGTATGTAGAAAGCATGAATTTGACATTTACTTGCTGCATATTGAAGATATTGTGCAGCTATTCTTTGCACTAGAATTGGAGATGGCTGTTTCATTCATGAGCTGTCTGTATAATAAAGGGAATCAAAGTAGAAATACTTGATGTTTAAATATCTTTTATGATTCTGTATGGTGAGAGTTCTCCCTTACTCATGAGGATCTGGAGTTTGGGTGCCTTCCCAGCTCTCTGCAGTAAGATGTAATTGTTTTTTTGAAAATTTATCTCCATCCTTGTGTAGTTTTTCAAAAACATTGACTATTACCTAAGTAAAGGAATAGAGCTTGGTGCCAAGTCTAATGCTTCCCTCACCAGTGAGGTATTAAAATATTCCTCACTTTCACTTTTGTCCTTATCTTCTCCAGACAGCTGGGAAGCCAGTTCCCAGTGTCTTATGCTTGAAAACATGATTTTCAATAGATTTCTTTTCTCCTTCCCTTCAGCCCAGAGCATGAGATCTCATTTTAAAATGCATTATAACTGCTTGTCTAGGAAATGGAGCTATCTAAATGAAGGGTAATTTTCCAGTATATTCTGGACATTCTCATGGTGCACAAAAGAGGTTTAACACCTTAAAACAATGATCTTGTAAGATATTAGTGCTAGATTAACGTACCCCATAACCAAAACTACACCTCAAAATTCCCTTGCCCTGTCCTCTTCACCCTCAGATTGCCTAAATTCCTGAGCCATCTGCATGCCTATCAGCCAAGTTCCTCTTAATCATCAGCTTCTAGTCTTGCCTCCAGAGTCATCCAAATCCGTATTGTGCTGAGTGGTCAGCTTTGAAGTTCACAATCCACTCTGCCACCCTGCCCTTTTCTTCTGCTGAATGTTTTTCAGGTTCCCTGCTCCTTCTCCCTTCACCCGGAGAAGAGAGTAAAAGCATGAACGGGAGGCTTGGTAACCACTGCACCCTCTGCTAGGATATGTGGTTAGGGCACTCTTTGGGGAGCTGGGAGATGGGGGCTCAACTTCAGCCTGGTGAAAGGGGTAGAGAGCTCAGGTCTCTCTTGTCCCTGATGAATAGTGCAGCCACTGAGCTGTGAAGTGTCAAGGTCCCCGAGCCAAACCTGACTTTTTACTAGGTGGTACATGCTGGCAGGTCACTCTAGTTCCTTGGCCTGTCTCTTACCTTTGTTTTTCACTAGCTGTCCCCTGATTTTATGATTTTTTTTCCTTTGCAGACAACTGTACTGCGAGGGCAGTTTAGGGGAGAGAGGCTCACCTCTTCTTAGGATTTTACAACAGATGAGATGCATTAGCAGGCAAAACCTTTTATCTGGACTGCAGTCACCCTAGCTGCCATTGCCCTCTATATCCATTCAGTCTGTCCTCTCAAAGACAAAACCCTGTTTCCTAGAGCCTGTTCTCTCATGTGTTTTTATGCAATCTAGTTTTAAGGGAGTCAGAGTAAGAAGTGTCAGACCCCATCACAGGTAGCTGTTTCACAGGGCAATATGGCTCACCCTGTCAGTGAGTCAGCCTGTATTTCTTTTAGCTTGTTTCTGACCCTTGTTCCTCCCCACTCCATAAATCAGTCCTCCTCCTCCTTTGTGATGTTTACACTGTCCAAATAGATAGAGGTCCCCAGGGTGGTTCCTCACCTCCAGCAGATTGTCTCAATATTAACGCCTGAGCACACTCTGCTCTCTTTGCTTATTTGTCATGCAGCCAAACTCATCTCATTGACTTAATTCCTCATAAATCAGTAAGTCCAGATACTTACGCTCTCACTTCTTTTTGGATGAGTCTGCTCCACAAACTCACAGCCAGTTTGTTGGTCTCTGCCATTATTAGGACCTTCTGTCTCCCTTCTTTAAGCACATTTCTCTACTTCATGTCTGCATTTGAGGTTGAGCTTCCTCCTCCAGCCTATTGCCTTGTGCCCATCCACTTGACTGTTGTTTTGTTATTTCCAGCCTGTCTAGGTTTCTTTATGTTTCGTGTCTGTCCCCATTGGTTTACACAACACCTCTCTAATTCATAGGAGTCGTTACATCAAATATAAATTGAATGAATGTGGTGTTTACTGCTTCCTTCCAGATCATTAATAGACATTAAATAAAACCAGACTTAGAGCAGATTTCTAGTCCTCCTTTCCGCCCCTCCCCACACCCAATCCATGCCTCAGATATTCTCCCATCAGCTCTTTATGTTCATGTTTATCTTTTGTTCCTCTTTGTTTATGGACTTACAGCCTGTGTTCAGTCTCTGTGACAGTGCTCATTTCCCAGCCAACTCGCATTCATTTTTCAAGTCATGTTTTGTAGCTGAGGCTTTTCTCAGGACTGGCTGTAGGCTGCTGCTTCATTCCCTTCATCTGCTGGTTTTGTAAATCAATAAGAAAGGAGTGATCATGTTTGGCAAGATTTAGTCTTTATTGACTCTCTGGGTTGACTTTCATGCTGGTGCTAAGCAAATGCAGCATCATTGGTGATAGGGGATGTGCTCCCTTTTGCACCTGTAATGAAATTTCCATGTGCTCTTCACTGCTTATTGAATTTATTAATCCCATCCAGTCCCTCAACAATGTAAAATATCGGTCATTATGGCCAGATGGTTGTTTTTCCATGCTGGTTCTCATCTACATCCTACCAGCAAATACTTTATCCATCTGCTTAAGAAGGTCTCAAATTTGTAGCAAGAGGAAAGAGATTGCCATTGACAAATTCTGAGAAAAAAATTGTGACTGATCTAGGAAGGTGGGGGCAGGAGGGACATTCACGTGGTTAAAATGTCATCTCCAGCAGAGCCAATATCCCTCCCACACTGCAGTAGGACCTGTAACATGACTGCAGCAACGTGCTCTCTGAAGACAGGATCAGGTAACGGGAGCCTTTGCACCCCATCACTTCTCATTGGCACTCCGCAACATGCTGCTGCCGTGGCTCAGCTGTACACGTTGGTGCAGAGAAGGCACTGAGAGGAATCACTAAGATCTTGCAGGAGAGACAGGCACATGGGGATTAGCATCACTAAGACCTGATGAAGTTATGAGGAGAAACAGTGTGTGGGGTTTCCATTCCGCTGTTAGGCATTTCTGTTCATTTCTCTGAAGTCCACCAGTGCTGAGAAATGCAGGTAAAAAAATCTCTTCTTTCCACAAGAAATATATCTCACTGTCTTGCCAGTCTCTTCTTGCCCCTTATCTTAGGGGCAGAGTTCAAGCCTTTCAGCACAAAGAAACAATAAAACAGTCCTGGTCAACCTGATCAGTGGTAGCGCAGCTCATTAGTGGGCTACCTGCTGCAAGTGTTTGCTGGGTAGGCTTTGGGACAGAGGATTTGTGAAGAGGGGTTTCAAGGTGAGCAGGGTGCATGGATGTTTATGGATCTTGACTATGAAAAACTGACAGGTGGTACAGAAAAAAGCGTGAACTTCCAGACCAGGGGAAACAATGGAGGGATTCAGAAAGGGCAATGTGAGCAGAGGTATGGGCCAATGCCCATCGAGGGTGGGTGGTATGACCTAAAGTTTGATCCAGCATTGAGCTTGGTGGGAAGCAGGGCCAGTGACCATAGTCCAGGCAGGCTGATATTGGGAATTTTTTGGTGCAGGGGGACCATGCTCAGTGACCAACTGCAGGGTGCAGGACCCAAGGAAGTGCTCTGTGCTGACAACTCAGGCAGTAAATTAAATGTGTGCAGGCTGAATCTCTGGCACTGAAGCTAACTGGCACAGGAGGGGCCTTAAGTTCACTTAGCTTCCAAAAAAGGATGACTGCATGCAAACCCTAACTTGAGCTACATCCCAAATCATGCCTTCAAACTGTTTAGGAGTGGTTGTTGGCACAGACTCAAGGCACGACAAGGGCTGTTCTTACAACCTTACAGTTACTGTGATTGAGTTCAGTGCCTAGGAACAGTCTCTGGTGCTTTTCAATTTACTTACATACACAGCAAGAGACAAGACAGAGTGTAGGCCAGGGTTTGCAGCAAAGGCCAGTCTCCAGTTGCTACGGACTCCATCACTCACAGACACACACGTGCCCCCCAGTCCCCTATGGCACACTATGGATCCCCAGTAAGGTCAGACACCAAGCCTACCCAGCAACTAGCTCTTGCATCCTCTTGTCTCCAGTTGCCTCATGCACAGAGATACGTACACACACGTGCACTTTCACACACACACACATGGGTCTCCCAAGTTGACCCTGAGACCTCATGGTCTCTCCAGGAGCTGGCCTGGGTCTCCTGGTGCCTCCAGTAGCCAGTTCCTCCAGTGGTCTCACTCACAGACATGCACATACCCAGCCCAGTCTTGTGGCCACTTTGATACTCAGCTCCTAGGCCACTTCTACCTGCCAGCTAGTCTGGGTTGATATTTGCTAGCAATGACACACTGTTGTACGAACCCTCACATGCTTGGATTGCTGGCACTCCAGTCACATGGGCCCTTATAACTTGTGGTCCAGTCCAGTTGCTGGCACTTAGACATCCATACACACTCATGCATGCAGAAAAGAGTCCCCTCACCCAGGAAAATAGAGATGGAGGTTAATGAGAAGACAAGACAGACTGTGCTGGTCAGGTGCAGGGCATGGCCCAGCAAACATACTCACCAGACGTGTTTACATGCAACCAGCCCCTTTTATTTCCTTATCCCTCTCTTTTCTCATGCTTATTCCTCCAAAACATTCTTGATCCATCCCTTTTCCCATCTGTGGTCCTTCTAATCATCCCATAATAAGTCCGATGATAGCTGTCCTTCAGCCTGGAAGGTGCTCTGGAGAGCCCTTCCATTGACTCACCTTGCTGGGTGTCACCCCTGGCCCATGGGGCTGATTGTGCCTCAGTGACAGCCCCTGGAAGGTTTGGGTCAGGGGCTCTGTTTCACCAATAACAAATCTTAACAGGCATAAAGCAGCATCAGAATTCCCTGATAAAGGCCTCATTTTAGAAATAAAATACAGACAAAATAGCAGGAAAATATGAAGGAGTGTGTGGATGTAAAAACTTACAAAAAAGTCAAAACCTGGTTACTGATTGATCTGTACTGACCAAGACAGAAGGATGGTTTCCAAGGGAGATATTAAAGGCCTTCTGTTGGACTCTCCCCAAAACCTTGATGTCTAGCAGTCATGTCAGCAAGACAGGTTGTGATGCAGAAGTCAGCTCTGCATCATTTCCAAAAAGACAGCAACTGGCTGGGTGCTTCTGCTGAAACCAGAAGTGCCTGTTTAAACTCCAGCACAGTGTGTTCCACTTAACCCACAACCAACAATATGTTTTCATTATGTCTGGATTGTTGGGACCAGGATATAATTTTAAAAGTTGCTCAGAGAGAAGCAGACAAGCATTGGCATTCTCATCCTCTGTCACTGCTTTTTGGCTAGGCAATCAGGTTGCCAGTGAACAGGTCTAGTACGTCAGGTTTTATGCCTCTTTCTCTGCAACCATATGAGGAGGACAGGCAGTGGACTGGCCACCTTGTGAAGAACTTTTTGGGAATGCTGGGCAAGGAAGCTGCTGGGATGCACATGCATGGGCATGAATGAAAAGAGCATTTCCTTACCTTGCCTTGCACCACTGAATGCATGGGTGGGCTGGTTTTTGTGCTTGAGTGGGGGAACAGAAAGGTCATGGACCTCTCATTGCTTTGTTCACAGGTGTCACTGTAATGCTGGAGGTACTGATTATTATGAATGAGATCTGGATCTCTTGGCCTTAACAGAAGTCTCATTGTAGAGCTACATGCTTTCTCTGTAAGGATGCTTCAAATGATAAGGGCTACGGTCTGAAGATACTGCTTTTGTGAATGAAGGTTACTGGTGATTTTGTCAGCCTTATGTAAAAAGCATGCAACCAAGACAGCTATAGCTGCAGATCCACTGATTGAGGAGATCAGAGCTCTTTGGGATAGGTAGCATAAATGTTGCACAAAGATCCTGGTTCTTGGATTACATGGGAATAACAGTGCAGAAAAATCACATTTCCATTACTTTTAGGGAGCAGATTTTCAGCTTTATTCTCCGCCTAAGTGTGTAGCAGGAATAAGCATATTAGGGCAAGGGGATGGGTGGAGTGCTCTGTCTTCCAGTGAATCCTTTAGGAGCTAAAAACATTAAATGGTATTAAGCTTCTCCAACTCAGTTTGAAGCCAGAGTACAACAGAAGATTAGAAGCCACTAACTAGTCCCTGCTGTCCCTGCTCCTCAGTTTTACTAAGTAGTCTCAGCTGCTATGGATGATCTGGACTTTTCTGTTCACAAGTGAAAAATGTTCTCAAGGACCATGCTTATAAAGGCACAGAGCATCAATTGCACCAAGCCACGTAGCCTAAGTGTTCTGTTTAAATGGGTAAAGCCACCCATGGTTTGAATGACATCTGCAAATGTCATTAAAATGTTACTTTTCAGCCACCATGGTGATTCTAATGAGAGGGTCCCCAGTGCAGAGACACAGCATTAGTGAGCTGCCAGTGCAATTCCCAGCCCCACGCACTGTGCTGAAACCACATCTGCAGTAATGACACCAGACTTGGATGGCTTGGTGTGGAAAGTTATGGCCAGCTCTGGTCTCTGGAGAGAGGAAAAGGGAAGGGTTTAGAGTGACTTTGCACCTGTGAAACAATGTGCTGCTATTACAATGCCCAGCACCAGCCAGTCTTTTCTCCAGGGAGGCCTGGAGTGCTTTAGAAAGCTTTGTGCAACAGCTATGGTCGCTATAAACACTAACAGAGAAAGCAGCTATTAAAAGATTTTTGAAAGGCTCTCTGTTGGTTTCTGCTCTCTCTAGCTGCCTTTGGAAAGGTTAAGGATGCAGTGAATGCCAAGTGATAAGCTTTGCAGTCCCCAGCACTCCTGAGACCTGAAAGAAATCTGCTGGTAATTGTTTTAAGCTAATGATTCCCTGCAGGTTGATTGGTGCTTATGTGCCGAGGGGTGAGAGGCTGTAGTTACAGAAGTTATGAAAATAAATTGCCTCTGTGTTAAGGAATGCCAAGCTGCCTGCTCAGTCTAACCCACTTCTACATTTTTTATTTTAAGGTCTGTTTGCAAACTCTGAGTTTGGGCTGTGCTGATTAAATAGCCCCCCGCTAGGATTTACTGGGATAAATACCTGAACTGCAGTAGGGCATTGATAGCAGGATACTGTCTCTCCCAGTTAGATTAAGGGGGACTTCAATGTGTTGCATTTAATGCAAATCACATTGGCTATTAGGTTCTTGGGAGCTTCCTTCTTTTGGAAAAATAGGAAAAAAGATGATCTTTTCAATAGATGGGAGTTGTGTTTAGTCCCCGGCTGTGACTAACCAACTGTCCCTCAAAGGTATTAGACTTGGGTTGGAGCTGGAAAATCACCTGGTCTCCAGAAAAAACAGGAGCGAAACTTCATTCTGGGGCTGGATTCTCCAAAGGACTTAGGTACATGGGTCCTGTCTGTGTGGATCTGTAGGAGCCAGAGCACAAAATCTGGCTCCCAAACACCCCAGCTCAGTAACTGTCTAATTCTAAAGACATCTTAGGTCCCTGGGGAAAGGTGCAAGAAAGGCAAACTCCTGCTGGAACTTAGCATTAGGTTCCTAAAAGCAGAGGGGGTGCCCAACCCTGTTGTGCAGTGTCTTTGCAGAGCATTAACCATGTGTGTTTGCCTGGACAGCAGTGCAGGCAGACACAAGCAGGTCGGAGGCTGCTGGCTTTGAGCTACCTGACACACAGGGTCAGGCACTGCCTATAGCTGTCCAGTAGGATAAGATGAACCAGGATGTCGTAACCCTAAAATCCTGAGGTTAAGAAATTTTGCTTCGGCTGCAGCCCAGAGTAGTGTCTTCAAGTGGAGGTGGGTGAGATGTAGATCATTCCCCTGTTTTGGGTTGCCCCTTGCCTGCCTTGGGCAGCAAGCCACAGCCACATAGCGTGCCACCAAACAGTGCTGCCCCTCAGCGTTGGGCCTCCTGCAGGCTCCTCACTGGTTCTCCAGAGAAGCTGGGGCCAGGAGCCTTGTGGCAGCACCAGGGTCTCAGCTGAGATGCCTGCTGTACAGTGAGCACAGTAAGACTGTCACCTCCCGGGGCAATCCAGTTCTTCTGAGGCAGAAAGCTGACCTGGCTTCTGATTTAGAGTTGGTCTTAAACAGGTATGTGTGAATAAAAGCAAGGTCTGAAAGAAGACAGGGGGATCCTCTGATGGGGGAGTGTTCTTCAGAGCATTGTACAGAGAGTTAAGCTTAGCAGCCCACCCACACCAGGCAGAGGAGAAGAAAACTTCTCCAGGGAAGGGATTCCTCCACCCCCATGCAGCCTAATGACCAGCAGTGCAGTAGGCACAAGGTGCTTTTCAGGAGCACCTTTGCCAGAGACCAGGTCCTGCCTAAAGCAAGGCATTAGGTTGGGAAGTCTAATTCAATGAAAAATCTTGTGCTCATGTAGCCACCTGCCCTCAGCTGAGCAGAATGCACCTGATGTTAGTAATGGGGATGTACCCAGTTAACTCCAGAAAGCAGAGTGGGAGCAAGTGGACCCGCAGGAGATCCAACGTCAGAAGCTCAGGCAGGCTAGGAAAGGAGCAAGGTGAGCTGCACAGAAACCCCCCTTGTT
This sequence comes from Aquila chrysaetos chrysaetos, assembly GCF_900496995.4. Taxonomy (NCBI): domain Eukaryota; kingdom Metazoa; phylum Chordata; class Aves; order Accipitriformes; family Accipitridae; genus Aquila; species Aquila chrysaetos. Next base: position 24,610,392 of record NC_044007.1, read on the forward strand.
CATGGTAGCAGGCCTGGGGAGGTGGCATTGGGCTTGTGAGCCCTGTAAGCCAGGGACTGGGGTGAGGACTAGACCTGGGACTGCCCAGGACCCACTGCAGCACGTATAAAGTGAGATGCTCTGCTGTCTTGGTACATATGTGGAAGCAGAGACCCCAAAAGTATGAAGTGACTATGTAAAGACTTGGATCTTATATCTGACCACCACTTGTCCTCTTCACCTGCTGTACCAACATGAGAAAAATGTGTGATTTCAATCTTCAAGGGTCAGTACTGGCCATTTTCAGCTTACTGGGGAGCTACTGGGGAGCTGGCAAGCTGGGTAGAAAAGGATGAATTTGGATTTTCCTCTAACTCTCCCTGCAGAGCTGAAAAGTGCCTCACAGACCATCAGTCCCTGCTGCAGCCCCCGTGACTGTGATAGGGATTCCCCAGCAAGTGTCCAATACATGTTGTGTCAAACCAGCACAAAAAGCCCTCTGCAGCAGAGCTGCCTGCCTGATGTCAGCTATGGGAGGCCACTGCAGGGACTGATGGGGTAAACGTATAGTAGCAGACTTGGTTCAAGCATTCATGTGCCTGTGCCATCCACATGTTCAAAGGCAGAAGAGATCTAAGTGCTCTCCATTGATGACATAAAACTCACACCTGAGAATGGGCATCTGCCCAACCTGTCTACATGGCAGGTGATTTGGGCCTCAAACACAGCATTAGGTTCAGACTTGGCAGGAAATACAGACATAAGACCTAGAATTCCAGCTTTCTTTTGAAACAAGGTTTCATTTTGTCAGTCTTATATTTGATGGTCCATCAGTAAAAGTGCTATTCCCATTATTATTTCTAACACTATGTTTTTCATCATTACCAGCCCATGCATTAGTTCTAAAACAGTAGCATGAGCCCTGAATTTTTTCTGTCGTGTGCAGGCATTGAAATCATTCTGTAAATGCCTCAGCAAATAGGACACAAGCTTCTCTGGGAACCTGTGCATTTTATGTAAGATGAGTATGTGATCATTTTGAACTCAAAGGCTATTTCTGTGATGTGGGGGAGAGAAAGGCAGTTAGAGCTGAAAGCCTGGATGATTTCAGAGGCATGCTGAGCTTTACCAAGGGAGGTGAACTTTTCCCCTCTCTGGAGCTTGAGTCTTTCAGTGCAATCACTGCTACATTTTCTGATGAAGCCAGCTTTGGTGAAATATTTGTTATTATCTGCTGAGGGAAGAGACACACACGAGATACCTACACACAAGAACACATTCTTTTCCTGAAGAATTTAGACTGATCAGAGTGGGAAGCAAAGTCTCGAACACAGTATTATTATCCAATCTGTCGACATGAAACCTGTTCTTTCAGAATCAGCAGGACCTTCACAAATCTCCTAATAGGCAGCTGCTGCTTAAAATAACGTAACACAGACCAACAAGCCAACTGAAGGCAAAATCAGTAGATTGCCTACACATTCATGCTTTTCTTTAAAAATTACAGATTGATTGCACCCCTCTCTGAGAAATATTCCTACCTACGGCAATAGTCTATTCAGCTATATCTAGCTGTAAGCTTCCAAGTCAAATAAGCTAGTAAGTGCATACACATTTATGTTTCTCTTGGTAATCATGACCTTTCCGTAGTATTCTGCAGGCAAATGCTCTAGCTGTCAGTGATATAATACAGATGCAAGTTTCTCTGTCAAATAAAGCTGTGCACTAGACATGCAATCTCATTGCTCTTGAAATAAAATCAACATGGAAATATTTTTATTTCTACAGTAACTTAAATTAGCAGAAAAATTGCAACTGACTATAATCTCCAAGCAACTAAATGGTATGCATTTTGGAACTTGCTTCTCTAATAAATTGACTACTACAATCAATATGGTCTGCATCATCTACATGAAAAGAGTGCTTTCTTCCCATCCGTACAATAAGGCACATAATCACCTCTGCAGGCCAAGAAATCCTTCAGCAAATGTACAAACAAAGCAATATAACAAAGACTTGCAACAAACATCTGAACAATTTCTATCAGTGATGTTTTTGATGGTATCTGTCACCTCATTTTAGATTTCATTAAGTGATATGTATCACTGACCAATCAAAACTTAGTTATCCATTCCAAGAAAATTTCTTTGCCTATTACACTTGTTAGGAGAGGAGGCAAATTTTTTTAGCAGTGCAGTTCAATAGATGCAGGGGATGTTTAAGCCCGGAAGGGACTGCCAGCTGAGCCCGACCTCCTGTGTATCTCCAGCTTTTCAATTACTTCCCATTGCTTCTGAGCCCAACAACTAGGTTTTTTTTAACTAAAATTTAGCTTTCAGAAAGGCATTCAGACTTGAACAGGGGGCATTATGAGAAAATTATGGAAAATCCATCCCTTCCAATTTCTTTTTTACCAGTGGTTAATTGTTCTCACTGCTAAGAATCTGTGCTTTATTTCCAATGTGAATTCCTTTGGCTTCGTCTCCCATCCATGGTTCTTGTTATGCTTTTCTCTATGAAAATGAAAAGCCCCTTCAAATTGGGTATTATCTCCCATTAATGTGCTTGTAAATTAGTTCTTTGTCTTCTTTTTTTAAACCAGGCTGATCTCTCTAAGTCTCCCAATGTAAGGCATTTTCTCTGGCCCTCCCAATATTTTGATGTCTCTTTGCATCTTCTTCAGTTTCCCAGAAGCCTTCTAAAAAACTTGAGAAAGAGATACACAGTACTGTGGTTTTGGTGCCCATACTTGGCTGCAGATTTCAGTTGGTTTTGCTCACCATCAATTCCTCTACAATATTGCAGTGGGAATTTCTGGTACAGTATTTGTTTACTGAGACCTAGTCTGAGTCACTCATCCCAGGCTAGGATCCCTCCTCTCTGCAAAGATTGGCTCTCCATTCCTTGTTCAGCAGTATATAACGTAGAATTTACCTCTATTAAAGGGTATTGAGATATAATGAGCGCAGAGTCTGTCTTGCATAACTGTCCAGGCCTCACAATTATTTACTTTTCTGTTACCAAATATCTTATTAGCAATGATTTTATGCTTCCAGATCATTGGTGAAGATATCAAACCTGGCCTGACAGAGCCTTAATAAAGCCAGCCTTATTTGATAATGGTTGTCACTATGATATGTCGGTTCCTCATCAGCTTAGTGTTCACTTTATTGACATTTTCTAACGCTATCATCAGGGCATTGTGTAACACTAGCTGTAGAACCTTGCCAAGGTGGAAGTGTATTATTTATACAGATTGCCTTTACCAACAGAAGATATGATGAAAAATGAAGTGGGGTTGTTGGAAAAGGACTGCTCTTTACCTATGTATAGTGGCGAACTTGCTGAATACACCTTGACCAGATCTAGAACTTTAAAGTGTAACATCCCTTCACTCTGTAGAGAGAATAACTGTTCAGTGCGTATCTTGGTGGTGTGGTCCCAGCCGTGAGCTCGCGGCCGCCAGCAGTTCCCAGAGCCTGCTGAGGGCTCAGCTTCTCCCTCCGCAGCCCATCTGAGACCAGCTGCACCCACCACCATGCTCCTGCTGCTCGTCTCACTCCACTTCAGCAGGCTGGAGAGATGGTGCCATGGAGGAGGCAGCTTTTATTTACATTCATTTCAGTTTAAGAAGAGGAAGCAAAATGGGGTTTTAGGCCAGCCTAGGGTTGTCCTCTGAGTGCCTGCTTAGCCACGGGATGGTACTTTCTCATCTGGGGTTGCCTTTTATGAAAGTCACCGTGAGTCTCCCCTGTGAAATGCCCTGCCCTTCCTCAGGATCCAGGGAGCCTTAGACAGGCTATGGTAGCCCTGCATGTGTCCATTTGGTGACCTTCTCCATCCTTCCACAATGATCCTCTGCAGCTGGAAAAACTGCATCTGGCTACATAAGCCAGCTTTAGGTTAACTTCAGAGTGCCAGAGCAGCTCTGATACCACCAGTGGAGCTGGAATTTGCTGTGTAGCACTTGGCTGGCAATTGCAACAAACCTTTGAGTGGACAAAAAAAAAAAATGTATGTGGTTGCAACCCATGTGAAGACTGTTTTCTTCTCTTTGCAATTTCTCCCCTAGATTTGATGATTTCTCCTTGATGGCAGGGCTCTGCTCTTTTCCTCTGTAACTGAAGAAGCTTATTGCTAGTTTGTGGGTTTCTGAAGAAGTGTCACCCTTTATTGCTCATGTGTAGCAATAATATTAAAAATAAACCAGCCAGTTGTCATAGATCAGAAACATGCATATGAATTAGAAACAGACAGTAAGCAATATCTGGGAAAAATCCATATAATCAAAAGCTTAGAGGGATGTAGTTTAGTTCAGTTAGGTCACAGGTGAAGCTTTTTGAAAATAGGATCAATAAATAGGTTTGTATGAACTGTGAGTGTATTTTTAGTGAAACAAATTTTAACTTGGATTTAACAATTTTCCTGTAGAATCTGCAGCCCAAGCCCCGCCACGCTGAGTTACTGTGGGAAAGGCAGGATAGGAAATTGAGCAGAAATGAGCTATAAGCAGAAATGAAACTAACTCGATTATTCTAAATCCTGAGCCTGAACATGAAATGAGTGCCATTAAAATATGGAAATTTTACACCATGGTCATTTATCTTTCTCTTGGCAAAGTCTGAGGAATTAAAAATATTCCCTCTCACAGAAAGTTCAAAAGTACTGATGCTGACAGTGAATATTCAGCATTGAATGCCATCTTCTGTAGAGGATGCGATACCTCCATGATGACAATACAGGATATTTATATATGTATAAAGCAATGTGGTAACTCTTCTGAGAGCTCAGCTCTGTGCAGAAGGATCCTGGTGCTGAAAGCTTTTCTTCAACTGGGAATGTGATTTGAGGGCTGTGGGAGAGGTTTGGAGGGGTCGCATCAGGATCTTACCTGATGACAATGCGTCTTAATGGCTTATCTGCTCAAATAAGTTGTGCACCCATGAAGTGAAGGTTTGTTTTCCTCATTCATATGACAGCCAAGGGAAGTTATCTACTGAGATAATAAACCCCTCGAATAAGGGGCACTTGGAGACCAGACTGTGATTCTGTGAGTAAACTATGTGTTGCTCCATATTCGGGGTTAGTGGCAAAGTTAGTCTCTGCCATGGAAAAACTCAGCATATGAGACAGTGCTGCCAACACTGATTTTAACACAAGTCTCATCATATTTCTTTTTTCTTAGAGCTGCAGAGAAATGTAATTGAGTGAGAATCTTAGGCTTTATTTAAAAAAGGAAGGACAGTAGAGGAAAAACTCAGAACATCATGCACATGCGTCCTAATGCCTCAGAAGACAGAGGAAAAAAAAACAGTGAAGGGATTGATTGATCTGTTAAAAATCTCCTACTTAAAGTAATTTCATGATTTCTATTTTGTCGGCATATCTCCTGAGTGTTTGACAGCTTTAGGCAATTCAGATGCTGCGGCAAGAAACCAGATGGAAAGCAATAGGGGAACCTGAGTTAGTGAACTACGTTGTCATGGGCATTCCTACCAACCCAGGTAAAAGAGTAGTTTGGCTGTGTTTGCACACTGTTTTTAAGCTAGCATCTGTGTTTATGGACACTTGGGGAGCAGCTCCACGCCAGCTGGATGCAGGCCAGGGTGCGGCTGCTTCAGCTGTGGCCCTGGCTGGAGCCAAACCCAGCCAAACCCCGCGCCTCCTTGCACTGGCCCTGGTGCACAAGTGGTGTGCCGGGGGCTCACCTAAGACCTCGGGGCTTGAGAACAGTGGGAAGGGGGACAGGCTGGGGTTACAGAGTCTCTTGGACCTCTCCTTGCACGTAAAAGGCTGGAGACTCCTTGCAAGCTTGCCTGACTCTGTGGAGCTGCTCCCGCAGGACGAGCTTGGGCAGAGGGCACCAGCCATCTAGTGGTGGGCCATCAGTGGCATGTCTAGCCTCTGGGAAACATGAGCTGCTTGACCCTAGTGGCTTTACTCAGTGTCCCTGTGAACACTGGTGGTGGTCCTGCCTGCCTCCCACGCACACTGCTATACTTCTAGTGCCCATCTCCATGGCCCCTGGACTGCAGAGTCCTGCTGGGGCCAGAGAGGATGCTGGCCTGTGACAAGGGGAAAGTGGGGCTGCTGGGTGAGTGTTCCCCTTTTCCACAGGAGGCACGGAGACACCGGCTGTGGGATCCCTCTTCAGGCATGAAATGTGGTGAGGGAAAGGGATGGCTACAAACAGGCCTCAGCCAGTTAGGGTAAGGAAGTGAACTCATGGCCAGTAATAATACCAAAAGGACAGTAGAAAAATTACAGCTGCGAGCCTGGAATACAACACAAACACAAAATAAACCTTAAAAGCCCCCAGAGAGAACTGCAGAGGTGCCTCCACCCTTTTAGGTTGTCAGCAAACATCTCAATGGCAAAGCGAGTGGAAGGCATTGAAATGCACTCAAAACTCTGCATCCCTCCAGACTCATAATGTATGCACCTCGTAAGTCAAGAAACGCAGGCATCAGCTCAATGGGCAGACAACATTTTTTAACCTCTTTCTATATCATCTTTTTTTTTTTTTTAATAGGAGAGAAGAGGCTTAGATTGGACTAATGTATTACTAGGGTTCATTAATTTGTCTCCTCAAATGGCAAGATGAATCACAAATTCATACTCAGTTGTTTTCCAAGTCAAAGAATAGATTTAAAATTTTCCTTTCACAAACAGAATTCACAGGGCCAAAATTTGACGGTTGCTGCTGGCAAGTCTCTTCCAATGAAAATAGGTGTCCTTCACATGCCGAAACCCCGTGCAGAGCCAGAGCCTGAAAGCAGAGTGCCTTGCACTGCTAAGTTTTTCTGAGCAGGGGCTGCGATCATGAAATCTGTAACATAAGGACCGTGTTCTGAATTACAGCACAGAATAATTGGCAGTGACTGACTTGCCTAGTGAACGTTACTGGCCTTCCAAGTAGACTTGCCCCAACGTTCCTAAATGTGTTCAATGTGAGCTGCTCATGTACAGATGTCTGTGCATTGCTCTGGCTTTGCTAGTTCGGTTGGAAGCAATTAATGATGTTAGCGTTTGATGCTCAAAATTCAGGCTGCAGAAGTCTCAGGAGTTTCTGTCCTCCCTCAGAGTGAATGGTTTTGTTGTTTCGGAGCCCCAGTTAAAGGAAGCTTTCAAGCATGTGCTGATCGATGGACGGGGCAGAGAGCAGGCTCCCAGGGTAGATATGTGCAAAGCTCTTTGTTTTTTCCTGTAATGTTTGCTGACGCTGCCCCATTCTGGCTCGCAAGCCTGCAAGTACACTCATCGGCCAAATTCAGTGCTCCAGGCAACTTCCTTACCAAATTTGCCAAAGATTCATGTTCCAAAAAAATCTCATCTTTCAGTTCTGAAAAAAGGATGTTTATAGTCCTCATTACTGTGGAATAATGTGAAAAATGTATAAAACATGTCAGTGCTGTCTTTAAGTCTTTGTTTTTGACAAGTGGAGCTCATTTGAGACTCTAAATGCTCAGAAGGCCGTGGATAGATTCCTGACTCCCAGCTCAAACAAGCTTCGAATCAAGATCTGCGTGTCTTGGACTACATCTCTACTGTCTTGTAACAGCAGTCTCAGGACCCCCATCAAGAGGGGCTGCACCAGCCCCTCTTACTCCTACCCTCTTTGGCATGATTGGAGGTACAGCCCACACACATGCTCCAGGGGATGTTGGCATACATGTCCAAACAGAGCTGCGTGATGGCTCGCCAACAGGCAGTCTTGCAGAAGCGACCGGCCCGTGGTCACCATGGCAGCCAAGTGACCCAGAGATGCACAGGCTGCTGAGTCCATCATCCTTCAGAGCTATGTAGACATAGACTATGAGATTAAATGCCAAAATCACAGGGAAGACAGATGAGGCTTTGAGCCCACAGTCTACTGAAAATGTAACAAAGCACTTAAGCAAAGCAGCAGTCCAGCAAAGCACTTAGCATGCACTTAACTTTAAGCCTGTAAGCAATTCATTTTTGAGTATTCATAACTATAAGGAATGAAAAGAAGAAAAGCTGTCCTATATTACACTGGTGAGCAGATTCATAAGCCTGCAGTATAATGTTCTGAGGATGGCCATATATTTTCCTTCCTTCTTGAGTGACATAAGACCATCCAAAGCTTTAAAAATGTCCTGTTGATAATTATTAGATTGATTAGTAGTTATTGAGAAGGAAAGTAAAATGATTATTGGATCTTTATTCCTCAAACCACACCAGGTAAATAGCCACTCTCCTTCCCCAGTGCTCTTACCAACAGTCCCTTGTAATACTGCATACCACGAGTCTGTGAACATATAATACTGAAAGAAACTCCAACACTGTGCAGTGTACGATCCATCCTTGTATATTTAAGCCGTATGAGTCACAGTGCATTTAGAGATCTCCTTCCATGTAAGTGTTATCTATTTACAAGCATGCGTAGGTTTTCAGAGTTTCACAATAGCTGGCAGAAGAGCATAATTTATCTAAAACCTCTCATCTTGTTCTGGCCTATTTGCTAGTCATGCGAGTATAGCTATTTTTTGGAAAATACAGTCTCTGACTCAAAATTCAAAGTAAAATTTGAATCCTGCTCTATCTGAAGTGCTTCGTTTGCAAGAAACTTTCTCCTGACAGGCCTTTGACATTCAACAATTGGTGTTTTAATGCAGAATAAATGAGAATTTCATCCTTGTGTTTCTTGTAGAATCAAGCATCTCTACATACTGTGCATATTTCAGAAGTCGAGGACATTCAGGCAAATAAAAGCCACTGGATTGTGCCTAACACAAAGCTGGTACAGAATATAACTTTTACGAGCCTCACAAGATTAATTCAGACTCAGAAATCTTTATCCTCCTCATTCCTTTGTTGAAAGTAATAACTGAAACCACAAACTACCATCAGAAGAACCACCCAAGCAGCGAGTTGGTCACTGGCAGATCTTCTATATTAGACCACTGGGGCTAAATTCCATTTGTGTTTCTGTGCCTGATGTTCCTATTGACTAGCTCCAGGCAGCTGCCTGCTTACTGCCTTATTTAGGTCCTATGAATCACTCTCTAAGGCTCGCCCACTGCCATAAGGAGATAGGTGAAATTTAGGCTACAGGTTTTTCTACACCTACTCAAAGATAAGGCAGATTTCAGTGCAGCTGTGCATCATGTGGGGCTAGGTCCACACAGCTGCTGGCTCCCTCTTCACTGACCTGGTTGCACCTACCTGTTCTTGCAGGTTCTCCATCTGTGTGTCATACCAGTGATGTTCTCTTGGATAACAGCAGCAGGCAAAGGCCTCCCTCTTCACCTGTTCCTCTTGAATTGTATCGGATTGTGTAAAGCAATAAGGTAAATTAGGAATACGGAAATTCCAGGGGCATATGGAAATAAAAGGGATTTGTGTTGCTTTGTGAAACATTTTGAGATGTATTGTTGGAGCATGCTATATACAAGCTAGGTGCTGTTATCATCAATAACTGGCAATTGAGCCCAGAAAATAAATTCCACAAATGTAGCACTGTGCAAAAAAGTGGAGCTCTCACTTTTGAAGGCTTTGCAGATCACATTTACATTCACAAGACGTGCCCCTAGAATACAGGTGCCCCATAGATTGAGACTAGCATTAAGTAAAGAATAACAAAATAAGAACTGCAATGGAGCATCACCAGTCATCCCTATGTTCAGTAGCAGACAGGCTGTATGGTACGACTCAGGTACAGTCACTGATTAGTCACACCAGGTATCCAACTGGACACAGTGGGTTCTGCCTAGACCCCATTTCTGGATGTATTCCTGGGATGTAGAAGCATACAGTAATCATTTGTAGGCAGCTCTTGCCTAAGTACAGAAGGGCAACGCAGCTTGGGTGTGTACCTGGACCAAGGTCCTTAAAGGCACTCACAAGTCCAGGAGTTCACACACAACCTGTGTAATTTTTTTATCAAAAGAAGCAATTTCTGCACTGCGGTGCTCACACCTCACCTTTTGGAGTTTGCTTCTGTGTATCTTCTGTGACAGGAGAATTTAAAAGCAGCACAAATTTACCGAATGAAAAAACCATGAAGAATCCCTCTCCTGGGGCAGCAATCTCAAAATCCCATGAAACGGCTCTGTGAAAGCCTCCTGCAGCCAACTTTGCAGATAGTCCCTCTCTGGCTTCAGGCAAGTGAGAGCTGTGCAGTTCTCACCCTGTTGAAGTAAATAATAGCAAATACCTCAGTGACTAAGTGCAGCCAAGATTTCACGCAGGAGTTTAAGTGCTGCAGTGCTATAGCTTCCTTTCCTGACAGTTGGGAGAGGTGGACAACAGCTTGTTTGGGCATATTTAAAAACAAACCATTGAAAGGAAATATAAGAGTGTTGCTAAGACCCTTCAGGCATGTTCCTTATTTGTGCTATAAAACCTGACACAGAAAAGCAGGAGGATTTGTTTCTGAAGGTTAATGCTCTTTCCTTCCTACCCAGCAATAGCACCATGCTGTACTGCTTGGAGTAGCCACTCCAGGGAGTACCTCAGTCATATGTTGCCAGGAATAGGAAGGCTGATTTCCCTGCTGCGGTTGGATTTCCTCCCTCCCTGCACGCTGTTGAATCATTTGTGCTGATGAGGACATATTTTGGGGGGTGCCTCCACTTGTACAGAGATCTTTTGCTTTTTGGGAAGGATCAGCTGTGCCACATGACAGGTATTTACAACTGGAGGTAAAGTGACCCTGAGCCTCAATTCAGGTTCTTCCTGCAAACCCCATTTCTAGCTGACCTGCTTGACTTTGTCAGGAATTAGGAAAGGATTTTCTGGGACTGCCTTGGTCAGCTGAGAGTCTTGTCACTGGGACCACTCCATGGCTAAAGCTAAGGTATTGGGGTGACTGCAGCAAGACCATCACATTCAAATGATGCTGAACAGAGGGAATGCGGCAGGGCTATGGTGTCCTGGCTCACATTTATGTACTGCCCTCAGTCTTGGGGATATGCAAACACACATCTGATTTCTCTGGAGAAATGTACCCAGGCCAAATCTCCTCAGGCCCCAGCTAGGTGAGAACACTGCAAAACTTCATAATTTACCTTAAATCTTTTCCTTTGCCACACCACTTTTAAAATAGATCTCACCAGGTAGATATGTGCAGACACATTTTTACTACTGAGGAACATTAAACATCGGAGCAATTTATTTAGGAATGTGTTTCTCTTGGTCAAGTCTGTATAAGGACTTGTTCAACAATGTTTGAGATATGATGCAGAGATCAGCCCCTAAGATTTTCTGTGTGACTCAAGATCCAGCTGCATGATTTTCAAGTATCATTTCATCCCTAGACTGTACATCTATGTCTTCCTTGCCCCAGAGAGAAAAAAGGCTTGAACATGTGAAAAAAATTGGCATGTACATACTGTGGATCAAATGCATTGGGGCCTGACAGAGACAGAACCCTTTATATTTCTGTGTCTGACTTGATTTTTCATGGATTTTCCTTGTATGTTATATACTTCTCTTTTTCCTCTCCTATGCTCTCATTACACACCAAAAAGTGTTTTTCTTTCATTTCCTTGATTTTGAGAATTTTTGTACGGACATGAAAATTTTGCAAAATTTTAGTGAGATTTGGGTCATTCTTGCAAAAAGGTAGATCTAGTCCAAATCTATTCCTTTCCATTCAGACAGCTGAGCACGTAATTCATGTGAGTAAGATTCAAATGCAGTTCATACTAAGACTGCATGTATGCCAGGGAAGGGGATGGTCTCCTTTAGGTGGCCTCTTTAGTTTGGACTAGATTCCTCATTTTAGTATTGCGAGTCATTTTAACATGTGAGTTTTGTTGTGTCACTAGAGTTGGTCCAAAACAAGAGAGTGTGATCTGAGAAAAATTTGTAAGATATTGGCTTGGGCCAAATTGGCCTGAAAACTTTTTTCCTGTCTTTCCTACTTACGTTCAGGAGCTGCAGCAGTCCCACCCTCCTATCTTGCCCTGCAGACAGAAATGCTGGGGCTTGTCTCAGTCCTCCCAGGACTTGGCTCTGCAGCTGGGAATCAAGCAGCTCCACCTGAGGCTCTAAGGGATGCCAGCATCCCTGCCCTGACCCAGGGAGCCAAGACCCGGTCAGAGCCAGAGCTTACAAGCTTCTCACTTTTTGGAGTCACTGGGTCTCCAGACTCAGGGCGTGCTGCCTGGCATCCCTCTCCCAGCCCTGCAGACCGGGGCTGGCTGCCAGAGGCCCTCACGCCGGGGCTACCCTGCCTACGAGCAGAAGTCCCAACTGCCAAGAGCCTACAGCAGACCCGGCCAGCTGGGCTGGCCTGGTGTCACGGACCCAGAGAGAGGGGCCCTGGTTTTGTGTATCCTGCCCAGAATCCAGCCAGGGTTGTGCTTATTTAAGTTGGAGAAAGCCTGAATGAACAAGAGATTTTTCAAACAAAAACACTGCAGGAGTAGAAACAAAAGATTTTCCCATGAAGTATATTTGTGTCAGGAAAATTCCTTGCCATGTTTCCTACGACTACAGGTAGCCTCTAGAGCTAGCAAGATGCTTCTTTTCAAAGAATGCACATAGAGTCTAAGATATGAAGCAATGAGCCCTCCTCACTGGTGTTTCCTATTAGCCACTACAGCAATCTGTATTACCTTTCTCACCTCCCGCAGATTTCTGAAAGATAAACTAATCCCATCATGATGGAGCCTGACCAGTCCAGACCAGATGCCCTTATGAGAAAGGAGTGCTCTAAGGATTCCTTCTGATTCTGAAAGGTTTGTAATGGAAACCTTTTGTAATTGTGCTAATCTTCAAAGAAGCGATGTGAAAATTCATGATGGGGACGACAAGCCACAAGAGTCAATATTTTAAAAAAATATATCATTTGCCAGGACTGCCAGCTGCTGGCCAGACACTGAATTAGCTGCCTTCCTCAAACAGAGATGTCCCCCATCTGCTGAATAAACACTCCTTTTGTGCACATTTTCACAGCTGAGGTTTGAACCAAGAGCCTTGTGGTCTGCAGACAGCAGCTCCACAAAGACAGCCAAAAAGTTCCTTGCTCTGGACTAGACAGGCAGGAAGCTAAAGCCTTTCTCAGCTGGAAGCATTCTTTGTCTATCTCACAACATCCCTTCCAATCATATAAAAATCTTTGAAGGAGAACATCTCCCTGCAATCCTTCACAGAGCGAATCCACTCAGGCAAGGCATATTTTTGGGAAGGAGCCAGCTTTGCTTGGTGGTCCTGGCTTTTGGCATCTACCATGACTCAGTAGGGAAGAGAGAATAAATAAAATACTATTAAGAGGTACAACAATGTTACCAAATGGGATTGTGCCTTTCCCAATTAGAGTTGTTTTTCCTATCTCCATATGTTGCATATTACAGAGCCCTTTTGTTGGTAAACATATCCATGGCTCCCTGCAGGGGTGCCAGGGCCACTCACCAGCAACTTGGAGACTGAAATTGTGCATGAAGTCTGATATGCCATGTAAAGACGGTCTTGTTTCCATTTGTACTCTACTATAACACAGAGAGGCTCTGAGAAGCTGCTGGCAGTTGGCACAATGATTCCTCCACAGGTACCTCTCCCTAAGAAAAAGGAGGAAGGTTGGGAATAATCTTAGGGATTTTCATTTCCTTGTGTGATGTATCCACAGTAATAATAAAGCAACTAAAACAATTCCATTGCTCTTTTCCGCCTAAGAATCTCTGAGACCTTATCAAGGACGACAGTAACAGTACACTTGTGAGTCAGGCAATGTTATCGCAGTTTGTAGTTGAGATATGAAGAAACAAAGTGATTTTTCCCAGCACTTAGACACAGGAGCTGGTAACAGGGGCTTAACAACTCACACTGCATCAGCCGAGATGTGTCTGTGTTTCTGCTCTCAGCCCATGGCAGATCCAACTTAACTGTCTTTCTCTGTGGACCAAGTTAAGTTGTTACCTAGCCTTTAGTGGCAGACTTAGAGGTTGTAAACACATGTACAGACAGTTACTTGGGCTTAGTCGTTGTGTGATTATCTGCATATGATGGTAGCTCGCTTTTGTGCCTAAGCTTTGAAATCACCTGGCATGTTGTTGGCAGAACAGGCAATAAAACTCCCAAATCCTGGCCCTTGGAGCTGTGCTTTAAGCACTGGCCTGTCAGTTCATTTAATGCTGCAGCAAACCAGGCACAACTTTGTAACAAAGTTTGAGCATGAACCGCAGGAGACTGAATTTTCTAGTGTAGGTACAGCATGGGCTTTGAAATAGGATCTGTTTCTTGACTGCAGCTGTTATTTCGTTAGCCTTTCCTGGCTAACCGAGTAAAAGCTGATGGGCACCGGAAAATTTCTTTGTCATCTATTTCTCCATTAATTGCTCCGAATGTGTGTGATTCAACAGCGATGTAAATCATCATTGCCACCTCACTCTATTTATCTGTTTCTTCAGCAGGCTCTCATGGTAACCAGCAACTACTGTATTTAAAGAATGCACTGTACCACACCTACTCGGTACAGCACTTTGCTATGGAAGAGTGAGAGAAAGAGAAAGGCAGGAAAAGAGAAAGATAAAAACAGTGAGAAAGAGATGGAGGTAAAAAAAAGAAGATGGAACCTCATGTTATTTATCAGAAGAAGGGAAAGATTAGATTTATTTCTGGAGTGACTATGAATACCAGATCAGCTAACTGCAGTTTAGGAGGTCTTTCTATACAGTCTACCCAGTCCCAGTTATTTTAATTCTGTGTTGCCAGCTGGCCTCTGCAGAAATCTATTCAGGGTTCAATTCTAAACAGTAATGTTTGGGAAAAGTACAATCTAAAACAGACAGATCTGTATGTGTTTAGGTTTTGCTTTCTTTCCACTTTTAAATATTAAAAATTGACTCCAGCTGTGGGGTAAAGTAACGCCCAACCTATAAAGACACTGACAAATAAATCACAATGCAATTTGCTGTGCATTTTCTGAGGTCTAAACACCAGCTCTTGAAAGGAATTTTCCATGATTACATCTTGGGAAGATATCTTCACTACCAACAACTCATTTGACTTTTATACTTCTTAAAAGTCATCGCATTCCAGCAGGGCCAGACCCTGCCATTACTTCTCTGGCACATATCTCAGCCGTTAACTGAGCTATCTGATGCTACTCAGGATGTATGCAAAGCTTCACTATCCCTATCTAGCATGTTGTTAACCAGAATAGCTACCTTGTGTTTTTATAATCCACTTTCTAGAATGGTAAATCGCTGATCGACTGTTCAGCCCCCTCAGCTGATCAATTCTGCTTGAGTCCACTTCTTTGCTCTGTCAAGTTTAGGCAGCCTTGCCTGAAGTTAAAGCTTGCATTACTGTTCATCTCAAAATCACTGAATAGCAGAAGGTTTCCCACTTCATCAGGGTGCAGCCCAGAGAAGTCAGGTTTAGCTCCTGAATTCTGATCCAGCTCACCCTGGCTCATTTTGTGGCCCACAGAAATCACTCCTGCCTGTCCTACATTTCCTCCTCAAAAAAGGATAAATATTTAGTATTCAAGAGAGGAAGAAGACGATGGAAATTCCATCCTAAAGGCACCGCACTTCTTTTTTTCAAGGAGCAGCCATTAATCCACAGAGTCCCCTTTATCTGCACAGCCTGGGCAAAAATCTAGAAATAGCTCTGATGTTGATATCATATTTTAAAAATTATAAATTAACTTACAATTGAAAAAAGATGGCTTTGAACCAAAACCCCTTGAACTATCCTATTTCAATTATTTACAAAACATTAAAAAAAGAAAGTTTCTGGCCATTGCCCTGTTCCTGCCAAAAGTTTCAATGTAAACTTTTTTGTGGGCAAAAATAATTAAAGCAAAAATTCCTGACCAGTTCTGCTCTGCATGGCTTTTCACTGGCGCTTACTTCAGATCTGCAAGTTGGTCTTCCCTTGAGAGTTGGCCTGCGGAAAGCCTGTCCCCACCAGGGAGGGGATTTAAGAGGTTCCTGCTGTTCCCTGCCTCCAGCTATGCTACCGCTGCCTCTGTGGCACTGACTCAGTGTTTTGTGTAGTTTTGTTCTGAACCAGATCAGTGAAAAATAAAAAGAAAAGGCTCTGCTAAAATATGCTTTTGTTTCTACCAGATCGGTTCCCTGATCCAGCCAAAGTTTTGCGTTTTCCTAGTGAGGGGAATGGGAAAAAAAATGCTGGTGGAGATTCTTGGCGCCTCCTGCACATCTGCCTGGTCATTGGAGGAGCCCTAAAGTAGTACAACTTCACTTTTAAAAGACTTCACTGTGCCCACAGACAAGTCGTTCTTGTTGCAACACCTTTGCCCTCCCTGTTTAAACACCCGCACATAGGTTCACTTGTGGGCAGTGTCAGACCATTCTTCAGAGCATCACCCTCCCCAGGTTCAGCTGAATCTTTTTGTTGGGGTTGCTGGATGTTCTTACCCTCAGAAGTGCACTGAAGAGCTCCTCTTCATCTGGAAATCCAAAAAGGAGAAACAAGGCCATGTTCTTAAGATGACTAGAAACCACAACATAAGAATGAGGTAACTATGAGAAAAACTTAAAGGCCCCAAAGCTGTTGCCAACAGCAAGAGTTGCGAAAAAATCCAACCAAACCAAAAAGGTTTCAGTGAATGCATCTGATGTAGAAGGTGAAGAAATCCTGCCAAAAAGGCTGGAAAATACAAAGTTTTAAACAGATGTACTATGTAATTAATAGTAACAAGGGGACAGCGTGTTAGGACAAAGCAGGGGAGATATATATGATGTTTATTGTGGTGGTTAGGCATTTCACGCAGGAGAGCTTAATAAAATTTGGAGAGACAAAGAATTATCAAAAGCAATTGACTTTGAACTGTGGCAATATCACAGAGTTAAGAAAGATAAAAATACCTGTCTTTAAAAGGGGTGAGGGTTGGAGAAAGGGTCTGGAAATTTATAACTTAGACAGCTTTGCAATGATCTAAAATTATTCAAATAAATGCATTTATTTAGGAGCACCTAGATGGAAAAAATATGATAAGAAACAGGAACATGGAATTGTCAAGAACAGATCATGTCAAAATAAACTACTTTCCCTCTTTGAAAAGAAATGGGCATCATGGAAAAGGGGAAGTAGGTGTGACCTATCTTGACTTTAGTAAGATTTTTGACATTTTTCTGTATGATGTGCTCATGCAGAAACTCGGCAGCCTGGTCTAGCTGAAACTGCTATGGGGAGAATACACAAATACTTGGAAAAATTAATTAAAAAGGTACTCAAAAAGCAGTTCTCAAGAATTTGCTGACAAACAGGAATAGTTGCATGCATGAGGTTTCATAGAAATCTGTCCTGGGCTTGGTACCATTCCGTATTTTCATGAATGACTTGAATGACGGAAGAGCAAACATGCTTGTGAAATTCACACATGACACCACACTGGCAGGCTCTTTGGAGGCCAGGAGAAGAATTTGAAATGATCTTGATAAATTTAAGAAACGGTCTGAAAGCTATTAGGTGAAATTCAATAAAGACATGTACAAAGTCCTAGACTCGGGAAGGGGAAAAATCTATCACACAAAGACAAAATAAATGCAGGAATGTCTCTTTCTTAAAAATAAGGCAATTTTTGAAGCAGAAAGGACTCAAAATTGCAGTCCAATTTTTGTGAATTTTGAGGGCAACGAGAGTGTCAGGTAATGAATGAGTACTCCTCTAAGGCTTTAGCCTTAACTTTTCACCTATATGAAAGATCACAGAAGTTCTCACATTTCCATTTCCTAAAAGACAGTGAAGGGGCAATAGGCTGGCTTTGTTGTCCCCTGATGCTGGGACTCTTCCTTACTGCGCTACTGCTATAAGTTAAGGTGTGTTTGGAAACCCTAGAAGGAAAGAATGAGGAAAAATATATACCTTTTGTTTTCTTCCTAAATATCAGTACATCAATATCAATATCAAGAACCTCTCTATTTTCCTGGCTGATAATATCCTGCCTGGCCACATGGAGTTAAATCAAAGCAGGCTGTTAGTGAGAAGCTAGCAGGAAATGAAACAATGTAAAGCCATAAGTAAGTATAAATGTAAAAGGTCCCATCATGGAGAATACCAAGAGTCTCTGAGAAAGCAATGGCAATTGATCAATGAGAAAATGGCCCTTTCTGTGGCTCTGAGTTCATGCGAAGTTTGTTACCGGAGGGAGATTTTATTTCCTGGTGGGGAGGCACAATGGCCGCCACAAGAACTCTTCCTCAAACGACAGCTCTGTAACGGGTTATTCTGCCTCGATCCCAGCATGGGGTCAAAGAAGAGCGACAGGCCAGGAGGATGCTGGTGTGGAAGGCAATGTGGGCAGGAGCATCTGGAAAGAGCTGCTGCAGGACAGGCACCCACCCGGGGAGGGAAGGGGCTGCCTGCCCTCTGCCTGCGCAGCCCGGAGGCAGGAGCTGGTGCTCTCGCCCACCTTTGCTGCTCTGCAGCCCTGCCAGGATGAAGAGATGAAGCTCTGTTTTATTGCAGTTAATGGTCTCGACTTCCCCAGGCCTGTTTACAGTCACAGCGTTTTACACATCCTTACTTATGCAGAGCAAGGCTAACTTGGCTTTGGAGCGGTTGTCGCTAACGGGGCTCCTCTGGTCAGCACGGTGGGTTGGTTCTCCGGGGGGTGACACGGGGAGGCTTTCCCTGCAGACCAGGATGCGCTGCCCGCTCCTGCCTCCCCTCCCCTGGGAGTGGGTGACCTCTGCCTCCCCTACTTTGTGTGGTGGGGCTCTGCGTCTGCTGCAGTTTTTTAAAAAAGCATTCTAGTGGATATAAAGGGCGTAGGCATTTCAGAGACCTTGGGAGTTAAGTGGGTGTAGGAGAGAGCGTGTATGTCCTACACAAACCGGCTGAAGACTACGCAGAAAGCGAGAAAGGGAGAGACGGTGCAGTGCTGGAAAAACTGAGCAAGTGACAAATGTTCTCCCTCTTAGTAAATGAGTAAGCAATAAAAGAAAATAAATACAAATTCACTGTTTTAACTCAGAGCCAGCTCTTGCTGTCTTCAGCATGCGGGCCGTTCCTGGGCACCGCAGCCTCTAACATCATGCAGTTTTAATGATGTCTCTGCAGGCGCACAGACAAATTTTGAGGAGATCAGTGGTTTTATACAGGAGGACACGTGGATTGCTACTGTCTCCTTTGTAAGCTTTAAGAAATTGGTGGCAATTTTGCAAACAAGCTAAAGATCTCAGTATTAATACACCACTTAGAGCCACTCAGCATGTAATGCCTGCTTTTCCAAGGATGGCAATTGATTAAAATAAAAGCTTCCATCAAAAGTCCAAACAATCTCAGTATTAAATCCAACTTCTCTGCAACAAATGGCACTTTTTTCTCCTTGTCATTTTGCTGTAATGGCAAAATGGAGACAATATTTTACCTTTTATTAATTTCTCTGGGTTTGATTACATTATCAGTCCTGTAAAGGCTATCATCTGCCACCCAGAGAGAACCAGGTTCATGACAACATGACGGGCTGATATAAATGAATTGTGGCTGTGCGGTGAGAAGTGACAGTGTTAAACCAGTATTTGCTGTCTGAAGAGAGATGCTATTTGCAGAGGAAACGTATTCCTGTGCAGAGGTGTTTAAATGTAACTCAAGCACTTAGGATTTTGCAGATGGGTGATTTTCACTCTGTGTGTATTTACCTTCTCCCCCGCCAATACCAGCTGAAGAAGGAGATTATTGCTGTCAGCTCTGAAGTATCGAAGTGCCTTTGGAGAGGGGAACATCACCTGTGGCTCCCGTGCTTGCTGCCAGCCTCCCACAGCCCTGCACAGCAGCGTGGCAGGTAACAGGGACGCCTGCACCTACGGTTGGGCTTACCTCACTGCCAGCAAACATTGCAGGGGTGGAGCTGAGGGCATCAAGCAAGGATCACAAGGTTGTAGCGATGCTTGTAGCCTGGCAAAGAGACACTGTGGATTCATATGACATATAAAGGGAATATGTTTTACTTGCAGTTGTGGGTAGGACAGACAGCACTGCAAAGCAAACACTAGCCTTTCTTCTTATAGCATCCTTTTCTACATCCAGGTTTTCTGTATTTCCACCATAAACACAAATATATTGCCCCTCCTAGCTGAAAAATGTAAGAAATCCAAGTGTAGGAGTCAAGTGGAGCCTACCAAATACTATGGGATTTAGGTTTCCTAAATTCTCCAGCTGAGATCACGGTTGTATTCAGGACCATGCTGTCCCTGGAGACACAGCACTTCAGGCTGTTGTGCATTTGCTTGCCAACTCTAAAAGAAAAAGAAGGATAAATTAATCTCTTATGTGCTGAGCATGTGTTCAGCGATCCACCTAGCTTGGAAGGAGCTTACGAAAAGGCTCAGTTCTACAAATGTTTATTGCTACACTACTGTGACATTGTTCTGACAGAAAATGTTGGCTTCCTATTAATTAGCTAGGAAAGAGAAAAACATCCTAAACCAGGCTCTTAACTCTAGATTCTCCTCTGTCTTTTGAGAAGCAAGTAATTACAAGAGCTTCTGCTTTTATTTACTCAGGTGTAAATCAGTTGCAGTCAATAGAATTTTATGTAAGGAAAAATGTCACGAGTGATACCAAACAGATCAGATAATCCCTTGGTCTCCCTGCTGACAGGGTGAGGTCAGTGCTTGCTTTAGCCCTTGCACCACACCAACTGCAAAGTATTATTATTATTATTATTATTATTATTATCATTATTATTATTGCCACAATCTTTTTTCCTCCTGCAAAGTGCATCCACGTGGCAAGATGGTGAATACATCGAAGTAATTTTCCATGTTCCTTTCCTTCTGTGCTCTCCTGTCTCTGCTTCTCTGTTCCTCACCACACTGTCCTGAGAGGACTTTGTGTCAAGTGTAAATGTCAAATTGTATGTGAAGCTGAGACTTTGTGATTTTGAAGTATCCGCTTTTGCCTGTAGGAAATCATGAAGTACCACTGGTCGGCTGGAAAGCCGGGGGAATGTCAGTATTTGTTGGTGTATACCTCATAAATCATAAAGTAACTCAGAGCTGTGAGACTGTGTGCCTACGCTGCATAGGTGAATGGTGCTGCCGAGATCCCTGCTCTCACCCCTGGAGGTACCTCATGCAACTTTCCACTCCTCAGTGCGGACAGATGTCCTATTCAGGATCCAGCTGTGTTGATGGAAAAGATGCCCCTGGCAGGTGTCCATGTTCTTCATCCCCGCAGCTTGCTTGTGGGGACGCAGGTGGAAGTGCTTTGTAGCCTAACCTCAGCATTGGCTCAGGCCAGCAATTTTAACTGTTTTAAGTCACCCGGAATGATTTGGACTTGTCTGCTTGGAGGGATGGGGATGCTCACACCCCCTTCGGTGCTAACAGAGGGGAAGACAGCAATCACAGCTGCACCCAGAAAGGCAGGCTGCAACCTTGAATCCGAACAAATGCACTGGCTTAATGGAATCCGTTTAAAGCTGCCATAATTAAGCTGATGCATCTCTGTATATGCAGAATAGGCGTGAAGTCTCATCTGGGCTTGTTACAGTTGCATTAAGTTGGATTTCAAGCACATGAGAAAAGAGCTTGCACCTTCCTCACACTGGCATCTTTGGACGCTTTTGCAATACTAACAACTGAGCCCAACATGAATGTTGTTTGTTGGCCTTGCAACTGGAAAGAGACACCAGTGGGATGGTTTACACTGAGAAATTACATCATGTTCGAACATGTTGCTTGAGACTCCTGGTGGCTACCACAGTGTAATTTCCCGTCATAAACAAGGCCTGTGAGACAGCTGTTGGGAGGCTGAGCATCAGCGGACTGGGCTGATCCTGCTCCCGTTTGAGCTCCTCGGGCAGCGGGTGACTCAGCCACATGCTGCAGGGGCTGCAGCCGGGGCAGGGCTGAGCCCCAGCCCTCAGCATCGTTCCAATGGCATGGTGAAGGCGCGCTGCCTAGTTTTGCTTGCTGGCTATAAGTGCCAACAAGCTTTTTTTTTTTTTTAACGGCCTTCAGAGAACTAGATCATGCTTTTTTTTTACAGTCTCAAAACAAGCAAAATCTCCCCTCTTCTCCTAATAACTTCGGCAGGCTGTGACCAAGGTCAGAACAGGAAAGTGTCAATTAACAGGCTGTGTATATTCAGTTCTGTGACTGAATGGACGGTCAGTGCTTTTAGGCAAGGATAAATATGGCCAAACATTGTGCAGGCTTTGAGGCTCCACTATTTAAAATTCAGTTGCTCCAAAAAGCAAGGGTTCATTGGCTCCCTGCTCTTAGGCAGCTATGAAGAAAGAAAAAATAACACCTACAAGAACTGTTTATTTAAAATTAAAATGGGAACCTATGGTTTAATTATATATAAGGAAAGGTGAAATACCAAAAGATAGTTGGTTGTATTTCAGATTAGGTTAATTATTCCCAGGACATGCCAAAGTATTCAGTTCTCTGCTCATATCTCTTCAGTCACTCTGTGCACATGCTGCATTGCTTTACACAGGGCCTTGGTGAGGGGTGGTGGTCGTGGAACTTCTCATACTGGATTCTTAAGCAAACTTGAAGTAACATGTTATTTTTGCATACTGTATTGTGTGCATATTTTATAGGGTGAAGTAGGAGATTTTTACATCAAGATAAGGGTAACTGTAAGCAGAAAAACTATAAAACTAACCCAGAAAAAAAAGGGGGTGGAAACAAAGTCTTCAGCCAGATCGCCATGTGTCTCTGATTTTCCACAGGGCTGCAGGATTGCAAGAGCTGAAGTGAGAGGAGGGAAGGAGTGTACAACCAGGTCCGGGGAAAGAGGGATCTGGAGAAAAGGAAAATCTCTTCCAGCAGCAGTCCCCGTTAGATTGCTGTAAGTCATCTGTGAAACCTCAGGACCAGTCACATCTTTTAGGATCAACTTTTTTTTCCAGGATGAAGTTTGGAGAATTGAGAGATGAGCAGAGGAAATCTGGATTACCTTTGGAATTGAGAAATTTCAAACATTGAAAGGTGGTAAATTGGGGACAGTCCTTGACATCTGAGGTGGCAGGAAGACCACTTCGGACAGAGGGCTCTCTGCTGATGCAGCACAATCCTTCTGCTTGCTTCATACACATAGAATCATAGAATAGTTTGCGTTGGAAGGGACCTTTAAAGGTCATCTAGTCCACCCGCCACTGCAATGAGCAGGGACATCTTCAAGTAGATCAGGTTGCTCAGAGTCCCGTCGAACCTGACCTTGAATGTTTCCAGGGATGGGGAATCTACCACCTCTCTGGGCAACCTGACCCAGTGTTTCACCACCCTTATCGTAAAAAATTTCTTCCTTATATCTAGTCTAAATCTACCCTCTTTTACTGTAAAACTACTACCCCTTGTCCTATCACAAGAGGCCCTACTAAAAAGTCTGTCCCCATCTTTCTTATAAGCCCCTTTAAGTACTGAAAGGCTGCAATAAGGTCTCCCTGCAGCCTTCTCTTCTCCAGGCTGAACAACCCCAACTCTCTCACCCTTTCTTCATAGGAGAGATGTTACATCCCACTGATCATTTCGTGGCCCTCCTCTGGATCCACTCCAACAGGTCCATGTCTTTCCTGTGCTGAGGACTCCAGAGCTGGATGCAAGACTCCAGGTGGGGTCTCACCAGAATGGAGCAGAGGGGAACAATCACCTGCCTTGACCTGCTGGTCACGCTCCTTTTGATGCAGCCCAGGGTATAATTGGCTTTCTGGGCTGCGAGCGAACATGGCCAGCTCGTGTCCAGCTTTTTATCCACCAGTACTCCCAAGTCCTTCTCCATAAGTCTGCTCTCAATCCCTTCATCCCCCAGCCTCTATTGATACCAGGGGTTGCCCTGACTCAGGTGCAGGACCTCGCTCTTGGCCTTGTTGAACCTCATGAGGTTTACATGGTCCCACTTCTCAAGCCTTTCCAGGTCCCTCTGGATGGCATCCTGTCCCTCAGGCATGTCAACGGCATCGCTCAGCTTGGTGTCGTTTGCAAAATTGCTGAGGGTGCACTTGATCCCACTATGTCATTGATGAAGATATTAAACAGTACTGGTCCCAATACGGACCCCTGAGGGACACCACTTGTCATGGATGTCCATCTGGACATTGAGCTGTTGACCACTACCATCTGGATGTGACCATCCAACCAATTCCTCATCCACTGAACAGTCCATCCATTAAATCCGTATCTCTCAATTTAGAGAGAAGGAAGTTGGGGGGGACCGTGTCAAAGGCCTTACAGAAATCCAGATAGATGACATCTGTAGCTCTTCCCTTGTCCACTGATGTAGTCACTCCATCATAGAAGGCCACTAGGTTGGTCAGGCAAGACTTGTCCTCGCTGAAGCCATGCTGGCTGTCTTGAATCACCTCCCTGTCCTCAATGTGCCTTAGTATAGCTTCTAGGAGGATCTGTTCCATGATCTTCCCAGGCACAGAGGTGAGGCTGACATGCTGGTAGTTCCCAGGTAGTCCTTCTTTTGGCCCTTTTAAAAAATGGGTGCAATGTTTCCCCTTTTCCAGTCACCAGGGACTTCACCTGACTGCCGTGACTTTTCCAATATCATGGAGAGTGGCTTGGTAGCTACATCAGCCAATTCCCTCAATAACATCTCAGTTATTTAACTCTATATTACAGCACTAAAGGTCCTGTGGGAAGCAGAAAGTGATTTCAGAGCCTTTGGTGTCTGCCTCAAAGCGGTAAGATTTTCAATATGAGATGTACAAAGCTCCTACAAAGCCAGGTCCCCATATAGCATTGCTATATGAACTACCCAAAATGAAAGCCTATGAAACCTCTAGTTACTTGAAAGTCTTTGTCTATCATTATTTTCCACTGGATAAATAGGAAGCATAAACTGTGGGTAAGAGTTTAGGCCTTGCAGGGATTCAATTCTTGAGCCATCCCTAGAGGAGCTTTCTCTTAATTTAAAAACACTTCCCATTCAATTCCTGTGTATATTTTCCCTTGTGGTTAGTATCACACACAATTTACTGAGAAGCAGCTCACAATGAACCACTTCAAAGATAACACTACATTTGTAAAGGAAGGAATTTCTCTCTGACAATTCAGCAGCACCAGCATGTGCTGGAAAACAAGCATGCACCACCAGACAGTGTGCTACACATGGGGAATCCTAAACAAACAAACTGCTTATAATGTGACTGCACACAGATCTAACATGGTTTCGAAGTAACTGCTTTCGGTACCTTGGAGCATTGAATCAAACTGCACAGAGCAAAGAGCAGTTGCTGTTGGTGTCCATGTGAAAATCATTATTAGGGGAAAGAATTATCATTTTGTCGTGTTTGTACAGTGGAGTCTTGGTCTCTGCTGGGGAAATGGTGGGTGCTACCAGAATGCAAATTTTTAACAATAACAGACACCAAATACACCCTTCTTTGATGAAAACATGGGGATTAGAGGAATCTGTATTCACATCTTCAGACAATATAAAATTGAGCTACTGGTACTGAACTACTTTATTACAAAACCTTGATACTTGCAATATGCTATTTAAAACCACTGATGTATCTACACAGGGAACACTTGCAAGCCATACCTGAGGCTGATGGGTGACCTACAAAAGCTAAAATGCCTGGCAAATATGTTTTCCACTGAAATTTTTCAAATGAAAAATTTGCTTTTCTTCATTCTTTTTTGTCTTTTCTGTGGCAAGACGTTCTTTCCTGGACAATTTTCAAATGTTCATTTGGAAACCTGAGACTGACTTGTGCTTTTTCTTAGGTTTAGTTAAAAAAAAAAGCACCATTGCAAAAAAATAAATATCCATTTTCCAAGCAGCTTTATCAGTGCTATGACTGCTAATGGTAGGAAATTCACACTCAGTGATATGTAAGGCAAAAATAGCTAAAGGTTATTTTAGACCGCTTTGACCTGAATGTCTGTGCAGTGCTACAAAACCCATTAGAGTCCCACCCAGCAGCCTGCCTCCTGGATCCCCATCCCCTGCGCCGTACAGCTCTGCAGCATGCCAGGCAGCCTCCCCAGCAGACTGTAGCAGAAGCTGCCGTGCGGCAATCCCAGCTGAAAGACAGCACGTCCCAGATCCCTTTTCCCTCTGCCACCAGGGATGGACATGCATATCTGGACTGGGAAGGGCTGTGACATTGGCGTGGTGCCTGCCTGTCCATTGGGATTTCTCATCTCCCAAGCTAACCCTGCAGTACTTTTAGCAAGCAATTAGAATATTTTTTTCTTCTTCTTTTTAGTAGTCTTTGTCTACATTTGGATTTTCAAAAGTAGCAAACTCAGGAACTGTACAGGTTAAATAAATGCAATCTCAGAAGTCGACTAGAGGCTTAATGGCATAATCCCTACTTTGCCATCCCCACATCCCAGGACACAGGGGAAAGGGGAGGATATACACATATGAAAGATTCATCCTGAAGGATAACACAAAAATAGAAAAGACAGGGGGACGAGACAAGACTTTACAGAAATGGCAAACACAGCTTGCATCCAATGTGAATATTTAAGGGAAACCTGTTATATCCTTCAAACTCCAAAGTACCATTTCTCACAGAGAATCTGTATCAGCCGCTAGGAAAAAGGGAAAAAATAAAACCTCCTCAAAATGTCAAAGACCTAAAATCCCCCCTGGCTTACAGTTTCTATCTGTATCTCAGCTATTTATAAAGCCAATCTCCACCATTTCCGTCATACATTTCAGTTACACATGTCCTGAGCTAGCAAACTAGTGGATACAAACCTGATCTACATAACCATGGCAATAAGTGAAGGTATCTGTACACACTCTAAACTGTGCTTATTTAAATAACAGGAATTGCTGCATTTGATTTATAAAGAGATGAGTAGGTTTCTGCATGAAACTCTGCTAATAGTTGAAAAAACCTGTTCTGCTATGGACTGAAAATGGGCTCTCCCCACCCACACATGCATCTGGGATTTGATCACCGACCTTTAGGAGAAACCCACAAAACCTATTCCGCTTAGGAGAGTATATTACAGGGCAAAGGAAAACCTTGCAGGCTTGAGATTTGGGTGGAATCTATTTGTTCCACATGTGCAAAGACTGGATGAGGAATTGGAGGATCCGCAACAACCAAACTGAAACCTCTCCATGTGTTACACACATAAGCCACTCTTGATTGAAATCCTGTAAATCTTTTCCTTATATAATACGTTTCCTTGTCTGGTATAGCTTGATTTCAATTTATACTGCTCTTTTTTTCTTTCCATCATGTTCAAAACTATCATAAACAGTCTGTAAACTCTGTATTGCAAATGGCTTTCTAATAATAAAAAAAGGTATTTTCAGAAGAAAGATCAGTTCCTCATGTCTAACTTGAAAAAGAGACACTGTCACGCAGTCCAAGGTAGAAAAAAAAGATCTATTACTCTTAAAATCATTATAATATGGTAAAAAATATAATAAATATGGGAAGGAATGTTCTACAGACTCTAAATAAGGAACCAAATTTCTGGCAAGAAAAGAAATACTTTCCCCAAAGGAAGTTAAAACTCATGGAGCATCCCTGATGGAGGTATTTTCTATATGAATTGTTTTTAAGAACTTGAATACATATTCTGAAAAAACTGCCTATGTCTAGAAAAAACCCAAATCACAGGCAAAATATGTATTTTCTCTACCAATGAAGTTAGCTGCTTCTTCAGTGAAGTACTTGAAATCTATCATTTGTCTGAAGGAAATGTAATATGCCCCCAACAGATACCCCTGCAAAATCCTGTTTACTTATACCATGATAATATTCCTCACCAGAGCAAACATCTGCACATCTACAACAAATGCTTCAGGGATCTCTACTTGCCCTTTCAGGAAACATCTGTGTCAATACACCTCAGTGAAGATGTTTTCTGCAAAAGAAATCTATCACCATGTTCTTGATTTATTATTATTTACTGTTGTGCTGTCCAAACGATCCCAAAATTTTATCCCCATTTCTGACCATCTGTATAGCTTTTGTTTGCTTGGATGGTTTTACAAGGATGAAAGCAGCATTTCTGAAACACTATAGTGAGTATCGCTGTAGTTAAAGCAAAAAACATTGGACTTTGATCTTTGGCATTTATAAAAGCTAGTTTATAATCAGGGTGTCTTATCTGTTCTTAGAAGGCAAAATGGTACATTTATGAAAACAGAACTTCTAAGGAAATAAACCTATTGAACATTAATTTAAAACGCAAAAGCATAAAAAGATTTTGTCCTTTGTAATGTGAAGAAAGCTTGTTTCCAATTCTCCAAATATTTTAACAAGCAATATTTTGTATATGCAAGCTTTGCGATATCAACTGACTGGTTATTAAACATATTTGAGCTCTTCCCCTGCTCTCAGCACACTCACACACACACAGACGTGTGATATTCATGTTAACAATTTGTTTCTTGGAGGGAAGAAACCAGTGTGCTCTCAGTCCAGTTATCCTGAAGGTTGCCTCAGGTTATTTTAGTTTTTATGTTTAATATTTCAGGGATTTTATGGATTTACCAAAATACCATAATTTTTATTTTTAAATCACTTTTTTTTTTTTTCCCAAACAGATCCAATCCAGATCGGACCTTATCATACTCTGTTTCAGTTCACTGCCACCATATGTGAGTGCTGTCAAGGCTGTAATAGATAAAGTATCTGGCTCCAGGGCTGGTTTCACTGTGGTTTTGGAATACAGATTTTATAATATGCAGTTTCCTTCCTCTGAAGTCACTGGGCTATTCAGTAGAATAAGGTTTCTGAGGTACAGGTCAGATCTTCAAAGGCACATAGGCACCAAAATCCTGTTTAAGGATATTCTACTGATTTGAAGTGAGGTGCCTGCCTTATGCCCTTCAAAGGTGGGGTGGCGGGGAATTCCCCGCACCATAGCTGGAGCCAGGTTAAACAGGCAGTTCCCAGACAATCTCATGTCTCCTTGTCCCCTAGCCTCACTGCTAGGCCACTAACATAAGACGTAGGCAGGACATGCCCTTCTTTAGGTGAGACTCAATTGATGCAAACAGAGCCATCCTCAGATTGTTCCAATTCATGCCGTGGATGAGATTGAAAGACCTGATGGATTTTTTGCCCTTGGATTGCTTGAGTTTCTGTGTTGTTACTGCATATACACGTGCAGTGAGCTTGCTGCACAGATGGTCTGCATACACATGCCTCTGGTATGGACATCTGATGCTTCTGGGCTGCACCAGACGGGCTGAGCAGGAGCAAAGAGGCTGAATAGCACATAAGCAATAGTGTTGATAGTGTCCAGAAGCACTGTGCTTTCTATGTCTTCTGAAGCTGGCCCAAAGCTGCCCCAAAGCATCAGATCTGCTGTGTTGGTGTGTCGTGATAACAGCACATGCCTCCAGCAGAATTCATCTGCAGCAGCACAGTAGCCACGGCTGCAAAGTCTGGATGGGTGCCAGCGTACTTGGAGCTATTGTACTGGACCTTCAACCAAAGCTGCTGTAAGCCCAGAAAGTCAGCCAAACACAGCAAAATCCTCAAAACTAAATTAAATCACCAAGAGAGAAAAAGAGGACATGTGCTGGAAAATTCAGCTGTATGGCATTTTGACTCTCAGCTCCAAAGGAATGTTACCTTGCTTGGCTGTCCCCTGGGCTCTGGCTATCTTATTTGGACTTGTGCTTTCTGATAGATCAATGTTCTCTGATTTCTTGGGATGTGTGTGGACAATGGCAGATTTAGGTCAAAATTTTCAGTGGCAGAATAACAATTGCAGCTGTGTATATGTTCATTAAGAAAAACAGTTTTGAAAGGGCCCTTCAGGCCAGAGCTGCACTACAAAGTCTTGTTGCTTTAGGTGTTTTAAAAGGTGCATATGACTGGAGGAAGACGCAAATGTACAATGTGTGTACATGTGTACAAAATTTAAATTGTCAAGCCAACAGGATGTAGACTGGGCATGTTTGATTGTGTTACAGGTCCTGCCATAAAAGAGGTAATAAGAGGCAGGGAAGAAGCCTGGCTGAAGGTTCCCAAAGGTTTGCCCTTACTCTGAAAAGCTGTGTCATTGATTTCAGAGGGAGAAAATAGAGCCCTCATGTACGTCGATTATAGTCTAAAACTTGTTGGCCAAAGTGGGAAAGAGTACGTCAGGAAAAAAAAACCCACACCACAATTTTCCCGCTACTCAGATTTTTTTCCCTAAGTCATCATCAACCACTCTTTGTGCCCACCTCCTTGGTGAGTTCTCATGTTCCTACAGAGCCAGAGCAGTGTATACCACCATGATGCGGTATTTGGTGTCAAAGTGTATCTTCCCTAACTACGTATATGAAAAGCAGGTGTCCGGATCCCCAGCAAGTTCCCCACCCCTTGCCCTGGATCTGAGAAAGATGCAGGTCTTTGGACCCGTGCTGGGAAACCCCAGGGAAGTGTAGGGCAGATCCAGGCCTCTCATAGGCCTGTGGATGGGGAGAAGGGGTGAAGGGAAGGCAGATGGGCACCCCCCGAGGATGGAAGAATTGAGCAGATATTTGAGCAAAACCTTACGGGCAATTGCTTCCAGCTAATCCCTGCCATAATTTTTCCCACAGCAAAGCTGATCCAGTACATCATTTCCATGAGACAAAAGGCAGTTTTATCACTGCTCACTTCTACTGGCACTTGCTTTTAATCATATAGTGTATGCTGACATCTGGTGGCATTCAGTAACCAAATCTTCATTAAACAAATAAGTTTCATTTTTAAGGAGTCTGCATTCTTATTTTCCCTTAGTTGGGTCCAGGAACAGGAATCCTCCCAGACCACTTCAGACTGGGGATTAGTCTAACGCACACGTATGGGACTGGCATGGTCCTGGATCTCTTGCGAGACACTTACGTGGGCACTGGCCTCCAGGTAAGGAAGGGACCATCAGCCAAGGGACCTGACTGTGTTCAAACACAGTCGTTCCAGCACAAAGTGGAGCAAACAGAATCTTACCATTCCCCATTCTGAACACAGAGAATCACTGCACTAAAAAGGAGTGATGCAAAACTACCATGAGCTTTAACAGGAACAGAGCCCCTGTAAAGTCTTAGCTGGTAACACTTCTCCTGTAATTTATTTTATCTTTATTTCAAACTGGAGAAGAAGCAGCAAACCGGCATGTATGAATAGCAAGTGAGATGTACCAAAACCTTGTTTCATGGCAAGTGAGAATAAGTAGCATGGAGTCAGCTGTCATGGTTTAAAAGATATCCGTGATGTAGTTGTTCCATTAAAATTTGGATTAAAATCACGTTTAAATTTCATTTCCTCCAGTCCTTACCCTGCTTTTGATTAGTTTTAAGAGCAGTTGATGGTCTTGTGATTTGAAGATTTTGCATTTTAAATTTTGTGTACATGGTCTGGAATTTTATGTGAAATTGTGGGTTTGATCTTTGACCTCTGTTTACTACAGTCCTGATTTGCCACTAATTTGATAGCAAGCCATAAGGGCCTACTGTAAACAAGCTGCTCACTTTACATGGCTATGTTTGGCTCCTAAATGAAGAAGTATGTATGGAATATACTTTGGGTACTGTAGCCTCCTAAAGAAATAATAAAAACCACATCACTGCTTAGCTCTCCAGGTAACATTTACATTTGGAGAAAATAAGTTGCATGCCTAACAGAGAGAGAAAATGCAATTCTTATCCATCTTAGGTTTGTTTGTTTAAAATTGTTCTTTAAAGTATTTGAGAGCTCAGGCCGCCTCTTTTGAAGTCAGTGGGAACTTTGCCATTGATTTTAAAAGGATCAGGATTAAGCCTAAATTGGTAGGGTCTAAAAGGCAAAAATGAAAATGTCCAAAGTCTACAAATCTCTCACTGATCCACCATCCAGAAAGGAAGGACAAAAGCCTTCTCCAAGGTCTGTAATGTACATCTTGATTCCAGGACTCCTGTTTTTTGTACATTTGTAGACTTCAAGATGGAAAGCAACTTCCAGTCGGGACTGTAATTGATAGCATATGAAGTAGTACATACTTGCACCATGGACTTGTAAAGCTGCTGGGGGAAGGGAGGTGAAAGCTGCTTGTAAAAATCAACAGACTGTCTGTAGACATCTTCCACAAGTTATCCTGTGCTAACACTACACAGTATACCCTGCCTGCAACCCACCCCAGGCAGATTCCCCTGCTCACAGGTTCAGGCCTTCAGGTATGGCCTTACACACAGGAACTGACCCAGCAAAAGTCTGCTTGTAGACACTTAACTCAGAAACACGTCTGATCATCCTGCACAAGCTTAGGACTTTTTGCACTAATGTGGCACTAGCAGCCATGTCCTCTGAGTGGTGGGTAAAAGCAAGGTCTTCAACTTTCTCCTGTATCACCAAGCTGGGACCATCCATCCCAGCAGTGAACTTCCCATCACCTGGGCTCTATCCTCACAGTGGAGAGAAGATGGTGGTAGGAACACCTAGGTACCCTGGAGGAAGGGCAGTTTTCCTATTTGGCAGAGGAGGAAACCATAACCTCTTTCATTTTCTGGCTTAGGGAGTCTTGATAACTGTGACTAGAGCCCAGTAGTCAAGGATGTGGACTCTTCTCAGCTAAGAATTTGGGTCATCTACAGTGACGAAGTGTAAGCTCAGAGAAGTGATGGGACATGGGCAAGCAAACACAAAAGGCCCTCTTCTTTCCTCTTCAGACACCCAAGTGTATTGAGTATCTGAAATGAAGTGACCCTGATGCCAGGTCAAGCTATCCATGGATGACTTCAGGAGGCTAAAGCAACCAGAGGTAGGAAACTGCATAATAACTCTGTTGGTTTATGTGGTGCCAATATAAGACAAGCCAGAGTTCGGGAAGATACATGGATCAAGCACGGTCCCAGATCATCTGAACCTGAGGCTGACAAAGCACCCATTGCAGTCTCCAAAGCCTTGTGACCCAACAGAGGAACATCATCTTCTGTTAACAGAGACCCATGTTTGGCCAAAGAATATCAGATAGAAATATAGCATCAAAGTAAGGGAATCCATGCAATTAAAACCCACAATACTCTCTTGTGTCTGCATTGCTCAGAAGTAACCCAAGCTGTTAAGAGCCTGACGGGAATGACTAGAGAAGGTGGATGCCATTTCTCAGGCTGTGTAGCCCCTTCTTTTCTACCCCAAAATGACTGGCAATAGAATGGGAGGTGTCAAAGATTGCCACCTTGCAGATTACTGAGTTTAATCAGCCTCGAGATTTTCTAGCAAACCAACTCAAGCAGCATCTACTCCATCTTCACAGGTGCTACCTCCTGCTGTGTGGTACTCAGAGGGAGCGAGATGCTACTCACAGGGAGAATCAGTGCTGTCCCGATTCTGATGTGAGTCAGCCACCACAGCCAGACACAAACTTGTATTTCTGTTGCCTTTGCCCAGGTGTAAAGACAGACAGAGCCAGCAACAGCAAGTCAGGTCATCTTTCTGAAGATACTTTCCCTGAGGTATTTTTTGAGCTACCCCAGATTCCCCACAGTACAAGGACAACAACCAAAAATACACACACAGGGAATTATACATGGTGCATTCTGAACATGTCCCCAGCGATGTGAACCTGACTCTGGTGCCAGATCTCTGCTGTGCTGTTTTGCTAATGTATTGTGGTGCCCACTGAAAACACCTTATACTTCCATGGTTTTGAAGTGGCTCCAGTCTATTCTGCTGGCCCACCTGGCAGAGGTGCTTTGAAGGACCCTCAAACAGAACTCAACTTTGGGCAGAAGCTTGCAGCACAGCTGAGTGCCACTGAAAACTGGAAATAATGTTCTCAGTCAAAACATCCTGCAGATCCCATCTTCTGCTTCCGCTTCATGGGACACTTCCTCAGAATATTTTAAGCATCAGTCTCAAGGGCTTTAATACCTTTATGCCAATTACCTCAGCATCACTTTCAGCCTGAAAACAGCAATGTGCAAATATAGGGACATTTGCACATACTGAGTTGTTTTTTTCTAATGGAGGGTGGTGACTGAGCAGAAATAGTTTCTAAAATGCTGTTTACTGGCTTACAACGTAAAGAAAGGTCAAATTTGTCTGAATAACTTTGGGGTTTTATACATGCAAGACAATTAGAGATTTTTAATAAATAAAGGATGCCATAAGGGCCCCTGGCATGTTTAGACAGAGTGGGCATGTCTGGACCCAGTGTGGAACAGCGATCTATCACTGCTAGATCAACTTCAAAAGCAATTCAACAAGGCCTCCACATACACAACATCACAGAAACCTGTTCCAATAGCTTTCTTATGCAAGAGAAAACCACAGTCACATTTGTATTTTAGGCAGTGAACCAACAAGAATGAAGCAAAACAACAGCAACTGTCCTCAAGAGATATTTTGGGCTGCTCCTCTCCTCCCACTCCCCTTACACTCCTTTTCAATCTCTTACCAGTTTGTGCATTTTTGGCGACAGAGAACCATACTGCAGAGGTCACTGGCAGGCTGGTGGGGACCAGTGCAGCTTTTGGCTACCAAAGACAACTTCCCCAGCCTGGGGAAGCATTGACCTCTTTGCTCCCCATTTTGAGCTGGGGCAGAGGTGACTGCGGGTGAAGGAGGCAGAGGAACAGGAGAATTTTCCTCAGCCCAGCAACCCTTGACTACCAGTTGCTGCCTTTCCTCCTCGCCCCAGGATCTGCTATCCAACAAGTGTAAATTGAAGATGACAAATAAGAACATTAGCCTGGTGTTTCTGCTAAAATGATCCGCCTTGAAGTAGCTGATGTTGACACTTAAATTGTCAGCAGACTTCCAGTTTAGCGCTCCAGTTAGAAGAATGGGTCCATTCACACTTCCCTCTGAGCTATTGTTTCAACTCTCTCTAGACTGGGCAAGTATCACTGCAGCAGTTTACAATCCAGTTCCACTTTAAAGGGTTTTTTTGCAACCATAACCCAAATTGCCTAGAAACCTTTTTTTTTTAAATGTAAGCTTAGACTCTGGAGAGTAATTACGCAATGCTGTAAAAATAGTCTGCAGCAATTTACATAGCTGTGAAATATTGGAGCTGTTTTTTTCCAGTGTACCTGTGTATACATGGCTGCTCCAGTATTTACAGAGGACTCACTGGAGCTCCCATCACAGAAACTGGTATTTCAAGTTAGGCCATAAACATGAACATTGTATTTCTTGTTCTATGTTCTTGTTCAAGTTAGGCCATACACATGAACATTCATTTCTTGTTATAAGGCAAGGTTTTGTATTTTGGGGTGTTACATCATCATCTAACTGAAGCACTACCTTCCCCCTTCTGCCTTTCCTATGTCACCTTCTGGCTGGATTCAAATAACATCCTTGTGGCTAATGCAGGCATTGGTTATGTAGTCAAGTAGGATAGTATTAATTTAACTTCAGTTTCTTTCCTGTATTGTGTGTTCCTTCCATTTTGAACAATTTAATCATACTGAGGGGCTGTATCCTCATTTCTCTCTCTGCAGTCAACTTTGCTGCTGCTCACTTCTATTAGGTATTACATATCCTTGCCTACTGGGAGCTCAGTCCCCAGCCTGCTCTCCTGCATGCTGACTTGTTCTCTCTTGATGCATCTCGCTTATGGTAGGACCACCAGTCCCACTGGAACTAAGCAATCAATCCCACTTCTTCTTAAAAGAAGGTGAAAACTCTGTTGTAGCAGGTGGTAGAATAACTGCCCACTGACCCTTGTCTGCTATGCTGTTTGTCAGGACTTTGGACATTTTCAAGCCCAGCTGACCAACAGGATAAACTAATACAACCCAATCCTTTCAAAGTACAGTTATGAGCTCTCTGGATTGCAAGCAATTATCTTGTCCAGACCCTGAAGATGCAGTGGCTTAATTCTTCCTTTCTGTGCTTCTCTAGAAGCCTATTTCTGTCTCCCATGTAATTCTGCCAGGCTCCTACCCTGCTAGCTCCTCTCCCATTTAAGGAGCTAAGTTGTTGTTTTCCCCAGGAGAGCTTAAGTGATCAAATCAAAACTAACAGAATGAATGGATAAAGCCACAGCCTGGGAACAAATCTATTGCCTGAAATCTCAGCAAAGAAACTATTCAGGAAACACTTACAAACAAAGAATACATGACAGAAGTAAGAATTTAAGCAAGTGACTATATGCATGTGGGAACAACAACTTCCAAGTCTTGCAATCTAGCAGTGAAGAATTAATAACTGACCATCAGATTTAGGCATTGATTTGAAGGAGTTAAATTCCCAGGCTGCCTTTTCAGAGCAGGGTGGGGCATTGGGGAAGTCAGACAGAAAAAAAAAAAAGGCACCTGAATGCCCTGGGAAGCAGCAGCAAAACCTTCTGTCAAGCTCGCCTTCCTCTCCTATGCTACAAATACTCCCCAGCTGAGGGTCTCCCAGTGCCCACCCGCAGTCGCAGCCCTCGGCTGCACACACCTGCGTGTGGAGTGACCCACGGGAGCAGCCTTTCCCACACCAGGAAGCAAGTGCCACGTCCCGTCCTGCTCGCCTCTCCTCACAGCCACCCGTCCCCACTGGTGTGACAGCACATGGCATGGCCAGTGGCCGGGGCCTGAGGGCAGGGACATGGGCATCCTCCCCGTTTCGGAGTGGGCATCCTGGAACACATCGTTTGGGGGGCCGGGCACCGGGAGCGGGCCCCTCTCCGGCCCCTGGTACAGCACACACAAGGTAAGTCCCTGACGTGCAGCACCATGCTGGGGCCCAGGAACAAGTGGGCTCAGGGAGAGCGGGGTAATCATTTCAGCCTCTCCCCAGCGTCCTCCGAAGAGCCCCCTTCCAGAGCCTGTTTGCAGCTGACACCTGCTCCCCCTTCACCCCGTTGTCCAGCCCGCACCGCCCTGGCTTCCCCCTCCAAGCAGTCCTTTCTGAGTAGAAACAGGCAGAGACCTGTGCTGTTCTGCGCTAGAGCATTGCTGGTTTTTGTCATTGGTGTTTCTGCCTCTGTCAGTGCTGACAATGCATTTGGGCAACTGCAAAAGAGAGACTGAAGTG
The DNA here is from genome assembly GCF_900496995.4 of Aquila chrysaetos chrysaetos. Taxonomy (NCBI): domain Eukaryota; kingdom Metazoa; phylum Chordata; class Aves; order Accipitriformes; family Accipitridae; genus Aquila; species Aquila chrysaetos. The sequence continues at coordinate 24,647,185 of NC_044007.1, forward strand.
GCCCCCGAGAACTAGCAAGTTGAAGCATCTGCTAACAATAAAAATGAATTGGAGGTTGATTAAACCCTTTACCTTTTCCCTGCTTTTTGCTTCACAAACTAGGAGGCATGGGAGGATAGTCAACATTCTTGTTTTTCGCTGCATAAGAGGCAAACCATTTTTTTACGATGCAAAGTATTGGTATAAATTGTGCATAAAATGGCTTGCAACTAACGCTCTCCTTTCTCTGCGAGCAGCCCAGTAGCAGGACATAGCCTGGGGAAGGTCCCAAAAACTTTCCCCTCTGGATTCTGCGTTTGCTACTGGGTGGATATCCAGATGGCAGGAGGCATTTCTCCTGTTCATGTTCTCAGCCCCATGTTCTCAGAGGGAAGGAAACCTGTGAATTCCTGTGCTCGGGCCCCCAGAGCAGCAGGCCTCCTGGCTGATGGCTGGTGGCCGTGCTTCCCGGGACCAGAGCTGGAATCTCTTATGGGAGACAAGAGTGTAAAGCCAAGGGTTACTGTGGGTTTGGGAGTTAGGGTCCCAGGGCTGGGGTGCTTGCAGAGTTGCTGGAGGAAGGCAGCAACAGAGAACGCCCTTGGCATGGGGACACCCACCTGCACGTCACGGTGGGGTTATTGGTTTGCTTGCAAAACGTGCCAGCCCTGCTTCTATACTCCTTGGAGTGGTTGTGTGAGGATTGCTGTGTTTTAAGCCTGGGAAGACCTCAATCATTTTTTAGTGTTGCTTGGGCATCATGGGCGAGACCGATTTTCTGTCCTTCTACTTGAGTTGAGGCTTTGGACCAGGTAATGGGCAACTAAGGGTCATGTGTTACCGCCAGCCTTCATTTTCCCAACAGTTAAATTCTTCTGTGCACCCCCATTTTCACATTTTACATTTCTGAAAATATCAGAAACCATTTCCTCCCTCCATTCCTGGCCATGATTCAGTGGATCAGCCCAGTTTCACGTCTTCACACAGGGGCTCTTTCCCTTCCCCTTTTCCTGAGGCCATTTTATCCCCTCGGTTTGGTTTGAAGAGGAGCTCTTTGCTTTCTGCCTCTACAAGAGACCATAACCGCACCAGCTCTCATCTGCCTTGAAACATCCCAGGAAAGCTGAGGTGAATTGCTTTTGGGGGAGTATTTTTCAGCCCAGTCAGCGCCATGAACCATCAGGAGGTGAAAGAGTCAGATTCCTTTTCAAGAGCCCCTAGACATGAGGGGTTCACCATGGCTGCTGGTCACAGCTACCTAGTGCCGTGTGGGCAGCAGAGACACCACATGGGATCACCAGATCTGACACGTGCATTAGGGAAATCCATGGCACTGGAGCAAGCCTTAAACAATGTCTGAACACACAGCTCCCTGGAAGAAGTTAAAGTGCCTGTGTCCACGTGGCTGTGTAGTGTAATGCCTCCTTGTGCTGGCATTACATTTCTTTGGTTTTTTTTTAATTTGGGTTATTCTCCTGCCAGGTCCCTGATCAGGCTAATTGGTGGTAGCTGTCCGCATGAGGGTAGAAGGAGGAATGCGTGGCCATAGGGAAAAAAAGGGTGGAGGCAGGCCTTCTCCTTGGCGTCAGTGTGGATGTAGCTTGGTTGATGCTGCTTAAGGAACTGCACCTCTGAAATCAGCAACACAGGATCCCGTGCTCCCACAGCCTTCCCTGTCTCAGCGCTGCGTTACATGTCACGCGACATGGGCATGTTTAATGATGCAGTAAAATCTGATGAAATACGTACTTAGTTACTTGAAGTATTTCCTGACAAAATAATATTATTGTAATATTTTTGAGTCTGCTGGAGTAATGAATGTAAGGAGCCACCATATGTGGACTTCTTCTGCGTAATAGAAAGTGTACGTAATTGCCACAGTTTAATCCTTTTTTATTTCCCTCAGCACTTCTTAAAGGTTGTTTATTTATTTCCAATGTTGTTTATGGACAAAAACATTTTGCAAGATTAGTTGAGATTATTATCTACAATATTGATGTTCATTTGACTTTGTATCAGAGAAGGAGAAAACAGCTGGGTGAGAATATTCAATGGAAGTTCGGATGTGATACTTCTTCCATAACTCAGTATTTCACACGGCTGTTGTGTGTAGTCACTGTGTGTAGTTGTTCAAGTGCAGAAGCTGAGTTGAAGATGGAAATTCATTTCACTTCTGCTTCTCTTTCCTCCTTTGCCTCTCTCTGAATAAACTCGGAGTTATTACTGGCTGCCCAGACACTCACCTCGAGAGAATGTTTTATTTCATGGGTTGTGGTAATAAATCATTTCGGCTCTATATTTGAGGTTTAAAATGTTGACAGCTCCTTCAGATGGATCTGTGGCCTCTTGTCCCGTGACAATATATCACAGCCTGTCACAGGCCATACGCGCAGGTGGCGATTACGTGCAGCCAGGAAAACTGATCCTTTGTGTGGTCTAATCAGCGGGCGGTGGTGGCTGCTATCAGGTGTGATGAGAAATCCCACAGATTAACCACATCGTTGTGAGGTCTTTCTAGGCTGCCTTCTATCGTATACATGAAATCTAGATCTCCTGTGAAGTACCACAATTAAGGTTTTTAGCTCATTCTGTTCAAGGAGAAAGTCTTCAGTGCTTCAACACACCCCACCTTCCTAAGGGCTTGATGTCCAGTGCCACTGAGCCTCAGCAAGGTGAGGGCGTGGTCTGGTCCCAGTTCCTTCCAGTGGCAGCACAGTCTCTGCTGGTACTTCTGCTGCTGTGGGGACTGCTGCCCCTGTCCTGTGAGGGACCCAGTGCAGGACGGCAGGGAGCTGCCACCATGGAGAGGAAGATCATTTCTCTATTTCCCTTGGCTGAGGAAGCACCCCAGAAACAGTGAGGGCCTCTTCAGCTGGCATTGCCACCAGAGAAAAGGGTTGTCATGGCACATCCTATGAATATTCACAAGGATATTTTAAGCACTTAAACAATGACATTTCCAACTACAGTTTTCAATCAGGGAAAGCTCTAGAGCAAGCCAAGGTGTCCACGGAAGTGAGGGTGGGAGCCAAAAGGGCAGCATGGCCACAGCACATGTGGGTTTCAACCAGGGCAGCTTTCCTCTGCAAGAAGCAACCACCAGATATTATCAGGCTCTTAAAGGTGAAGGCAAACCCTCCTGCTTTTTTCCACTTCACATGTTTTGTAGATTTATTTTAATGCCATTTTCTCAGTCTCTGTAGGGTACCTCATGCTGCAGTCTGCTCCCTGATGGACTGCAGATGTTAACTGTTACAGGTTAATCAGTAAACCAGTCCCTGAGCATGGGGAGAGTAGAGACAAACATGTCCTCACCCAGCTGTCTGCTGCTATACTCATCTGTGAAGACTATGGTGAAAAGTTTTTCCTTTTCTCCCCCAGCTCCTTATTCTAAAACTATTCACTGCAAGTAAACAAGGGTATCAAAACACTAACTCTATTTCATTGTGTTGTTCTTTACCTGTCAGATTTCAGAGTTCACACAGTTTCAGTTTCCTTTATCTTATGGGGGAATGTGTATGGGAAAAAATGCATACTGTCTTCTTAAGTGGGAAATGTGTGTTATTTTCAGTCCTTATAAATCAAAAGTTAGGAAGAGAACTTTGTGCAGCCTTTCAGATACACCTTTTTTGAATCAGTCATAGGGAATCCAAAAGTCAAAGCTTATAATGAAGAAACATTGCAAACAGTTGCTACCAGTGCCGATGCACACTCTTCTGGTGTTGTTCTGCTGCTGGGAATCCAGCAGCATTTCCATGGCTTAGTCCCCATTTAATTAGGCTCTGCTAGAAAAGGATGTGTGGCTTTGGGTCATAAATGCAGGACTGTCAGCTGGGCCAGCTTTGCACCCAAGCTTTCAGGCTCTGCCAGAGCTGTAGGTCTCATCTGCTGGGGGTTGTGCTCTGAACAGCTTTAGTGTGAGCGAGAAGCTGACATAAGAAAGAAAAATAGAGCACTGGTTAGAAAGGGTCACCTATACCTTTCTTACAACCTCATACATCCATTCTGCCTTGCCAAACATCAGCTGTCCCTGCAGATGTAAAGATCACAACATGTCTGGTGTGAAATGAGCATACAGCTCATAAGCTGCAGCCTCCAGGTTAAAGAAAGATCAGTTGCTGCATGGGAAGTTACTCATTACTCAAAGGTAAGGGATATAAGTACAGTAGAGCCTTACCCCTTGCCTGTCCCCTTGCACAGTACCATAGGCATGTTTGTATCATTGCGACTCTCAAATTCCTTAGGGGAATGTAGCTTTTTTCCTTCAATCACTGCAAGCAGAGAGGGAGTAAGCTGTGGAGCTGTTTATACCTCTGAATATAGAGGAGGCAGGGAATGGGACAGCAGGTCTGGAATAGATGCCCTAGGTGGGAAAGTAGCCCAAAGGCTGGGGGTAGCATGCAGCTTTTTGAGCCAGCCTGAGGAGTGACCTGCTTATCTGGTTTCCACCCAGCACTACTCTGTGTCCCAGAACAGCCTGATTTCCTAGTGCTGTGTTATTGGCAGGCCTCTATCACTCAGCTTGGTTATCTCCTATCAAGGCTGGAAGAAGTCAGGTGCCTGTGGCAGTTTCCCCCCAAAGCTCAGCATGGTACTGGGCAGCAGATACAGCAAACCAACTCAGGTCTGTGTTTTGAGCCTGGGGCACAGACCCAAAGCAAATGCTATTGATGGGACAGCTCATCCTCCATCTGTTCTGGACACTTTCATCTCTTCAGCATTGCTGGCAGAGCTACTTGAATGAGTGCTTCCTAGCCTGACAGCCAACAGAAGGTAGTGAGCAAAGCTCTTTTATTTAGGCTGACAACTCACAGTTCATTTTAACTAAAGCAGCCTTGGTGGCTCCTCCTGGAAACCTCAGCCAGGACATTGGAAACAACTGCCCTCGCAGGGCTGAGGCCGTGCTGAGCACCAGCTATAGCTCTGCCGAGTGCCTGTTGCCTGATTCTCACTGGGCTATTTTTCCCAAATCTCAGACTGTTTTCAATGCTTCCCCTCCCAACGGCTGCCATGGTAAAATGAGTTTTCAGTTTTTCAGAGGACATTAACGAACACACGCATTTGATTTTTTTATTTTATTTTTAATCATGAAGGTGACAGTGAGTTAAACAGGATCTTCATAATTACGTTAATCTCTTTTAAGAGGTTTGAGAATATTAAGTTGGAAATTTCTAGGCAATAAGGAACATTAAAATTCTTGCCATTTGTCAGAAAGTGGGGTGCAGAAGACAAATGCAAGGAAACTTGAGTAACAAGTTATACATATCCTACCTAGTGCAGAAATTAGTTTTGCTTTGGACTGCTTCAAAATGGTATTTTACAGAAAGATTGGGGGCATTATACCAGACTCTGTCTGGTATCCAGCTCAGCCACTGACTACAGGGCTTAAAACACTGGCACTGCTCTTCAGCAGAGTGATCCAGAGCAGCAGAATCAGATTTAGTCTGGAGCCAGTAGAGCAGGGTGAGTGCTCCTCTTCCCTTAGTCAGCACTGAGTAGGAAAGACTGAATCCCTACCCTGCTTTGGAGGTGTCTGGCTCAGTGCAGCTCTTTGCCCTCCCTGCCCCCAACTTCTAGATTACTCTGCAAATAAAATCGGCAGTGGCTACTGTGTTGATTTTGGTGTCTCACAGCCTTGCCTGGGAGTTGCAAGGTGATGTAGGGTGAAGGTCTGGCTGCTTAGGCAAACACCTGTCTGCTCCTGAGATTTCATGAGGTTGCTGCGTGGATCTAGGACATGGCTGCCACCCAAAGATGTGGTGTTTCTCCCATCTTGAATCTATGCTTCTGCTGCTTCATTTGCCCCAGCGCTCATTTGAGTCCTTGATGAGGCAGTTTGTCTGGCTAAAGTGACAGGAAAATACTCATTGATACAATTTTTTAAATAAAAGTTGCCCTTCTCATAAAATCTCACCTGTGGCACTGTGGCCCCTTACAATTTTGTGACCCAAAGAAGACTGTATTGCTCTTTGAAGCTGAAGTATGATCTTCCTCTTTCTATAGTCTTGAAGTTTGCTTTGGGCATCAAAAAAAAAGATATCTGAATCTTACCCTTGCATGTCTCCAACAGTCCACTGGATCTGATTAACTTCTGTTTGAAGGAATCAAAAGAATCCAAATGACTCAAGTAGAAATTTGACCAAACTCAAACCCCAGGGTTTTAGAAAGATGAACAAACAGCAGACTGTGCACTTTGTGAGGACCTTTGGCTAACCTAGTAACTGGAGGTTGCGATTATTCCATTTGGTGTTTTGGTGACATGTATAAACTGTTATGCTCATGTTTATAATGTCACCACAGATTGTCCCAGAAGAATGGCATTTGTTAATGTGAACAGTTGGGAGATATGCTTTCCATTCTGTGACTAATCTGGACTTTGAAACGTACTGCCAGCAGCTTCAAAAGACAGCCAGTTGGTGTGCGAATCAACGGCAGGCCTGGAGCAGAGATCTTAAGAAATATGGCAGTGGTATTTGCAGAGTGTGCTCAAAGGAAATAGTCAATATCAAACTAAACAGATGTGTACTGCTTAAATTGAGCTTATACCGGTGTAACTTAATTATCCTCCATGATGTCCATGATTGATTTACATCATCTAGGCTAGAAGCTTTGGCCTTGTTTGGTGATATGAACTGTTTTGCCCATAATGGGGGAATGAAGAGAGATTATGGAACTGTGGTAGAGACAAATCACGGGATCTTTGGAGTTTAACTCTTGGATGAGTCATGCAGTGACTCTCTGGCTATATTCCCCTTTGTATCCTGCTGCGTTCCACAGAAAGAACCCTGTGATGCAGAGGCCTATGGTGAATACAGGGTCTGGACCATGATGAGTGCAAGGTTTGGAGGAAACCCCCCCACATGTGGAAGCAATGACTTACAGCAAAGCAAATGCTGGCTCCTTGGACATGGCTTCTTCATGCTGGTTGAGGTGAAGTAGTAACATAGAAGTACATATCCTCTTGTTGACAAGCCTAGCTCTTGCTGAAATTTAATCCCCTAGAACCAAATCAGCTTCATGGGACCTAAAAACTCCATCAGAGTCTTAGCTAACATGTCCGATGACTTAACTGTCATCCTGCTCAAAACAAAGTCATCTTGCCAGCTGATAAGGATTGCACTTGAAGCCTTTTTCTTCAGCAGCCAAGGATATCTCCACTGGAGAGAAATTCCTGTGAAAAACAACCAGAATGTGAGTTTAGTGTACATAACAGACTTGTACCCAGATAGTTAACTCCCAGTTAAAATCTAGTTTAATTTCTGGGGGCTTCAGCTTGGGAGTAAATAAATTGTGACTCCATTTACTTGCTTTATGACTCTAACCCACTATTTCTTAATGTTTCTCTTATGGTTTTGTGGGGGGTTTTTTGTTTGTTTGTTTGTTTGTTTGTGGGTTTTTTCCTGCTTTGGAGTTGTCACAAGGTTCTTGTATTTATCGACTTCTGATTACATTAATCTCTTTCCTTTGTTTCTCTTTCTTTCAGTGACAATCTTTTGCTCCCTGCAGTGACTAAACCACCATGAACATTATCATTCAGTGTCTGTGTTATCATGCAGTAATGACTCAGTCATCATGTCAAGATGATGGAGAGCAAAGCTTGTAGTGTCTGCAGAAGCTTCAGTCAAACAAATAATAGCAGCTTTCATCTGATCAAGACTCTAGCTCCATCTCTTGACTATTGTACTGGTTTTGGCCAGAGTTAATTTTCTTCATAGTAACTTGTATGGGGCTATGGTTTGGATTTGTGACAAAAAAAGTGTTGATAACATGGGGATGTTTCAGTTATTGCTAAACAGTGCTTATACAGCATCAAGGCAGTTGCTGTTTCTCACACTGCACCGCCACCGAGTAGGCTGGGGGTGCACGAGAAATTGGGAGGGGACACAGCTGGGACAGCTGACCCCAGTTGACCAAAGGGATATGCCATAACATACGACATCTTGCTCAGTAATAAAAGCTGGGGGAAGAAGGAGGAAGGAGGGACTTTTGGCATTATGGCATTTGTCTTCCCAAGTAACTGTTATGCATGATGGAGCCCTGCTTTTCTAGAAATGGCTGAACACCTGCCTGCTGATGGGAAGTAGTGAATGAATTCCTGATTTTGCTTTGCTTGTGCATGCAGTTTTTGCTTTACCTGTTAAACTGTCTTTATCTCAACCCATGAGTTTTTGCACCTTTGCCCTTCTGATTCTCTTTCCCATCTTGCTGGGGGGGGAGTGAGCAAGTGGCTGTGTGGGGCTGAGCTGCTGGCCCCAGTTAAACCACAACATCTATAGATCAGAGGCTGCCAGGACAAATTAAAGGGCAGTGCATGGTTTACAAAAGCATAGAGATGATGGCATCTGACTCATGAAAAGGGTGCTCAGTTTTCCTTCATTTTTTTAATTCTGAAAGGGAGTAGACTGACTTTATCTTCATGGCCCCATCTCTATAGTAATCCCTGTCAAGAAGAAACTTTCTAATCATTCTATCCTATACTAATGCTAAAATACCAGAAAAAAAGTTCTATATAGGAGAATCCACATAAAGTACAGTTGCTGAAAGATCAATAATACTCAAAACTGGGGAAAAAACTCACCACCTTGTTATGTCTTTAAGTGCAACAGAGAACATAAAAATGTGATTAAGGTACCTAGAAGGGATCATACAGCTAAACTGATTCCTGTTTTCTGCAGCAGAAGTCAACTATGTAGTAGATGTTTTGGATTCTTGTGAACTAGACACTCCTTACTTCAGCACCCACCATGAACTACAAAATGGTAACCAATGCTTTAAATCAGGTTACAGTTTCTAGTAAAAGGCACAACTGTAATGTGTCACAGGGAGACAGCTGGGAAAACATAAGCCCATTGCCTATATCTCAGGCCCCTGCAAGAAATTCACGTATGAGATCATTTCTTTAAAGAGTTTATTTGTTATTCCCAGATTTGCATCTTACAGTTTTGACCAGAAGTATCTGCAAATTAAAAGCATCCAGTTATATGTTTGTGTGTGTACATACCCATATACATACGTGTGAATATTTTAGAGAGTGCAAGACCTTTTGTTTTTAAATCATCACTGATAATCTAGCAGTTGTTTATATTTAAATGAATAATGTTGCTAACCAGAAGGTTCTGCCTTCTGGAGTCCAGTCATTTCTTTTGTATTAGGAACTATCTGTAAATGATTAAGACGCTCTGTGGAAATGAAACTAGGAGACCAAGTGCGTGAGGTGCAGGAAGGAAAGCAGGGAACTAATGTACAGCACCCCTCCTCTGCAGGAACAGCAGACTGGAAGGGCCTTTGGGCTGCCCATTCCCCTACCATAAAATCAAGTAATTCTTTTAACATATGGATCAAACTTCATTCTAAATGCAGTCAGTTCTTTTCTTTTTCCCCTCCCCTGTTGTTACTCCTGTTAGAAGCCTAACACAATGAGTGTCTTCATTTCCAGCCTACGTTTACCCCTGGCCCACACATATGACATCAGGGTTCAACAACTGAGCGCGTTCACTCGGGTTGTGATGTGGAGAAGCGTTTTCTGTGCACATCAAAGGAAGGGTTAGTTATAGCTAACAGAGGATTAATTGAGACAGGATGGGAGACAAGCCTGCCTTTGTTGGAAAATGATGCTGGAGAGGTGCATGCTGGAAGAGGCATGTCATTCCTCTCGTGAGCTCCTCTTAGCTGGTAAAGGGAGATTTTAATGTAAAAGTTCTTTTTAGGATTTGGTAAATAATGTATTAAGCTGGCTACATTTCTGTCAGGGTTTTGTGTATCTGATTTAAATGGAATCAGAAATAGCTCATTTGTACTCCAGCAAGACTTGCACTACAATAACAAGAGGGAATGAGCTAGCTATGCTTGGTTTGGAGGCATGTTTGTGTGCACATGCGGAGTGAGCCATCTCTCCAACCGTACTCTCTGTGCCTTGTCCTGCAACCTGATGTCACTTTTAACAGCACTATTTACTCGGTTGTTCAGATAGCTCCCTTTTGAGCTTGCCTATCTCTCTGAGCAGAGGCAGAGCTAGCTCCATCTCGCAGGGTGTGAACTGGTACACTCCAGCTCCCTGTGAGCCTTGGCTCTCGATTTAGGGGTCCAGGAAGCCACATGAAGCAGGGAGAAGAGCAGCACAGCCTCTCAATGTGAGCCAGGCTGTAGCTTCTGGGAATTAATTACCTAGGCTTTGAGTGGTCTGGCTTGAACCTTACCTTGTACACCAGGAATTAGACAGGGTCAAACAGGAATATCCAGAAAGCCTGCTCCTGGGCAGCCATAGAGGAGTATCCCTGAGCCAACTGGCCATTTTGTGGGAGAAGCTGGTCAGGCAATGCTGGCTTGCCTCCTTGTTTCTCCTGAGGGACCTGCAAACTGGCAAAAGTTTATAATCCTATTCTTGCTTTTCCTGGTATGTAATTTCTGTAGTTGCCATAGAGATGTTATGTGATGGTCCTTAAGAAAATCTTTCTATTAAGATGTTATCAAGTGTGATTGAAATTTTTAGACCCTCTGTTATACAGTCATTGGAGAGGTTTTTATTTGCAATCTAACAGGCGGTATTAAAACCATGAAATGGTCTTTGATTATGCAGCAAAGTATCCCAGGCTATTCACCTGAGGAACAGTGTGAAAATCCATCCTGCCTCTTCCCCATTCTCCCATTTATTTCTAATTTTGAGATTTGTTTCCTGAGAATAAGTTGGAATTCAGGAGTTGGGAGGTTTGGTTGTAACTCTTCAAAAAGGAAAAAAATTACTACTCATAATGCTTGTTAACATTAAGTGAGCATATTGAAAGTTACTTTAGTATATTTTACAATTCATATTCTTCGTCTCTGTTATCCATTACGAACATTAATTGAAGTAATCAGACTGATGAAGATAAATAAGATTGCATGAAAATGATTAAAGCATGGAGATGAATAGAAGGGTCCCACTTCTGTAGTTGCTTTATCCTTTCAAGTTCCCACAACTTTTCATAACTTACCAGGGTCTCCTTCCAGCCTTTACAGTATGTCTTTTTTCTGGAAGAAGATATATTTTAGATTTGTGAGGTAACAAAAAGTAAAACCTAGTAAAGGCAAAGATGCTGTAATATTAATGAGATAGGAACTTTATCTACTGTGGTCTGGAATCCAGCCTGGTGACCTGTGTAAAATCTACAAACTATCTTGTCTTCACTCACATTTATCCTGACTTATTTACCAAGCCTCCTCTTTCCTTCTGTTCCTAACAAAGATGGCGCCAAATGTTTTTGTTCTCTCCTTCTTGTATATTGAACAATGTCTTTTCTCTTTTATGTCACAATGAACGAATCAAAGGTATTTTCATTACATGTTCCAACACTGGTAATTGCCCTTTTACTCTTATTTCAGCTGTCCTCCAGTACTTCATATGGGCCTGAACCCACATATGAGTATATGAATTGCACTGTGAAAACCATTGAAACAAGGACCTTGTTTTCTTTATACATCTGTAAAGCACCGAGTATAGCCAGAGCTCTGTGAATAATAATAGCTAGATGATAAGCCTCTCCTAATTCCACATGGTGGCTCTTTGAAAAATATGGTTTTTGTTAAGAACTCTGAATTCCCCTTGCTTCAGAGTTAACTCAGAATTGGAACTTTAGAAGGCATTCCGCCCCCCCCCCCCCCCCCGCCCTTTTTTAGAAGATCCATTGAGATCTGACAAAATCCTAATTACTGGAAACAATGTGTAGGTTTTGAAGCAGTATATGTCATTACATTTGTTGGGAACACCTTTCGATCACAAATAAATGCAGAAATAAAAATAGGAGGAACAGTTTAACTAGCCTCGATGAGTGAGCCGTCAACATACTTTTGAAGTGTTTATTTTCTGCTCATCTGTTCAATTTATAGGCATAGCAAGTTTCCATAAATAATGGCCATTTATCTTTTAGTCACTCTGAATTAAGTTAAACTTTCTAAGTTTTTATTTCACAGGCCTGACAACTGCAGTTTAATGTGCATTAGGAAAACATACATTAACATGGATAAATTGCATCTCACTGTATAACTGAGTCTTCAATGCAGATTTTAGTCTGCAAGGGATAAATTTATTAGAATTAGTGCCAAAGATTTAGATTTCAGCCTGGCTTTCATTTGCCGTAAACCCCTTACTTTACTTTGACAATAAAAAGAGAGCTTGCATGTAAAATGCCCTTTTAAAACACTGGCAGAATGATGTGAAAAGGTGCTAGCATAAATAAGCATCAGGTCCTTCATGAATGCTTGAAGTGCTTGAAGCAGCAATATGCCATACTGCCGCTCATCTATTTTGAATAGCAATATGTTGCCACTTCACTTGACAAATGGATGCCTACTGACCGATCGTTCAAACCTCTCTTTCCCGTGCCTGGGCTTGTGCAAAAGCCTCATGCGACTGGGGTGGGGGATGCCAGGCAAGAGATGAGGGTGCCTTGCTCGAGACAAATTTGCCACTTCTTGAACTCATTCACCCCAGCAGCCCCCTGTACAGGCCACTGTCACCCCTGGCAAACCGTGCAGGGTCACCATTTTAAAACCCTTGCTGTGGCTTGTGAATTTTGATGAGCCTTTAGTGTTAAACATTGACAGGTGGCTTATAAAGAACATAATGCTAATGGGGTATATTTTAAGAGGGTTATTTCAAACCTGGAACAGTGCCTTGCCAGCCTCACAAATAGTTGTTTTAGCGCAAATGAGGCAGTGAGGGAATGGGGGGGCAGAGGAAGGCATTCCTCAAGCCAGCTTTGCCACCGAGGAATATGTTGGCAGATCCACAGCGTCAGTCCATGGTCTGTGTGCTTGGGGACTATCTAGAAAGGACTGCAAAGCCAGCAAGTGACTTTCATGGCTTGTTCCAAACCATATTAAGGTGAAAGAAATCAAGTTTCTGTGGTGTTTTTTTACTTTCTGGAAAACTTAAGGGCAGGATATTTCTGTGACAAGTCTCATGCATTTGGAAGCACTGGAAGAATGCGTCAACAGTTTGAAATCCAGGGTCCAACAAAGTGGCCTGTATGTTCAAACAGATGTTTTGGTGATGAAGGGACTTGCATTTTACGCCAACAGTTTTGAATATTTAAGGCTTTTTCCTGTAGAAGTCCTTAGTTGACTGAAGTAGCACCATGGCTCTGAAGTTGTGTCTGCAACTGAATTCCCTCACGGAGGTTTGTCTCAAGACTTATGTGTGGGAAGCCCTGCAGTGCTGTGGATGATATCACAACTGGATATCACAACTGGAAACTCTGTGTTCAGAGAATGTCATGTTTATTACTTATAAAACTGGCTGTTCCACCAGTCCTCTAGCCTCTAAAGGATGTTGAATGGCAGACGCAGCAAAAATAATGAAGCCTTTTACATCACAAGATGGGAACAGAAGGGTTGCGGTGGCCTTCAGGGCAATATAGCAACCGTTTTGGTTTGGTAGGGTGATCTATCTTCTGTCACAGGTCATCTTTCATTCATGTACGGTTTTACTAGCCTGAGATACGGTATCCTATTTTTTCTCTCCTGCTTTGAGTGCTGCTGTATGTGATAGCTCTTGTGCATTAGAAATTGCCTGCTGATTTAAGATGCAGTCTGATTTGTGAAGTTTGCAATCTAATTTTCCTCTTTACTTCATTTTTGTTCCCTGTTGTTTTCTTTAATATTGGCATGTCTGAGTATGAACCTGTACAAGACAGTTTTGAGTGCTATCGCTGCATGGCGTTACTGTACTTTCATCTCATCTCCCTGAATGGATCCATGTGATATTTGACCTCCTTAGGGCATCGTACTCTGCTTTTAATCTTTAAGGGTCTGTCCAGCCCTGGGTTTGGAAGTATGGTGCTATCACCATATTAACCAGAGCTCATTAACACATGTCAGCCTGGAGCAGGCAGCGCAGTATATATGCCAACAGCAACGCTCAGGTGAAACATGTGGTCATTACAATAAAATGACCTGAGCAATGAGGGTAAGTTTTGAGCCCAGACTGCCACTACGAATTTGCCTTGATCGTACACATGCACTGTTTTTCCTTATGTGCAGACAGAGGAGGTTGCTTCAGTTAGGCACAAGGGAGTGTCACCTCGACAGCTTTGCATGTGTTTGTCAGGCGCCCACAGCCCTACCCGTCCCTGCCCACCCCCGGGCTCTCCCACCCTGCCCAAGGCCAGGGACCCCATTTCAGCCCCCTGGGGCCGTCAGCCTCTGCTCCAGCGATGCCACCGCAGGGCCGGTCTCCAGCTCCCCACAGCCCTGCCCTGGGTCCTGCTGAGCCCGGCCCACCCACAGGCCCATGTCCCAGCCCAGCCTCAGCTGAGGGAAATACTGATCTCGGTATTTCACAGGGAAGTATTGAGACAATGGTCACACATGTCTCGGTATTTCCCAGCAAATGAGGAGGAGACGACCAAAGTTTTTGACCTGTTTTCTGTTCCTGGCAGTTTCTGGAATCTGTAAGAAGAGGATTGACTTTTGGGTGATGGTTCCTGTTCAGACACCGGGTGGTCATCATGTTAGAGATATTATGTGTCCCACAAGGATATCTGAGCCAAGCTCACAGGTGCCTGACAAAGCAACCAATGTCGTTCAAAAGCAGTCGCTCTTCTGGAGGGGATGCCAGTGATGCAGGGCATTGGAAAACTTCCTTCTGGAGTCCCTGTCCATGCAGTGTGTAAAGCCATCAAAGGGTTATCCAGAGATGCAGCCATAAGGGTAGGATCGGCCACTGAAAAGAAAAGAGCCACAGAGAGACTGGGTTCTCTGCTGGGAGTAGTGTGGATGTATTACAGTTACTGATGTGAAAGCAATAAAATGATGGGGTAAATGAGGTGGCAGTTTCTGTTTTCTGTTCCTTACTGTCTCCTCTTTCTTAAATGCTTCATGACGAGGCCACTTCTCCACCCCCTCACAAGGGAGCATGTTGTTATTTGAAAAGAACAAATCTTTGGGACCAAGAAAACAATTTTGATTTAACTGCTGTTTTATTGAAGCTGCTGTGTGTGCAGGATGATGAGGGGCCTGAAATAACCCACCTGTGAAGTGGTCAAACTTTGCGCAAGATCAATGCTCAGAATTTAATGCTACACTCTCGAAGCCTCAGGAAGGAAAACCGATCCCCTCTACTTCTGTGGGATCCTGGGTGGGGACCATATGACAGCATTTCCCCAGCGTGGAAGGAGGCTGCAAAGGCTGCTTGCGTCCCTGTAACAGTTAGCACCTGATCTCAGCAGAGACGTCTGTGCCGAGGTGTGTTGAGACGTCTTGTCACACACTCCCCACTGCTCCCAGGGAGGGCTGTTCCCAGAGCATGGAAAATGCACTGTGCGTGAGAGCCCAGGACGCGCTGATGGAGCATCCACTGGAGGATACTGGGGTGCAGGGAGGGGATGCAAGATGGGAAGGACCTCCAGTGGCCAGGCACTAGAGGGTATGGGCAAAACTCTTGAGTAATTCTTCTCATCGAACGCCTCTTGTACGCAGGCTGTGGCACTGGTGCTGCAATACTTAGCATAAAGGATGTGTGAGCAAAGGGAGCTCTCTCACCTCCTGCATTCCCCTCTCTGCATCCCCTTGTACCCGTCAGTCACATCTTGGTGACACCTGGCAGCCAGCCAAGCATTTCACCCAGAGCAATTCTGTTGTCTGCTTCTCCTTCTGAGTCTAAGCCACTACAGAAATGCATGGGCTGGAGGCAGTTGCATTCAGCTGTGGCGCTTAAATAAGAATATTATCATCCATTTGTAATAAGGCTGTTGTTTCTTCACACTTTTGGGGATGCTCTTTCCCAGTCTGGGAGTTACCTAACCACAATAATAACCCTCCCCTCCAAGAGCTTGCTGGAACACATCTTGTTCTTTATAAATGTTGAAGGGCAACAGTCTCTGTGGCTGGTAGGCACTGCCTGTTCATAGGTGCTCAGGGACCTTCTTGGAGGAGTCATGAAAGCTGAGGAGGCTGCGAGCACTGAGTTGGATGCAGCTTTACAGCTTGCAAGCAATAGTTATGCTGGGTTATGTTACCAAGACCTTGTTTATAAGAACATGTTTGTCTTTGTCTTCTCTACAAGCTAATGGGGCTCCTCACAGCACCATACCAGTGACCTTGAAAGGGTCTTGAATACACTTATGACAATATACAAAGTGTAACAACATTTTGAAAGTAGACAGGGAGCTCTACCATGTACCTGTTATTTGAGATTGCTGAAATTGCATCTTTAAATGGCTGCTTTCCAAAATAATGAATCCTGCTTGAATGTTTTTAATTTCTCAGCTTCATAGCAAGTTTGCAAATCTTACTGAAAATTAGACAGGCTGATTAGAAAAGAATTTGATGAAATAACACAATACATTAAAGAAACTGTCAGGAGACCTATGTTCCCTGCTGCCCTGTCAAATAGCAGATATGTTAACACGTAAGATAATTGTGTTCCAATATGAACAGTTTGATTGCTGTTGATTTTCCTTCTGGATTATGTAACAAAACAGGTCCTTTTTTTCGAAAAGAAGAATACCTGTGTGTAGTGTTCAAGTGAGACCTCTCTAGTTTTTTCTTTCGTGAGATTTAAGAAGGTGTTCTACTGAAGGACAGCAAAACCACCTCCTGCACTGGGATGCCCTCTCCATTCCCAGCTGTTTACTACTTAAGCCCTAGTCAGCTGTGCAGAGATATTTTTTATCAGTGCAGCCTGAACTCAGTGACTGAAAAGTGCAATAATTTGTTTTTGATTGGGTTATAATGTGCTATCAGAAAACCACCATTGTATTATTCTTCTTAAACTAAAAAGAAGTATTTTTGTATTTCTTTGTTTTGTGATCTTGCAGACTCAGCTCTTGGGAGTTTTACTTGCTGCTGCTTCAAATTTTCTGATTAGTGTCTCTTTGAATATACAGGTATGAAATTATTTCTCTTTATTCAGAGTTGTTTATATTTAGCAAGTAACTTATGTTACAATTTGTTTTTATGGTGAAGTTCAAAACACAAATTTAGTTGCATTTAATAAACATTCCCTCTCTTTAACTGTAGGTTAACAGTGCCCTGCTGTAGTTGTTAGCGGTATGATAGCTCTCAACCTGTTCTGTGCTGTGATTCTCATATGGGAACAGAATAAAAATTCATAACTCCTCCTCCTCCTCCTTGTAATGTGCCATAAGGAAATACCAGCTGTGACCTGCTTGTGGTCCCACTGGACATCACATGAACCTGTCTCAGAGTGTCAAAATCTAAAATGGACTTGACCACAAGGTCTTAGGCACTGCTTAATGAAGTGATTAATGTAATCAAATGCATAGAAACATAAAGTTTTTTGTAATATTGGACCCCAAAACAACTTTGACCAATTTAGTTTTCCTTCTGCAATTAGGATGAAATAATCTGAATAAATATTATTTTACATCATAAAAGCAATGGGAGGTGCTGACCTTACAACTATGGTAAAGGGTTGTAGGATGAGATTTATAAAATCCTTTCTGTATTAATAATTAGAATACATATTCAGTAGAAAGTTAAATAATTGATTGTAATCTGTATCTCGTAGACTTCATGGTATTTTTAGGTCTTCTAACAAAAGTTTTTAAAGTGCAGAAGATGTTGCGTAAGTTGTCCAGAAAAAGTATTTTTGCTAGCTTGTATTTTGAATTGTATATGTCTCATATAATGCTATTTCTTGTTTTTTCTGTGAAGGATAAAACAGAGAGCTATGAATCTTCTATTCATAATAACCCATTATATTAATGCTGGGAGGTTCTTTAATGATTCCCTTCTATTTTAAGTATCTCTAGTTGGAGAATCCCATAGAAAGAAATCTGTTTAGCCAGAGATGGCAGGCAGGTTGAGATGACTGATGCTTCTCTAATATGAGTTCCAACTTGCTGATGGTGACAGTACTAGGACAGGCTCTGTTTCAACAGAAAAATTCTTGTTGGTGAAGTGGAAATTCAGTCCAGCCCATAATAATGAGGTTGTTCAGACTTCATATCTTTTGTTTGCTGAGGGCACTGAGTGCCAAAGTGGATGCTTTGCCAGGGGATGTACTGAAGCATGCAGACAGACTTCTACTGACTTGTAATCATTAACAGCATTTACTGGATTTGAACAATCTTCCAGCTTTTTAAATGCTGTTTGGGAAAACCCAATAGCTCTGCATTGCCACTTAACAGACAGTTTCAACTGAAATTTTTATTTATGCTTTAAAATAGATTCTTCTCCATTTAGTAACAGTATCTTATAAATATGAATAATGACTTTCCCTACATCTCAACATTTATTTTCACACTCATATTAAAAGCACAGGCCAAATTTTATTGTTCTCTCTCCCTCTCCCACCATGCAGTCAGTTATCCTGACTCTCTTCCCTCTAGCTGGTTGTCAGCTAAAGAACAGCCCACCATTTACAATGTATTTCAGCTGGATTATAAACAGCCTCCACCAAAATACCATCCACACACATTACTATGCAAAGAAGGGAGACATCTGGAGAAAGAAGGCTGTAGGGGAGCCGCTGAGCTCACCCTCCTGTGTTCATTGCATCTTTTCCATCACACTGTGCCCCCAAGAGTTATTCCTACAAGAATCTAGGGAGAAACCAGAGTTCAGGATTCAGTTAAGAACTCATCCTATTTGGTTTTCAGCAGAAATTTGGATTCTTGATTTGAATATTATTTAATATTCATTTCAATTGGATCTTTATTGGGCTTTTTTTGGTTTTGTTTATAAAAATGAAACATGCAAAATCCTGGATGTTACTGTGAACTGCTGGTCTGTAGCTCAGGGAATTTTGATTTCCTTATGCTCCTTTTCTCCTTGGAGGGCTAAACTTCCTAGAATTTCATCCCCTGAACATGTTCCACAGCATGAAGCTGCACTAATGTGCTGCATCCTCTCAAAAAGAGGAACGACTGAGACTATGGTGTATCACAGACCTTACTGTTTGGCCCATACTCTGTAGCGTAGAATACAGAGTAGAATGGGAGTATGTTTACAACTTCCCTGGGGCTCTGCAGGGAGACTTCCAAAATCAAATATCAACTGACGGAAAGAAAAATGTAATTTACCACCATTTATACTACAATAACCATATCATTTGGTTTCCAACTTTTTGACCCATGTGCAGAGAGGCTGGTGAGGAATCTGAGAAAGGAAACTATTCTGCAGAACTAATGTGGTAAACATTGCATCCTTGCCAATCATGACACCTTCCTGATGGAGACTGCCTGGACTCTGTTTCAGAAGACCAGTGTGATCAAAGTCAAATTATCCTGTTATATACAGGTTCTTGCTGTACAGCCAGAGAGACAACAATTACATGCGTCAATGATAGTTTCTCCAACAAGAAATGTTGATGAAGTATTAGTTGAGTATATATTATACCTGTTGATACAGGTATAGCTGGTTTTCCTTCTGAAAATAATGCTTTACCTGAGATCTTCTTCTAAGGTCAAACAGAAGATTGTAGCCAAATCCTAAATTCTACCTAATTAATTTAGAGTCCTCCCTACAGCAGATATGATTAAGTAAGTGCTGCCTTTTTCCTTTTGAAATTGTATTTCTGGCAAGGATATGTATCATGCAGCAGAAGCACCAAGTTGCCTGGTCCCCTTCTCGCGGTTTGTTGCCACAGTCTGATTCTGCCCCATCTCCTGCCCTTGAGTGTTTCCAGATTCAGAGCACAGCTGCTGAGCTTTGCTTTGAGAGAAGAACAGAGGTGTGCAGTGATAGCTAGGAAGCACTAGCTAGTATTCAATTCATATTTTTCAGGTTTATTCAGAGGTCTAATTTTTCAGTAATTTCCACCATGGTTAAGAAAGCACGCATCTGAAGCAGCACCGAGTTAACACAAAGCAGTGTGTCTGCAACAACAAGCTGAAAGTCATGTTTAAAAAGAAAACCTTGACACACCTGGAATTTGAAGTTGACAGCCCCTTTAATTATTCCACTTTTGTCAGACATAAGAACACAATGGAAGCCTTTCTTTTCATGCCTATTCCTAATAATTAATTTTCTAGAAACGCGCTCATCTCCGACTGGCTTGTGAAACAGAGCCGAAGCCCTACTACACAAGCAAGCTGTGGTGGTGTGGGATTACCCTCCTGGGGCTTGGAGAGGTGGGCAATGTCACAGCCTACGGATTTGCCCCCGTTGCCCTTGTTGCTCCACTGGGATGTGTATCTGTGATAGGTGAGATGGTTTGCCATTTCTTGCTTGGGTACATACTTTAATCAAATGCTTGTTTGTGACTAGAGGAATAATACCACAGGAGCTGCAGCAGGAACACAAGGGGAAAATGTTAGTTTTTGTGGTTTGAAAAGAAATTATTCATATAATTACATGAGCTGACAGTTGAACACAAACCCTTTACTTAAGAGACTCTTCTAATATCTTTCTTTTTCTATAGTTTTGTCGTTTGTGTCACTCTGTGCTCTGCTAGTTCCTGCCAGTTGGTCACCCAGTGCTGTACCAGTGTTACAGGCTCTGCAAGCCCTCGAAGTGGGAGGCTGGCATCCTGCTGACTGCATAGAGCTGTGGTCTGATCCTGAGTACCTACAACGTGTTTTCTGTTATCGTCACACCAAGCAGTTTCTGCTCCCTGTCCCCTGTCCATCACCATGATTCATGCTGACATGGGCAAACTTGCTTGACTTTCTGCAGTGTGTGACAAAAAGGGCCTAGAGATTTCCTGAAATGTTTAGCTCATTTATGGACATTATCAAAGTTGTTCAGTTGTTCCTTCATGTGCAGCTTAATTGGACATTAGCAGAATTCTTATCCTTAGGACCCATTTGATATGAACTTACTCTCTATTTCATGTGCTTTCTTTGTAATTAAGGCATTGACAGGTGTGAGATGTCTGTTTCTTTCATAAAGAAACATAAATTTTAAAATATGTTATCATATTGTGTTAAAGCAAAGCAGAGTGGACAGGGCAATATTGTGCAGAGGCTGTGAAAGCAGGAATACAGAGTGCAGCTGTATCCCTTAATCAAGTTGCTCCATATCCACAGCTGAAACATCTAGGGCTGAGATATCACAACAGCTCTGCATACGCTGGAGCCCATTTGCTTGCTATTGACAAGTGATAACATTTCATGGTTTGTCTCTAGCTACTAGTTTCATGCTTGGAAGTGACATTGCAGTGAGTGATTCTCCATGGGAAGGTAGAAAAGATGAATTATCTTCCCGGTGGACTGCCTGGTTGAAGTGGAAGGAAGCAGCCAACAATATATGGGTGCAATTTAGCAAAGAAATATTGGGGGAAGGAAACTGCAGGCAATTTACTGTAACCTTTAATGTTAAATTATTGCAGAATTTTGGAGAATGAGATATAAAGCCACAGTAGTTCACCATTATAGGAAAGATTTCTCAAAGAAAGGAATGAGATATTACCTGAGATTAAAATGTAAATTAATATGACAAATTCTGGTGTGATTTTTGTGGCGGTAGTTATATCTTTAACAATAGTAGACATTTCCAGATGTCTCTGAATATAAAGGAACATTGACCAATCGAATTTGTTGCCCAAACTGAATAAAATGCAAATATAGAAAACTAGAAAGAAGAAGTGAGAAGCAGTGGGAAGGGAAAAAAACTCCATGGGTTATTAAACTGTTGCAAAGAAGAGGTCACATTTAGGGCTGATTTTTATCTGGGCAAATTCCTTCTTTACCTTTGCAATATGCGAAGAAATGTTGCGTGTTTCCTCCGTTCTCCATTTCCCCTTACTTATAACAAATACCAAGAAACCATTCTCCTAACTGTTATATCTTATCAAAATTCTCATCCACTTTTTTTTTTTCTTTTTTAACTGACCCAAATTGCTTATCCTGGAAGACCCCAGAAAGTACTTTAATATTTTATATTCCATTTCCATATATCAGCTGACAGTATCCATTTCATAGCCCAAACAATAGAGATATCTAAAATTTTATTTAGTCTAGCAAACATTCCCTTAAGGAAGGGAAAGTAAAAATGATGTAGGCAGCCAATTATAACAATAACTTCCCAGTAACACTTCCTACCACTAGATACTTTCCTGTCTTCTGAAATTAAAGCCAGAGAGAGAGATCATCCTTTTAATTTTAGAAGAGTTCTTCATTTAGGGCAATGACAAACTGACCAAGACACATGTGCATCATCTGCTAACAATGGGGCAAAGGATAGTTTAGGCAGCAGGTCTCCCAATTTAAAAGATCAGGAAATATTTTTCTCATTAAGTTGTGGCCTGGTTTAGGTAGT
Organism: Aquila chrysaetos chrysaetos; assembly: GCF_900496995.4. Lineage (NCBI taxonomy): Eukaryota > Metazoa > Chordata > Aves > Accipitriformes > Accipitridae > Aquila > Aquila chrysaetos. The sequence goes on from NC_044007.1 coordinate 24,669,364, forward strand.
GGAGGGTGGACTTTGTACAGTCTAGTTGGCAGTTGATTTGAGGTATTGTTGAATGTGTGTCTTTCATAAGTTAATTTTTTAAATGAAGAAATCAAGCACTTGATAACAAACTCTGAATCTGAACCCTAAGTCCACCCTTCTGATAAGCATTTTTTTTCCAGATTTGGTGTCAGGACATCCCTGTCAGCTGACTCTCACTGACATTGGGTACCCAGTACCTATGGTGTACTGAGGGGAAAGGTGCTTTGCAGTATGCCCAGTCATCTAGGGGATTCTCTAAAGATCTCCGTCACTCTGGGTCTGCATGGAAAGTTTCCTTTGCTTGGAAACCAGGGGTTTGGAGGAGGATAAGGCAGACTGGAGTCTCTGCCCAGAACAGATTTGGGCTGTACCCATCATATGTCTCCAGACCTCTGAGACGGGAAGCATCCTGCATCTTAAAATAGATGGAGCCAACATCTATTATGCTCTGCTACCACATTTAACTGCATCCAACTGAATTTTGCATTTAACCCGGTACCAATTAAATAGTGAAAAGTTTGTGCCTCATTCTATTGAGCTGGGTGTTTCTGATGGCTGATTTTAGAAAGAATCCAGCACCACAGACCATGAATTGGCATGACACCAGTAGATTTTTTTTTTTCTTAGAATTAAGCTACAAAGACTATATTTTTCTTCTTACACAGTGGAAGTATTTCTGTGTGTGGTTGCAATGATGCAAGCTCTACATCTGTTCAGGGTTTTAAATAGTTTGAGAAGACAGCAGTTGTTTTCTTCAAGAGGAGAAATTGGTAAATTTTTAATTTAAAAGTGGAGGAGTAATACATGTTTAATGTGATCATTAAAAAGCTTTTTATACTTAAAAATTAAAAATCATGTTTTACATGTAGCTCGGGTAATTTTAGGCTGCTGTGGTTTTTAGCTCATTGTCTTGCTTTTGTCTGCAGAAATAACTTGGGGGTGGAGGTGGGGATGAGAAGAGGCCAGTGGTATCAGAGATCATTTCTTCTGCAGTTTTCATCATTCTGTAGAGAGTTGGTTTACACTTAACTCGGTTAGACTGACGTTGAGATCCCTTTGCATTTTTATATGCTCCTTCTAAATAGCTGTGGGGCAAGAAATTGCTTTAGGCTTTGAAAACTGATATCCCTGATGGTGCTTTAGGAAAAAGATTCTCAGATATTCTTGTAGAAATGGATTTCTCCCACTCACTGTAATGTAACATCTTTGTGGCCCAAGAACTTGGGATTTTGAGAACTCTGTTACTAATGAGAACTAGGAAATATTCACCAGACTATTCTTTAAAATACTTTATTTGTACTTGTCTAGAAGATGCAACAAAAGGATTTTCAGGGTTCTTCTTCTCTCTGCAGTGTGCATGACCTATAATCCATTTTCCAGAATTAAGCTCACCTTAATGGTCTCTCTTTTGAGCAATTCCTCTGATACTTGGCTTGCTTTTTTTATTAGGATATTGGCATTAAGCATGGGGAAAAAATGTTTCATGTTTTGTCCACCACTTTTCCAGTACTAATATTTAATCATGTTAGAAATGTTACGTGTTCAGTGTGCAGGATAGCTATCAAGAGGTCAAGCACCAACTGACTAAATTCTGTAATATCTTTCTTTGTATTCAGTGCACCGTTAATATCTACCATATAAACTAAGAATAGGTTTGAGAAGTCAATTAACTGTGACAAATTTTTTCCCAGATGTCTTGGGCAGAGCTAGCTCTCTGTTCAACTCTGGCTATCCATACAGGTATTCTTTAAGTTTCTCCAAATTTGTTTTAATCCTCCCTGACACAGAGCTCTGGCCCTGAAGGAGACCCAGGTCCCATCATGTCTAAATGCATCCATCCTTCTCACACCTGGATCGTCTCCCCTGTCTACCCCAAAATGACCCACTGTAGGTCAGCAGACTGGTTTTCCTCAAGCTCCTGCCCTTCCCTTAAGCAAGACAGTGTATCTGAGGTGTAGGCAGGAAAAGATGAAGGAGGTTTTAAGCCAACAGTCTCAGGGCAGGTTGCTTCTCAGGCATGAATTGTCGAGATGCAGACTCTACCGTGGAGATGGTGCTACGGACGCTCAAAACCAGCTGTGATTTATCTGTCAGTGCCTGCAGAGTGCACATGGACTTGCCTGTCCTGGTGCTTTGTGCATGGGCATTAGGGGTCATCTGTGCTCCCTGTCCTTCCGTCCTCCCCAGTAGCCCTTTGCATGGGAGAGAGATATTTCAGTCTGCTCCAAGGCTGTGAGCACAGCTCCTTTCTCCAAACCAGCTCCTTTCCTTCTGAATATGCTTAATAAAAATGCTTGGGCACTTTTCTTAATAATTTTTTCACACTACCCTTCAGCTAAACCACATTCTTCTCATGACCAGCAATCTCATCAGTTCAGCCTTTTTTCTTGTCCCCTTCTTAGTGTGCAACCTCTGGATCCCCTGAGGAAATACTGGAACTTGCCCAGGAAGGCCTGCTCCCCATTCTCTGCCCCCTTAACCTCCTGCTCATTTGAGCTGCAGTGATCAAATGAACTACCTGCCTCATCACCTCTCCAGATCTTCCTGATTGTGTGGCAGACTACAATAGCTTGAGTTTGGGGATGGATTAAAACATCTCCAAGTGCTTCTGTACTGTGATGGTGCTGAATCTTTTCAGCTTGGAAGGTAGACTGAGGGTCTGTCTGTATAAAGGATACTTTAAGGTCACATCTTAAAATATGACCAGCAGCAACTGCATCCTCACACCTTGAGCACTACTCAACAGATTTAGTGCAAAATCAACAGGCTGAGCTTAAACTGCTCCATTAGATGGAGGCAGACCCTTAAGTTGCATAAAACAGCGTAAACGCTTGGTCTCAAAGTGAAATGTTTTTCTTGTTGCACAAACTGGGAGAGGTGCAAACATTAAACAATAGTCTTCGAATTGTCACTAGTACTCCTCCAGTATTTCATCCAGACCACCAGTGAAATGGGTACAAAAGTATTCTACAAAATGGGTGGGTTTAAATGCCTTTACCTGACTGAATCAGTTAAGCTTAACAGAACAAACATTTGAGGCAAATATTAAATTTTGTGTTTTTATTGGAAACTATTGGACAAGACAGAAGCAGTAAGAGCAGTCTATGCATTTGTGAGTAGAGTACTAATCTATTTAAAATACTACATAAAGCTCATCTAAGAATTGAAAAGAGGAAAAGGAAGGTTATGCTAGTATTTGAAGTTATGAACAGTTATGAAAGGAATTATTTAGTGTAAAACCTGACAATAAAAATAGAGGTTAAAAGGTGAGATTCATAAATAGACTCAATACCAGGAAAACAACTTAATAATGAAATATGCTTATTTGTGAAGTAGTTTTGGGTAGGAAAAATAAATGATGGACACTCTTTCATTGGATTTTTTTAAGGCTGGCTTGGACAAAATACAGAAATGCACTCTATGGATCAGTATGTATTTTCTATCTTTAACTTCTCTGATAGTGTATTATCCCTTTCTTAAAGAGACAAACAAGAAACAATCCTAACTGCAGCTTTCATGTCTAGGAGGCAGAGGAGTTGTTTTGTGAGCTGGGTTCTCACCATTCAGTGTCTGCTAGTGGCAGAAACCACATATCACACTACTCTTTATTTCTATTTGTGCTGGAGAAAACCTACATATGGAGATAATCGTAAACGATCACTCTCCTAAGAGAATGAGCAGATGACTAAGCTATGTGTAGGACCATTACAGCCCTCCCTTAAGGCACTTAATTGCATATCATGCAGAAAATGGACATTTTCTACCATTTTTTCAATTTAAATTGAAATTCACATGCTGCAGTAAATATATATTCATTCAATAATGTGAATATATATTCATTCAATATATAGTGAATATATATGCATTCAATAATGAATACAAACCAGCCTGTTTTCTGCTGATGTATGAGGAGATGAAGTTGTTTCAGCCTAACAATTAAGCTCCTGAACAAACTCTTTTTGTCCTATTTTCTTACGCAATACCTTTTATTTATCATGATTTTGATGTAGTGCCAAGTCATAATATTTTTCATTTGAAATACTAATGCTGCATTTCCACATTGAAGAGTTTCATGAGCCTTCAGAAAGGCTCTGTCATATAGATACAGATATTTTACAGGACCTATTTACTTCTCAATTTGTGGATATTAATATAAGCGTGATGCAATCAAGGCATGAAATGAACTCGAGGATTTCATTAGGATGTGTTGGCTCTGTAAGGTTTAATCTTTAACAGATCATCTCCCAGATTTTCTGCCTTTCTCTTGATCTAGCAGGCTATCTGCCACCACTCTCACTGGGAGTAGGATCTGTACCTAGTTTTGAAAATTTTACCTTAATAATTAGTTAAAAAGATAAAAATGTTCAGATTCCCCCAAAAGTGTACAAGTCTTCTCAGACAACCAGGGATGCAGTCTTTGCTTCAATGACTTACAGACTGACAGTTCGAGCTTAGAGTTAGTTATGTGCTGTATTGCTAAAACCAGTGGTTCAAAACCAACGAGGCTTCCGAGCAATGATAAATGCTTGTTTTGTTGCCAGCTTACACTTCAACACAATTTTTTGTCTGTATTTCTGTATTGTTGTATTCTCTTGCCAACCAATTAAAAAAAATAGAGACTATTCCTCACTCTAACACAGATCTCAATCTCTATAACTGTCTATAGCTTTTAAAAAAAAAAAAATAACAAGCAAACAAATGAACAGTTGCAAAGACACATTAATACTTTTCAGCACAGCAGTTGCCCAGGTTCCTCCATCTATTCATTCGTGGAGTTGAACATAATAGTCAGTGATTTATTTCCCACATCAGTATAATGGTGTAGGAGGAAGAGGTACACAGCTTCTGTGACAGAGGGTGAGCAAGAGGACCCTGGCTTGGGAAAGAGAAAATTGGGGCTGGGCGGTAGGAAGTTAGACTCATACTGCAGTGATGGGGCAAAATCATGGTGATGGGAAAGCGGGCTAGGAGGAAAGTGCGAGGGTGTAACATCACTGGTAATGAGGAGGAGAAGTGGGGAGATGGGAGGCACCTTGCCTCTGGTCTGAGGGATAGTGGGAAAGGAGTGGAGAGTCTGGAGAGCTGAGCCCAAGGGTTTCAGCAGGACCGCATTTAGGAGCTGAATTTGGGATGCAGTAAGGGCTTTAACTCTTATATCCGGTAGGCTTAGCTTGGCCTCTGGATGCCCACTTACTCTTCTGCCAAGGGTTCACAGGGTCCTAGGATAACTCAGGTTGGAAGGGACCTCAGGAAGTCCCTAACCCAGCCTCCTGCTCACAGCAGGGTCAGCTCAGAGGCCACCAGGCAGAGAGGAGCTGGTGGGGGGAATGTGTTGGCCATCTAGCATATTGTCTTAAACTGCCTTTTCTGGAGGAGTTAATGTCTTAAGCAGCTAAATGCACCTGAGACTGTAAGCTGGAGCCCAAAGGAGTTAAAGAAGAGGGGCAGAGCAGCTGTGAGGGCTGTACATTTCTCACTGGGCTCCTGGAGTACACTTTGGTGCCTGCCGTTTGTCTTGCTGGCCAGGGAAAGCTGCAAAGCCAGCCGAAGGCAAAACGAGCAAATGCCAGCCTGTGCTCCTGGGGCTTACAGGCTCCCTTCATACCCCTCTTTCTCTGGCCCATCATTTCTAGTGAGCTACTGTCTGTGTCAAGACGATCTGCCCTTGGTTTCTTTGATTTAACCTGGTTGAAACCCACCCTGCAAATTGAAGAACATAAAAGACTATTTATAAGTCAAACTTATGGAGCTTAAATCCCAGAAAATTAACAAAATAAAAATAAAATTAAATACTGTGTTAGCCAGTGTGTAATAACAAGGTGCTCTCTTGGCTGTGCTACCATAAATGCTTCAAATTCAGCCCTGAAGGTAATAACCAGAGTTTGCCAGGCTTCTGATCAGTCATGTATGTTCTCTAGCATCTCATCAGGTCTGTGTAACTGTTCTGTGCTTCTTCACTTGGATTTACCCCATTTGCTTTTCTTCTTCACTTGAATGCATATGAAGTGTTGGTGGCTTATCCACAGGGACAGTTGTCTTTTGTGTTCAGTCTCTCCTGGGTCTCACTCTTCTCACCTTGGTGTTGCACCTTCCCTCCTACTTCAGTTTTTCCTCCAATCCCAGATGGCCTAATATATGTTCTTAAAACCTCTCCTATTTTTAGATTCCTCTACATATTACACATCATGAAGAGCATTAATTATACATACATTCTGTTAAGCTCATGATCTCTTGTGCATTACCAGCTATCTCTGGAGAAAGAGCTTGCTGCATTTGAATGTATTATTAAAGTGGATGACAAGTTGAGTGACAAGTTTCATTATCTGGCTGCGTTCCAGTGTCTCCCTGTGCCCACTGCCAGCCTCAGAGGTTGTAATCCCCCCAAGCTGCCATTTGTCATCTCCAGAGAAGTAGGCAGTGGAATTTTAGGCATAACTTATCTCACCCCAAATTGGATGCCAACACTGGAATTGAACCTGAGATTGCATTTACTAGATCTCTGCTGAATGCAGACAGCCCAGACAACAGGGTACTCAAAGAAAACCCCAAGCCATCACTGAGGCATCAGTTCATTAAGCAACAGGTCTTTGCTGTGACAGTGACTGCCTAGGTGGGCTGAGGTGGGGTTTGGGAGAGCTATGGCAGCAGGGCGACAGAGCAGTAATTAATTCCTGCGCTACCTTGGGTTGATGCTGCTTCTTTCCTGGTTTATGTCCTCTTTCTTTTCTAAAGCTAGGTAGCTCTGCTATTACCAGTGTTGCCTGGATACCAGTGTCTTTTCTCCAGCAAAGTTGTCACTGAAACATTGATTAAAGACAACCATGTCAGGCAGCTTACTTTCAGTGAGGCATTTTCAGTTGAAGATTCTTTTATTGCACTTATTCTTTTGCGTATATCTCCATCACTCTTGATACAGTTTAAATTTATGACTTCTGCTATAGCTGCTTTTTTACTGACTGGATGACAAAGACATGATGCTGAATTTCAGTTCTCTGTTTACGTCTTGGTATGAACCTCTCTAGATTTATCTAGAGTACATCTACTAGCTAACCAAAAATTAAATTTTCCATCAAAACAATAGAGATAATGAGGCAAAGATGGTTGTGAAAAGGCTGATCTGTTATTTCAAGAATAAACGAAGAATTTCATGCTGTAGGCAGGAATAGAGCTCTTGTAACAGCACCCCATGATTTAGGTTCAATGTGTCCCTTCACTGTCCCTCCCGGGCAGACTCTTTCTTTGAGGTTTCTAAATGAATCTAACATTACTGATGCACCTCTCCCAAAGGCCTTTCCTCATCTCTTTTACATAGGAGCTATTCAGCCTCTTTTGCTTCCCCTTAGAGTTAGATGTTCTAATGTTATGTGCTGGAATAGAGCCATCTCTCACAGGCGGCCAACAGTCTCATCCATCTTAAGGCCAAACCCCTTCTTCCCTCTCTAGCACATGTCCACACTGAGCTGCTTACCAGAAATGCTGGCCTGACCACTACTGCTGTTCACCCACCCACTGCTGCCCATCCCGAAGAGGCAGGGCTAGGAGCTGGCAGAGGGGGAGATGCAAGACCTGAACAAGGGAAAGACTTGCCCTGGGAACAGGAGGTCATTTCCAGGGCTTGCTTCCATTTTTCTCCTTCCTCATTCATTACAAGTCACTCTAGAAGACCATGGGCAGTGCTCCTGTATGGTACATATGTTGCTTCTTCCACGTGCTTGTTTGCAGACATCATGACCACTCTCTTAGTTCATACTAAATACTATGCTTTTGCAGTGGCTTTCTTCCTCTTGATTGTACTGCTGCTACTTATAAGCCTCTAATACATTGAAGTCTAAAGAAGCAGAATTTTATCCCTCTATGAGGCAATTTGCCTTGAGCAAGTCCATATAATGAGCTGGCAGCAAAATGGGGAGTGAAACGTTAAGGCTGATCGGTGCCCAGCTTTCCTGACACTTCCACATATGACTGAATCAGAGCAGTTTAAGCAGTGTCTGTGTGGGAGACGGGAAGGGTATCGCGTCTCTTCAACCACGTAAGAGCCTGCTGGATACGTTTAAAATCTTGTAAAAACAGGGTTGGTTGGTTGCTGGAATGGACTCCTGGCTGGTTATATCATGGTATGGTGCAACAGCAACAGCCATGAGATAAATTTAAACTTGGCCCAGGGCAGCTTTTTGCTATAGCACTTGATATTCTAACAAATATAAAAAATGCCTTTATATTTCTGTTCTAGGTAGTGCATTTATTTCTGTCTTATTCCTAAAGAAGACCATGAGGGCTGCTGATATATTGGGTAAGTAAGCGTTTGCTAATATGGACATGTGTGTCGCCATATGCTTAACAAGCTGTAACTCTCACGCAGCCCCCCCACCTTCACACTCCCACTTGCCCAAGCAAGTATTTCGAGGCAGATACTTTCAAAATTGGGAAGAAGTGACAAAAAGAGAGCGAATCTTCAATGCATGTGGAAAAGACTGCATTCCCAAATCCTCTGCTCTTATAACCATAACTCATTCCTTATGTGTCCTTATTGCTCAAATTTATTTTCATTGTCTATTTTTGCCTCTGAGGTTGTATTTAGTATAATCTTTATGAGTACAACACAATTTTAATAAAAACAATGAAATTATTGAGTTATTCATTCAAATATAAGATATTTTTTTTCTTACTGCATAGACATTGCACAAAAATTCCAGATCAATTAAAAGCGACAACTTCCCTTTTGGTATTAATTTTAACACTTCAAAGAACAAATAATCATGTTGTCAAGTGTTTTGTTGGGAAACGTGGTCTTCACTGTAAAAGCATGTCAACTTTTTGTCTGTGTCCAAGATTTTTTTGCATATCAAAACTGCCTAGCTTGAACAAAGTAATAGTGAGAGGCAAGCATATTTCAGGCTTTGGGCTTTACACCAAGCCACCTTAGCTGGGAGAGTGCGCCTGATGTTGCTGCAGGGCACCTGATATTTCTGTGGCATTCCTAGCATCTAGGCTTGATTGTCCATACTGCAAGGAGGACATCCCAGCTGTTCTCATGAACATTCTGGAGAGATCTGTTCATTATTGTTCCAGAAATACTATATAATTTTTATTTAGGTTTGGGATCCAAGTTTACCAGCTCAGCTGCTACATTCAGAATCTCCCCTCCATTGACTGATCATGTTTCCCTTATGGCCTTATACATTGTGTGTTGCTTTAACTAGTGTTCAGCACTGATTTATTTTATTTCTGTGAGTTCAACTTTGCAAGAAGGATTTAACAATGTTGCTACATTCCATAGGAATGAGCTGTATGATGGGAAATATGGTGATGTTTTTGCAAGCACATAAATATAGAACAGTTCTGCTTTTCCAAAGGAACTGTGTGCGATATCAGTGCCAGCAAAGCCCTCCGGATGTGCTTTGTTTTGTATTCCTGAGCCTTGTATTCCACACCAATTTATAGGTTTGCCAAGAATTTTAAAGATTACTTGAAAAAAAATTGATTAGCTAATATCTTCCTTAATCCAATACAGTTTATGAGCTCAGGATCGGCTCACTTCTATCTTGATACCTCAATGAACATCTGCGTTTGTCAGCTGGCTGTCCACAAGGCAGAACTTCCAGATTTTTATTAAAAGCACAATAATGCAAGTTTGACCTTGAAAAGGGGCCCAGGCAATCTAATGGCTGAACAGTCTTTTGCAAATCAACCTTTTATAAAACAGTTCATAGGTCTGCACATACAACGGGGTGCGGCCAAAATGTTGGCTTCATGACAGCTTCACGTAAGCATTGGACTGGAACGTATGTCTTGTGCCTAATGTTTCCAGGGCACGTCCATAGCGGGTGCAGATCTCTGTGGCCACACTGACTTTGGGAGAGTTATGTTTATTTACACTGGTTGATGGTCTAGCTGTCTGCCTCAGTAAGCAGCTTGTCCTTTTAGTTTAGGATAAGTTTATGTGATCTCCTTTGTGCCTGTGAGAAATACAAAGGATCGATTCTCCTTTGTCATGCACTTGGTATTAGAATAGAGAATATTTGAAAATGCATTGCTGAGTTAGAAACCTAATTCATGAGGCTTTACTGACAGCTTTTTTCATATTTCTAAAATCCTTTGAGTCTTTAATAAGAATTGCACTAGATAAGACCACAAATGCAAGGCAACCCAATTACCTAAGCCCAGATCTGATTAAATGGACTTAAATTTTCTTCTAGAAACTATTTCCAAATCAGCTGGAGAGCAAGGATGACCCTGATTACCAAATATTGTATTACCAAAATAATGTGTCCTTTTCTTTAAAGGAGGAACACTGACAGTAACTGGGACATTCTTGTTGGTGACATTCGCTCCAAGTGTACCCCAAGAGCTCACAGCAAGACGAGTACAGAATTACTTAGTGAGCTGGCCTTTTTTGCTATATTTGGTGAGTATCTGGTTCATACTACTCCCTAAATCAGAAAAACTGGGGTTGTTGGGCTTTGTGCAGCATTATGAATTAGTGGCAGAAAAACTGCTCCTGAAGGTAAATTATGTGATTTTCAAAGGAGAGAGAGCAAGTCTCTGGGTCATCACCCAGTCCCCAAGCTGAAAATATGGTGAACCAAAAGATGTCTTTCGAACTATATACCAGGGGAAAGTCACAGTTGTGGAGGATTAACAAGAATGGAAAGATTTGGGGTTTTGGTGGGCTTGAGGAAAAATCTAAGTGTTAGCACTGCTTATATTTCCTATATATGTGTTCATGCCACACTGTCTGCATGTACATCTGAGTTACAATGCTTTTCTGGAACATGATGGACTTGTGCTTTTAAAAATCAAGCTATGTATGCTCTTGGTCCTGCTTTTTTCCTTCATATCACTCTGGTTTATCCTCATGTTGTTAAGCCTGGCCAAAAGGAGCTTTGTATGGAGTTGAGATGTAGAGAGGTGGCCTGCATTACTGCCACTCAGGCTAATCTGAACCTGAGTTTGAATTCAAATACAAAAATACCATTTTGATTAAAGTATCTGTATACAAACTTCAAATACCATACGTCTTCTCTGATGTGTTTAACTAGCATCAGGAGCAAAACTAGAGTGAGTAGGAGGAATTTTTCTCTCTCTTTTCCTCTGGAATGCTGAAAATGTGTTCCTCCAGCTGAATGTAAAACATGCAATATAGGAGCTTCACAAACAGTTACTTTTTATCTAGTAAAATGACTCACTTGGGTTAGACTATTAGTGCCCAGGCTTTTTTCAGTAGGAAGCTCAGTTAGAAAGGCACTGAGTAGACATTTTAAGGACCTTAATCTTTTAGCCAACCTGCAGACTTTACATACATCTAACTATCCATGAAAATGCTGATTAAACAGAAAGTACACGCTACCACAAAAAATGTTGATCCTCTTGCTCAATTTTTTGTGCATTTTAAAAGCTCCTGAAAGATGTTAATACAGCTCAATGGAAGAAATTAATGATCATGCTGCATAGATCACAACATGCACTTTCAGTGAGGGGGTAGAGAGGCTTTTGAAGGCAATGCCCAAGAGTTTTGGAATACTCAGTAAAGGTAGCTTCAGCCTCACCAAGAGCTTCAGCAAATCCATCTATTCAGCAGAGGGAGAGGGACTTCTTTAGGAGGGGGTTCAGAACAGGGGGCTCGGTGTTCACTGGAGGACCCTCTCTCTTTCCTGCTGAATATCTCCCTCTACCATGCAGTTCCACCTATAGATACTAAAACAGCCTGGCATTTTAAGCACTGATTTTAAATTGCTGAGTCACTCATTTGTGTAGAGGTGGTGGAGGGAGAAAACTCCCCATCCACTCCCAGTGACACCAGAAATTTCTGTGCCATATGCTGTTCGCATTTTCTTAAAATCAACAGGTTGTTGGAAAAGGGCTTTTGCCCATCTGAGGACTTTTTTTACTTTATTTCAGGAAAAGTTAATAAGAACACAGTTGAATGCCTAGGAACACTGTGCTGTATTCTTCTTAGGATACATTATAAGGAGGTGGTAGGTAACTTCTGGACATTCTTTCCCCTCTTCTCTTTTCCCTGCCTCAGCCAGCATCTAATTCTGCATGTACAGCACGGGTTGCAGGGAAGGATGGAGCAAGTACACAGCAAATCTTGTTGACTCAAAAAAAAAATCAAGCTTTATTTGTTCCTTCTGCTCCCTGGATTCATCTGTTTTGAGCTTCCTCTGTCTAAAGAAGAGGGAGGAGTGAAAGGCTTCGCAAAAGACTCTGAGATACCAGCCTGATTATCCTGGTATGCTGCTGGAAGTTCAAGCAAACCCTGCTGTAAACATTCTCTTTGGGTAGGGAACTAGCTCTTCATAATTGTTTCTAAAATGCCTAGTACAGGTTGGCTGCCGAGATAAAGAAAAGTGCAGCAGAAGTTGCAGAGTTTCCAGTATAAATATATAGAGAGGAGACAGTACAGAGTATAATGCAGTCCGACAGTCTTTCTAAAAGTAGCCCCAAAGTGTGGTCTGCTGAGAAATACAAAGCCCCAGTGGTACAAAATGTTCTGTGTGGGTGACAAACCATCCCCATGTGGCGCTCCACTGGCATCAGAGGAGTTCTGCAGAAATAGCCTCTAGTTCCCACATGAGAAAACTTTGAGTCACCTTCTGAGACTTTGCAGTAGCGTAATCATGTCTGAGCAAGAATGACTATCCTAGCTTGCTTTTTTTTCTCTTTTGCTTATGTGCACTTTAAGTCACTACAGAAGACATCAATTATAGATGAAGCTCTTAGGTTTCTCTAAACAGAAGCATAGTGAGTATTCAGTTATTAATATTTAATCTCTGTAAAATCAGGTTCAAAGCGTTTCTGCTTTTCTGTCAAAGTGCCTAGAAGTCCCTCCTGGTTCATTGGTGCCTATGTTGCTGTATATCCCAGAAAAACAGTTGAGGCAGACAATTTTGTCCTGGTGCCTTCTGGTAATGCTTAGAAACATGGAAAACATCATGATTATAAAAAAATGTTGATGAGATGCGGGCTTGAGGAGACTTCAGGAGAGATTAGTTATAATAGCAAAAATGATTGTAAGCAGGTCAAGTTCCGTCAATTCCTCTAAACAGAATATTTGAAGCTGATATAATCTACACATTTCTCATTCCTGGACTTTGTATTTAACACTACCACAGTTATCAGCTATGAGAGCGAGCACTATTTCGGGTAATTCTCAGGAGGCAATCGTAGGCAACAGCTGGGGCATCCCAGGATGGTCCCTGTCTGCGTGAGGTCCTGTTAGGCACCATGCACTCTGCTTGTAGCGTGAATCAATTTGATGGCCTATCCCTTGTCTTACAATTAAAGGTGACTGTTGGTGGGTCACCGAGCGGCAGAGAACCATGGAAGAATAGTTTGGCTGCTGGGCAGCACAAGGTGAGAACTAATTGCTTGAATTTCATGCTTAGTGTGTGGCTTGACAGAGCTGAGTAAACTTAAATAACAGCCCTGAAAAGCAAATACCAGCTTTCTCCCCAGGTCTGGCTACAGGGCTGTCATCTCTGGCCCTACACCACTGCTGCTCTTGGGGCTTCCGCAGGAGGTGAAAGCAGCCAAGCACACAGACCTGTGCACCCCTTCCAGAGCTGCCATCAGGAATTCTTTTATGTCCTTTTGATGGTTTTGTTTGGCTGTTTCCTTTCAGAAGTGAGTCTTCTTGGTGGGTTTGTTTGCTTTTAAACAGGAGGAGATCACAGTGGAGCTTATGGTAGCTTTAGCAAGAGAAGAGCTGATGACAGGATGAGGACTGATAGAGGGCTGATGGGCAGAGCCAGCAACGATGACCTGGTTCAGTGGAGGTCAGTGGTTCTCGGCACTACCTGCCACTCTGGGGGTTGGAGTGAGGTGGAAGAGGGAGTGGAACGCCAGAGCTGGTGTGACAAAGCGGTTTGAGCCAGCAACTGTCCCTGGGCTTGGTTTTGAGTGATTGTTCTTGCATAGTTTGAAATCTAAGTGACAGGGCAGATGATGGTGCTTCCCTCTGTTGGCATTGTGATTAAAGTTGTCTAGGGGATATAAAATGAATCAATATCTGAGGTGTAGCTGGCTGCCTACAGTAGGGCTGTCTCACAGGTTTTTGCACACTCTGTGGCAACCAGTCCAAGGGTCTGGGAGAGGTGATGGGTGCTCAGGTTTGCACTGGGGGGGAGAAGCAGATCTCATAGTGTTGTGTCACCTGGTACCACAGTCCCATCCCAGTCGCACCATCCTGTGTGCCAAACCTGAACTGGCGCATCATGGAAGAGGATACCTGGGACATCCCTGGAACTTCTTTCTTAGCCTGGGTACATTTCCATGTGGGGAATATTTATGTAGCACAGGCTTCTTCTATTCTCTTAGCAATTGTTCACTGTCAAAATAGCAACTGAAACTATTTGGAGGCTGCTGTAGCTGCAGCCTGATAATGCGATATTCCCCTCTGGCCCTAAGATGTGTTTGCCAGTGGCAGGAAGAGCAAAGCTGCTACCTTTACTTCTCCTCTCGAGTTCCCTCAAAAACTTGTCATAGTTTTACACAGGGAGGCCAAGATGAACTCACATGTCTGCAGATCATAACATGACTTCTGCCTTGGTTCCTGATTTAGACATACCCAATGTTACACCGTTGAATGAAGCTGGGGAGGGTAGCCAAGTTACTTATTGTGAGGCTGAGGCAAAAGCCTCTTTTCTACCAGCTGGTGGCCCAGCTTTCACCTCTGGGTGCAAGCCTGGTGCGGAGGGATGTCACACTGGAGGGAGATGAGACCAGCACTTCACAAGAGATTGCAAAGATTATTAAAATGCGTTATTATATTCAACACATTTTACCAAAAAACCCCCACCCAGCACCTTTGCTTTTTTTTTTTTAACCTTGTGATATTTAACATTTTTTAAAGATAGGTGGTATAAAATCCAAATTTGTGTTTTTAATGTTCTGAAATGCAATTGTGTCTCGGTTGTCTTTGGGAGCAAGGAATCAAGGTAAATAAAAAATGAATTAAAGCATAATTATGTTCTGTTCATATTTTTGAACACTACTAAACTGGGGGAGGTGTGACTGTGGTACAGAATTTTAGTAACTGAATGTAGCTGATGACTGCTTTCCTGCTGCAGTCACTCTCCAAAATGAGAAATTGGCTATGTTACATTATATAACTGCCACTAGTAACTGTTTAGTCGCTTCTTTGGAAATTTCATCAGCGCAGCACCCAGGTATTTTCGAGTCTAGTGCTGCCTTATGGCAACTGTTGGTTGAAGAGTGGAGTGACATTATAAAACATAAAATAGTATGTTGGTGACAAAACCAAGGAGATAGACATGAGGTTTTTCTATGACTTGTTTTGTTGGCAAAAAATTACAATAACCAGATTCAGTCATGATGACAATCTCATTTTCTGTCTTATTCCCCCCATTTGATTATTTTCCAACCTGCACAAATGAACTTCTCTTTCTTCAGGCTGTCTCTAAGGCTACCAGGCTTCTGAGCACCTCTCAGTGCAGAGGTCCATCATCCCTGTTTTTGTAAGTTTTCTGGGCTTCACAGAAGCTTTTTGGTGCTTGCACTTGCTGTTTTCTTTAGGCACAGAGGGGTATTTGGGCAACATGGGTAGGAGGGAGAATACCCACGCTTTTGAGATCACAAAAGGTAAGAGTTACTAAGGGAATCTGCAAAAATTAACAGCAAGTCAGTAAATTTAGCTGTCTGTCATTTAGCTGTCAGATGTTATTGAAGGAGCAAGTTTGGATGACGAACAGTGTGGGTAAAGCTGCTTCAGCAGCTGCAGATGTCCTGCAGTGTGGTCTGTTAGTGTGTCGTTTAGCTTTTCAAGGTAAGCTCCTGACAGGTACCTGTGATTTGAGTACCACCACATGAAATAAATGTTTTCCTCCTTATGATGTATGGCAGAAAGTTTGAACAAAAAGACAGTGTTTGGGGGGAGTGGGTGTTAGTAGGACTGGGCAGAAGGGCAAAGAGTGTATCAAAAATAAGCTTGCATGTCACAAAGAGTAACACTAGGAATACCATAGCTAGAAGGAGAGACTGCTGTTCCTCCAGATAAGTGCTTTACTCCGTAGGAATTATAAACAGTTTCTGTAAGAATTATTACCAATAAATATGGGTATCTTTGCTGTTACATTAAAAAAGTCTTCTCAATGCAACCAGTGACAAAATATAGTTAGAAGTGCAAAAATAAAACGTAAGGAAATCAGAAATTCTCAGTTTAACTTTTGCTATAATAGAAAACATAAATGGCAACAATTGTTTGATAGCTTAGTCAACTGGCAATAAGGTTAGTTTTTAGCAGAAGATGCTTAATAAAGTAACTCTCCTTTGAACTGTTAGAGCAGAGAAAATGAATGTGACATCTCAAAGACTTTGAATGAAGCATTCATTATATACTTTCACAGCTCTAACTTTCTTCCCTTTTATTTTCAGATCTTAGAAATTATAATATTCTGCATTCTCCTCTATTTTTACAAAAGAAAGGCTGTGAAACACATCGTGGTTCTGTTAATGATGGTAGCACTACTGGGTAAGAACATATTATTCACTTTAATGTTCCTGTCCGTTACTTGATAATTCCTTGTCACTCAGTCTCCCCAGCTAGTTTAGATTAGAGCCATTTCAAAGCAGTGAGAGGAGAATCATTGAAACATTTCACATGATTCTTGCTGTGGTCTCTTTTTGAAGAGAAAAACTGATTATGAAACATAGTTTCTATGCTTATTGCTGGGACTATTTCTTTTTACAGATTCCCTGAAATTAATATGCTCTGTGCAATGGTATTCTGAAGCCTTTTTTAAATAACACTTTAGCTTTAGATCCTGGGAAAGCGGACTGTTTGAAACTTTGTTTTGGAGAGCAGGCTAGCTGTGAAAATCAGTTCTTTAGAACAGAGCAGCTTAAGACCTTGTAAGTACTCTGTAAACAAATGCAGAGATATGCCGTGACTGTATGGGAACTTTTACTTCGAACTATCTATGCCTGTTTGCATATGCAACATTTCATACTTTACCACCTTTCTAGAAGCATAACAAAAACTCAGTGAGTCACTGAAGTTTGCCTTCTGATTAATGTTGCCACAATCAATGCCCAGGGAAACAAGGGAGATCATTTTATCAGGCAGCTTTCAGGAAAGTTAAACTTGAATCAGTTTTGAAAAATGTCAGGAGGCTATCTCTAAAGCTTTACCACTTGCAGGAGTATGTTAAGAATTTGTCACCGCCCTGTGTCTTCTCCTGTCCTTCTCTTGTCACTTCTCCATGAAACCCTGATGGGACACCACATTTCTTTGGATAAAGTGAACGGTGCTTTTTGGGACAGTCTTCCCATTTAAGTTTCCCAGTGCTAGGAACATTAGGTTCTGTACCTCTGCAGAAGCCTTGAAGGATTTCCATGCTCCCTGCACGAGGCAGAGATGGAAAAGCCCCCAAAACCTTAGGTCTAACTGTTCACCTGCTCTTGGTTTGGAGGAGTGAAGTGTGAGTCCAGCCATTCCCCAGCTCCTAGCACAGAGCCTAGGAGCTTTGGCAGAGCTCACCTGAGCTGCTCTGCAGCTTCCAACCCTGCCATGAGGAGCGTGAAGCACTGCACGCTCCTGAGCGATGAGGGGGTCCAGCCTCCTTGTTGCGTAGCTGGAAACCTGAAGATCCCCAGATGGGCTTCTACAATTGACTGCTGCACTTCTGGGCAGACCCACCGTGATGGTTGCCCGAAGCAAGGTCAACACATGGTTCTGGGAGACCTGGGCTGTTGGGCTGCATAGCCTTGCGTGCTTACTTTGCTGTGGAGCCTGCCAGCCCTGATGCCACCAGTGCCAAAAGGACGCGTGGAGCTGCTGAACAGCAGCAGGGCTGCAAACCCGTGCCCCAGCAGGCACTAACTGCAGTTTGGTGGTCAGGCTGCAATCAACCAAAAATACAATTGCAGCTGGTGGCTGCTGAGGTTTTGGTGAGCATATGCAGCTTGAGGAAAAATGTGTCATTATTTCTGCTCTGTTAAAAAAGACACAAACAAACAAATCCTGGTCCATGGGAACTTTTGAAATACTGACATTTCCCTCAAGCAGGAAACCCAGAGCTGTGGCTGGCTCCAGTTCCTGCAGCTGTCCTGCTGCCTGGCAGTCCCCACAAAGCTACACTTTGAGCCTTCTGCTTGGTCTCTGACCTTTCTGCTGAGCAAAGTGATGGGGGGGCTGAGAGAGGGCCCAGCAGCTTTGCTCCCAGCTGTCTGACACGTGCACTGCCCCCAGAGGGCCCTGGCTGTGGGAGGGGTAGTTGAGGCTTGGGGTCTTGGTGGCAGCTTGTGGATTTCTGCCTTTTCCAATATCTGCACAGATACATTCCTGGTGGAGGGTTCGTACAGATATAAATTAAACGTAGAAAGGTTTCTTTAAAGAGGGGGCAGCCTTTGTGTTTCACTGGATATGAGAGGTACTTCCATTATGAAGAAAATAGAGGTGATCGTAAAATCTGCAAACGTTTTGCTTAGTACAACTCTGCAAATTCATTTGGTGAGAATTATCTTACCTCATGCATATACTGGGAGTTATCATAAGTTTGGGGGGAAATATTTCAGATTAAAGTGGGATTTCTGAGTTTCCTGCCCTAACAGCTGGAAAGTGACATCATTTGTCACACTAGCCTTGGGGGGTGTCGTTCTATCAGAGATAGTAAAACCATTTCCTAGGTTTTGAAACTTATTCCAGGGCTACTTTAACTAAAAAGATCATTCCACTTTTCAAAAAACCCAAACGAAACAACCAACCAACCAAAAAAACTAACACCCAAACCCTGATGATTTCTTTTCTGGTTTGTTAAAATTATAAGAGATGGAAACTGCCCTTTCATGGGAAACAATTTTTCAGCAATCTTTACCTTTAGTTGGACAATTCAAACTACTAATTTTTACCTGTAAGTGTTCTTTTAAAAGAATAACTCCCCCATGTTAAGAATGCAAATCTCAATTTTCATGTAGGTTGCTCGTTGGGGCTTGAGTGTATTTTTTGGCTCTTTATGACACCATTAGCACCACTGCAGGCCAGCATTTGATCTCCTCTGCTCAGTTTTACTGCTGTGTTTGTTAAACCACTCCACCTATTTCCATTACAGAGCAAAAAGTGAAGTACTTGGTGAAAAGGTTGTCATGAAAACAGTGAATTTCATGATGGTGAACGGGGTCATCACAAGATGTATGCAACTCTTAAACTCCCCCTGAACTTTTGGACTTGTTATAAGAAAAATGCTTGCAATCAAAACCACAGACCTGAATTCATTCTTCTTCCCCCACATTTTCTCCCAACCCTTGGCCTGAACATTCTGCACAGTGCAGCTCTCCTTGCCAATCTGAATTTTGCAGTTATGGGAGGATGAATCAGACCACCGAAATCCAACACTTCTCAGCTCTGGAAGAGGGTGGAACTGGATCCCAGCTGGGGGACGGTGCTCCTGACGATTAATTACCTTTCTTCAAAGGTCATCTCTGCACCCTGACTCTTCTTATCATTTTTTAGTTTCTTTTGAATTTGTTACATTTTATTTGCAGTAATCAGACCCTACTTGGGTTAGCTTCAACAAACCAAGAGCACACTCCAAAAGGAAATCTAAAGTAACTCTTAGCTGAACTGTCAGCCCCTTTTCTAAAAGATGTGTATTGCAAGACTTCTCTGAATTGGCGACATGTATTAAAACCGTTGCCTGCTGTCTTAGATTTGTTTGTGGTGATGCAATGACAGCGACTAAATGGATTGAAAACACACTACCGAAATATTCTATTCTGTGGGCTAAATCCAGTAAACGATCTTAAGAGCCTGGCCCCTGAAACAAAATGCAGACCTCTGTGTTGGTTGTCTGCTCCCTATACATAACCCATGGGGAGAGTTAGGTGCTTTGGGAGGTGATCCCAGAAGTCAGCTTTGGCCAGCTTTGGCCACCTCCTGTCTCAGCACAGAAATCCTGAGGGTGAGGAGTTATTTTAGGCTGCCAGTCTCACATGCAGGCTATTAGGAGGTGTCCCAGCTGCTTTGAACAGATAATGAGACCTCTCAGACCTCTCCTGAATAATGCAACATGGGGTCCAAATTAGCAGCTGGAGCTAAATACAGTCTGTCTGGAAGATGTGGAGGCTGTTGTACCACGTCTGACTGGTAGTCCAGTGTTTAGGGCATATGCCCAGCAGTGGGAAATGGATCCAGTTCTTTCCTCACCCTGAGCTCAGCCCCTCCCCCTGCCACACACACGTCGTACCTTGCAAGATTTCATCTGACTCTAACTTCAGCTACTCTGTTGAAAATGGGGAAACTTTGGGTGGATGCAGGGTTGCAGACCTCAGTGCTACAAGAACTTAAAAGCAAAACACAAAGCACACATGGAGCTAAGGCCACTCTGAGTTTAGACAGTAGCTTAGCAAGCGTTTATAAAATCACACACTTGGTTTTAGATGCCCAAATCCTACCTGAGTGTCTTTTTAGGCAATCAGACCTGTGGCTTTGACCTGGCACCTTGTCCTCCCTCACTGATGCTCTGAAGTCACTGCTGTGAATCCTGCCCTGCTAATCTCTCCCTTTCCCTTTCAGCATCGCTGACTGTCATTGCTGTAAAGGCTGTGGCCAGCATGATAACACTCTCTGTGAAGGGGAAAATGCAGCTAACTTATCCTGTTTTCTATATCATGATTGTTTTAATGGCAACTTCTTGTGCTTTCCAAGTCAAGTAAGTGAGATTCTACTTATCACCTAACCTTTGTACACATTTTATCTGTCAGTTTTATTCAGTACTGATATCGACTCCAGATACAAGTTGCACTTAAAGGCAACAAATTCCTAGCAGAGCCTTGACAGATGCATGAATTGCCTACAGCTGACTGTATTGCTTATTTAGGCTTAATTTCTCAGTTTATAATTGACTATTATAGATGCTACCTCCTCTCATTATTACCTTATACAAGGTCTTCCTAAATTTTCCTCTAGTTTTGGCACAGGTCTTGAACTCATTAAAACCTTCATCGGTGAATAATCAAATGGCCACATTTACCCTCATTATGATTCTCTTTTCCCTAGCTTATGTCACTAGTCAGACTGAAGAAGAGAGTTTATCCCAACTTTCTCCCTGTCTCTGGTAAATCTGCATGTTGCACTTTGCTACCCTGTATGCCTGTACCTTTTTAGGAAATAGTTAACTTTTGGCATGCAGGGGACAACCAAGCTTTTCCCGATGGCCTCTGGCCTGTTAAGTGATTGTTTTATGCTGCCTTTGCAGATTGCTGGGGGTGGCAGCATGGTAAAATACGGCTTGCAGGTGAACAGAGTCCATTCCCTTTATGCTGGTCCCTCTGCTTCAGGTGCTGATAGCATCATTCAGTAATCTCATCTAGACTGCTCCAGTGTGAGTCTGAGTGTTTACTTGCATTATTATTTTCCTGTAGAAGAGCCAACCCAGCTTTCTCGTGGCAGAACATACCATTCCCATGTGGAATCAGAAAGTCCATGCATTATTATGCAGTGACTCTCCATGGCTGACTGAGGAACTCCCCTGTAACAGATTATAGAGTGATTTACATGCAGCTTGTCTTTGCTGGGAGAACAGCTCAGGGCATTTAAAATAGGAAATAAAAGCTTGGTAAATAGGAAGCTGCTGAATTAACCTCTCCTTCTTGCCAGTTTTTTCTTTCTTTCTTCTGCTGGGTCAAAATTAAAACAGAAGTGAAATGTGCCCATTTCATTCCCTGGGCTCAGTGTCTCTTTCTTCTCTCTTGGACACATTTTCTAATGGAGACAGTGCTGTCAGTCTAAATTTTTCATTTTATTTGTTTCCTCTCTGATTTTATTTGACTGTTGTGTGTTAGCTCAGAACAGCTTGTGCTGCAACATCCTCCTGGATTCAATGCTGGGCCTTGGTATCACTGTTTTAGTCCCTGTGACCAAGTTTGTTGCAAATGGGAGAAAATAATGAGGTGTTTTCAATGACTTCAAAATCCTGACTATCCTGTGGATATGTAGGATTTCTTTATTTTTAAAGCACCATGGAGACTGTTCAACAGTTGCTAAAATAACCATGCAATTACTTTAATGGCTAAAACAGATCCAAGCTTGGATTTTTACTGTGCACATATATTGTACCAGTGAAACATTTAAGCGTGCTTCTTTTTATAGGTTTTGAATACACTCTGCAGCCTCCTGATTTTTCTCTTTCGGTCTGAAATGCACCGTTCACATAACAGAGTATCTGCCGGTGCATTTGAGAGTTCACACTCATGATTCATCACCCTATGGGTAAATGTTGATAGCTGTGGTCTCCATACAAGCGGATTCATTGCTTTGCCTTTTTCAACCGCTGATGCAGACTGTGCAGGCTGCTCCATGGCCAGTGTCTCAGTCCTGCAGGTTTGTGTGCAGTATATGCTCCTGCACACTCTTGCTCATGATTCTGGTGATGGTTTGTGTTGCCTTTCTGAGGAGCACAGCAGAGAGTTTCCAACCCAAGGAGCACAGGCTTGGAGCCACCTTCCTTGACTTTCCCTGCAGGACAGAGTGTGTCTAGAGTATGATTGCATGCATAAACATACAAATATGTGTTTTAGCCAAGTTGGATTGAGCAGTAGCAGCAATGTGGACTTCAGTGAACTGAAACAGTTCCTACGAGAACTCGCGTGTTCATGTCCATGCTGGGCATATACCCTTACACAAACTGTTTAAATTAGAGCAGCTTGTTCCTGGCTGCTCGCAGGCAGCACTGCTTCCAAGAACCAATGCAGACCATAAGCAGTAATACCCTAGCATTCCTCCCTTTTCTGTGGCAGTCAAAATTTTTCCAATGGTGCTTCAAAAGACTCTCCAATGACAGACTATGGCCAGAAGAATCCATGCCAACCTTCTTGCTTTTGCCTATTTGTTTGTACTCTGCATAGTCAAAAGCAGAAGGTAAATTCACTACACATATGCATCTGTCCAGGGCTACTTGCTATTGTGGTAAGAAATGGTCACACTTACTGTTAAATTGACATAAAGTGGTTTAATCTGACTTAAAGTGCAATGAACCTCCTGTAGGCCTGAGGTGCAATAACGCTTATCTTCCAGGTTCTTGAATCAAGCAATGCATCTGCATGAAGTGACAGCAGTTGTGCCCATTAATTTTGTGTTCTTCACCACCAGTGCCATCATTTCAGGTTTGTTTCTGGCCTTCTGGCTCTACAGAATGATTTTCTAAACAACAGGTTTTCAAGAATTACTGCCTGTGAACAGGAACACAAACCAGTCATGTTTGTCTTTACAAAAAGAAGTTTTTCCTAAGTGACAGGTGTTTAAGTTCTGAAAAATGAATAAGTTCACAACTTTTGAAGCAAAATAAAAATAATCAAATTCTAGCATTTCCAGAATTGACATGTACAGTTTACTGTGCCTTGCTGGCTTACTAGAAGTACCTGTATTTATCCTAGCCTCATCTTGACATCTAGTAAATGCATTTACCATGTGGACACCACCCTCTCCATATCCGAACTGGTAGAGTAATTTTAACAGCCTGGCAAACTACTCAAATGACAACCAGCTGTGCTTCGTAGTAGTTAGTGTATATTCTGTTTCAGAAGGTGGAATTCTAGGTTAAGTGAAGGAAATAAAATGACTCCAAAGACTTTTTAAGCATTTAACATTTTATTCTGGGTGAGAACTTTGAACTCAGCATTGTTAAAGAGGGACTGCAAATCTTGGAAATGGAGCACAGCATAAGAACATGAGCAGGGAGGACGACTAAGATGCTGTATCAGCAATGAGCCAAAATGATCATGTTGTTAGAACATTTATGACTCATTTTAACACACACTGGGGGCTTTCCTGTCATTGCTGTGCAGGAGTTTCTCATGCAGAGCTGCCATTAATGAGAAGGGGAGTTAGCTTCACGCACAGATTGCCTCAGCACCTGTGTTAGAAGAGACCTACACTTTGTGACTGAGAGGAGACTTGTGCCAAAAAGGGGTTGTGTTCTTGTGACCATATGGGGAATTTGGCCTTGTGCCTTCTTAAAAGATCAAGTACCTATTCAGGAATGGCTTAATAGCTTTGAGACTGGATACACATGCATTTGCACCAGGTTAGTTAAACCGGCGTAGGGCTTAGAAGAACAACCTCTGCTGAATCTTGCTGGGGTGCTCATAGAAGGGACCTTATCTCATGATTCCCCCATCCCCAGTTACAGCCTTTGAAGATACAGTCACACTTCAGCTGTGCTGGTTCACACTCTGGCGTTTCTAAGCAGAACTATGCTCATCGGTGGTTTAAAGCTAATATACTTGGCTGTGAACTGGGGCAGCTGAGATCCAGATACACATCTGGTTCTGTCACCTCCACTGCAGAGGTGCTAATTCCTGGAAGAGGGGTGACCAGAAAGAGCTAGTGATCCCTTCAGCCAGAAAGATTTGGCAAACTTGGCTGCTGGAGCCCTTAACTTGGTGTAAACATCAGGGACACAGCTAGTTATCAGAAACCTGTTCCCAATTGGAGTTAAGATGTCCACATGGTCTGTTGGAGTGGCTTAACTAAATCCATCAAGAACCTGTTAGCTATATTGGCATGACTCTGCTTGTGAATAAGACCTTGAGTTTGACCTGCATAAAACCTGCTGCTGACAATGCAAAAAATACCTGCAGCTGTGCAGTTACTAACACAGCACATGCTTCAACCTGATTGATAGACTAAATCTTCTCCAGTCCCATGCAGTATCTTGAGAAAACCTAGATATTGGAATATGGGCACATAAAGTGAACCCATCACAATGTGCATTAATACCTTATTTGGGATTTTTTTGCTCCATTTGAGCATGACACTGCTCCTGACCCTCCCAGCTGTAATTCATATCACTTGGAAGCCAGTCAAGATCTGCAATTCTTGTTTCTGTCACATTCCAGGGGTCATATTTTATCGGGAATTCCAAAGTGCAGCTTTGCTGAGTGTGTTCATGTTTCTGTTCGGGTAAGTGTATCGGCCTAAAATCTGCACTAACGTTTGTACTGAAACAGCATTGCCTTGTAGAATCCCTTCTTTTCTCAGTAAGAAGAAACCCGTCTTGTTATTAAAGTATTATGGAATAGCCATTATAGTAGGATAAAAAAACCATTAAAGGAAAGATTGATGTCTGTGCTTTGGGAGTTTGGAGGCCTGGTTTTGAATCCAAATATGTAAAAATGTAGGACACTTATGAACTACTAATCTCATGATGGAATGAAAAACCAGCAGCATGTGTTCCTCCAGCAGGAAAGAGAAACCACTGCTCTCCACCAAAGATCATGTTATAGGGGGTGCTTTTACAACTGCAAGAAATCTCCTCCCATGTTACCTTCCATTTGCATGTCCGGCTGGTCTTTGCTGCCACTAGGAGTGGGCAATTATATTAATTGCTTCCCTACGAGGCAGTACTATAAATCTCTCCCCCATCTTCCTGTGCTGAGAAAGACACACCATGCCTGCAGAAAAGTTCAGAGCATGCTAAGAAGCTGTTAACAATAAATGTTTGAAGAAGGACCTAGGTGTTGTGAGAACAGAAATCTTCTACTGACTACCAGCACTGTAAGAACTCCAGAGACAGGTGACAGTTACTTGATGATGGGCGTGAGATGGTTAAAAGCATCTCCCAGAACTGCTGGAGGTGTCTTGCCACAGTGCTGTCAAATAAACGGGTCTGATAGCTACAGATGTCTTTGTCCTCTGCAGTCGGACTGGAGTAGGTG
Organism: Aquila chrysaetos chrysaetos; assembly: GCF_900496995.4. Classification (NCBI taxonomy): domain Eukaryota; kingdom Metazoa; phylum Chordata; class Aves; order Accipitriformes; family Accipitridae; genus Aquila; species Aquila chrysaetos. Next base: position 24,695,059 of record NC_044007.1, read on the forward strand.
CACACAACCTCTATCTTGTCTGACTGCAGGAAAAGTGACAAAAAACGGAGATGAGAAAATTCAACCCATGTATTTGGCAGGCAGGAATTAGTGGTTGTGTGTCCAACACAGAGCGGATAGAAGATTTATCCAAGCATAGCAGTTTCTCATTGCTCCTGGCTTACCACTTGCCCCTGAGACACACAGTCAAACGAGAAAAACAACAGAGATGTTGATTGTCTGCAGCTAGACTGAGTTGTTAATGAAATTACAAATGCTAGAATGCTTGCTTAGATGCTCTGTGAAGATTTGCTCAGGGAATCAAATGTTGTGGTCTCACACTTACAGGCATTTGATTAGGTATATACTGCTGAAAGTGTAGTTTTGCATGTGGAGCCTTTGGAACTGATAATAAAGCTTCAGGAGGCAAAAACTAGACTGAAAGGGAGCCCAAGATGATTTTATAGAGCTGCCAGGAGGAAAAGTTTCTTTATAAACTGAGCAGCTTGGGTTTGGAAGTCCTTGAAAAAGAAACATGGAAAGAAATTCTCATCTCAGATGCAGTGAACTGTTTCTAATGATACTATGCCACTGTTATTTTGCAGGTGTCTCCTATCTTTCCTTGGTGTATTTGTAATTGCAAGAAATAAAAAAGAGGAGCATTTACAAATTCCTTTTATTGACTGTGGACATATTCCTGGTAAGTAGGGCTTTTTTTCTGTCTCTGTTTAAAAATGAGATATCAGATAATGGGATGACCTAGGAAAGTTGAGTCACAAATGTGCTCTAGTCATATTTAATAAATATACTGTTCCCTTAATTTCTGTTCCTGTTCCCAACAGATTTTTCAAAGAATTTTTCAGAGTTTTTCCAAGCTATTGTTACAACCAGTCAAATGAAAACAATGATTACTAGAGCAAAGAATGTTTAAATGATGGATTGGTGGGGGATTTGTTTTATTAAAATTCTTCACAGAGTTGTTGTTTTTCCCTTCTCTCACCCTGTTTCCTTAGGACAAAAATTGACAGGCAAAATACAACCAGATTCTCACAGTTCGTGCTATGGCACTTTGAATAATGAAGACGACTCGGTGAAAAGCCAAAGCTGAAAAAAGAAAGCACCTTACATGCCAATTAACAGGAGGAACGCCAGTGGAACAAGGATCAGCAGCACCTTTTTGTTGGACTTATTCAAGTATACGTGGAACTCCTGTATGCTGATGAGTCATAGTATTGTTTAATCCTACTTAATTTATCCCATGGTTGTCCCAAGTGTGTTCTGAAGATAAAGGAAGCCTTAAGAAAAACTAAATAACCATTAACGAAATGGAACATTCTCCTAGTATCAATGCCTCTTGGGGATATTTTTAGAATCTTAATTGCCTTGAAATGCAAATAGGCACAGAACAGGATTATAAAAATTACCCTTTGAAACCCCTCAGATCTGTGTAGATGCTTAAAGATGAAGGTGGGAAATGAAGAGAATTTTCATAACTGACTTCAAAGTATTCTGCTATATGTACAATACCTTTAAAAATCTGATCCTTCCTGTTCAGAAGTCAAAACTCTGTGTGTATATACAGTATAGTAGAGGGAAAATCCTGATTATCTTCTGCCATCAGGTTAATTCTCTTATCTTCCAAGGAAATAAACACTTGTGTGAGGAGGGGGAAGGAAGAGAGCATTGCCATAAACATAGGCACATGCGTACAAGCACACATTTGAGGTGCCCAGCCAAGGCAGAGCTAGAGAGCCACGATTGACATTTTACAACCTCCCTGCAGAGTCCTGTGCACTGGGCTGGACTGGGCTGGGCTATACTATCTGTTAGTATAGGTTTATATAGGTTATATAGGTTTATATAGGTTTATACTATCTGTTAGTATAGGTTATAGGTTTAGCCTCTGTTTTCAGGAAAACAAGGTTTTAGTGAAGAAAGTACAAAGTTCTCCAGAGGGAATGGGATAGCCAGGCTCCCACCCTTCATGTGCCTTGGAAAAATACTCCCCCCAAAAAAAGTGGGGCAACTCCTGCCTCCTTCCTAAACCGCTGGTAATCCTGCATGAGGAAAGGCTGTAAAAAACAGGATCACAAAGAGTCATAGTAACAGTACAACTTTTCCTTCATTAAATGGTAGTGTCTCTACATTGATTTCAAGAGCCAGCAGTGATGGGAACCATAGCAATACAGGCTCTGTGTTCAGGTCTGGGAGGTCTCGTTGTCCCTCTGTTCCAGCCTCCCGGCAAGAAAGCTTCTTCTGGACATTCATTATGGGTCCACTTACCCCTGCCTGGTAGCACTGATCTGCTTCAGGCAGCACAGTGGGGGTCAGACACCTCCTCTGCAGAAACAAGTGAGTGTGCTCTTGAAAAGTGTTCATGTCTTGGACAAGATACTTGTTCTATGTTTGAATTAATCTGCAGTAATGGATAGGGGCCACAGGCTATTTGAATTTTCTTTCAGTGGAATATGAAGAAATGAGGTCTCTTTTTTTTCCCTCAAATAATTGTTTATTTCATTTTAAAATTGATACAGCTGAAGATTCATAAGACAGTTTCATTTCAAAACCTACAAAGCACACTCAGAGCTGCAGTTTTTCCTATGCAGCAATGTCACAGGAGCCAGGGCGTGGGGGGGGCTTGTGAAGCTGTTTTCCATCGTGGATATTTTCCAGCTGGCACAGGACAAGACTCTGTGTCTGCACCTTACTTGTACCAGCTGCTTGGCTGTGGCCTTCCTTTCCCCTCTTACAGCTTGAGTTCAAGTTTCTAAAGCTTAAAATAAAAAAAAGCACATTCTTTTCGTATGCCTTCTCCAGGGAATAAGGGCATGCCTCTATCTTTCTTTTGCAGGTCAAATTTGAGCCGCTTTCTAAGTCTCAAGTGAGAGTGTGTGCTAAAGATGGAAACAGGAGGCCTACAGGTTTTCATTCTGTGACCTGGGAAACAAATGGGTGAAAGGATTTGGTTTTGTTTCTTTTTTAAATGATTGGCCTTGGGCATCTTTCCGAAATATGTTTCCATGGCTCAGGAGGGCCGGAGGAGGTAATAAGGGTTACCAGGTATAGGATTTTCTCTTTAAAGCAAGAAATCAAATGTAAAGATTTGTGAAAAAAGTTATTATTTATTTTAAACTACTGTATTTATACTTGAACAACACCTTTTTTCTTCCTATGGGTTTATACAAAAATTATAAGGGTTAAAATGTTTTATTTAAACTTGAATGTAATTGAAATTAATTTATGGAGCAAAACATTGGTAGGAATTATGTGTAATTAAAAGTTGTGATTTGACATGGTTTTTGAGATGTGAGCATGTTCCAAGTAATTAACGTATTACAAGATTGGAAAAACTCAGTGATGAGAATTCATTACTGCTCTGCCAAGAAAGGGACATGATTTGTTTCAAGAATCAGCTTCTAATCAATGTCATTTTCAGATTCTGCTTGAGATATTTAGGTTGCAAACACCACAGACAAATGCCTGTTCAAAGAAAAGCCTTTTCATTGGAATACAAAAAAGTCTCTGGAGCCCTTCTCTTTAATGATGAGTTATTTTCTTGCGATGTTTTTCCTGACATCAAAAATGCAGGCCAGATATAAGCTGCAAAACTTGCACCTGCAGGCTGAACTTTCTTGAACAGATCCTCCATGGGATCTGAGGAAATCAAACCATGTGAAGGCGTGGTGGGCAGGCAGCAGCTCACGTGGTCCCCCAGGCTCCAGCTTGGGATTTTTGACAGACCAGAACCAGCAGGACTCGTTTAGCACTTGTTCCACTGCTGGTCACGCTGCAGTAAGAGATGAAGTATTAACTGGCCATGGGCCTGGAAATGGGAGCTCTGGAGTACAGCAAGGCTGTTTAATTTTTGCCATAAAATATCAGGATGCATTTACCAAATGGTTTCAGCTGGCAAAATATAAATGAATTTTGAACTGGATTTGTATTTCTGCCCATGGAAGGGGCCTTGTGTTCACCTGGCAGGCTTATTGCCTGCTCCTCGCTACAGCCCAGCTTTTGGTGGCCTCGTGTTTTGTGTGTAAGGGCACTGGTCACTTAAAACCAAAGGAGAGAGGCTGGACATTATGGGGGCTGGAGCTTCTGTGCTTTGAAGCTGTGGTTTCATGCACCTGGTGAGCTGCTTGAACGGTTCAGTGCTGCTAAAAGTCTCATCCTCTTTTTCCCTGCTGTGAGGTCCCGCATGGCCTGTGGCTCTCTGTGAGCCAGTTCAGCTCACTCACCCTGCAGAAACCATCTGCTTGCTTCTCCTTGCTGGGTTGGCTCTCTGACCTGAGCCAATCAATCAATCAGGCTGACTGGAGTGTTTGGTGGAAGGAGGGGAAAAGGACAAGAAGGAGTGAGACCTCTTCTTTAGGGGGAACTATTACATTATTTCTCTCCTTCTGAGGAGCTTCACTACACAGCAAGCATCCACTAAGCTCACTCTTCATGTATCACCGTGCCCCAAATGCAGCAGTTATGAGCTTCTTGAAGCACTTTTAAGTGAGTGGCTCCCCGTGGGGCTGAGATAGGCAGCTCGTGGCACCAGGAGTGTCCTAAGGTCAACTAGAAGCCTGGGCACATGTCTGACTACAACTTGTTCTAAGGACTGATTTTTTTCTTTCCAATGACTGTTTGCTATAAGGTGCATAAACAGTGCTGGAAGGTTCATCTGAAAAGTCTTCTGAACTCAAAATGGTGTCCCCTTGCAATCTCTCCTTCCAACCCACTTTATGCAGGATTGTTGGTTGCTCGCAGAGAAAAATGTTGCCTCTGGTAACATTGGGGGGCAGGCGATTAGACTGAGCTGTCTTTCAGTTTGCCCTTTTGTTACTGTCCTCTGAGGCTTGGGTGGCCTTTCTCTTGTTTAAATTTGTTTGTTTATTCCTTCTGGAGAAGTCAGCTGGACTGTGTTAGCAACTAGCCCAAAGGAGATAGGGGCTAATTACCATAATTATTATTGGAGGGCCAAGCTGGAAGATATACAACCTGAGGCCACTTCAGGAGCAAAAGAGAAATGTTTAGCGCTCTGGATTCTTAGGAGTTTGAGAAATCCTGTGTTTGCAGTGTTTCTGGGTTCCGGGATAGAATTAGGGACATCAGTGAAAAATAGTGATTCCATATATTTTTGTATGTTGTTTTAGTTTGGCTATATTTTTTTTTTAAACTGATTTGGGAGTGAAGGATGACTGTTCTTTGCCTAGAGAAGCAGAGAAGAAATAAGATATTCACTTGGCAGATGGGAGATGTTTCAACCTTTTGAAGCTGGGAGATGTGTTGAGGCACCTCCAAGCGCCTTGACTGAAGTAACCATTCAGTTATAACATACAATAAGGCAGCACTGGCAAATACATCACTACATATTAAGAAGTCATGACCATTTAGAAAGGATCCTTGTCCTCTTGTCATGTGTTAAATCTGTTCAGAGCACGTACAGCTGATCTGGCCCCTTGGGCTGTATATAAACGTATTTTTGAAACGTGCTAAAAAGGACGCCTTGAGCTTCGTATCAGTGCCTCTTTGGCATGTACTGTCTCCCATGCAGAGCTCTTGCCAGGTCCTCCCTGTGGGGAAATTAGACTGTGTGGCGGGTACACACCACGGGCTTACTCTGATAAGAAGATACAGTACTGCCATGACATTCCCATGACCTGGGAAGTGTTTATAGAGCACTGCCCTGCAAGGAAGTTATGCAAACCTAGAGTCTTAGATTATGTTCCCTTTACTTTGTGATTCCCACCAGAGTAGGCAAGGGCAGTTTTGGATATCCACAGAAGCGGAATTATTGGCACCTCAGGGACTTCGAGGCACAACAGATCAGACCCTAAATAAAGAGTTAGTGGCTGCTGAGTAGGCTTCTTATTTAATCTAAATCCCAGTTTTGCAGTTAGGCCCCTAAAGTTTGTCCAAGCCTTTGAGGGAGGAAGTGCATTTAATAGTATAAACCTGCAGTAGCGTTTTGATTGCTAATGGACTCAGGCATCGGTGCCAGGGGAATTTGTGTCAGTTCACAACGTAACGATGAGGGGGATGGTGTTCAGCAGCAGAATCAGAAATGTATCGTGGTGGCAGGAGAGTTTTGCATGAACACAGAGGAATGAATCCAGCGCACCGCTAATATACAGTGGTCTCCTGGACTCCTTGTTGACAGTGTCAACAAGGCATTTGTTGTCCGTTTTCAAAGCAGAGCTACTGTAAAGGGATGATTAAACAGGTGGTTCTGACTGTTTTACATGCAGTCAATGTATCACTGTAGCCCATGGCACTAATACCTTAAACATGAAAAGTGGCCTGTGGCCATTGATGAAGGAGCCAATTTCTGTACTTTGCTAGATCACATTGGGAAAAATAGAAATGATTGATTTAAGCCTCCAGCACAAACACATGCTTGCCAGCTCTCCAGTTGGAGATTTCCACTCTTGGAATAGGCATTGCCTTGCCTAGATGAAATCTTTGGAGTCTGCTGCCAGGTCTTTTGCCAGAATCATTAAACTGGTTGAAAGAACAGCACTGTCATTTGTCTTCTGTTTGATAGCTGGTGGGCATAAATCCAGAGCAGCATGAACACAAGATCAGGACTTTTCTCTCCATCTCCATTTAAAAAAAATTTTAAATGTTCTTCTTGAGTTTCAATAGCATGTGTACCAGGCCCACAGCTTTATGCTGTCTAATGCTCTCTAGTGCCCTCAGCCAAGAGTAAGAGAGAAAGCTTGCATGGCACAGAGGCTGCTAATTAGGCAGTTCTTACCTGTCACTGAAGGTTACTGCTGGTAACACATCGTACAGCAATAGAGCACAACAACAAAGCACTGGAGCATCTATTCAGTTTTCCAAGAACAGCTGTTCTGTGTTTTACAAGGGAAAGGAGCTGAGGAACATGATTTACTATTACTAAGCATCGCAGCTACCCACGTGTTTATTTTTTCCAGACAATATTTAACAGTTAACTTACAGACACGTCCTGACTATACTGACTGGATGCTGGGTGTGTGGATGTGCTGCAGGATTCCATGCAGCAGTGTGAATAACGGCAGGTTGCTGATATGAGAAGGCAGCTCAGTGTCATCTGGCCTGGCCTCCTGCAGAGCTCCAGTCAGGCAACCTCCTCCAAGCACTTCTGTGTGAACCCTTTGGCCCATCTACAGAAGAAGACACCCTGTCCTCTCCTACTAGTCAAAGTAGAGGATCCACCAATGCCATTAGTAATTTGTACTAGCAATGAGTCATTGTTTGCTTTTGAACTGTGCCTTATGTCTGTTTTAACTTGTCTGGATTTAGCTTGCAGCTATTTTTCTTTTGCCAGTGATTTAAAGCACACGGTAAGTCCCTCTAGTAAAATACAGTAAGATGACTTGGGCTTTTCGCTAAGCCAAACAGACGGACCTTTTAAGTCTCTCACCATCAGACATTTCTGTCAGCCCTCAAATTGTTTTCTGTGGTTGTTTTCTGCGCTCTCTCCATTTTTCCAGTGTCTGCAACTGGCCAAATACAGAGTAAAAATTGGATCCTAGCAGCACTGAAGAAGTAGCACAGAACTGGACCAGACCCAGTGCTCCATGCTCAGGTGCCCTGCTTCCCCTCTGCCCACAGCCACAGCCCTGACACCTCTCCTGGGAGGTGCCTACCCTTTCTCTTTTGACACGGTAATTTAACGGCAGCTGTTTTGCACGCCCAGAGATGCAGCAGCCTCAATTATTTTCAGCGATTTGACTTCTGACTCATTGCTGAGTTTGGTGACGGTCCAAGGAGTAGGTGCCCCTGCTCAGAGGTCCCCTGGAGGCCCAGCACAGCAGGAGACCCCGAAACCCTCTGGCCCAGATGTGCTGGCACCTGGCAGTGGTAGTAAGCAACCTCATAGAGCTGCCCTTTCTCCAGCGCCTGAGAGATTTGAGAGCTCAGCCCGGATTTGAGAGGAGGGTGACTCATTCAGTGACTGTTTAAGGTACAGTAAGTAAATAGGCTCTGGGAGGGGTGCCTGGGTGTGGGAAGACCGTGCCCAGGTCAGTTGGTCTCTCCTCAAGGATGGTGATGGTGCACCAGAGAGAAAAGATGCTGATATTTGTCATATACAACAGAAAGGCTTCTGCTCCCTCTGCGCCTTGCTGCTCTCAGGCTCACGGTGAGGCTGTGTTTTGAAAGCAGCAGTTTGGGCATCTCCCCTCCGAGAGGAAGCAAGCACCTGCTAATGCTGAATGGGGCATCCAAACCCCAAAGAGCAGCGGGATATGTGTGCCAGCCCTGGCCTCTTCGGCTCATTCAGGTGGTCAGCCATTTGCTCAGGCTATGGATGTCCCCACCCTGAGGTGCCCAAGACTCCCCACGGGGTTCTGCTTCTGGGTGGACCCTGTGCTTCTGGTTCTGCTTCTTCTCCTTGCACAAGGGACAAGTCTCCCCCAGCCCTTCTGAGGATATAGCTTTTGAAATGCAGTTGTGTTGGAGAGAATGTTGTGGTGCATTTACAGCCCAAGGTCCCGTCTTACACCACAGAGCAGGCACAGCTATTTTGCTGGTACCCTTGCACTGTGAATAGTTTGAATTCAGTGCTTTGAGGTGTTTGGGGTGGTTTCTCTTAGTCATTTCAAATGAACAGATCAGTAATATCACCTCAATTAGCCTGAGATAATTTGTGGTGGAATTCTTAATTTAAAAAAAAAAAAGCTGCTTTTAATAGTGAATTCCTTGCAAATAAAAGGCCATGCTGGAGCACTTTCAATGTGATTACAGTGACTCACATTTTTAATGGCTTTTTTTTATCTCAAAAATGGCTTTTTTCCAAACAAAGTCCTACAAGGCCTCATATAACAAACAAGGGTTACTGCTCTTTTCCACACATAACATGAAAAATATCCTTGAGCGGAGCGAACTGCAGCCCATCTGCTGTAGCTTGGCCCGGTGCACGGCGCAGCTCCCTGACCATTACGTATGGCTCTTGGTAAAGCAAACCACCTGCTTCCTGCACGAGGTCCTGCCTCGAGCCTCCCCAACGCTTCTCCGAGGAGGAAACCCATCCAAACCGCTGATGAGGGATGACAACCTTGGCATTCCCTTTCGCTGCATTTGTTCTTATGCCATTTGTTGCTCGCTCAAGTGCTCCGTGGACTTTCGTCTTCTTTTCCATCCAGACTAGAAAAAGGCAGGCTGCGCCACAGACTCTTACTTTCCTGTTTATTGCACTCCCTTGCTCTCCAGCTGCAGTCAGCAAAGTTCATTTGGGAACCCAAAATGGTACCCTTGAAAGGGAAGGAAAAGGAGAGAGAGAAGTCTTGGGGCAATTTTGCTAAGAGGTGATCTGAGCGTGAGCCCCCTCCTCCCTGATTAAGGGTCTGATGCTGCAGATTCTTAACTGAACCAAGATTTTCATGAATCCCACTTATGTCAAACAAGTACTCACATGAATTCCAGAAGTATCCCGGACATGTACTTCCCAGACACTTTACCTAGACACTTCCAGCGCAAACAAATCGTAATTTTGCAAAGGCTGTGCTGAATAAAAAATGGCATTTCCCCCAGCTGCTTGCCATCACGCTCCACAGCTCTGCCAGCTGAACGGACCAAAGCCAATGCCATTATACAGCGCATGCTGAGCATCCTCGCATTGCCTTCACTGTTGATGAGGGGAGACCTCCGCTAATCTCACCGTCACTGCTCAAAGATTAGGGACCATTTGCACAACCCCCTCCACCAGCTACACTGGGAGGGCGCCCTGCAGCCCTGGGCCGAGGAGGTGGGCATGGCTTCAAAGGACGCATCGCTTCACGAAACAAGTGGCTTTCTATGGCCTAAGCAAATTCAGGGTACGCACTGCTCTGGGGTACCTCTTAGTGGTCAAAACATTAATGTGAAGTTTAAAAGTCCGAGTTAAAATCCTTTCCCTGTCTGAACTGGAGACCACTAGCTACGTCTTCAGGAACTGGAGGAGCTGGGCTATTGGGGGCTGAGGACTTCTGCTCAGCCGTGACCCTGCTGCTGCAGTCCAGGTGGTGCTGTGGTGGCACTTCGTATGGTCGCCAGGACAAGATGCTTCCTTCCTCCTACATTAAAAAGAAAAGAAATTCAGTGCTCTTGTTTTGCTAACATATAAACAGTTTTCGCTACCTTTTCTCTGAAGAAGTTAAATCAACGGATTACAAATAACCATCAGCAGCACTCTGAGTAAACACCTCATATGAAAAATTTCAGCTCAGATGGTAGAAATTTGGCAGAGTTTTACGTTCAGCTCAAAATGGGATCTTACAGCAGAGAACAAAGCAGTTCTGCCAGCTGTGCCCATCTTGAAATAGTGTTATTTGGAGGAAAAAGTGTTTGTGGATATGTCTGGTTAACTGTTGTGTGGCACAGGTTAGCATCTCACAGGTACCAGCCCTATCACGTGTTCGTTATCATCCAATGATGTGCTGTGCCACTCGGTGCTCAGAGTGCACCTTTTTTTTTATTTCTTTCTTAGAGACTGAAGTTGTGCAACATGCAGTAAATATCATTAGAAACAGAAAAAATACTTATTTGCTATGCGTAAATAAGTCTTCTAATGCAAAATAAAATCACAACTTTAAACATGTCATCGTTAGCCATTGGCCAAAACAAAATCATAGCTTAAAAATGTATCATGTCTGGCTGGCCAAAACTCAAGCCTATGTTAATTTGTTTTGTTATGCTAAATGGTGGCTTTAAACACACCAAGCCACGGGCAGAGCTAGGCTGCAGTTGGGGCTGTATGAAACAGGGTAAAATGTGCAACACACACCACAGTAAAGCACTGGTTAAGAGGATCTCAACATCAACCTACAAGAATACAGTTGTGCTAAAAAATCATAGGAATGGTCCTAACTCTATTTCAGCAAATGTTGGTGCTCATAGATTGCAGGAGCCACAGCAGATACCAGAGTCCCCGTGCTTCCTTCAGCTGTTTAGTAACTAACAACCAAACTGCTGGGGTGAGCTGGGGGGTTACTGAAAGGCATTCAGACCCTTGCCTTGAGCCTGTGCTTACAACAGACCTTGCCCCAGCACAAGTAAGAGACAATCCTGAATTCCTGTGTGTTCGTGGGTACAGGAATGTTTTGGTTCCTTTTTTCAAAGAATCAAATTCAGGTGAGGTAGGTATAGCCGTAAAGCCTGGCCTCCTCCTCCATGGAGCAGCTACGCCTGTTGACTCTTCCCCACTCCCTCCATTTGCCTCTCACGGCAGGACTTTGGGGTATTTCTGTGTTCCCTGTGATGGAAGAGGCACCAGAGCTGTCAGCACTCAGGACACCAGTTTTAAGTCCTCTGCACATATTTGTGTTTGGCATGGTCTGCTTAGAGTCTTGTCCTGAATCCTTTTGGGTCAGCTCCATGTGCAGAGTTTGTTGGGTGCTCAGCGGCGTCTGGGTAGGGCCCATGGGTGTGACTGCAGTACAAATAATTCACTAAGATAAAAGGCGGCATAAACACAAGAATAAATAGGCCTACATGTACCATAAAAATGTGTCTAGAATTACAAAGTTTCCAGCAAGCTCCAGTAGAAGCAATCTCTGGAACAAGGCTCCAACAAGCTTCACAGTAGAAACAGCGGGAGCAAGAAACCTAACTAGTCTTAAGATGGAGCCTGCAAAACCTATGATCTGTTTGTCTGCAATAGCACAGGAACCTCTGATGTGGAGGTCTCTTCCTGTCTTATGCTCCACTATGTGATGTAGCTGTTGCATTAAGTCTTGGCTTCCTGCAGCTGTAAAGCTGCAGTGTGAACTTCTGTGCATAGCAGAAAGCACCTCCTTTCTCTATAGCGGAGCTGCGAGGAAGGGAGAAGACTTGTATTTGGGCCGAGGCTATGCAGTAGCTGGGATATTCCAGGAGCAACATTTATACTGGAAAAGCCAACCCAGCCTACTGCAACAGTGGTAGTAAGGGCTTCGGCAGCATCTGAGGTGATGTCCAGGAGACAAAAGGAGTGAAGTAAAATAATACGAAACTGCTGGGTTTTATTACTAGCACTGTTGCATCTAATATGCTTCATTCATGAGTATTAAGCACCTGGTGGAAGATGGAAGCCTGATGCAGCAATCTGTCATCGACTCTAAAGAGTACAGACAATGCATGAGGCAGATATTTTGTGTCTTCCCGAATAAATAAAATAGTGGACACACTTCTCCAAAGCAGTGTTTCTCCATGCTTTTTAAACCAAAGATCCGTGAACTTTTTGGAGGACTAAGCTGCAGGCTGCTTGAGCAGTCTTAATGCAGTGGTCTTCGTGAATAATCAACTAAAAATTAGGCCGCCCTTTGAAAGTTGTGACAACATGTATGTGTGGGTTTGGGCAGTTTTGGGATGGGGAAGATGGTGGGGAGAGTTGCTTTGTTTTAGAGTGATGTCACAAACCATTCTCTGAAGTCTTTCAGACCACGAGTGGTCCCTAGAGCACAGGTTGAGAAATACTCTCCCACGGACACAATAACATCTGAGAGCAGAACTGCATTGTTCCTCAAAGCCGCCGAGTTCGTGAGGGATTGCTCAGAGAGCAGGGGGTGGTTAGTCCTCTCCATTGTTATTCACAGCTCTAACTTACAGCGAAATAGAAAATAGCTCTCTAATTGTTGTCATAGTGAAGGAAATGTTTAAATCTCAATGCAAATGTAACCCATGCTGTTCTTCTGCAAGCACATGTGGAAAGCCTGAGATGTAAGATCTCCTGGGTATTCCCATGAACTACAGTATAAAATCAGAGCTGATACATTCAACGCCTCGTACGCTCTAACTGATGTCAGTGATGATCAAAACATGCAAGAGCTGAGAAGCAGTACAGATTTTAAGGGAAGTTGCATCAACAGTCACCAGTGTAAGAGCATCCCAAGGAAGAAAGGTGGGTGGGCTCTAGAAGAGACAGACAGTGAATGTACCGACCCCTGAAAAGAGCCAGTTTCCTAATGGGTTTCTTTCATTTTTGGGGTTGAGGAGTAGCCTTTTAAGAGTGTGGAACATTTTCTCAGTGAATGAGAGGTGTCTCAGAAATGAGATATAAAAGGATAGTCTGACTATAATCAGTACTTCCCCCCCCCCCCCCATCAAAATGCCTTTTGAATAGTAATAAAATGTAAATATTGAGGAGTCTCCTTTCAGTACTTACAATGGTCTTGTTTTTCTGTTCCTTCTGCGGAGCACTTAAGAAAGATACCTCTTTTCCCTTTGTCAGCAGGAAAGCAATAAAATTAGTCATCTGAAAAATACTGGCATTAGCTCTGAAAAGGGATAATGTAGAAGTATGTCAAAGAAAAAAAAAGGAAAATTAAATTTTTGTTATAGTCTAAGATAACTGAATTCCTCTGAGCAGCACATTTATCATCATGACTGTAAAAATTTCCAAAGGTAACCTTCATTAAGTCTCTTAAAAAGTCAACCATCAACACCCACGTGGTTCAGAGTCTGCACAGCAAAACCAATAATAAAACCAGTAGGTGTAATAATCTCTCCTGTTCTCTCTCCTCATTGTTTTCTTTCTTTATATAAGACTACGTGCGTGTGTGTGTCTGTGTGTATGTGTAAAACAGGCATAAATCTAGCAGAGAGCAGGACTTGTTTGTCTCTGCACTTATCATGCATTGATGATTCAAAAATATATCATTCTGAAAAATAAAGAAGTCTTCCTTCTCCCATATCATCCCCCTACAGGAAGAATTTCCTTTTTCCTGCCCAAATCATCACTTAAAACATTTTAGAACTAAAACATGACTAAACCTAAACATTTTCATTTGGAGCAAGCATTTTACAGCAGGTTTGGGTGGTCAGCTGTGGAGATCTTTTGGCTTCTATGAAGAAAAAAAAGGGTTGTTATAAGTGATTTCCTTTTTTTTCAAAGATTACTTTCTTGATAATATTATACAATAAACCCCTAATAGCTGGTTTATAGGCCAGCTCCACAAGACAAACAGACCAACTAGGGAAACAGTGAACAAATTGGCCTGGCCAAGAAAAGCTTTCCTAAGATAATTAAAAACACCTCGTGCCTGCACTGTGTGAGAAAAGACAGCTTTCAAAATGTTTATCTTCGAGCTGAAATACAGGTCCCAAGCCTGAGTTTGAAAAGCAGCTGAAAAATAGTTGGCCCCCGTAAGGAGCCGATGTGCAGCCGGGGGTAGGTGGGCCGGGCTGTGAGCACCACGCAGGTGGGACCGGGGCCAGTGGGTCAGCCGGGATGGTCCCGGGAGGAGTTGGGCAGGGACCTCCTGCCTCTCGTTTCTGTTCAGCCTCACATCTCGGACAGACGCATTCCCCTGGTCTCAGAGGCGCATCCCCCACCAGCTATCTCACAGTCCCTCCTCACATGAGGCTTCCCATTCACCCGCCCCAGCACCTTTAGCCTCTCGCTTTGTTTCTCCCTTTCGGTCCCTCCATCCTTTGGCACCTGTGGTGACCATGTGACACCACCGCACAGCTCCTTTGCCTCTCCCACATCTTCTGCGGACCACCCCACTGTTGGATATCCGAAAAGCCCCTTTTTTTGCCAACATGTCCTTCTCCTGTTGCTTCTTTTCCTCTTGGCTTCATGTAAGTTATTTAGGCAATGGTTTATATGAAAACCTAGGGTGAGAACAGAGGTTGACAGAGTAAAAAGGCTTTGGTTGTAACCTCCCTTTCAGTCCCTAACTTTAGGAAACTGCTGCCTCTGGGTTCCAGGTTTCCCGGCGTCGCGGCTGCTTGCAACTCGGTGGTTTTGCTTATTTTGGAACCTTTCCTTCACAAGAAGAAAGGAAACAAAGTTCAGTCATTACCGCATGAGCGGGAAGTGAAGAACCCCCCCCCCTCCTCATTATAAAAATATACTCAGACCTTTTCCCTGCCTTCCCCCACCCTCCAAGCAAGACTTCAAAGCAAAAGGCAGTCTCAGGCAGTGACGTTTGCTATGGAAATACAGTCGTGGAGTGGAGTGCAGCACGGGGCTGGATCCCAGAGGAAACTTTTGATGCTGACTTGATAGTTACAAGGATTTGGAAATCACCTAACGAGCATGTGGGGTAGGGTGTTACTGTCTCACTCACTCATTAAACCTGCACCTGGTGCATTTCTGTGCAGCAAACAGCCACATGCAGGACTGCCGCCTCCAGAAATAAATGGCCTGAGGAAGCCAAGTGTCTGGAGAGAAGGACAAATCCCATGCCCAGGGTGAACTCTTGCAGATCGCAAAATTGTACAGTAGTACCCTCCCCTATAAGCCTCAGCCCGGCCCATTTGGCTGTCTGTTGGCTGCAGAGGAGAGCTTTGCCAAAGCTTGTGGGCCAGCTCCTGCTCACCGGGTTAAGTTCTTCTGCTAGTGCTGCCTGCAGATGCTGTTGGGCTACAAAAATGCAGTGTGCTCCAAAAATGCAAACAAGTTGGACATCTAACTAGAGAATATGGTCACAGTGGAAGTATAGTTCTGAAGACCCATTTCTCTAAGAACTAGGGAATAATAGAGCCTGAAAAAACCCACAAGAATCCAATAAGCCATCTCTTCAGAGAAACCTGCACAGCAGAGTGACGTCTTTGGACAGGGATCATCTCTTATTTTTGTCTCTTACTTTCTTTTGGCTAAGAGTGGCATCTCTTACTCTTAGTAAGTACCTGATTTGTCCTCACTGCATTTCCTGCTACTAAATGGCTTTGTTGAGCCAGGAGATGGCACAGAAGCCCTGATCTCTTGCAGGGCCTCTAAGACATCACATCAGCTGTATCAGGAATAGTATGTAGCATCCAAGGGGAAAAGATTAAACCGCCATACTTGAGAAAAAAATTAAGAAAAAGTTTCAGACCCAGCGCGAAGAGTTTCTGAGGCTGAGAACCATGTGTTGGATATCCTCCAACACTGAAGGACTATTAAACTTATGAGAGACATTCAACATCAGATAACACCAGTGACGCATCCAGATCATTATCCTGTGTGTGGCCACAACCAGGTGGTGCCAGAGCAAAGGGCAAGAACACCTCTATCTGGTAATTGCATGTCGGGTGAAAGTGTTGATGGTCTCCTTATCAAGAGTCAAGGTTTCTAGGAACTCATTCTTCTAGGATGAACACAGCATTGCCTCATTGAAACAAAAAAAAGGGGGGAAGGATGTGCCACCAAATTTTAAGGGTAAACACCAGGGCAATGTCTCCACGTGCATATGTGTTTACTGCTGACAAGTTGATATTCCATTAAAGCCAGATTTAAGCCCTGAACACACCAGACACACGAGTAACCTTGCACAAATCTGGAGTTAAGAGGCTACCTTGTTTGTTGCATAATTAGCAGCTAACGCTTAGGCAGATTCATTACAGCTGCAGCAGTTCTGCAGCACTTACTTGCCCAGACAGAGCACAATATGAAGCTGATAATTTCAGCCGTATGTTAGAGGTCTCTAGCAATACAGGAAAGGGCCAAAATGGACGGTGGCAAATAGTGGGGGAAAGGTCATGAGAAAAAAAATGAGGGAAGTAAATTGTATTAGCAGAAAAACAGGGCATGACCCTACCATTTGGCAAAGTTACAGAAATGTTAACCTTTGGAAATGCTATTAGTTCATTGCTGTTGGAAAGTTGGCTAGAAAGGCAACACTCAGGACTGACTCAGTTCTAGGGTTTCTGCTGTGCTAAGCACAGTAACACATGAACACACCTCCCCTCTCGGAGGCACGCTCATAAGGAACAGTCACTAAATACTGTGTTATTCCTAATATTTTGCTACCCTAGGCAACCAACCACCAAGTCTGCTCGGCATGACACAGCCTGGAAGAACTAGATAGTCTAGAATCAATTTGCTACTCCAGTTGAGTTTGATTTTACGATCTTAACACTTGTCATTTTGGGAAGGAACAAAACATTCACTGTTCCCAGGGTATGTAATGCTACTGGGAAGCCATAAATTTTAATTCAGTGCTTTATTTCCCTTGTGAAGAGATGTTGTTCACATGTGCTGTCACAGTTGGGGGTTCCTCTTTTTTTTTTCCTTTTGGTTGCTTGTCCCTTCATTAAGTTGGAACACACTCAGAAGCACGACAGCTTTTGTTTCTATCAATGATGGATGTTAAGTGAGAGTTTTGGTTTGGTTTCCTTGGACCAGGAATTGTTTCGCATGAGTTTTTCTGCTGGATGAGCTGGCACTCTTTACTCCTCCTGGCTCCTTCTCCAAGCTCTGCCAATCACTATTTTTCTTCCTTCGGCATCCAGCTTGAATTTGAAGTGGCAGGAAATAGAGATTGATGGTTTTATTCTTTAGAGGAAAGGAATCAATTCAGAGTGCATGCTGGTGCCCAAAAGAGACTTAGGGAAGAGAAGTGCCCTGCAAGTTTATCCAAGGGTATTTCAGGGCTTGACAGTGGAAACAGAAAACTTATTAAAAATATTTGTATCTTTTATTTAAATTAATATTTTAATTTATTGGAAAAACATACTCCTATAGAGTTTTCTATAAGATATATTGCTTCATATTTGAGAAAAAAATACCTGGATGTCTAAAGGCTCAGAGAAAATATCTGCTTTTCATTCCTTCCCCTTGTATTTTCCACTTTAAAAAATTTTACCGTGGCAAAAACTGAAGGTACATACAGAAAAACATCCAGTTAATTGAAGGGTGCCTACTGCAGTCTATGAAAGAAGATAGGTGATATCCTAAAGGAAAGAAACTTTAATGATAGCAATCAAAGTTCAAAGGGGAATCTTTTAAGGGTTTTCTATAATTTTATGTTATGGGATAAAAGTATATCCTGTCTGTGAGGTCAGAATCCCTGCTTAGCTCCCGTTTGAGAAGGAGACTCAAACTTCAGTCAGGAGGTTGGCTGAAGCTATTCATATTTTTCAATACTCAGTGGTCTTAACATTTTGAGGACTGAAAAGGAGGAAACAGATACTGCAACTTGTATGTTTTTCTCCAAGTCTACGTCCCCATAGACTAATTTATATTCTTGAAAATATGCAAATTAATTTTACAAATGGATCTGGATAAGAATCAATTTTTAATGGTCATCAATCTAATGACCTTGCAGATAGAAGAGGTCACCTCTCTTGTTTCTTAATAAAATCTGAAATCTAGCTGACATGTGGAGTTCACTGTTTTCAATGGTGAAAGGGAAGTTGTTATTTTTGGTAGGTTTTTTGTTCCCATCCCTGAAGACCACATGAAACCTGGCTACTGTCCTGGGACTTCTAGTTCAAGTTATTGTCTTTACAGTCCCTGGAGTTAACCTAATAGCCTGGGATCTTGTCTGTAGAAAACATTTGGGGAGAAATGAATTTATGTTGTATTTCCTGCATATTTTTGATAGCTGCTTGGCCAGACTAACAGCATCCCTCCTTGCACTATGGGACAGTAATCTTTCAGCTTTTGATGGCCTTTTACAGAAGGAAATCTGAATAAAAAGTACACAGTATTTCAAAATGAAGGGATTTACTCAGAGTAGGACCAAAGAGGAATTTAAAACACAGCTACAGCATAAATGTGGCCCTTCCCTCTTCTCTGGTCTCTATTACAGTTCAACAGTAAAGCTGTCAAAAAATAAACTATTCCACACCAAACAGCGAGGACAATAAGTAGGAACTCATGGGGGGAATTCAGCAGAGGACCTCACGGAAGGATTTGATGAGAACCAAAGTGGGGGCTGCAGACCTAAACGCTCCATGGGCTGAGGTCCCCTTTGGGGTGCTGCCCAGCCGCACACTGCTGGTTTGAAATACTTAGATCTTCAAACCCAAGCATTTTATCTACCGAAAGAGATCTATTACTTGAGACATGCTAATGCTGTGGACTTGTATCTGACTCTTCATTTGATGTGTTTTAATGTACGCATTAAAGCGTATATGCTGTAGTGTGTGTGCTATGGAATATAATCTCAAGGCTACAGCATTACAATTAAAAAACTAAAGTGCTCTAAAATCATAAGGAATTAAATAGAAAAAAATCAAAACAGCAAATGGATGACTGCTACTGTTTACACAGGAGACTCCAAGAATCAGGCTTAGTGCCCATCCAGAGAAACAGCCAAAAGTTTGTATCACTGGTGGCACGTGCATCACTTTCCTTGCTGTCCTGTACGAGTACAGGTCTTGGAAAAAAACTACAGGTGGGAACTGAATCCACCTTTCTCACCCTGGCAGGGATGGATGCCTGAGGCACTGCAGGCAGGCCAGAAGACAGTACTTGGGGCATCTTTCTGCTTCGTTTAAAAAGGTGAATGACAGACCATCTTCCCCAAACATTATATTGCTGCAGTATGCTTTTATGTTCTATATCACAGGGAGGCCTTTCCTAGGACTTCCATTTTTCTGATGTGATCTATTTTACTGCATCTGCAACATAATTTCAACAGGCTGCAAGGACACCTTCCACTAAGAAAAAGGAACTGAACTTGAGGCATTTTTATGAGTTAAAATATAGAATAATATTAAAATTACCTTTCTAAATAAAGAGAAAACTCAAGTTTCAAACCATAGTCCTTTTACCAGGAGAGATTAAAAACACCTCCGGCTTTGGAGGCTTTGATTTTAAAGCTGCATCAAGCCTCTTCTGCTCCTCAGGCAATCAAAGAAAATTATTTGCTCCAAGGGAAGAAGCGATTTAAATGTACATTCACAAGGAAGCCTCTTACCATGTGTGTCACGTGTGTTTGCCCATGTGCAAGCACTTGCACAGGAACATCATGTAACATTGGTGAGCTCTAGCTTTACACCAGCGCGTTGTACAACAAAAAGGGGTTAATTGCATATGATGTGAGAACCAAGCCTTCAGGCAGGGAATTGCTATTTTCTGGATATTTCTGGTTTTGTCGGACAACTTAAAAAGGAGTAAAACTAGCCTTCTGCACGTCTACTAACCTAAAAAAGGAAAGTTGTTTTTCTTTTTTTCCTTTCTTTCTTTTTTTTTTTTTTGGCAAATGAACCCAGAATGCCAGGATCAGGATCTCTGAGCTATTTGTCAGACTCACCCTTCCTTCTCCAATATCAAAGGACTCCAGAGCTTCACCATCAGCACGGGAAAGATGGGCTTCCATGGCTTTTGACAGAGGGTGCCGTCATGTTGCTCCAGGAGCAATTTCTACAGAGGGGATCTTCCCATGCTCCAGCGCCTGTCTCAGCTGGTGGCTGCTGGGTGTGCGCACCCAGGTTGGGCACTGCCCTGGAAACCTCTGTACTCCCACCGTCAGGTCTGGGGACACTTTAGGGGCTATAGAAGTCTGTAGTTTTGGACTTGCCACTTTAGAAGTTGTGCCACTGTGTGCTACCTATAGGCATAAAAGCAAGTTCTTAAAGACACTAATAGAAACTACAGCTAATTTTTTTAAAAAAGAATTTACTCCAATGCTTACAGATCATTAACGTCTCAAAATAGAGTAGCTCAGTGAAAGTCTTAAAAGGACTAATGGAAACTACTATTAATTCTCTTTTAAGACCTTCCCCGGACTACTATTTTATTGATGCACTAATGTTTATTTTCATCTACTTCTCTTTGAAAAAAAATCTGGTTACAGTTCTTAGCCAATTTCATACGTTTTTGTGATTTCATTTGGAACCCCCTTGATATATTTGCCAACTAACTTACAAGAATTATTGCATTGTAAAAATATTCAGAAAACCTGGATGCAATTGATTCCTGTAAGACAAAATGTCTTACAGGAAAATAAATTATCTATTGTTAACCCTTTAATCCCTGGTGGCCTGTATCAAAACCACTTCCACAAAAATTAAAAATCACTGCATTAAGCAACTGCCAATCTGGAAAGTGTATTTTTAATTGCAGATTTACAATTTGCTCTTCTGTGCACATACTCTGGATTTTTTGGAGTGCTAAGGAGAAGTAACAGACTCTGACACCTGTGGTCCCACTTTCTGACCCAGCCCAACCCATTCTCAGCAACTGGCTTTGCCCATGGGTGAAGCTGCCTTGGGTGACACCTGGTACAATGCAGGTAAGATTTTTTCATAAGTACATGTGTGGTATTTATAATTAATTACAACTGTAGACACATAGGATTCATCACTAGAGCCACAGTTAGAACAACTGGGGTGTCTCACAGGGGGAGGAGGAGGAGGTGGCTTATTTCTGAGTGGCATTTAAACTCTTTTTTGAGTGATAAAGCTCTAAACTCAGGTTTTGCTTGTCCAAATTTGCTTTCACTTCATCCTTTTGCTAAAAGACAAAAAAAAAAAAAAAAAAAAAAAAAAAAAAAAGGAGGAAAGAGCTTTTTTATATTACTCAATGTGAAAAAAAAAGAACAAAACCAGAAATTAAGAGAAGTGATGTGTGAGAGTGAGCCCTGACAGGCACACAGGTTTACAGATGCATGAGCTCTCCCATCCATCACAACCATCGTATTCTTTTTAAAAGCAAACATTTTCTGGGCTAAGAAACAGGATGCTGAGAGAAGGACTGAGCTGAAACAAAGAGCCTTTCTCATCCTGGCTATTTGTTTGATCTTCTTGAGATGAAATGAAATATTGAATTGCACCATCCTTTCTAGAAATTACAGCAAATCCTCACATATTTGGATCATGAAATTTGAGCCGTTCTCTTCCTTCAGACCGCTTTTTCATTCTCTGCTTTGCTCTTGCTGTGTCCTGGATGTCTTTTTGATTTCTGTTTCTTAAGAATGGGGCTTAGCTGTGCAAGGCTGTCAGATTAGCAGCACTGCTGTAAGCCCATGATGAAAAGACAGCTAAAATGTGTCAAGCAAGCTGATGCTGGTACATGTTATTCACATCTTGGAGTGTCTAAAAAATTAAAAAAAAAAAAAAAAAATCATTTTGTGTAGGCGTTTTTCCTACTATAGAAGAAACCGTATTTCTTTAAGAAGAGACCCAATACAATAAATGAAAGCTGTGTTTTGTTTATTCTGTTGTCACCCCACCTACCTTGCAAACTACCTTGAACTCATTAATTTTATTTTGTCCAGGGTCAAGCAGGCTCTGACTTTCAAAGGTGCCACAAAACGGTTTCAGCCCATCTCCTCTGTCCTTTCCCAGAGTTCTCATTACTCAGTACAAGTTTACTTGCTCTTCCAGGGATTTCATAAGACCAGTGTTCGCAAAGAAGAATTTTAGTACAGCTGAGTTGAATTTGCAAGAAGTAAACTGTGGGTGCTACTTAGATTATTGACTTCTGGGAGGAGCATTTAGAAGCATGGGACCTTGGGGGCTTTGGGTGGGGGGTTTCTGCGTGTTGAATTTTTGGAAAATAAAACAATGCTATTGCTTTTCTGCTTTTCTCAGTCTTAGCGCTTCAGAAACCTGCCTTTGGTAGTTTACTCCCCTGAGCTCTGTTCCTACTACCTACCTCACATGAATGGGATCAGGTTTGACATATCTGGCTCTTCCAGATTTAGAGCACAGAAAGAAAACTGTCATGCTGCATTTGACTACCCTCTGTCTGCATGTGCCATGATCCCCCAAGGCTTCCACCACTATCGAGTGGTCTGTCACCCTGCCAATTATTTTCCCAGACTTGTTTCAACAACCCCAGCTGCCTTTCTGCCAGGTAACTTCTTCCATTACTTACACACTGCTAAACAAACCAATTGCCCTGAACATCTTTAACAAACACACAACAATCTGGCCACAGTCCCACCTCACTTCATTCCACAGAGTAATCGCCACCATCTTCTGCAACCTCATTTTCTGGATTTGCAATGGTAAAGAATGCGTATCTCAGAGCTACGAGACCCTTAGCTTGCTAGGTCCATTAGTCACTGTGCCTGTCTTAACATAGTGGGTAGCTACCATGTAAGTCATGGTTCACGCTGGGACTCTTCACCAGGTGAGTCTCAAGCACAGCATTTATTCAGCTGTTCTGAGGGAGCTGTAGGAAGAGCTACAGGAGCAGCACATTAGCATTCAAGCTCTTCACAGTGCTACAGATAATGCCAGAAATGCCTTCTGTGCTTCATTTCAGCTTCCAAAAGCTCATGCCAAGTAAGGAACAAGAGCTAAGGGTTTGTGCTCGCATTCATTTTGAGAAAGTTATCTGGAGAACAGCAAGGGAGCCAGAGAGCTTGTGAGACCTTCTTTCACTGGGTGAGAGCTTCCCAGGTTCCCCAAAATGCTCATCTTTCAGAGCCCACAGGAGCTGATCCAGATGCTCTGGGGTAGTTAACCAACAGGTAGTAACTGCAGTAAGATACAGCCCCAAAACAGATGTGTGCTGCATTCACCTGATTCAACATGATGAACACAGACATACTGTCCAGCTGATGCACAGATAACACAGGTTTAATTATCCACAGTTTGATTATCCGGTGTTGACATGGTTTTTATGACTAAGTCACTCATGAGACACTCAGAATCTGGAAGTCCCAACCACAGATAAAAATTTCCTTGCAGCTACATAAAGTCACAGTATTTTTCTGACAAACTTTGGCTGAGAGTTTTGAGCATTTTTAACTTATCGGGCTTGCAGTGCATTTTACAAGGAGAGTGAAGTCTTAAGGCATAAATCATTGACTTAAAGGAAAACAACTGTGTAACAATATTACAAGATACACAGAACAGGATGCACTTGGATTCCAGTTTCTGTTCATTAGCTCACCAGAGACAAGGATAATAAATCAGAAATAGAGAATGGAAATCAAAGAAAAGTAACAGGAAGTGTCAAAATGAAAACCTGGCAGAAATTACCAATAGGAGGAAAAGAAAAAAGACTCCAGATGTTTTTTAAAAAAATAAAAACCTGGGAAAGATTCAGCGAACAAAAGATCTGCAAGCAGAAAAGAAAAAATGATAGCTTGGGTGGGGGGCTTCTCCTCTTTCTTTCTCACATACAAGCCAGGTCTAGGGAAGCAAGAAAATATGTATCTACTAAGAAGATGAGGGAGGCGAGGGGGGAAAAAGCCATATAAACATCACCTCCCTTCCTTTCTTCCCATGAAGCACAGCTCTGGAAACTCTGATCCTAGAAATATTTCAATCAGGCTTACAATTCAAAAGGTTCATTAAATACAGGATTATTACCACGAGAGAACTTGATCACAGCAGCCAGGCTGTAACATTTAAGGGGCTCCTTATTCACACATACCTACAGGCTGCAGCGCTCACAGTCACACAGCGAGGAGCGTGTGAATCCCAGCCCTGCGCAGCACCAAGCTTTTTCCTCTGGGGCCATCTGCCGGCTTTCGCACAGACGCGTCTCAGGACATTTCTGGGGCGATGATTGCTTTATCAGGTGCATCGAAGGTGAGCGATGCTGGAGCCGTTCGGCATGATTTCTCATGGAGCTGCAGTCCAAGCTGCGCTGGAGGCTGCATCTTTCCGTCCGACATGCCACTGTAACTCCAACTAGCGCACAATTTTTAAATTGGTCTTCTGAAGACTTAAAAAAAAAAAAAAAAAAAATCCTGCCCCACTTCCGATACTTCCCTTGCCATCAGAGATGTTCTCCCCTGTCCCCACGTGTGCCATATTTAATCCAACAACGGCCCTAAATTTTAATAATTGTGGGGGTAAGGTACTCTAAATCCTTCCTCCAACAAACAACTCCAGCCAACATTAATCTATTCACCTAAGACTTCGTCAAACAAAACCGTGAATGATGGAATTAATTTGCAGACTGATACTTATAAAGACAAAGTCATTAACTGATCCATATTTAATTTCTTAAAGAATCAAGCTTAGTCAGTAGACTCCTGAATCAAGAATAGATTACATTTTTATTTATACATGATCATTTCAGGGTAATTTTACCAACTGGCATATATTTGTATCATGCTACTACTAAACTACAGTGTATTATGGTAAACTCATTTTCAAGCTGCTTAACTCAAGAATGGCTAGAAGCTTAAGGCTATTATTAAAAAAAAAAACCAACAAAACACCAAAACCAACCAACCAACCCACACCACCCCAGTCAAATCAAACACCTTTCTCCCCTCACCACTCCAGCATACTTTACAAGTTTTATGACTGTTTGAACAACATTCATAAACCATACTGTAACATGAAGAAACCTTAAATCCTAGCACATTCCATACGAAAATAATCTCATGTTTTAAGGAACCAAAATATCCCCTATTATTAACAGAAAATGTATGCTGACACACCAACAGCAATTTGCATCTGAAAGCCCTATTACCTTTCAAAAAATAAGAGTATTCTCTCCCAAACTAGAGTGAGTGATACGCTTTCCAATTTTAAGAGCTCCAGTTGCTGTAATTCAAGATTACATAGCCAGGCAATATTTTATTTGCATTTCATTTAAGCATAGAGCTTTTCCATCACAGTAAGTACTCTTCTGATTCCTAGGCTAGGTTTCTCTACTTAGCTCTGTTCCACTGCAGCCACATGTCTTCAGACACAAGAAATGAGGAAAAGCCACTTGCTATACACACCAGTCCAGATCACATGCAGTTACATGTGAAAGTGCACTGGAAGGTTACAAGTCATCTGACCAAAAGATTTCTAAAAGGAAAATAATTATTTTCTGTGTATTGTTATAGCATCCACTGCTCTGAGGTGAAAAATTAACAATATGCTTCTTTAGAGATAAAGATCATGATAATGGATGCGTTACTGTTAGAAATCCTTAGCAATGCAGACATCAAAAGTAATACTAGGTCTGTTTATGCATTAGTTATTTTCATGAATAATGCTACAAAGCTTTTTAATTATTCCATAATCCTCAAGATGTTGTTGGGGCTCAGAATCACCTCAAATTTCAGACGTATCAGAAAGGCCACAGAAGACAAAACAGACATTCTTTGGTTTTGGCATTCTACTGCATTGCAATGATACTTAAACCTCAATATTAAGTCTTGCAAATCTGTACTGTAAAGATGCTGGAGTTCTTAACAAAACAAGCCCTTTTTTATCTGCTGGCTGTTTGTGTAACATATAAAGTAACCCCGTCAAGCTAACAAAACCCAGTGCTTCTCCACAGCCCGCAGCCAATGAAAAATCCCCTCGAGTAACATATCCCAAGAGAGTTCTGGAGCAGTGGGAAGTAACATCTGGGAGAGCGTCTGACCAAAGACCAAGAATGAGGTCTTCATGCTCCTCAGTTGTTTCTTTATCTGGAACGCTTGGAGGGTCACCTTCTAGAGCCTTCATGTTTTCCTTTTTCTTCTTCTTCTTCTTCTCCTCTTTTAGCTTCTGTACCTTGTGCTTGAATATATCACGATGTTTGGGTTCTTGAGGACCACAGAAGAGTTTGTCTTTGCTTAGATGCAGCAAGTCATCTTCTGTTGGGATGCAAATCATGGCATGTAATTCAGGGTTCCCTTTTCTCAAGAGGGACAAGTTGACCCATACAAGAGCCCTTGGATAGCTCATCAAGATTGGCAAAAAGATGTCTTCAGTCATATCCTTCTGTCCCAGTCGAGAAATAAGGCGGACTCGACGGTCTCTTCCAGCAGTGGGATAGCACCAGGCTGATAACTGCATTAGTAGTTTCTCGCTCCTATTAAAAGTTTTTAAAATAAACATCAAGGATAGTTGTTAACAAGTAGTACAACAGAAATCCAGCGCACTGCATATTTGCAAAAGCATGATTAAAAAAAAGCCCTGGCACTTTCTGTAACCTTCCAGCTGGTATTTGTATTACTCTTAGCACAAAAAGAACGTGGGTGAGTGGAATTCATGTGCAAGGCTATTTCTTCAGAAGGAGACATTACTTGTTAAAACCCCCAAAACTTGTTAAATCACAAATGCTCTAAAGCCTTCAGTGACATTAATGCAGTCCAGAACTGCCAACATTTTCTTCCCCTGATAACTACACAAAAATGAAAGACCTGCATTCAGGCACTTTCCAAACACTGTTGCTGCCCTCATGCGTTGCATTGGAATGCAGGGGATTCTCTATTTTCTTTATAGACCTTTACTAAGTAGTGCAAGAACCACCTGTGGTGATGTATTAGAAAAGAGAATGCAAGCTCATTTACATAGCAACAGCTTTAAAATCACAAACATGAGCCTCTAAAAGCTCCATCTGCCTGGAAGCAGACAGAATATGCCAACTCCAAGAACACACTAAACTCAAGAGTGTTAAAATTTAAAATAATTCAAGAAATTTACTTCATCCAGTCACCAAGTTTGCTGGGGAAAAGCAGAAGGACTTCCACTCAACAGCAAATTCTGATCCACAACAAAACTATTTAATCTCCTCACTGTATTTGGATCAAATAATTTTCTCATCTAAATAATCACGGCTGAGGTCTTTCCCAATTCAGTAATTCCCAATAAAGAAATAACACCTCACACATGTATATCATTTTGACATACCTGAGAACAATAAAGCCATTTGTTGTCATAGTTTCATCTCTCTCACCAAAGTCTTGGGTGCCTGTAACATCCTCCGTCTTTAGGGCACCTTCGGAGCTTGTTATTTCCATGGTCTCCTCTGCCTCACCAGTCTTGGGGGAAGCTTCTTTGACCACTTCTTCCTTGGGGTAACAAAAGCTATGCCCTTCAGTTGCACAGCGCTCACGGTGTGGGGAAGAAGGTACAAATTCTCCTGAAGCTTTCATTCTTACTTCCCAGTTCTTTGTCAGCTGCCCCCAAGGACAGATAAAAGGGGATAGAGTGCCCAGCTTGACATAATTTGCCCTTTTTGCAGGCGGACGTCTAAATGATAAATCAAGTAGGTAAGAATATTTGTTTCCTGGGCCCTTATTCAGTCCCTAGCACTTCAAAAGGCTGTCTACTTTGTCCTGCTGGTCTAATAATGTTTTCTGTTTTCAAACCCAAGTATTTAGAACAGCAAGTTAACTGTGCATTCCCTTTGTAATCTCATTGAACAAGAATTTTATAGTTATACTTCTAGACAACACTGCTGTATTTCTGACCACCATATCCTTTCAGCCATGCTGGATATTTCTATCTCCTGTTACTGACATCACCTTTTCCTCTAAACTTCTCCTACTTTCCCCTCCTAACAGGAAGGGGAATGGACACCAGTTGGTGCAGAGGACACTTCCGGTTACTCCATACTCACGGTTACAAGTTCTGTGTTTATTGTAGTGAAAATGAAGGCAAACTTCAGAATACCTGGTATTTAAAAAGTGAGCACTGAAATATACCTCTTCATTCATTTTATTCTTTAACACTTAGTACATACTTTGATGTTCTGCCTTTGCCTTCTCCCACCTCCTCCCTCATTTGCTGCTAAGGGAGCTTGAAACAGCTTTGTTTATTTTATTGTTATGCAGCCTTGTTATAGCCTTATAACTGAGCATATCTCTGGGAATAGAAGGTTTTAGTTGATTTATATGCCCTGTTAAGCAGAGCTTTTCTGTTAAATATATCTAGGATTCTTTTCTTTTTATAACACTAGTGAAAGATCTCAATAAAGTCCAAGTCTAAATGAACACAACAGATAATTAAGGGAATATTTTAAGCAGTATTCATTTTTTTCATTCTTGCAATCAATTTTTAAGTTAATATTACCGTTTGAATTTTTCAAGAAGAGTGGCTTCCAGTTCTTTGGCAAACTGCATTCCTGCCTGGGAGTCTGGGAAATCATTTGGAGTGTGAGGTGTTCTTTGATATTCAGAATGTTTTAAAGCCTCTTGCAAGCCACCGACTCGTACACCTCGATATATCTGTTATAAAAACCAAAACCCAAAAAAGCAATGTTTGTACTGATTGCAGGCTCCTAACTGAAAGAAAATATTAATGCTCCAGAAACTACTGCCTTAGAAAATGGGAAGTCTGTCACTTTAGCTTTCAAAAAAATAAACTTAAGTATGGTTTTCACAGTTCTAGATGCTCATTTCAACAAAAATCTTAGTCATGCTCTTTAAATTTAATTCTGAAAAGCTATCAAAAAAACTGAAGAGAATTTCACAGGTTCTGACCTTGTACATTGCCAGCAATGTTGTATTACTTCGACAAAGTCACTGCCCAATTTATTTTAACTATACAATAGGTACCACTACAATTAATCCCCCTGCACATTCAAAAGCATAAATGCAACTGTGGACATTAAAACTGCCATTTAAACATTCAAAGCAGAACGCTCCAAACAGCACCACAGGAGTATTCAAGCTTAATTCAAACTTTGTGTTTCAAGCTTTCTCTCAAATCAGAGGCAACCAATTTGTTGACAGAGTGGTGGAGATAGCCAAGCTGGAAATGGATTAGCAGCAGGCATGAAATGATTTCTCTTTAGAGGCATATGCCTGTCAAAACACAAAACCAAAGAGCTATAAGCATCAGCTTTCCCTCCTTACTCCCCACTCTGATTCCCTGCTTTAGACTGTCATGTGGGCACAGTTATACCCAACAGAAGATATGGAAAGCTATTGTTTATTTCTAAGATTTTAAGACCAAGTCTCTGTCATCAACCAGTTCGTACACCCTCATTTAAAGTGGGATTTTGATCCTATAATTGTGAATTGGTTACACAATGTGAAGTATACTCTCTGAAATTGATTATTTTGAACCAAATTATATAATTTTTCATATTTACTTGCAATTTGCAATGAAAGTCACTTACAAAAGGAATCCAGAAAGCCATGCCCCAGCCCTTTGGGAGATAGATATCCCAGCCACTCCCCCATCCTGGTCGATCTTCTCCAGCCATTTTCCCTGGCTGCTGCACCAACAGTATGGGAATCTTAGATTCACAAGGACCCAAATCAAGGTGTGATCCAGGTACCAGTAATTGAGCTCTCATATGGTTTAAATCCTGAGAAGGAGGAGACATTTCCCATAAGTTAGTAACCATTTTTCCCTCTTCCAGATACCCGTCCAAGATATAGAGAGGAGGTGAGTTTATAACTAGGAAAAATATACTAGTAATATGCTACATATTTGAACTGACCTTCATTGAGGCATGAAAAATATTTTTAGAAAAAAGCACTAAGCACCCTTTTTCTCCCCTTCTTACTTCCATGACCTTGATGGAGAGCAGGTACTGAAACTCAGAGCAAAAATGTACAGCACAGATGAAGGAGGAAAAACAAGTATTGCAACTTGATATTTATAGATTTGTGCACCAGACTAGACTGAACAGGTGCTTTCAGACAGTCTGTCAATACATGGAGCAAATCTGAACTACATCCAGGGAGATGGGAAGAACATTTGGTCATGAAACATTTTCACACAAAGCATGCTGGCACCAAGGCTTTGTCAATCACCAGTTGTTATATTTCATTGTACCATATTAAGAATACATTTATAAAAAAATAGACCATCAGACTGCCTCTTTACGTGTCCCTTCTGCATCAGCTGTTTTATACGGTAAACATTACATTTTATGACAGCATGAAGAACGCTGTCATGTACAAAAAGACTGTGCTGATAACTGTTATGTGCTAGTGTAATATTTTGTAAGTACTCTGCTTTTTTTACACTATGTCAGTCAGTTTGAAAGAGCACAAAACTAATTTTCATAAAGAGAGTATTTTCATTAGAGAGATGTTTCTGCCATACAAATATTTTCTCTTTTTGATTACAATAATGCCGAAAGTTCATCACCTCTTGTGACTAAATCACCTTTTTACCCATGCGTTTTATGGTTTGCTCTTCCATTGCCAATGGAAATGTCAAGACAGGAGATTTCAAACCTGTAATGGCACATTTAAAGCTCTCTAGATATTCACAGGTTATTGCCCAGAACGCCCACAACACGGTGGGCTGCAGTTCAGAACCAGAGGGATTTATTTCCTTCCAACTTCCGCAAATCTCTTGTCAGGAGAATCATCCTGGCTATGACTGAGAAGTGAATGGCCAGCACCCCTCTGTGCCACTTCATCCCTTTTATCTGCTGCACATGAGTCAAGGTGATGTAGGAAAATCCAACTGCAAACCTTTCTGATAAATAAACCTACGACTATTTAGTCTGTAGACAATCCAGTAAAGCTTCCTTTTAATTGAATCATGAACAATAGTTGTGCAAGAACGTTACACAAAGGCTACAAAATAAACACTTCAACTCAGCAGCTAGATACTACGACATTAGGAAACTACTGCTTTTGGATTTATACAAGTTTCAAGAGTCTTGCTATATGGACTTTATAGACCATTAGCCATTTTCTCCACGGCAATCCACCTTCTTAGTTACCTGCTCTGAGATTTTATTTTCAGTGACGTTCTTGCAGATATCCTGGTCCCAGATAAAGCTGTGTGCACAGTCTACAGGTACACCCTCCAGGTACAGCTGCCTAACTTTATCATTATCTACAAAAGAAGAGAACCTTCAAACAAAATCGAAACTTAAGTATCTTGTGACTTAAGTATCAAATTACCAAAACCACTGCACTATCATAAGTACAATGAGCAGACAACTAAGGAAACAGACTATTAGAAGCTTAACAAACATCATTGCTTCTGGAATATCTTACTATTGCATGTTTTTCCAAATACAAAATATGAAGTAAACTGTTAGTTTTAGAAAGATTAACCCGGCATTCTCTTACAGGCATTTCTTATTACAAATGACATCACCTTTGTCAATGTAATTTACATCTTCAGCATGCCACCTTTAATATTCTGCAATTTGACCTTTCAGGCAGAGTGTGAAGCTCAACAGGTTTGGTGAAAATCAGAAAGAGCAACATTACAAAGCCTGAAATAAGTCCACCTAAGTAAACTTCTAAGAGAAGCGAGGCTGACCTTTAAGAAATGTACATATAAGAAATATTTTTATGGATATGACTAGCATGCAACTACTTATTTAGCACTAGCTTCCCACTCTGGATCTTTTCAGGCTCTGCACTTCAAGGAAGGGACTATTCTTTCCTTATGCACAGACCAACAGTTGTATGCATTACTGAAGATAAATAACACTTCTATCTTTAAAACTGATTGTTGAAGTATTAAATAACCTAACTCTTCTTCAGCTTTGCAATCTAACCAAAGCAGAGAAAATGTATACCTACCTTTAGTGATCTATGGATTAAAAGCCTTCAGTGTACAGTATGTAATGCATGCTGACCCATATTTTAAGTAAAATAATTCTTACCAATAAAATTAACCTATTAATAGTTCTGTGATTAAAACTTACAGGGACTGCTGCTCACTTTGTCATCTACAAGGGCTTACATATTAAAGGAACATAATGTGTTGGGGTTTGTTTTGTTTTTTAAATTACTTAGTATTTCAAAAGAAATTCAGCTAATTTTTCCAGTTAATGTTGACAAAGACTTTGAGCACAGAAGATATTGATTATTCAGTGATACTAACAATACAATAGGTACTGCCAAACATAATTGCAATAATGATTTATTTAAAATCTATAATCTTTAAGATGTCCACACTACCAAGAGTTGCAAAATCCTTCAAAAGAAATATTAAATACAGCAGCATTCCTGACAGTTTGATGGTGTTATTAAGCTGATACTTGCTATGCATTCTTGCTGATGAGTTACATTTACATGAGAGGAAGAAATACTAAAGAAATTATCAGATTATGGTGACATTCCTTCAAATTAATAACGATACAACTGAAAAAGAAATCCTTGCCAATTCCCTGCCAACTAAACCAGAAGAATTCCTTCTCAGACCAAAAATTAAGGACAGGAACCTGAGCAGGAACCTAAAAAAAGCTCAACACTCTTAGAGGCAAGGCACAAAACCGTGTGTAGGGGTGGTGAGGAATTCCTTCCTGACTCTTAGAGATGACCAAGGGGGAAGGGCACATAATTACAAGCAAACCTAAGATAAGGAAAGTGACTTTTCCATCTTCTGTACAGAAAGCATTCGTGAACACCAGAATCTCTTCATGTTAAATTATTTAAACATGTTCTAGTTTCTTCAACTGTAAATTATTCACTGTAACTTTGACTGAATTTTTTTTTACCACTTTTTTTTATTACTACAGTTCAGGCAGTCTATCCTTGCCATACTCTTTGAGTTCTTCACAATTCCTATATTCTACAATGGCATGAATATGGTTTTTTCCACTTCAGAAAGCCCTTTTAAGTCAGTCTCTTCCCATCACCACAGTCCATCCAATATCCTCACCACCCTAAAATATCCTTCTCTACCTTAGTACATTCTTTCTCCTTGATCCCCATTGAACTTGGAGAATTTAATCTCTCTACTAAGCATACTATAATTCAAATCATAATCCCAAATCCTCACATCAGTTCTCTTATTTCTTACCTCTCTCCTGTTTTCTTCAGTCCACATTTTAAGATTGCTGGGGAAATAACCCTACTGATGAATAAGTTGCTGATGATAGTGGAAGTAAGATGTTAGAGCTAGCAGGAAATAGGGAGTTGTATTACTAAGCACACAAAGCTCAGAGACAATCAGCACATTATCTTCTTCTGCTGGTGTCAGTGGTTGGTGCTTAGACAATAAAGGCAGATAGAGGAAGGTTTTGTTCCATTTCAAGCTATTGTTCTGATTAGTGTAGCTGATTATCTTAACAGTCTTAGAAGACAGGCCTAAGAGCAAGAGTTCTAATTGAAATTTTTCCTTCCCTCTGTGAGGAAATAGCAGTAAAAGCAAAAATATAAGCACTGCTAGGGAGCAGTTTCAGAGCCATACGTATGCAGGGGTGCATGGTACCAGGACAACTGATGCCAGATACCTAAACCTCTGCAAGAGGTGCGTTTACAGGCAAGGACTCAGGCTCTGTGTCTGCATTCTCCCTCTATGCATCTCATTCACTGATTGTTTAAAAGCTCCACCATACTCCATGTTGAGCAGTTTTTAAGGCAGTGGAATTCACATTCTCCCATAGAAGACAGTAAAAGTGTATCAAAATGTCAGAAGTGTACTTTAAAATGGAGAAAAGAACAGCACTAATTTGCAGCCTTGTAAGCACTGACTGCTTACTGGGAGTCTTGACTTCCAGAAGGCATAAACCTGCTGAGAAGGCAGTGAAAAGTGATTTATTCACAAAATTTCTATCCCCCAGCCTGAAGAAATGAGGACAGTTCTTTAATTAAATCCCATCAGCATGTGTCTATAACACACAGCTTGCACACATGCATATGCATTCAGGAGTGAGAGTAACTGGGCAAGACTGAAATTACCTTTGATTTGTTAGCATGTCACTCACAAGGGGAAAACTACACAGGCATATCTTAGAACAGCATTTAAAAAAAAAAAAAAAAAAAAAAAAAAGATGGACAGATGTGTATCATTTCCCAGATTGCATGGATGACAATCTACAAGCTAAGATGATGGCTGTAACTTACCTAAACTATTCACTCATTTGACAAACAATGCAACTTTTTAAATTAGTAGATTTCCTAAGAAAATCTGTTAGCTTTTATACAACATTAAAGAACAAGAGAAGCTAAAGCACATACAGAATCTGCTAACATATGCAGTGTCATTTCAATCTTACTAATACTATTCCTAATAGTATTTGAATATCCGGGAAGCAAAAAGGGGAAAAAAAAGTTTGGAATACAACAAGGGTTCCTTTTTATTGCTCAATCAACATGACATGTCATTAAGGCAAATGAATGACTACTAACATTTCTTAAGTAAAGATCAGCTCACTATATTACCACATCTCAGTAAGGTTACAACAAAACCAAGGCTCAGAAAGTTTATGTAGTTCTAAGGCCCATAAAAAGATTTCTTCTTACAGAAGGGGCAAATACCACCCAAATGGAATTACAGAACTTAGAGAAGTCTATGGTTTTTTGGGGTGGGTGTTACTGTGGAAATGTTGGTAATACTATTGCTGTAGTGATGTATACTAATGTGCCATGATTAAATTTCTTCCGGTTTTGGTTAAACAAATTGCCCTTCAAAAAATTGAAGAGGAGTATAGTTCCATTCCTGGGTCACTCTTGACAAAAGAACCAGTAGAATGAGGGGACAGAACTGATTGGAAAAATGCTGGCAAAAATGCTAAATCAAACTAGAATAATCTTTGGGAATATGTTGCTTTTGATGAAATTCTTGCTGGATATTTCAGTAATCTGACTCCAAGTGTGGCCAATAACAGGGTCCTGGGGAATAGTACAACACTAGAATCAGTATGTAGTGTGGCATTTCCTCACTCTGCCAGTTCCTAGCCACTTGTGGCTTACAGACTTTTTCAGTTAGAGGTGATTCTTTTGCACTGAGTGGCCTTCAGTAGGTTCTCCTTCATATATTTAACTGATTTTTTAACTCCTGCAAACCTGCCAGGTAATCAAGAAGGCTTATAGGAAAAAGGAATAAATCTAATTGGCATATAGAGGCAGTGAAATATGCAACAAGACCCCACACTCCAAGGGGATTACAAACTAAGCTGACAGAATTCAGGAAGACCTTACAATGGATCCTGAAACAGTGGCAAGAAAGCATAATGCTTGCATAGAGAGAACAGATTACACATAAAATGCATTCTGCACAATAACTGATTACGTCTAGGCTTCCTCTTATTAATACATATGCAATTTTA
Organism: Aquila chrysaetos chrysaetos; assembly: GCF_900496995.4. Lineage (NCBI taxonomy): Eukaryota > Metazoa > Chordata > Aves > Accipitriformes > Accipitridae > Aquila > Aquila chrysaetos. The sequence goes on from NC_044007.1 coordinate 24,730,292, forward strand.
CTTTTTCTTTCAAAACCACCAAGAATTAAATGCACTTGAATGCTTTCCCCTGACTAGAAAATTATAAAAGCATCCAAGCTTAATAATCTAACATGGATTAATTTTCTAGAAGTATTTAAAAAAAATTTAACTTCTCTGCTTTTAACTACTTGAACAAGGAGGCCCATTAAGGCAGAGATATAGCACAGGTAGTAGCTGTCACATAGTCAGCTACAAAATTAGGTTAGGAACAACAGTCTTTGGAGAGTAACAATAGCCTCTCTTTCCAACTAACACCTAGGAATACTCAATGAGGGAGACAGTAGAGCAGCAGTTAGACCTCAGTTCTGAGTTTCTCAGGTAGGAGAGATGAACGATGCCACAGGATTCCCCCATTGCACACGTAATAGCTATGCAGGAGATTGTGAATGATCATGTAACTCTTCCCATATGGCATTAGGAAGTCACTCAGGTGGGGAAATGTGGAAAACAGCAGCCACTTTCCCCGCTGAACCATTAGTCCCTCCCATTCTCTCCTTAACTGCTTCTTGTAGGAGGGCTGCCCTCTCCTTTTCTACTCCCTTACCATGATGTCCTTTTGATTTTCTACTAGAAGACAGCTGTATTGTCTGTCATCTTTCATCCTTCTGCCTACTCAACTTACTTAGTAGTGTGTAACATCAAGTCCTTTAGCAGAACCTAAATTAGAAGGTATCATGCAGTTTACCTTTCCTTGCTAGCTGAACAAGGACCTTCCCCCTCTCCTGAATAAAAGTCAGAGAGGACAGATACAGTTTTAAGTTCATGATGAAACAAAAAAAAACCACTCAGAAGTGAACCAGAAAGCAAAACTAGCTTTTCTGAATGTTTGTGGTTTAGAAGACTTGGCAAGTGAAGGATAACGCCAAGTAGAAAGATCTTGAAGATGGCCATTTCTAGCCAGCCAAAGGAAAAAAGGCATAGGTATTTTCTTCCTCTTGACTCCCTATCTTACATCATTACCTCTTTACATTGGCCCTCCTTCCTGAGGGACAACCAGCTCTGGCAGTGGGAGAGAAACTACTATGAGACATTTGCAATGCCTAGATGCCTTCTGCTGATCTTTCCTTCTTGAACACATCTTCACAGACATGATAAGCAGAATGAAGGGAGCCAAATTACTTCTTGTAGTTGCTAACTCCTCTACCAGCTCAAACCAGTACCTGTAAACAAGTGCTATACAGCTCACCTTACTTCTCAGCAGGAAGGAACCAAAGTAGAGGTCATGTATGCTGCAGCATTTCCAACAGGAACATTAATGATGACAAAGTTAGCTGAGCAGAACTAATTAACAGGAGAAAGGCTGTTCTAGATACAGAGGGTAGAATAGGAGGAGGTAAGAAAACCCAAATAACAGAGTTGTGCAGAGAACTAAAAGGCAGTAACTGAAATACGTGTTCAAACTGATTTAAGTAAAAGGTAAGACTAGATTATTCTAGTGTCTTGTAAACACACACCAAGGAAATGAAATATTTTCAAGTCTCGGGAACCTTCAACTTGTCCTATTTGCTACTGCTTGCTAGCTGGCTATTATGTTTCTCATATTAGGTGAGTCAGCATGTATCCAGTCAACCTAACTGGAAATGCCTACACAGCACTATACAGAAGTGCCATTGTATACTGTATATGCTCTTGCACATTTTTCAAGGACATTCACATTCAACTGAATTTGAATTTTGCACTGAAATATCGTGTAAGTCAGCATTGAAACCAAAGTTTCAGAAGTCATGCTTGCATGTTTCATTTTTTAACATAACCAGCATCTTGGCCATCTGAAATACCAATCTTGCAATGGTAATTTTTTTTTTTTAGTGGAATCGCAACTTTCATCATTGTAGGACTATCAACCAGAAACAGCAGATAACTTCTTGGAAAGATAAACAGCATCAGGAAGACTAAACACCAAACAGAAACTTACTAAGTAGCTTTTAGCACCTGGTTGGCCTTGCCAGGATTCGAACCTGGATCATCTGTATGGTCAGACAGAGGCTTCCACTGAGCACAAGACCAGCTTTGGTGCATGTCCCTCCCTCACAACTGCTATTCTCAAACCTATGCAACTTTCAAGCTGTTTCTGTTCTGCCAGGGGCTGTGAAAAGGGGAAGGAAACATTCTGAAATCAAATGCTAGAGGAAAACAGCAAGAGCCAATCAGTAGAAGTTGACAGTAAATGACAACAAAAGCGTAGAGAGAAACTTAATCTCTTGCCTTTGGCAGTTCCACCAGATGCATAATATAAGCAAGGCATTTTACCTTGGTATTTTTCAAAGTCTGGCACGGCTTTTGTCTTCTTTTTTGGCAAATTGACTCGAGGATCTCCAACAGTGAGGCCCAGTATTGTACCTGGTGGCATTTCTGATGGTGAACTTATCCCTTTAAAAATACAGAGATGAACATTGCCATGAAACCACCAATTAAGTTGTGATCTTTTTCTGCACTACTATTTTGTGCATTTTTGCCTGCAGGGATGTGACACCCCTGTAAGCCAGAGAAGCAATCCAGAGTACTCAATTTAACATGTTCTGAAAACTTGCCAATGCTTGTTAGATGTCCAGAAAGAAAAGACAACAATAGCAGCAAGACTTAGTTTGCAATTACATTTATGCTTAGCATAGAAGTGAGGTCACTCTCACAACTTACAGACTCAATTCATCCTTTGCATTTGGCACATCTCTTAAAAAACAAACAACCTTTGTTTTATACTTGTCTTCCAGAAAAAGGAAATTAAAAAGTCTTTTTTAAAAGTTTTACCTCATCTCTGCTTAACTGCCTCACATTGGATAGCTCGAGTATAGTGTGAGATCTACCAAAGCCAGTTCCTTACCTGCTTCAGTGCTAGAAAGTGAGGAAATGGTGTTAACTTTACAATACTTTACAACTCAGCCAAATACAAAACTGTTCATTAGAAACAAAAATATATAAAGCAAGGTATAATACTTTCACCTTGGGTAGGAGCCTACCATTTTATCTGTGGAGGTATTGTACTACTTATTGCCTTAATTTGGTGTGTATGGGGGGAAAGAGTGAGAGTATATGTCAGACTGTAGATACCATCAAAAACCTCAAATATAAGTTCATGAAGATAAGAAACAAGATTCAGTTTATCTATTAAAGAGTTTGGACTACACAGAGGATTAAAATTCCCTTTAAAAAAACTTAATGTAACATTTCTCATAGCTTTGACATGTCACGATAATTACCCAAGCACATGCTCAATGGCATCACTTTCTTGATCAAGCAAAAAATAAGCTTTTCCAAACTGAAGTCAACTTATTAGCATGCTAGTTTTGACCGCTAGAGTTTAAGAGTTTCCCCTTCCTCCCATAGTACCCACATGCCCAAATACCTTCTAATAGTTCAAAGATAGCACTTTGACGCTGATGAAGAGATACTTTTTCAGAGTCCTTGCAGTTTTCTACCCACCAGTTATTCAGTTCTGTCTCTGAATCCGCCATCTCCTGGAAAACATCCACCATCTCTTAATTAAACTCAAGTGGTTATTCAGTATTTTCTGTCAGTATGAACTCACTCTCAGTTTGCCTTGACCACTACAGTCACTTTCTTCCTCTTCCAAGTTTCAAATCAAAATCATTTTTCCCTGATGCAGTCTATTCCTATACTCCACTTTACAGTAACACCCAATAAGCTGTTCAGTTTAACCTGTGTTCCAAAAATAACCAAAGCAATCCACAATGCTTCCTAATTCTGTGGCTAATTATTTCTTACAGAAAGCCAGAGATTTCATGACCTCATCATGTTTGCTGCAAGAGACAAAAAAACCCCCGTTAAAACCTCAGTGATGCTATGCGCCAAGAGGTGGACAAAATACTAAATCCTGGAGAAATTGCATGTTTGATTGAAAACACAGAAGTTTTCTATACCTTACATGTCTTTAGCTCTAGGTGCTCTAGCTCATTGCTCGAGAAACATGATCTATGGTTTGTCGAAGAGAATATGAATTATTCTGAACCTCTCAGCAGAATGCACCACTACAGCAGAAACTACATAGCCTGCTCAACAGCATCATTGCTTCTATTTTCTTCCTACCCCCACTCAAAATCCAGATTGGAGTTCTTCCCAAGATCAGTGTTAGTCAAGAGGCTCAATATAGAGAAGCTAACAGAGTAGAAATACATAGGTTAGCCTTTATAATAAGTAAGGCTAGATAGTTTATGATTCTTTCTAGCAAAAGCAAGCTTGCACATTCTAGAAACCTTATCAAAATTACAATAATATCCAAATTGCCAATTTTCTTACTGTTTGGAGAGAAGCAGCTTTCAAGGTCTCTGTAAGGACGGAGTGTGATAATGGGCCAATCAGCCGATATCTGAGAATCTCCATGGTTTTATCACTGAAACAGGAAAATTTCAGGTGAATGTACAATTGTACAACACACAATTTTTTTCCCCACTACTGTTAAGCCAGAATTCAGCTATGTTAAGTGGCTAAGGGTCACAGTTTCTGACTCTACTATGAACAAACCTGATGACAATGCCAGTAGTCTGCGAGATCCAAGAGTAGGACTGGAATGGATCTCTAGTGCCATCACCAATTATTTTTTTCACTGGCACAGCTTTTTCTCCTTCTTTATCCTCCTTCTTTCTTTTCTTGCCAAGGGTCAGAACAACATCCATTCGTTTTTCCTCTTGAATTGATGTTGCAACAGGCTCAGGAATATAGATTTCTTCAGGCTCTGAACACTGAAAAATTGCTTTTAACTCTCTCAGTATGTCCTTAAGAAAAATAAAAAGTTTGGATTAGGATGATAAGCAGTGCCTTGCAAAACTTAAGTACAGTTTTAAGAATTACACCTACTATTTTATTTGTCTATATGGATTTAAGAGAATAAACTTCATTCTGCTGAAGTCCATGACTTGCTAGCAAGAGCTGAAAGTAATACTGAATGTTGCTAAGAATTTATTCTTACTCAAATTAACATAAGAAAAATTGCCAGTGCACAAATTTTTACTTTTTTTTATTTTTTTTTTTTTTAAAGTTCAGAGCTAAGTATCAGATTATGTTTATCTGTGATGAGACTAAACTTAGCCTGTTGGGGGTGCCAGTGGGAAGCATGTGAATCAAGCAACATCATATTGCAAAAGTATCCTGAAGCAAGTGAGACTAGAAAACTTTTAACAAGCTCAAACACCAGAAAAAAAACCCTCAGAGGCATGCACCTTCTGTGCAAGCTTTATAAAAATAAGCTGCAGAACGTAAACATTGTTAGAGCAGAAACAGTCTTCCAACTTTTAATTCCTAAAGCCATGTATTATATCCAGAGCTTCGCTTTTGAGAAGGTATCTTCAGCATTAAAAATGTACAATGCATAAAGAAATCAGAGTTCAACTATATAGAAAAAAAATACCTGTTTGAGAGCTGGATGCACCCAGATCCACAACTGTCTGTTTTCAGACCCATCCCTGGGTTTCCAAAGAAATGTAACAGGACCAAGCATATCCTCAGGATAGTGATCTGCTCGGTAAAGATTCAGGGAACCCTCAAATCTTCCAGACAGACAACAAGCCTCTTCAAATGTTAATCCTAAAGAAGAAGATACTTATTGAAAAACAAAATACTCTCTTGTTTAAAAAACAAAAAAATTGAAATTCAGTCTGGCTGCTGGGCTGCTAATGCTGTACCACAATTAGTTTATTAATAAGCAACTGAAAATAAGATCTAGTCCTAGTAGGAGACATTTTAATTATGTTTTTCAACCAAAATGACAACTCAGTATCAACTGAGTTACTACTACTGAGATTGGTAGGATATTAAGAAAAGAAAAGGATGGGTCATCCTTTAGTCTATTCAGAATCTTTTTTGAACTTGTCATGGTTTAACACTAGTCAGCAACTAAGCACCACACAGCTGCTTGCTCATTGCCCTGTCACCCAGTGGGATAGGGGAGAGAATCAGAAAAAAAAGAAAAGTAAAACTTGTGGGTTGAGATAAAGACAGTTTAATAGGACAGAAAGGAAAAAAATAATAATGATGATGATGATTATAATAATAAAAGAATTAGAACATACAAAACAAGTGATGCACAATGCAGTTGCTCACCACTTGCCGACTGATGCCCAGTTAGTCCCCAAGCAGCGATCCACAAACCCCCCAGCCAACTCCCCCCCAGTTTATATACTGGGCATGACATCACATGGTATGGAATACCCCTCTAGCCAGTTTGGGTCAGCTGTCCTGGCTGTGTCCCCTCCCAACTTCTTGTGCCCCTCCAGCCTTCTTGTTGGCTGGCCATGAGAAGCTGAAAAAGACTTGACTTGGTATAAACATTACTTAGCAACAGCTGAAAACATCAGTGTGTTATCAACATTCTTCTCATACTAAATCCAAAACATAACAGTATACCAGCTACTAGAAAGAAAATTAACTCCATCCCAGCCCCAGGACAGAACTATATAAATTTTACCTGTGTCAATGCTACATATTCGTGCAAGTTGCTTCAGAAGCTCATTCTCTCTACCGGTCAACTCCAGGCAACAATAATATGATAAGTCCTGAAACAACAGGATAGTGGTAAAGTGAGAATAACTCTTGAAACTGAGCCTGGCAAGGAAGAACCAGACGGAACTTCACAATTTACGCTGAAGTAGTAATTTTTCATTCACTAAAATTTGTGTCAAACAGAAAGAAGTTTTCTTTTTTAGCTTAAAATTGTTAGTTATAGGAGAGCTGTCAGGCATTTCTCATTTGAGGGCCAACCTGCCTCTCAAACCAACAGACCAAAAGGGACATGGAACAAAGTGCCTGTCTTCAATAGCATCCTGCTCAAGAAGATAATACAGGGATTAACTGAATCTCTTAGCTCTTGAGAAGACTCAAGATGTAGTATTTCAGTCATAGTTACTATAAGACTCTTCTAAAGGTTCATCTTGTTCTCTCTGATACTCACCAACCTTCATTACAATTACGAAATCACTCATTTCATACTTAGCAGTTATTAACTTAGCTGACAGAACAGTCCTTCAAAGAGACAGAAATATTCATTATAACTGAACAGTTGATTACTTCACCCTGGCAAAATAACAAAGAAAACAGATGTAAACGTGGTACCTGAAGAAGGCAGTGTTCTGTCATGGCTCGGTAACAAGCCCTGTAGCTCTTCTCCGTAGGGCTATTTCCTAAACAGTATCCCCACTTCTTTACCATATGAAATCTCTTTGCATGCCAAATATGTGTCTCCAGCCAAATATTCTTTCTTTGCCTGCGATTAAACTCTGCTACCAAATTTATGTGGCGCCTTCTAGCTTTGCGGCATTTAGTCTTTGACTGCTCTTTTTTTTGATGTACAGCTTTCTCTGCCTGTTTTTAAGAGAGAGGATATTGAAGTAAATCTCAAAAGGACAAACTTCTGTAGAAGAAAAAAGCTGACATACATAAGGATACAGAAAGCACTAGCATTAAGTTATACTTTATTCTGATGTTAGTTCTCCACAATTCTTGAGGCTAACTAACACTTTGAAACTTTATACACAAGCCCCATCCACACAAGTGCATCAGGGTTTGACTGAAACCCATAGATAAACCAAAATCCCCACACATTCAGAAACTTACCAGTGAACAGTAAGATCTGCTACTTCCTGTGTGAAGTTTTTGCCCAACATCAATATATCCACAAGAACAAAAGAACAGGACATTAGGAACACCTGGAGATTTGAGCTCATACAGAAGCAGTATGGACTCTCGGACTGCCAGGTAGGACCCTAAGGATTCTAGAATGTGTAGAAGTGAACAAGAAAGAACTGTGGTGATGTCTTGACCAAATTCCTGATAAATACCCAGTCAAGGCCTGAATTATTATAGGTGAATGCATGGCTGGAGAGGAAGGCTTGACTCTCTCAATCAATGTTTGATCTGCCTTTTTGTGAAGAGAAGCGGTAGAAAGAAATAGGGACTATAAGACACACAAAAAAATTCTTAGGATGTCCTTTGTAAGCTCACCAAGGAACAGTTGACAATAGACCACTGGTTATAAGAATAACAAAGGAACGAGAATGCTAGAAGATCACTGCCAAGAGCACAGAAGACACTGAAGCAACCCATGAAATCAAAATAGAAATGCACAAAAAAATAAAATATGTTCCCATCAGACCCATCATTCCACCACAGAGAAGGCAATATAAGCCACTGGACCAATGGTATGTGACTGATTGGTTCAGAAAGACAATTAGAGAAAAACGAATGTGGTATTGTAGATGAAAAATGTATGTCTTTAAGCTCATGAAGAGGTAAGAGATGGTCCAAGTAAATTTTTGGATGAAAATGATCATGATAAAGGATCTAAGAAAAAGGAAGAAAATGTAGCAGAATCAGGACAGTTAACTTTGAAGAAGCAGACTTCAAACACTGAAAAGTAATAGGCAGAACCTTTACAAAAGTAAATAGCACAGGAAATATGACAAGCTGCAACAAAATATGAGACAAAACAGCCAGTACAAACACACAAACTACACGAAAAAACCCCGAGAAAACATAGCAGAAGAAATACAGCTGCACCAGGGCCAATTAAATAATCTCAAAAATCCAAGAATCATACAAGGAGTGGGAACAAGGATGGGAGAATAAGTGTGAGCATGTACAGAGAAGTTAGAAAGGCTATCATGTGAAAGGAGTTAGAAAAGCAAGACACAGAAGAACCAAGCATAAACATTAAAGAAATCCAGATTATTTAAGAAGGATAGAGCACATAACTAACTACACAAAACAGTCCATGCCTTCTTCCTTGAGTTCTCAGAAAACAGGCCAAATTGCATCTCTTGTCACAACTAACAAAGCAAAAAGAATGCCAACCAGAGCAGTAAAAGAAGAAATACAGGTTATGAAGATCCAATAAAACATGCCCTAAGGAACACGTGAGAAGTACCCAAAGCAATTTCTGAATTATGAACAATTATCTTCAGGAACTCAGGGTGGAGTGGGTAAGGTCTCAAAGAACTTAAAAAAGACAATGCAAGGAAAATAGAATGCAAGAAATACGTTAATCAGTCAACCTTAATACATAGAAAACTTACCAAGCAAACTCACTTGATCACTTTAAGAATTGTCTAGAGACGATAAAGTGATCAATGCTAAACATCAGACAGATATCCTGCTGAATCAATTTTTTAATTTTTTTTTTTTTTCCAAAAACACACAGGAATGCCACGGTGGGTAAGGAGCAAGTAACTCCACAGGAGTGTTCTGACTAAGCATTGACAAACTGCCACAAAATGAGAGAGTTTCATGAGCAACCAGGAATAGCCAATTAGTAAGTCTTAAGCTGCACGCAGCCTGCCAACAACTCCAGCGTACCTCCCACGTTTGAGCTATAACACATGAACCATTGTGCCAGTCATGAATGGGCTGTGCTGGCTTGAGGCTGGCAGGGTCACACCCCACAGCTGTGGTGGGGTGCAAGGCAGACAGGTGTTACTGAGGACTCCTGGATCACCTGGTACCAATGCACTGCCTGAACCACCCCTCCTGCAGTGGACCCTTTCATCATCACTACTCTAATAACTTCTCAAGATGTCAAATAATCACAAAGCCAAGTGGTTAGTGAGACCTACTTGAGCTACCATCTAAAACTGAGGCGTTCCTGCTTTTTGAATCCAAATGTCAGTCAAAGTTTGAGAACCTGTGTACGCAGGGAAGTTTTGCAGATAAGCTCAGGTCTGAATATTAATAAATGTACAGCTGAACAATGTGCAATAGCTATGCCCACTATGTAATTTATCAAATACTATAAAACACACTTATACCTCTTTCCTGGCAACCTCTTGGAGCCGCCTGGGTAGGCGTTTAATATTGTGACTCATAGCTCGCCTTCGCATATGCCTAGGTAGAGTCTGGAAAACTAGAGAGTTTGAAGACTTCTGCGCAACTGCTTTCAACATGGCATTGATCTCAGCAGCACGAGCTTGAGCAAAGGTAGACACTGGAATGAAAAGAACTGCATCAGAGCATGACAAGCGGCAAACATCAAAGAAGGGGACACTACGTAAATTACTGAATTCCAGCAGAGTATTCCTAGTACATCCGTCTAATGACTCCCTGAGATAAAAATAAATACTGTACACTATTACAGAAGAAATTTCAATTCTTTAGACATTCTGAAGCTCACAGCTATGGTTAAGCAAATACTTATACACAAATTAATCTGAAAGCCATGGTATAACCAACAAGTCCTATTTGCATTAAGTACTTCTTTATTAAATTAGAGTAGCAATCTTTTCAGATGATATTCAGAGAGATGAAAAAAACTTCAGCACGGAAAAAGGAAGCAGTAATCATATTACAGACTGTTTTAAAATGATCAAATAAGTTGGTCTTGTTTTATGCATATGGAAGTGTATCTACTATCAGAGCACTGCCACATTTTGAAAAGCTAATCTGCTCTCCTAAAAAAACGTTCTGTTAGATTAAAAGTTGTCTTTAACTCACATCATGGGCAAAACCAGTTTCACTGGCTACATTAAAAGCAGATGACTCTTAGCACACATTTTGCTGGCAAACAAAACCCAAAATGTATATCCCTCATTACAAGTAAGTGCAACTTTTTAACTCAGAAGTGTGAAAGGACTCATTGAATAAAATTGGTCATTCATTCCAGCACACAACTACTTCTGTATTTTGGAGAAAATTAGGAAAAACAGAAGAACATAGCATCAGTTCTAATTTTTGCTCTTGCACAAAAACAAAGACAGCAAATTCAATCACCAGCAAGTTACCCTGGACACATAAATTATGACCTTTTTCTTATATACGAACCTGTTATGTATTTCGGCATTTCCTCAGAAACGCTCTGGCATCCTCCTTGCCATCCTCCTCTTCCTCGGCCTCTCTCTCCTCTATTTTGCCCTTTTGGAAAATATTGGTCTTTCCTGTAAGAAGGCCCAGATGACTGATTCGAAAATTTCTGCTGATGATACTGCTGCTCAGAACGAACATCTCCTGGAGGGTTTAGAGATGAAAAGAGATAACAGAAATGCAAAGCAGTTTAAGTAAGTGATAACTATACACAGTCTTTCCTCATAAGATTGCATAGCACATTCCTCCTTTTATTTTTAATATATGCACCTGAAAAAGCCATCAGAAATCAGAAGAGTTAAATTCTTTTTTATAGGAAGAAATAAAATTTTTGCACTGTCCAGCAGCAAGCCTTCAGTAGATTAAGTAACTTTTGCACATTCTGAAAATGCTACCCAATCCAGACTTTGCCTCCAATACTCTATCAGACCCAATAGGAAAGACCTGACTAAAATTGGTCTATGCAACATCAGTAGTGATTTTTACTATTGTCTATTCAGGGTTTTAGTACCAAACCGGCAGAGTTAATATTTTTCCCTCTTGCCCCTTTATTTTTTTTCCCATAAGCAAATGTATTCTTGTCTCACTTACATGTATTTCTGTTACAGCAATAGATAAGGTAAGCATGATACATATATGTTGGGGCAGTAAGTTACTTTTCTGGTACAGGCATTTAAATCAACATTGAAATTAAATAACTAAAGACTACAGTAAGCTTCCTAAGGTACTGAAATACCTTTCAAGAGTGATAAGCACCTAGCAGTACTTCAAGTTTAAGAGGGCCTTGAAGTCCGTATTTAAAGATTAGTTTCTATTTAACCTATTCAGTTAAGTCTTGGTTAGATTTCTAGTACAACTTGAGATATGGTTCTCAGGCAGCTCATGCCGGACAACTGGACTAAAAATGGCTCAGACAGCCACTCCCACCACCCCACCCCCTGCATCAAGACGAGTGCTTGAGGGAACATGGGCCATACAGCTCAGGGTGCTTCTGTAGTGAAAATCAACCTGTCTGTCAGGAGAAATGGGGTAAGAGATTAAAATAATCAGTTTTCAGGTTGATCAGCTTCTTAAACAAGCCTATCCCATTGTCCCAAAAATGCTACCATTGGCATGAGGAACAGCCAGGAGCAGATTCACCTCCAGTATCATCAATTTATGTGAACTTAAAATGGCAAAGAACCTCCTTTTTCCATTTCAAATAAGCATGAAGCTGAAGTTTTATGTTCAGCAGCAATGCTGTTGCAGCCCCGATGCAACCACACATCACGCAGAACTTCAGTAATTCAGATGAAAGAATAATTTGAGGTGGAAACAGAACTTAGTTTTTCTGTGGAATAACTCCCTGATCTGGGTTCTCCACATGGCTGAGAGCAGCACTGTCCAGTGAGGTGGGTGAAGGTGAGAAGGAAATAGCTGGGAGAGAGGGGTAGATGCTGCCTCATTCAGCAAATCTGTGTAGACCTACAGCCCAAGTCAATCGTGGGAGGGTAACCTGACAGCAATTAACTCATATCACAAACACACCCTTTCACTACCACATTTGCCTAAGAATGGAAGAACTAAATATTTTAATCAGAAGATGGAAGAGTGTTTCAAAAGACAGTGACTGACTTAATACCTAAAGAAAAAATAAGTTATTTCAGGTACTATCTAGATCCATAGTTTTATAACTACTATTTAGATTGTTGTCTTTCCTGTTTCTACAAAATAGCCCTGTAAAACTGAGATACTCACACTACAGAAGAATGTTATAGGGATGAAAATGCATGCTAATCAACACGACAGAAGTATATAACCACATAATCTTAGAAGTTCCCTGCTACAAATAAAGTTAGAAAAATGTGTTTAATCTGGCAATGCTCCTGTAATGATATTCCAAAATCTTCAGACAGGGCTGACCATAATTTGCTATGTCATTCTGTCTGCTTAGGAACTCTTCAGTCACCTACACAGACAGTGACACTTAAGCGTTTTTTTGTTCAACCACAAAGATGCAATTTGTCAACTTCTGAAGGCCTCACAGTAACAAGCCCTGCTCTTATGTGTGCTTTTTCTCCAGAAATAATATAGGTAACAAAATAAAAACATGAAATGGGGGGTGTGGGTGTGGAAATCAAAGTCCAATTGAAGCATACAGGACGCAGGTCAAAACACGCAGACAAAAAAAGCATCTGGCATACAGGTTGACAGGATCCTTCAGTCTTCAGCTGCAAAGGTTACCTGTGCACAAAATGCTCCAGCAATGACCTAGCAACACTGCCATTTTAGGCAACGCCTTGCTGCCTCCTGCCAATACTATTCCATAGATACAGGAACCACAAAGGCAAATAGGTTGGGCATGCTGATCTAACGGAAAAAACAGTGCATTTATCATAGGGAAAGCAGGCTAAACCAGCTCCTCCTGCGGCTCCTAGCTCTGACAGAAAGAGAAGGGAGGTCACTGGGTGGGGTGTAACATTCAAATTCAGTTTAAGACGAGAAATCGCAGCGCCCGGAGAGGGATTTGTCATGTAACCAAAGGGATAATGCAGAGAAGCACGTACTGACGAGATTTATGGCAGAACCAGAGCTAAAGGAGTCAACAGCAGGGGACCAAGCCCTGGGGCACTCCCACACCGGGCACGCCTCGCCGGCCGCCGGGGCTGAGGAGAGGGGGACACCCAGCCCTGAGGCGGGGGGGGTGGGGGACACCCAGCCCTGAGGCGGGGGGGGTGGGCACTCCCTCCGCGGTCACCCACCCCGGCCCTGGTTATGGGCTCCCCCAGCCGTACCTGAGGGCGGGCAGGCTCTGCTCCCGCCGCCAGGGAAGGGCCCCGGCTCTGCGGGAAGGGTCACGCTGGCCGGCTGGTTCCTCATCTTCTTGGCCCGCTTCTTCTCCCTCGCCCCAGACATCTCCGGCAGGGCCCGCGGGCTGTGGGGAGAGGAGGGTCACAACAACCCGCCCCTCAAGCAGGCCTGAAGACGGCCGGCGGGGGCTGCCGAGCCTCTCCGTAGCGAGGGAGAGGCGCGGAGGGGCTGGCGAGCGGTGCAGCCGCGGGCGGAGCGGGCATCGGCCGCGGCCCGGTACTCACCCGCGGCGCGGCCTCCACCCACTACACGCGGCCACCAGAACTCTCGCATCGCGCATGCGCGCGCCGCAGCGCTACACCACCCACACACCCCCAGGACTACATTTCCCAGAAATCCCTTAGGAGGGGAGGGGGGGGGTGCGTAGTGGGCAGCGTGCGCGTCGTGCCGTCAGAGAGCAGAGGGGAGGGGGCGGGTGGGGGAAGGCAGCAGTTGGCGGGACGCTGTGGAGAGGGCAGGAGGGGGCCGGCGGCAGCTATGGCCTCGCTCGTGAAGAAAATAATCAGCACTGCTAAGGCTCCTGCTGCATTGGGTCCCTACAGGTATGCCTTAGCGAGAGGGAGCAGGTCCCTGGAGGGGGGTCTGTCAGGCAGCCCTGGGGGCTGCGGTGAGGGTGCCCCCCCCCCCCCAGGCGGGGACCGGTCTCCTCCCCAGTAACCCCCCAGGGAGACCTGAGGTCCTGTAGCACGAACGGGTCTGCAGTACTAGCGGCAAACTGCAGCCTGACTGGGGCGGCGGGGAGTCCTAATCGCTTTAGGTGAGGTTTTTAAAACGTCCCTCAAAAAGTCAGTTTGGGAAAATAATTCTGAAATTAGTGGTAAGCACTGAATGAAAAAACCGCAAGAGAAAGAATGATTCCTCTCAGGGAAAAAAATGCTTGCCTAGAAGAAAGCACGTTGCATAGGGAAGTTAGCAAATGCCGACTCTGGAGGCGATGGAAAGTGGAGGCTGAGCCCGACCCAGGACGTGCTTTGGCACTTGGAGAGTTCACTGCATGGGAATTGCAAATCTCTTCTTATTCTGAACGTGACTGCCAGCAGGTTATAAATGCTTTTCAGTCTAAAAACTAACTGCTGTAAAAATATATAAGACCTTGTTCAACGTTTTCACAAGTAAGTTGTTGCAACAGTTCCGAATGTAATTAAAAAAAAAAAAAATCCCAATTTTAATTGCATAAAGGTTTCTCTTTGCTATTTGGGTATGAAAAAATGTTCAATAACTATAGTAGACTCTCATAGCTAAGGTACTGAGGGATTTTTACCAGGGCATTTTCTAAGAATTTTTACTTCTGCATTCAGGCTTTGTTTTCCCAATATAAACACAGACTCTGTTGGTTTAAACTTTTCTACTGGTAGCATCTGAGTGCCTTCCAGGTGCATTTTTGCCTCCATTACTTTGAAACTGAACTTCCTGAGCTTCAAACTGTGTGTTCTTTATAGGAATTATAAAGAAAGAGAAATACAAAGTGTAGAAGCAGAGAGACATGACATGAAGGTTAATTTCTGTAAACAATAAACTATTGGTGGATTGCAGCCAGGGGGCTGGCATTGCTTGTAGTTAGGAGAACATCTAACACATGGGAAGGCAACAATTCTTCGGCTGCGCACAAACGCCACTGGCCTAGCCTTCAACATAGCTCTCCACTTCTGTTGTGGATTAACTGCACTCCAACATTTTGTGCTTATTGGTAGTTCTTGATGAAATACTGCTTATTATGCAGCCTGTTAATTGTATGATGGGTCTAACATCAGTAAGTTTATCACTAACTTAGTTTATCAGGTTTCAGGAAACTTGCCAAAGTCCAGTAAGCAAAAGTTGCACAAGAAATAACTGCTACATCTCTGCTGTGGAGTCTGAGCATGGTAACAGAGGAATGAGGGCTTAACATGGAATGAAGAATTGGGATGTATGGGCTGCATTCCCAGTTCTGCTACAGCCCTTCAGTGTGATTTTTGGTGACCTATTTTTACTGTGGTTTTGTATTTTCTTCACTGCATCCAATTTCCAGTACCTTGAGGTAGGTAGGTAGGTAGATATATAAAAAGACACATATGTGTGAGTGTGTATGTGTATATATATCTCTCATTAATGCTTTTAAACTTTTTAAAAGGCACAGCAGAGATGCTGTTCTTGTATTAATCAATAATCATTTGTGTAAAGAAGATCTAATTAACTTTGCAGTCCTTGTCTTTAAAAAACGTGCTTCTTAACACCATCTCTCTGATGAATGGTGTTGTTCTAACATCATAATGTCCATCTAGTTATGCACTTAGGTATACTGAAACCTGAAAGACTTTAGGCACACAACTCAGATCTCTGCTGAATCAGACATTAATGAGTAACTATGATTGACCCTAGTTATAGGATACATCGGCAGTTAAAATGTGATTGGGGTTTGTGTAGTTGAAGTTTCTCTGAGCTTCGCTCATGCATTTGACTGCAGTAGAAGTATATGCTTTAGCTGGTAAATTGTTAATAGTCTCAGTGAATGGAGGATTCCACTAGTAAGCATACCAAGAGAAGGAATTTGAGGAGCAGAGAAGGAGACCCAATAAGACTGCTGCAGAAGTTGATCTGGCAGTGGTATCAGAAGGCTTCAGCTTGTTTTTTCCCCAATTATTTGTGATTTAGGACTGTCAGAAGGCCTTTGTTGGGATAAATGTTTTGTTGTGTCATTTGCTTTATAATAAGCAGTACAAGACAATGTCTTTTTTTTAGAGAGCTCGTACCTTCTCGTTGCATGGTTCTCTGCACTTCAAATGGAAACGGAATTTTGTGGTCTGAGGGCCTATGCCTCAAACAAAGCAGGACATGGTAGAAAAGAAAATAACCAAACGCACATACTTCTTTAATTTTCATACACACATTTTCTATCAACAAGACTGCATCAGCTAGAAAACTACTTCATTCACTAGCTTCTGTTCTTTAAATGGTGTAGTTTTGTGATTTACTCCAGTTTTGTTAGTTGATGATAGAGAAAATGATGACCATGTAAGATATTTTACCATATCAGATAAATTACTGGCTATTTTTCCCCTTATGAAATTACAGGAGAATGTAAGACAGGGATAAAAGGAAAGATGGGAGTGATGGCACTGTTTGGATTGCCTAACTGTAATCATTTTACGGAGTCCCTAAATTAGGTTGGTCCCCTGTGAAGTCAATGGATTGAGACAATCCAACTGAGTCAATCTCAATTAAGAGAAGAGATGTAATAAAAATGTTCTCTTTCAGAGTCCCTTTCTTTTTCCATTGACATTAAAGGGAAGCTAACCTCCTAATTTAGGTAGTTCAGGAAGGTGCCTAACTCTAGTTTGTGTAACTTGAGAGGCTTGTTGAACTGTCAAAACAATTTTCTTGTGGAATGGGACGAGATAAGAAAAACAGTGTTAATACACCACAAACACTTTCAAAAGAATATTTCTCTAATTTCTTTACAAAATATTTTTAATCACCAGCTGAAGAGAAGTAAATTATGTCTCTTGCATAATGTTTGGTAGGTAGTTTAAGTCTTTGTTTTAATCTTTTAATCTCTTTGTGGTAATTAGAGACATTAATAATTGCCAACTCTACTTCAGCAAAAACACACCTGACATTTATATAAAAATGTTTTGTGAATTCTGCATTCTTCAGAATTAACCCAGCCAACAGGTCACTCAGGTTATTTGGTGAGAGGAGAGTGATTGTTCTGGGAATGGAGTGATCAAGGTGTTGTGCTGACTGGCCAATTTTGTGACTCTGGAGGAATACTGCCAGAGACCTAGTGTGCAGTACTTCACCTCACAGCTGTAACTCATTATCATGGTGCCTGTTTGAGAAGAAAAATGTTAAATTTTCTAATCAGCCCTCTTTTGATTTTTCTTTTTTTTTTTCCTTCATTGCTCTGCAGCTGAGATGTAGATGAAAGGTATTGTCTACTTCTCAAACAGGTGCAAAAAATGTGTTTGTTTACTCTGCCTCCCCTCTGTGATATCTGCAGTGTGGAAGCTGTGTAGCTCAGTTTAATGTTTTGTCGCTGCGCTTATACCTTGTGCCTTTGTGAGAAAAAAGGTTTATTTCCTAAAAAAAAGACCTATGCACTTCCCTAGGTGGTCTAATCCCACCTCTCCCAAAACCATAAGGAGATTGAATGTATGACTGTGTGTACAGACTTGTGCGTGCATAACCTCAGTCCTCTATCTTTCTGAGGTATTACAAACTACTGAAGAAAATGTGAAATGTGCTTTCAGATAGTTAAATGTTTTGATGGGGAAACACTAAACCTAAAATGTCACTTGTGTTTTCAGTCAAGCAGTGCTGGTAGACCGAACGATGTACATTGCAGGACAGATAGGTATAGAACCTTCCACCGGGCAACTTGTCTCTGGAGGGGCAAAGGAAGAAGCTAAGCAGGTAAGGTATCTTCTAACAATAGACTTGTAATGGAGTTAGCATGTGCTTAGTTAGACGGGGACTTATGAGAAATTGAAGAGATCTAGAGAGCACATTTCACATCCTCCAAGATGAAGGAGAAGCAGGAGGAAGTCCTTCCATCCTAACCCTGTCATTTTCCACCTGAACAACTTGGAGGTCAGGTGAGGAATCTGTATTTCATGTAGGAAAGTAGGAAAGGATCAGTGTTTGTAACAAAGGTTCAGATCCCAGTAAAAACCCTGCCTTGACTCAGGGGAAGATTGTTCCCCCAGCAGCAAAGAGGTGGTATGAGGTAATAGGATGAGATGGAGCTGCATCATTCATTTACATCTAATGAATGGGTGGTTTAATATTTGTGGTTTATTAGAAGCTCCCTTTTAATTTTTGATTTTGCTTACCCACTGAGGACTGTTGAAGATTTGCTGGGTGAACTTATACCATAACATGGATGTAGCCAAGATACAACTCATATATACATACTTACCTAAAGACAACCCTGCCGATAGTTAAAAGATTTTTGTCTTGCTTTTCTTTAGGCTCTAAAAAACATGGGAGAAATCCTGAAAGCTGCAGGCTGTGACTATGGCAATGGTAAGTGCTGCTGTGATGGTGGCAAACAAGTGGTTGTTTTTACCTGGATTAAAAAAAAAAAAATGAAGTGACCTTTAAGAAATAAAAAAGCTGTTTGCTAAACATTCAGTTGGTATCAATAGCTGGAAGAAACAAAAGGAATCATGAGTCTGGGTTAAAAAATAAAAGAAATAAATCAACGTGCAAGTCTTTGTGATGGGTATCAATGGAACACGGCCTTTCACCAAATATTTCTGCTCATGGTACTAATATTTTAGCTCTAACTAGGGAAGCTCAGGTATAGACAGAGCTGCAACTGACTACAGATATTTTAAGCACCCTATGCTTTGCTCCAGGTAAAAGCAGGTTTCTATCTATGGTGTTAGTATTCTAGGCACTTTCAATACTTTTTTGGGGGAGGATTCTAATAGTGGAGCCAAACCAGGATTAATGCTGGCTTGGGCAGCCATGGGTAAAAAATTCTAGCATAGACTATATTTTCAGGCCTTTTAGGGACTTTTTTGGTAGCAGATACTACATATGATATAATCTATTGCCAACAGTTGGCTAAGAACAGCTTTTTTAATAGACCTGCTTATCAATTGTGTGCCTCTTGGAAGAATTTGGCTTAGAATGAAATTTAAACCAGATATTTTCAGATATGGTCAGGAATGTCTAATTCCTTAAAGTTTTATTACATACTAGGTATTCAGATTTTTTAGGTGGTTCTCTAGGTAGTGGCTCTAGTGATCAATATCCATTTGCAAAACTTTTCAAAATGCTTAGAATACTTGAGGGAAATTTATGAAATAAAAGGAAGAAATGCACTGAAGATTTTGAACTTTTGTGTACAAGTCAGAGGTGTAAAATAACTGCAGTTATGTAATTTCTAGTTGTGAAGACTACAGTTTTGATGGCAGACATGAAGGACTTCAATGATATTAATGATATTTACAAACAATGTAAGTAGATCTTTTGTTTCTGTTTTACCAGTATGGCTTCTGGAACAAATTATGTTCACAGTAAGCAAAGCATTTTAATGACTCAGATGATGTAGTTCCAGATTCTTTAAGATTCCAGTAGAAATAGAGCAATTGCAAATTAAATTTTATTTTTTTTTAAGCACCAGATCAAGCACAGCCTAATTTCTTGTGAATTTGTGTCCTACCATCCCACTAACTCACTGTCATGTGAAGATCAGCTCCTGCTATCCCAATAGGTTGATCTTCCATGCCTTTTTAACTTGATAGATGCTGTGTTGTCCCTAATATAATTCTACTGTAGGCAGCCTTCAAATGCTTAATTTCAGATTTTGTATCTCCATCGCTTTAACGTCTGTTTGTATCTTTGAATGATTTGTGGATTATTGTTATGGGACAGGGCTCATTTTTATACAAGGGTGAGCCACATTGCTCCACTTAAGAAAAAAACAGAATAATGCTTGCTTAATAAAACTGAATGTAGACTGAAAAAGGTGATTCCAATGAGCCATATTGTGCAGAACAATTTGGGCAAGTATGCACATAAGTTCCTTATTTACATGGCTTTTAATTAGATAGCAACATCTGGTCTTGAATGAAGTCTTTTATTGATGAGCTATCAACACAGTCTTCTGCATGTCAAAATGGAATTGTGTGTGCGTTTAAGCAGGGTAAAAACAGACCAGCTGGATACTTAATTACTTGTTGCCTCCTACCTGTAGTTCAAGAAAGCAGTTGTTGCTGTTCTTTGGCTGGACCCTGAAATTACTATTTCTAAGCTTAGTGTTAACTTTCACTAGTAAAACTTCAATTTAATTATCAAATTCCTTGGAAGTGTTCAAGGTCAGGTTGGACGGGGCTTTGAGCAACCTGATCTAGTGAAAGATGTTCTTGCCTGTGGCAGGGGGGTGGGTTGGACTAGATGATCTTTAAAGGTCCCTTCCAACCTGAACTATTCTATGATTCTATAAATTCAGCTCATATATCCTTACCAATACCCACCCCCCATTCCCACCCACCCCCTGTTCTTTTAATACCCTTGAGTGCCAGGCCTAATTGGGAATGGAGGAATAGGTCAAGGGCCTATTTTTCCTCTGCCTTCCCTTGATATAAGTAAGGCTGGCCCCCTGTTGACTTTATGCAAACCTGGGATATTTGCTCATGACTCTTTTGGCAAGGGCCTGTTTTTCCCTCTTGCTCTTTTTGTGAAAGAGGCCTCTCCCACTCCCTGGTGTTTGCAATTGGATGATCACGATTTTTATTTAATCTTTCTTTTTCAGCCAAGTTGGTGTTAAGGCCATGCAGTGTCAGCAGAATGCAAGTTATCACTGGCCACTAGATCACAACTGTAGCTGGCTTCTTGGTGATGAATGGTAGCTTGCTGAGATGTTAGAGAAGTCAGTGACCAAAAAAAACCAGCAAGGGGGAAACAATAGCTGGCACAGAAGATTATTTGACTTGTAGCCTTGAACCTAAAACTGTTCCAATGACTGCATTTTATACAGATTACTTTGAACTGTGTTTTATCAAGCAAAGTTAAGTGATTGGTGGATGTTTCTGTTTAAATTACAGTTTTCAAGACAAACTTCCCAGCCAGAGCAGCCTATCAGGTTGCTGCTTTGCCCAAAGTAAGTGTCCCTTTTCTGCCTACAAAAAAAAATAATTTCTGAAATTCCTTACTTCTGAAGCATTCTAACAGCTTTTCTTATTCTGGAATAGCTTCAGCTGCAATTATTTTAATGAAGACTCTTAAGTATTTAGTTTTTTTCTAAGTATACCAGTCTTATTCCCACATATAAGAGACCTGAATAGGAGAGATACATTTCTTTATGGTGGAAGAGGGCTACAACACTAGAAATAAGGGGTTATGATACTTAAGTAAGAATAAAGTGAATTTTCAGTATTACTTAACATTGCTAAATTAGGTTATACTTCTGACAGTTGTATTATACTCTCTCAAATGTCACTCTGTTCTCACAAGCTTGTGTTATACATCCAATCTCTTCATAAAATAGATATATTAAATTCCTAGTACATTTCTTCATTGTTTTCTCACAGGGTGCCAGAGTTGAGATTGAAGCTATCGCTATTCAGGGACCCCTCCAAGATGCTTCAGCCTGACTATAAATAGAGACTGAATATCTTATGACAGCAGTTTTAGATTTAATATTTCTCCCTTACATCCTACTCCTACAATTGACTATCAGCATTTACATACAGTTGAAAGCTAAACTTACTGAGGATGGGTGCTTTCTTCCGGATTGTGGCCTTGGATCCTCTAAAATAGGAACTTACAGTGAGTTCTCTGCTGGCAAACCCTGAAACCTCTGGGAGTCCTGCTAAAATCAGCTGAGCTTGATTGCAGGACAGGGCCCTTACTTTGCGATGCTGACTGGATATTCAGGTATTAAAGTACATGTTTGGGTGGATGTATGACAGTTATACTATGGGTGATCTGGACATGGAAAACTGTGATGATTTGTAATACTAGGTCTTTAGTAACAATTTTAAATAAGAACAAATTACAGAAATGGGAAAACAGAACACTTGAATTGTTTAGTGTATGTCTTCACTTTCGTGTTTTAGGGAATTTTGCTGTCTTTGTTTCTGAACTGTGTCAAGCTCTTTCTTTACAGAATAGATTACTGTTGGGACTCACATTTTTGTTCATATGGAAGCAGTTGCTTAAGAAAGTTAATATTAATGTCAGAAAGAAGAAAATTATGCTTTTCTGAAGTAAAGTGCTAACTTTATAAGTCAGCTGTAAATTAATCTCTGCCTGTAACCTTTTTCATAATCTTTTTCATAGCAGTTTAACTTTGACTATCTTTTGATTTAAAACAAAACAAAAAAAAAACACCAAAAAAAAAAAAATTCCTGTTTAATGAGAATAAATGATAATTGCATCTGTAAAACTGTGTTTGTCTGTTCTGGGAACAAACTTTTCTTTTCCTGATTATGCTTTGGTACTCCATTACAAAAATGTCCCTATATTGCTTATTCAATAACAAATAATTCAAACCAAAAGAATAGGCTTATTATCTATCTCCTAATAGCTAAGGTTGAAAATAATCCTCCAAGACAGGAAGCTTTCAGCTACTGTGGCATTACAGTTCTTGGCATTCTTCTCTCTGCCATTAAGGACAGAAGCATCTGCTTGATGGGGTGATTAAGCAGTATTGAAAAATCAGACTGGTCATGCTAGTAAGTTATGCCATCCCTCCGCATTTATCTTCTAACCAAGTAGAAATGGATGCTGTGTTTTTAAGGAGCTAGTTTGAAAGTTGGCTACCTCATTGTAGAGTTGATTCCCTGTCTTCCCACAGCCATGTGACTAAGCACAGTATTGGTTTATTCAGGGGGAAATGAGCAGAAATTCTTTTCTGTTATAGTCATCTGCCTCAACCATCTTTGTTTTGCTGTCTTCTGTGAAGATGGCTGTCCAGTTACATATGGGATGCTACTGTCCCTGTATCTTCACTTTCTTTGTGTAGCAAGTAAAAATAGTGATATACAGCAGCTTGGAGAATGTACCATTTCAGTGGTAGAAACACGTACCTGCTTTATCAAATGTACTGTGAGAGGGAATCCTGTAGGCTGCTCCTTCCAGAGGCTACTGTTTGTATGGCAGAGTGCCATGACAGTGCTTCAGAAGCGACCTCTAGTCCCATCTTGTGTGACCAAACTCACGCAATTTTGGTAAGCCGCAAAAGCAGCTATAGTATAGCAGGAACAGGGCATAACGCTGGTTTGCCACAGGTTAAGTCACAATACTGTGGGTTCAGCTGTCCAACCACTCAAATCCAAACTTCAGTTCTCCTGTGTATGTATCATTTGTCGTCTGTGTATAATGCCTACTGATGATCATCTCACACACTTTTAATCAGTTAATGATTTTCATATGGTAAGCATGCAAGAAAAATGCAATCTGGCAGTACCATGTCGCTGTCTACCTTTGCATGGCATATGCAGGTATGCCTGGTCTGAAAATCCCCCTGCATTCAATACCACAGCCACATTGTGTGAATCATCTTCCATCCTTGGATAAACTGAAAGTGTCCTACTTGTGGTTTCTTACCTTCCTGCTTGTCAGCTATGCTTTCCAGCTCTCGTTACTTCAGTTGTACTTTTGCGGTAACTATATTTTGTATTTTTCATGCATTCCTGGTATCACTTTAGCATACACCAGAAGCGCAGCTGGAAGGTTGTGAGAACAGTCAGCCCTATTTACCCCGTCCAGATGGGATGTGAAGTGACCATTTCTCCTGCTTTTTACTGAGCTTCTAAATTGTATGTTTATAGAAAAAAAGATTAATAATGAGGTTGTCACAGCAAGTATGTACACATGTATGGATTTTTTTATGGCATTATCTTGCTTTCCTTTGACAAAATGGAAGATATTAATTTTTCTTAGAGGCAAGATAAAACTTTCAGTATTTCAAATGGTGAACTCCCAAGCAACCTTTGAAAAGTACCTGACTTTTCTGCATGTAAACTTCCTACACATAAACTTTATTAGTGTTGGCTTCTGCTCTTGTTCTCTCTCCTAGGCTATACTATTAATGTCTCTTATGCTCTACAGGTCAGACTCAGGAAGCAATCCCACCTAAGAAAAAACGTGATCAGGCCTGTTAGGAAGGAGCTAGTACTAACATGAATATGACTTTCTAGGAAACACAGAGCAAATGTCGGTTCACTTTGTCAGTTTAGAGTAATGTAACTGAATGGAGTTACATTTAAACAGATTCCCAAGTTATATTTGTGTTTCTCTGTTACAACTTTGCTCACATATAATTACTTTGCTGGCATGTATTTCACTTATTTGTAGCAGATCTAGTTAAAGTTCACCTTCCCAGATTTCAGTAGTGTTGAACAGGAGGTAAGTTCAGCCTTGTATAATCGCTGCGGTTATCCCTCCTTACCTCTAATTTTTCACTGCCTTACTTGTGCTATGCTGCCTCTTTGCCAACCTTGAACCTAACACTAGATGGCAGTTTTGATACTTTTTTTGTGTGCCGACTTGTCCATTTGCTGATGCAAGTTCTTCACAGAACTCCTTTGGGTGACCTCACTGGTACAAAGGGGTGTGAATACAACATTGCTTTCCCCAGTAAGGTACAGTCTGAGACTGAAATGTAAGTGAAACGCCTGAAAAAAATACATGCTGGATGCAGCTAACAAGACACAACAGATTACTTCCATTAAAAATGTTTCTATCAATAAGTAGGTGCCATTCTGCAAAGAGTCAGCAACTAAAATCCACTTTTAGCTCTATGATTCTTTAGCTTTTAGCTGGGGACCAGCTGCACAGTTTCTTGAATGGCTTGGCTTTAAATAGGTATTCTTCAGGTACAGGGATTCTAGAATGACTGAAATAAACTCACTTTTTCAGCTATAATGTAGCAGTTCTCAACATAAACGATCAGCCTTCCTTAGAGATGTTTAAAACTTTTATTTTTTAAGCAGAGTTATATTATTTGATTCTATTTTTTAAAACAAAAAGGCTAAACCCCATAATTCTCCAATATGAAAAGCAAGTATTGTGGGTATCTCTTAGGTCTTAGTTCAGCAAAGTACACAAACATTTAGTAAATCCTGTTTTAACTAGAGATAAGTTAAACTTAGCTTTTTTTTTGTTTGCTAGACTGAGCTGCTAGCATGCAAAATATGAAGTTGTAATTCAGCTTGTGGCATACTAATTTCACCATCTAAAATTAGTTTCAATTGCATGTAACTTAAAAAAAAAAAAACCCAAACCTTTATTTCTGTGAAAGTAAAGTAATACTTAAATTTGCATGTTCTACCAGGTGTTTCTTTTAGTAGTTTTTTTTTTCTTCTTCAAATGATTGTATTCTCTACAGGTTAAACAGTGCAAAAATAAAGTTCAGTACCTAGTTTTATTAAACATTTGTTCTCTGTTAAAGCACATAACCAAAGTTAAACTGCCCTAATCTTCTGCTACAAGCACCTTGCTCTTGCTGCAGTTTTTACCTGAAAGCAGTTCTGCATTGAGTGAAAGAGCCAACCCTAGCCAGCCAGATTGCTAAGTGTCTTCTGGGATCCTAGCACAGTGTGCATATGTGTCTGCACAGAGCTGACAGGGTGCAAATTTAACCTCTTCTAGGGCTGTGTTTATTGGTAATTGAAACAAAATTCGTACTAGAACTTTATTGTTAGCTTGGAAATTAAGTTTTTTCCTTCAAGTGTCCTGCCCAGCACTCCCTGCAACATGGAACGATTACTTCTACCTTGGATGAAGTTACGGGCTGAAGATTGTCTAGCTTTTGATAAACATTTTTGAACATTATTTTGTATTTTGATTATGTTTAAAAAAGCGTGGGGACACACACACAATATACCTTAGCTTATCTCTGGAGGTGTACAGACATTGGAGCATATCCTCTTCTCAGCCTTTAACATGAGAAAACTCTTTGATCCACTGACCAATTTCTGCCCTTGGCAACCTCTGTGATGTCCCAGGTTTGCAGAGGCAAATAGCTACATGTATTTTGGCCCTTTATGCATAGTACATGCTTTGGTAGCTTACAGACCATGAATACTAAACCCCAGTGTATTTCTCAAGGTAGGGATGTTCAGCATACATATAGCAGCCACATTCTGATCTTGTGGTAATCTAGGTGATTTAACATTTCATGTTTAACACGGAGTCAAGCATATCTAATCTTTTAGAAAGGAAAAGGAAAAATAGCTTTTATATGTTGTAATTATAGAATATGTGAGGACTGAAGATGACTGAGAAGGGCTAATGCTGTTGAGTCATTGACTGGCTTATATTCCTCTGGTTTCCATTAGTATTGCTTAATGACCTGAAAAAGTTGAACGGTGAGGTAAGAACATATATTGTCATCTGTCTTCCTTGTAACAACAGTGGTAGAAAGAGTGACTCTGAGGTGAGCAGGTTATCTTGACCCCCTTATATCTTCATATTTTATTTCCAAGTGCAGCCTCCTCTGCTGCTATTAATATTGCTGACCTCTGTCACAGAACTCTTCTTCGTTTATGCTTTAAAATCATTTAATATAGCTTGTCAAACTGCAACTCGTGATCTAACACACAACTTGCAGGCAGTCAGTGTGGCTCCCCTGCTGATTTAATCTCCTGTGTTTGGGACCAGGTCTGTGCTGGCACAGGTGCTGGTGGCCAAATCAAATTCCCAGCTCACAGGAGGAAACCAGCCATGCGATGAAGCTCATGAAGGTGGAAATTCTTGGGGCATCCTGGGCCCTGGCTGTACGCCCAGCCCAGTCCTGTATCACTCCAGGGAGTCCTCATCCCACTCAGTACCTGTTCTCCCACTCCTCAGCTCTCCAAAGTGCATGGTATGTTTTTCATGCCTTTTTGTCATGGAATGATGTGGGTATGTGGACAAAAACTTTGACTACCTCTGTTTGAATTTTTAATTCCCACTTTAATGTCCATAGATTTTTAGTAGAACTAGATGCTCATTTTAACTTCTCTATTATAGAAGGCTAGTAAAAATTAAAAAATAAAACTGCAACATCCACCTAGCAAAAAATCCCTAAAAAACCCCCAAACTATGCATTTTAGTTCTAAAAGTTGATGGTGTTGCCTATGGGAAGGGGACATTAAATGAAGCTGACAAGTTTGTAAGAGTGCTGATAAGCAGAAAACCTTAGATTTAGTGAGATAGCCAAGGAATATTAGCTTACACAAAAGGCTGATAGGCCAAGGATATTAGTTAGATTATTTAATACAAACCAAAGTCAGCTGGAGTCAGATATGCACATGCAGCACAAAATTTAGCTATTAGAGGGGATTTGTATAATTTTTTGGTGACAGTAAAAATTTTTGTGAAGTCCTTTTGTACAGTAAAGCTAAGAAAACAGCAACATGTGCTTGCCCTTTTCAGATAACTGAACTTTTCTCCATATTCTACTTCCTTATGCCGGAGAATCCTGTAAACACAGTCCCCAATAATATATAGTCACTTTGCAACATTCACCATCAGAACAAATTTCTACTCTCTATCTGATCCATTACACCAATTAGATTCAGGACCCATTTTCACAGGAAATTTGTTTGAAAGCTTTGCCATTCAGCTTCAGCTCCAAAATTATTATTTAGCATTTTTTAAAATAACCCAAACAGTCCCTGATAATGTACTTCTCCTGGAGGACAGCACTACAGGGAAATGTAATAGATGACCTCTCCTTTGGGAACAGGCTTATGTATGTCTCTGGTTAGAAATCTATTTTAGAAGCCACAAATGAGTATGAGGAACTACACAGCTAAAGACAGGCTATTAATCATCATGAATGTTAACAGCTGTGAAGTTATCTTTATATTTCAAGTGTGACAGAATTTATAAGACTAAAACATCCTACTCATAGTTAAAAATGCCCTCTTCTCCCTGTTTTTGCAGAAGTCATCACATATATTGTACTACTAGCCTTTCAATAAATTTATGTTTAAAAATGGAGAGTAAGCAGCAGACACCCACTTGGGTCCTGGACACCTCACCCTGTATATCTTCCCTTTTCTGGAAAACTAACCTCTGCATTTAGTTACAGCCTGGTAAATGGGCACTTTCATCTTCCAGTCCTCTACGTGCTATACACTTCAGCAGCTCCATACACTGATAGTCCAGGCGCTCGGAGAAATTGCCTGCATGTTACCATTAAAAAAAAAGCTACACTGTATTCTTTATCCTATATAATGCTGGTTGAAGGTTTCAAAGGTTTGAAGTTAGTTATCTGAACCTGGAAAAAATCCTAATTGAAAACTGAATGGTTATACTGCCATTGGAAAATTAGCCCGCTTGTGCTAGCCATGTACAGAAGGCACTCTGTGGCAGGGGGGTGAAAGTGCAGGTATTTCAAACACTTGAAGTCTTGGCAGCTTGACTTCAAAAATTAAATATTATATAAAACATTTTCTGATGCCTGTTATTCATGTCTGTGGCTTGTGGCTCGATCCATAAAGCTTTTCTGTTTTCCCAACCCAACAAAATTAAAAAACGTTCATGTGGACAGAAGAGCAGGCCCAAGAAGAGGATGATCAGAGAGACATAACTTCTATTCCTTGTTATTAGCTGTCTCTGAAACACACAGAAAAATTAATTTAACAATTAATTGAGGGTACAACTTGATATTCACTAAATCTTACAGGAATTCAAAGTGAAGGTTCCCTGGAAGCATCACAGGATGAAGGGGATATCTGGTCTTCTCCCAGATCTGTAAGGATGTTCTGTGTGGAGCTGGAACAGCCGCCAGCAGCCACTGGCTCTGCTTCCTCTTCCTCCATCCCATTCATACACAGTCTTCCTCTTACAGACATTAACATCACCTATGTGAAATCCAGTTACACCACAACAGTTTTATGCTCCTCCCCACCCTGCTGCCTTTTCTCTTAACAACTTTTGAAATCACTAGATAATTTCAGTCATGTTTGACACAGAGGCAGAGATCTCACGGACATTAAATCTTAAATAAGGACAAGAGACTAAGGGCATAAATTCAAGTACAGGGTGTATTACATTTAAATGTAAGAAAACTTTTTTTTTTTTTTTTTTTTACTGTAAGGGCAATTGACCAGTTGGAACAGGCTGCCCACAGAGTTTGTGGAGTCTCCAACCTTGGGGATATTCAAAACCCAACAGACAACCTGCTCCAGCTGACCCTGCTTTGAGCAGGACTAGTCAATCTCCAGAGGTACCTTCCTACCTCAACTATTCCATGATAAAGTATGGTTGAGGAACTACACCCAGCCCCTGAAACTACATGTGTTGGCCATCAGCAGCTGAGAAGCTATGAGTCTTGCTGACTTCCTTGACAGCTAAGAGATGGTACCTGAGGGGATGATTGGCAGAAATCATAGTGTCATACTGTCCCAGCTCAAAGTACTTCTTTCCCAGCCAGAAGACCCTGCAAGGATAGGTTGGGAACACAAGAACATGGACCTTCCTTGTAGTGAATGGTGGTATTCCACAAGGCTGTGTAGGGAACACAGGGAAGGTGGGAATTTTGCACGGGAATGCAAGTGACGAGAGAGGGATGTCCAACTGCAGTGACTCTTTGTGACAGAGTCTGACAGTTAATTTGCATGAACATTGCTAATATAATGTGAAAAAAAAATCCCTTTAGTGGTTTTGAATTCAGCACACACAGTGTGTCACTGAGCATTCCCTTGTTCAGAGATGGACCACAGCTACCTTTAGAGCACTGTTTATTTTGCACTAGGACCAGCTCATATCCTCTTAGTTGTACCCTCTCAGAAGCAAGGCTCTGAATGTTTTTGACCTCTCTCAAAGAAAGAATTTTTCCACTCCCTTTAGCAATATTGCTTCCCTGCCCAAAATCTTGTTTTAGTTCTTCAATATCCTTTCAAGATGGAAGAATTCCTCCCTTACACAACAGCATCCCAGATTTAAATCGTCCCTGTTCTGTTCTTAACATTGTTTGCTCTTCTTGCCCACAGCTGTTCTCTGAGCTGTCTGCATCGGTACACCCCTATCATCTGAAAAGCATTACAGACATAGAAGCAGGATTGCTCTTCCTGCTCCCTTACAAAACTGTTGGGGAGAATATTGTCAAGGCAGGCAAATGCAGAAAGTAAGTATTTCGATAAAGCTGTAATCATCACGTGATGAAATCTCTTACTCTTCAGTTCTTTGCAAAAGCATAGGGGCAACACATTAAAAACAAGTTGAATGAATAAACTTTTTCAGACTTCATAGTCAAAACTATATGGCATAAATGTAAAGATCCTGCAAAAGCACAGTTGCCAACAGCCAACAATAGCTTGTCTTCACAGGCTAGCTTAAAAAATAACAATATAAAGGTGATCAACTGTTAAACAGATAAGAATTAAAGAGAGGTGAGTGCTTTTTTTCTTGATCACTGCCTATCTAATTCTACTTCAGTAATCACAAGGTCATAAAGGCACATATGCCTTGACCAAACTGGTTGACCACCACCCTAGTGGTCTTCCAGGCTGCAGTACTTATGCTGCAAATCATTTTTCTTAGTCCTGCAGCACAGGTGGAACATGCTGGCTTGCTGCTGTCAGCTCAAAAGCCTGAGCATATACTAGCACTGGAAAGGAACCAAAGATCATCCCAGGTGTAAGAGGTTCATTTGGAAGTCATCAAAGGTGCTGGTGTAAGATATCTCCCACCTTTCCTGCTGAAGCTGTCCTCCTCTGAATTACAGAAATACTCACTAGCCCAGAGAGATTTTGAGCATGGCTCCATAGACCAGTGTTTAGGAGGGAGGGAAGAGGGGAAAAGTGATTTCAGCCATTGCAGTAACATTCACTGGGGGAAGGGAGGAGGTGTCTGCATTGCCTGCTCATCCTTTTCCACATTCCAGCAATAGCACAGGGTAACCACTGCCTTCTGGTGCATGTGAATACCTTACACGATGAACTCAAAATAAATGAGTGTGGGATTCTTAGTGAACATGGAGGAAAAAGAAATAACTTTTGCAGAAAGACTGTGATAACAGAACTGTGAACATAATTTCCAAGTCTGCTAGTGGGACAATACTATCCCCTTGAATTCTTCTCTTCACTGGTGTGACGATTTTCCAAAGGCACTTTATTTGGCCTGTGATTTTTCCTTCCCACCATGTGACTGCATTTGCTGTGCAATGTGCTTTCATCCCAGCTGCTGATTCCAGCTGATAAGGAGAGCAGGGGGATCTAAAATGACTGTCTGGCATGGAATGGAAATCACAAAGCAGCATTAAGGCATTAGCTCATAAAAACAAGCCTGCAAATAATAACAAGCAGAGTCATGATTTTAACATAGGTTTTTATTTTCCAAGACTGCATGTTACAGTCTAGCATTCTCCCCAAAGAGGGATAATTTAACACCGGTAAGACTCATGTATTATATAAAGATGACCCATGTAAAAAGCATGACCTCCAATTGGTTGCTTCCAAAAATATCTCTTAATGTAAACAAAAATATTTATGATTCTCTTGTGTTAAATTGCAGAAAGCAGCTGTACAGCAGCAGCAGGATGACAAGATGTGCTCATTAAGGACAGCACAGTCTTTTCTGTCTCCTAAACAATAACCTATGCAGTCCTTCCCTCCTCTGTCAACATACCTATCTCTGTCGCTGCTGCACTATCCACAGCTTCTCCTGTTTCGTCTTTTGTTTCAGGCCCTCCGCTTACTATCTCACTGAGCAGCTCAGTTTCCACCTGTTCTCCCATCTCACCTGGGAACAGTAACCATGGAGATTAAATTAGGATCCACTGAGAAAAGTACTAAGTGCCCCAGCTCCTTTATGTAAACCTGATTTTGCTTTGTCCGCTCTCCAATGTCCTTTACCAAAGCACCCCTGAATGAATCTATAGGGAACAAGCAGGATGCTCCCAGTCACTTTCCATCATTCAGCTACATGCGTGCCTCACACCTGTAAAGTTCTCCTGATGCTTTCACAAAATCTCCTTGACACTCTATTCAATACACATCATGAGTACTATTTCTGTTCAAATTATTTTTCCTGGATTTTTATTTCATATATGTGCAGTTTTATTTGCAATTAGAACAAAACAGAAACAGAAAACACGGTAACATTCAAGTCTGGCTGAAACCGTGCTTTCCCTGGGAAGCTGCTACCTAATTAATTTACTCACACAGCTACTGAAGAATAACAGAAAGCAAAACAAATACTAAGTATCATATGCACCACAGCATAAAAATGGAAGGTCCCTTCTTCATCATATACCTCATGGAAAGATAATGCACACAAGTTAAGATATTACTTCTAGCTTGGAACAAATAGGAGCAAAACTCTTTTTCCCAAAATCCTTGTTCCCTTGCCCTGCAAGCAGCATGAACCGCTTGGTGGTCAAAGCCCCATAACTGATCTTCAGGCAAATCATCAATTGTAAACGTGTTTCCATGGACATGAGATCCTACCACAACGTTCAGGGCGTACTGCTCTGCCTCCAGCACTACACCCTGAAGCTTAGAAGTGGTGATTAACAAAATCGGAGTTTCCAGCTGGGCAAGACTATGTGTTTTACAAGTGAGCATCCAGTCGTTGACTGCTTACATAAAATGAGACTTTATTCCAAAGGATAGATGCCTGTTTTATTTAGAGAAAACCTCAAAATTCTTTTGTGAAGAGACACAGGAGAGGACAAGCCAACCACTGTGCTTAGCTACTGGGATGCGAAGAGTCAGATTTATATAGCCACTTCAGAGACATGCACAGCAAAGCCACAGGGTTAGTGGTGGTGCATGTAATCGGCTCTTGGCTTCACACAGATCAGTCCTTCTCCTACATCTTCTTCAAGGCAAATGTGGAGTGAAGAAGGCTGCTGACACCACATTTCCCTGCAGAGAAATACTTCTCATGTGCTTCACCTGCTTATTCCCTGAAGAAATGCTCCCCCAGGAATTATCTGATTCCTCACTGAGCTTCTTTGTACCATTTAGGAGAAAACCAATTCCTCCTGTGAAGTGTTCACCTTCTGCACGTGCAGTCCATGGGAGACACACGTCCTCCAGGTGCTAACCCAAAGATGAGCACAGCCTGCAAACTCTGTGAACAAGCACACCTCCTGCTAAAAGTCCCTCTCACAGCACATGGAAATACCTGCCGTCTCAGACACCACTGCTTCCTCACACAGACTTCCTCCCCAGCTAGTCATCTCCAAACATTTTTGGAAAGCCCAGCCCTATGTCCCTCCACTACTACTTCTATTCTGCTTGTATAGTAGCCAAACTTCTTGGGCAGACTGGATATGCCAAGGGTGCATCAAAGAGATGCTTTTTCTTCTACAATCAAGCAAGCACCCTCCAACTTCATGTGCATAGGGACAGTTGCTTTTTAATTAATACATATAACTAAGTAATAGAGCCTTTGGTCTCTGCAGATATTAAGGAACATGTCTGAGCTACACAGAAACACATTTTAAATGAGGGGTACGGTGGGGCATTTTACCTGCTAAGAACAAAAAGGACATGAAATGAAATAGCAGAGATAATGACTGGAAATGCTGATTAAATTTATTACAGCTTGGACTTGTGAGTCTGAGCCTTCCCCAGCCACGTTCTTCTATGCCCCACATTGTACACACTCCCAGGACCAAGTTCTGACTCCAGAAGCTCATGCGAGGCTCTCAATAAAGCCAAAAGGACCCACGCACAAGACCCTGGAAGCAGAATTTGGTCTCCTGAATTTATGAAAACACAAATATTACCCTCAATGAGGTGGTCCTCTTCAGTAACATGTACTTTCTCGATGATTTCCACTACAGAGTTGTCACTGCCCTCCACCAGCCCACTGTTCTCTGCTCGTCCTTGCAATGGTGCCCCAGCATCTTCTCCCGGTGCTGGAGGTGAAGGCCCATTGCTCTCTTCTTGCCACATGGACGGCAGCTCAGAGCTCTCCTCCACTCCTGCAGGCAGGGGCTCAGTGCCCTCCGGCTCCTCCCTTTTACTGACCGAATCGATCTTCCCCTTTACGGCCAGAATCACGGCTGCAGCCTCCTCTCCTGGCAGATGCTCACCCGGGTTTGTGTCCTCAGAGGTAAGACTCACATCCTCTGCTGTGTCCAGCTGCGTTTGGTCAGCTATGGTTTCATGATCATCTGCAGTCGGGGTGTTTTCACCTGATGATGCTTTTAGTTACGGCAGGGCAAGGAAAGAAAAAAGAATTACAGATAATTGGTGAGTGGGCATGTAAGCTAGACGAGAACTAGACCCACAGGGGGACCGCACAAGCACTACCTGTCAAAGAGCTCCCACCTGGCTATGGACAATACTCCTTCAGATGTCTGCTGCTCTTACGCATATCCAGTAGAGGATGGTGCTGCTCTTACATTAAAAAAAAAAAAAGTGTTGGCTTGAGGCATATCATATATTTTTATATGAAGAGAGCTGACCTGTTTACAGGTCAATGTCCTATTACATTTTGCCTTACGGATCTGAAGTGTGCAGAAGGTTTGCTGGTGACTGCACACTATGCAAGGAAGCACCTTTTCCTGCCCCAAACCAAGCACAGAATCAAGATGCAGAGCAGGAGGGAGCTGCTGCCCTGGGCTGTACATGGGAAACTGCTGATGGTGCCTCTGGATGGGCTGAATGAAAAACACCGAGAAGAACTTTCTCAACCTGGAGGGTGAGCAGTGCCCATTTCTTAAAACAAAAACCTGTTTGACTGTCTTTTTAAATACTAAACTACCATTCATAGTATGCTTTGTCTAATAAAACATTCAAGAACAGGAAGCCTAAACAAATTAAAACTTCCACTTCTTTTGTCTTTCATCAGCTTATTGGATAAGTAAAGCAATGGGCCGTTTTGGCAGACAAAATTTATGAATAAAGAAATGGCAAAATTACTCTGACAGGTATTTAAGGATAAAAGTTGAAGACTCAAAATGAGCTATACCAACCTCTCAGACTGACTTAATAACTTTTTGATTAAATTAAATTTGACAAGAGCTTGTGCTTAACCTTCTCCAAAGGAATGTCAGGATGAAAACCCTGTGAATTCATGTACAAAATCTAATTATATAATAACTAAAAAACTGGACAAATTGTATTTTCTGAGACAATGATGATTGCAGTGTCAAAGCCAGTAAGCAGAACTGTATGATGCTTCACACACACATAGATGAACAGCAAAAAAATGTAATACATCCTGCTCTTAAAAGAGCTGCTTCAATACTGCTGCTGTTAAGATAACTTCACAGTTCTTTAGAGGCATTCAAGCAAAACACCTCCCCAGCAAGTGTCACCTGGTTAGCGTGTGCCTACAGACCCGGGGAAGGATGGCTAAGCCAGGAGAAGAGCAAGAACAGGGAATCTGGACTGTCAAGACAGACAGAAAGCAACTTTGACTATGGGACACGTAAAATCCCATTTGTGCCAGGAACTGTAAAACCATCCAAGGTTCAACCAACCCCTCCAAATTCCCAGAGGTATAGCTATTTATAATGCAACTCAAAAAAAGGAGGTAAGCTCAGCTACGCACACCAGACCGCAGACCCTCCCAGGGCAGCACTGTGCCTCTGACAGCTGCCGAGGGGCAGTGGAAGGGGCAGAGGGACCCAGCCCATGGGGACAGATTTCAGACTGTCAGTGGACATTCCTCTGTGAACCTGTCCAAACCCCTTTTCAGTCCATTTACACTCTTAGCCTCCACCATGACCAGTGGCAATGAGGTCTACATCCCACTTACACCCTCTGTACAACACATTCTGGCTGGTTTTAACTCTGCTGCTAGTCATTTCATCAAGTGGCATAGCTCTTGTGTTACAAGAAACAGCCAATACATTTCCCTGTTTACCTTCTCTAGACCTCTATAACACCTTGTCTTCCAGGCACTCCTTTTCCTAACACAAAGCTCAATGTGAAACAGATACCCAATCAGAATAACAGCAAGTAAGTTTTAAACTTAAGCTACTCTAAGCAATGACTAAAAAAAAAGCAGTGTATGCTCAGACACCAGAGATTTGATCTATTCACATTTTATTTTTTATCCCTTTAGACGCTTCTCATGCCTTCACCTTGCTTGGTACCAGGTGAACATGGAGCATTTAAAACATGCAGACAGAAATCAATAAGCCATGAAAACTAGCGTGTTATACAGAGTTTTCAATTGGTGTTACCAGTAAAAGAAACAATTCAACCCATTATTACTAGGTTTCTCCTGCAGCTCCTATAAACACCAGCCCTGTAACTTCTAGCTAGCCCTCTCTTCATCAGGATGTTTTATATAAATTGGATTATAAAATACTGCCATGCAATGCGAGACCCGCACTGCTGGAAACCCTGGAAGCATTCCTCTGCTCTCATCTGAAATGCAAAGAATTCTCTAATATGGAAAAAATAAATCCTCCCAGTAATCTGTTCAATACCTTTAACCCCAAGAAGAATGAACATCATGTGGCAGTCAACATTCCTAGGATGCCTTCTAGTTTTGTTTTATTTTTAAATTTATAATTTTTATTTTCCTTGCTGTAGACAATTTCAGCTGGAGAAACAATGAAAAGCACAGTGAATTTAAGTGGGCCATAGCTACAGTATTTTTCCCTTTGCCTTCTTTCTTTCCTTTCGGAAAAGCCTCGCTTTTTTTGTGAGTTACACATCAATGGAAGGAAATTAAATAAATTTTTTCCCTATTAAGACATTTAGAGAAGTTTCTTTCTAATTATCCCCTCTTACTAAACTAAATTAGAACATAACTAACATATCTGGCCAGTAGCTGCCCAATTAACAGAGACCTTTCAGCTGTAATTACAAACTGCACTTTATCATTACCATGACATTAGTTTATGTATTTAGTACATTTCATAACCTATGCTAACATGAACAGGCTTTTAGAGAGAATTCCTAAAATACTCAGAATAAATTACTTCAGTTGTTTCCCTGAGCCCTTCAGTGTTCCTGTGCAAATATCTTCCAGTAGAGGATGGAAAGGCAGAAGAATTTGGTACATTGACCAGCAGGTACAGTATAAAGAGATTTCCGCTGAGATTTTCAGCGGGGCTCCTGGGTTTGCAGATGTATGCTGGCTCCATAGTGGCACAGACAACGCTCACCCCATACAACCTTCTGTCACCTCTGCAGTCACAAACCACAACACTGCAAGGCAGCAAATGGAAAATAAACCCATACAGAAAACACGGATGCTGCAGCCAGAATAACAGCAACGGATGATATTTATAACTCAAGAATACAGGAAAGAAATGCAGTAAAATGAAAGGCAAACAACTTTTATGTATCTATGTTCAGGATGTGTCTTTCTGGAGAGGCCAATATCTGTAACTGCAGCAGCATTCAGGTTCTTGTAAAAGTGTTTCCAAACCTCCCTTGGACCAAAGAGGGAGGTTTGGAAACACTTTTACAAGAACCTGAATACGGTGAATACGGAAACAAAGTTTTATTCAACTTCCACTGAATAGCAAGGATATTCTTTTGGTGCATCCCACAAATACGGCTTGCGCCCAAAATTAATCCTCCGTGACTTGAGCCAAATCAAAGTTACAAGAGTGCTGCCGGTGCTGTAAACTGTGTTGGGGTGGGTGTACAGATTTTGCAAGAGAAAGGAAGGATCGCGGGGTCAGGTATTGCTATTCACTATTATTTTAAAGGGGTGGGAAAAAAGCATTGGATGTACAAGGAATTATACAAAAGGACCAACCGCGGGGCCCGCCTGTAAATCAAAGCCGAAACAAAAGTCTGCGGGGGGGAACGGAGGCTAGTAACTCGGTCGCTTACAAGAAGCGGCGGTTTGACGAGGATTTCGTTCACCAGCCGCAGCTCCGCCGGCAGCCGGGGCAGAATGAAAAGCCGGGAGACACGCGAAGGGCTCCCCTTCCACCCTCCCACCCTCCCTCCGCAAGCTCCGCGGGCAGCAGCCCCCCGGCCCGGCTCCCCCCCGCCCCCGGCCCGGCTCGGCTCACCCCGCGGCGGCGGCCCGGCGGCGGCGGGCGGCGGCTCCTGGGGGCGGCTGCGGGCGCTGCTGGAGCAGCCCATGGCGGGGCGGCGGCGGCGGCGGCCTCTTCCCGACTGCCCGGGGTGAGGAGGGGCTGGAGGTGCCGCCGCACGGAGCCGGGGGGGGGAGCAGGGGTGGCCCTGGCGACGGTGCCGTAGAACACTCCCCCCGCCCCCGCCACCCCCGGGCGGCGGGGCTGCCCTGCTCGCCCCGGGCCACCCGTCCCCTTCGCGCCTGCCCTTGGGGCGTTTTTTCTGAGCCGGGTGCGGGTGCCACAAGGGGTCTAAGCGGCGGGAGCCGAGCAAGGGACCGCAGGGCTGAGTGACAGCAGCTGGAGCCCTACGAATTTAATCCTGGGTGCGCCTACGTGTAGGTAAAACTCGCTAGCAAACTTCAAGCCAGGTTGGTGTCGGGTGGAAGGAGACCCATAGACAGGGTCCCATAGGGTAAGAGGGTCCAGGGTCTGGGCAGGGATATTAGATGGACTTGGAGGCCATGCTGATGTTTGAGGGTCCCTCAGCGTGGTTGCACTTGTGAGCCTGAGACTGAGGGTGTGGGGTTTCTGTAGGGAACCCCAGTCCGGACTGGCGGGACTGGGCTGTCTGCACTTGGGGTGGATGTGGTGCATGTAGGTGCTGCTAAATGCAGTGCTCTGTCTTAGCATGCCGGGGGCGGGGCGCTTGTACACACCCAGGGTGCTCAGCCTCGTTACTGGCCCTCCCTGCAAACGGGAACAGCCACGGATGCACCCGGGGGACTGGGATGGGGAGACCTCTGGGCTCTCAGCAGCTGGGAGGCAAGAAGGAATCCCCAGGTTGCAGAGTCCTCTGGACTCAGCAGCCACTTGTAACGTCCTTACCATCAGCCTTAAAGGTAAAACAAAGATAATATGATTTTTATATTTGCATATAGGCAAATCAGCAGATGTCCAGGGAAGTCTGGGTGGCTTAGAAACTTTCCAAAGAGTAAGAATGAAGCATTTTCACCATGTATTTGCTTGCATAAGCAGGTCCAGTGTGTTTTATTTATTGCACCCAAGACATGTTTCATTATGTGCTTCAAATTTAGAGTAATCACCCATCCTTCTAAATAAATGGGTTTTTATCCATCCAGAAACTTGTCCAGAAAAATCATATTGTCTTTGGACATTTGTCCAGGGTTTGTTGATGTCCTGCAGCCAAGGTGGAGCAGTAGCAATAACTCCAGACAGGCTGCAGGACACATGGAAATCCTGGATGTGTGGTATACCGCATGGTATGTGTACTATCACTGTAGCACAAGTGTCA
Source organism: Aquila chrysaetos chrysaetos (assembly GCF_900496995.4). Taxonomy (NCBI): domain Eukaryota; kingdom Metazoa; phylum Chordata; class Aves; order Accipitriformes; family Accipitridae; genus Aquila; species Aquila chrysaetos. The sequence continues at coordinate 24,769,654 of NC_044007.1, forward strand.
AGCTGTGGCACACCTGGGAAAAACTGATACAGATAAGCTATGTATTGTATGGATATAAGCTGTACCCTGGAGCCATCAGACTCACTGCATGTGCAATGCACACTGAGCGTACCTGTGTCACTCTGGGAAATCATCTGGCAAACACACAAAGAGCAGCACAGGAGGGAATACACCACGTAAGCCTAAACACATTAACTTCTGCTTCCTCAGCTTGAGTTCATTTTTGGGATGCTTTTTTAAAATAATAGAAAAAAAAAACATAGGCTGTATATATTACTCTATGGCTATATATAAGATTTCTACCAGACTCTAGACAGTGAAATGGCAGTAACTTTAGTATTAGCAAAGCATGCTGCTGTGTAAGCACAAAAGCAGAAGTGCAACAAAGGGCTTAGCAACTTAAAAGTTAGTTTCAGAAACCTCTAACATTTATGCTGGTGTGAAATCCCAACGGTGCTGTGGTGGGTGCAAGGCTGGTTCCCTACACAGCACCTGTAGGTTCCCTGTACAGCACAGATGCGGGTGCCTCAGCGTCACAGGTGGCCGTGTGTCTGAAGGCACCTGGGCACCCACCTCTTGCCTACCAGCTGGGATGGGCTCTGCTGCCACCGGTAGGAAAGTGGAAGAGTTTGTGCTTGCAAAGGAGTCCCGGCAGCTGAGGAAGACAGCTGCAGACAGCATATATGCAAGGGAGGGATGGCAAACGTATCTGATATCACACCTCTCTTCTACGATGTTCTTTCAGAGAACAAAGCAAGGAGACCGAGCCACCAGGACAGACTCACCGAGCACTGGGCACTGAGAAAAATAAAAAAGGGAAAGCTACATTCAGTTCCTTCTCTTGCCTGCGGAGCTTTGTACCTGCTTCCCTCCGTGTTCTAACCAAAGGGTAAGTTGTGCAGAGTGCACCTACCATCCATATTACTGAAACAGTGGAGAAAGGAATTCAAGATGTACAAGGCCAGACAGAGGGAACATGTGTGGGCATGTATTGGCATCCAAGGGTGCTTACTGGGGAGGGGGAGCTCAGGGCTGCTCTGTACTTCACCTTTTTTAAACAGGCCTTGGATAAGGTACAGAAATAGGAATGAGAACCCAAGGGCCTTGTGGCAGGTGACTCCTGGAATCACGAATAACAGTTTCATGGTCATCTTCCCTCCTCCCACGAGTGAAGGAGAAGTTGCATCTTTTCAGCAGGAAGACTGGACACAACAGAGCCAGTGCTGGATCTGGACATGGGTAGGGCCATGGTAGGACACGGCTGCACCTCAGTGTATCAGCTGTATTGCCACGTACCATGTCAGGCTTGGACAACATTTGCCCTCTGCAGATCATTCAGCACAAACACGTTCCCGTGGGATAACACGCTGCTCTGCAGCTGCCTCTGTGCCGCTGTCCTGCCTTGATGGGAGCACCGAGATGATCACCCCTCCACCAAAAGTGGTAACTCCATGAGTTTACCATGGGGGCAGGTTACACGTGCTGATGTAGATCAAGAGTTCACTGTGTAAACATGAACTGGTGCACACTCCCTTCTTCAAGCCTCTGTACATCCAAGTAAACACCACTGAGGCCAAGATAGGGCTGGGGCTGATGCCGGTTAGGCTCAAACTTTTTATTTCTACTTTCTAGATAGTGTGTATCACTGTGTTAGCATGCTCACCTATTGGCCAGGGTAAGTGGCAGTGACATGTACTTTCCAGTGAAGATGCAGGGTGAGGAGCTTTGGAAGTAGGAGTCTCAGAGTTGGGGAAGTGAGGCATAAATGTGAGACTGAAAATGAGATGAGATTCCTGGGTGTGTGACAGGCGGTGGGAGAAGGCAGGAGCAGGGAGTGAGAGAGTATGGGAGCAGGTGATACGGCAGTGGCACTCACAAGCCATGCCCCTTGCTTGTACAGAGCCCCACAAAAATGACTGCAAGTGATCCAGCATGTTGGCAGATGAAAATCCTTGGTAGCCTTCCCATCCCTTCCCCTGGGGATGGCACCTCTTCAGAGACTCCTTGCCTTCTCTAATCTGAACCACCCTGGTACTGCCCCAAATGAAGGCAGTACCAAAGTAGCTAAAAATAACCTTTAACAACAAACAAACTAAGCAATCATCTTGAATTAGTTATTTTTACAAAAGAAAACTATTTTATTCAGGAATATAAATTGGGAAATTAAAATAAAACATAAACTGGGAGTGTTCAGGGATAGCTGTATCTCCAGAGGTAAAGCAACAAATACCTATGCCCTCTTACACACAAGCAGAAACATACTTCCAAAAGCAAACTTCGTAAAGACTTCTCTAATTTTTAAGATCCCCAGGCCAGTACATGATCAAACTTGTTTCACTCATTCCAGAGCTCACTAGCTATTAATAATTTTGAATATTTTAGATATGATTCCTACTGCAGCTATTAAATTTATATCTACTTTCTGATAGACACAAATCCTGGGACTTTCCAGATCACAGGAGACTTTTCAAAACATTGTATTAATAATGAGTTTTCTTTTTTAAACTGTGACTCCTTTTCTCAACTCTTTGTACAGAAAGACTGGTACTGACCAGGCAATAAAATACTCTAAACTGTTTATTGTGGCAGATATTTCAGGCCAAATGTTCTGCTGATGCAAATTTGTGTAGCTCCACTGAAGGGTGCTCTGTGATGCTGGTTTATAAACTGCAGAGAACTGCCTTCTGAAACTGCTATTTTTGTTTTGCCTGGGATGGCAATGACCTTGAAACTTGGCTCCTAGGACATACCTTGTAATTTCCTGGAAAGGCGGGAATCTTCTTATCAGACTAATTACTATCTTCAGAAATCTGCACCTGTGGATTTCTGCACAATTTGGCCCTTAGAAAATGCAAGTATCTTGTTGTACTGGCACTGTATTTAAGCTAGCTACACATCTAGGTATACAAATGTATGTATTTTTATATGTATATAGTTACATATGTGCATACAGATACTCCTTAGCATCCTTTTACTGGCTGAAAATATATCCAAGGTGTGCAGATATCCAGGTATTCACGATAGACAGTATTTAACCTCAAGATTTTTCCTGTTTCCTAATGAGATAACCTCTCTGCATTTGGCCCATTCTCCCCTACAGCTCTTTTCTTTCCTTCCTTCCTTTGTCATAGTGAAGCTGCTGGAAGGGTGGCCGAGGAGAGGTTTGCATCTGGATCCAGCAGACCTGTGCATTACCGGGATTCCAAATTCCCAGCGATCTGAAACAAAGAGCTGCATTTGTCTGCCTGACAATACGGGGGATAGTTCTGTGCATGACCCTGTGAAAATCAGATGAACATGTTTGCATTTGCTGTAAACGCGATGATTATCAGAGAACACAGTCTGTCACTTTTAATAGCCCTGACAAGTGCAAAAGGAGAAAGTAATAGCTGCAGGTGTGCACACAACGTTGTTGTGTAACTATGCAGAGATTTTGACGGGACTGAAAATGCAAGAAAGAACAGGACTGTATTTTTGCATATTTTCATCCTATAGAAATAGTATGCTTTGGTCATCTTGGTAAAATGAAGATGTTGGCCCAGCTTTTCAAAAGATCAGTCTTCTTTTTTGAATTGAATCTTGTCTTTCAAGGTTAGCGTGTGGCCTCTGGCACATGAAGGATAGCTAAAGATATGCTGCTTCCCCCTTGCAGGGGCTTTAGCAGGGATTACAACTTGAATGCCCCCCCCCCCAATCACATCACACAACAGGTAACGGGGTCAGTACCTGTTATCGTCTCAGGCACCCAGCAGCTCTGACAAGGAGCAAGTCCTGAGCTCTACCCACTGCCTGCTGGTGCTCAGGGAAGGGGGGTAAGCAGGGGTACAGCTTCAGACGTTCCTCTGCATCCCCAGCCGTCAGGGTGATCCCCACTTTCTCTCGGGGTCAGCAGTGCTGCCACTTCAGCTTTATAAAGATCTCGGAAGTTCAGAGAATTTAACAGAATGATCCATCCCGGGCTGTGCCATACAGTGTTCATGTACTGCTTGTTTTTTAGACATCAGTGTTATTTTTTGTCTTTCTTCTTTTCTCTTTCTCTTCTTCTTTCCAACATTTTCTCGCAGTTAACTATAACACTGTCTACAACAGCACACGTAATTAGCACACATACCTTTTTTCTTAGTGCCTCATTTTACTGTCATTGGATTACATGTCATTTTCCAATGAGCAATGAGACCACCCTATTAACAAGCTGACAGTATTATCACTATTACATTTGGGGGGGTAATGTTTGGGGTTCCATAGCATGGAGAAAAAGTTTCTTTGGGATTTCTCTGCAGAAACGCGTTAGCCTGTGCTGCACAGACGGGCCCGCATCCGTAGTACGCCCAGTGCTTACTCCTTGCAGCTGAACTGCTGCAAGAGACCCCATGGGTGATCCTAGCCAGCCCCAACTGTGAAGTAAACCACACAAACTTGCTTGTCTGTCCTCAAGTATGAGTATACTGGGCCACCATGGCTTGCACTGTCGTTTGCTGATACGCTGGCGTCGGTGTCAGTGCTGCCATGGGAGCTCCTTGTCTTGCCCTTTCATGTCCCCCCTCCCCAGATGCATGTTTCCACCGCCAGCAGGACATCCCACTGGCTGTGTCAGTACTGCTGTGGACGCATTACCAAATGAAGCATGGACTTGACTTAAAAACAACTCTGAAAAAATAAAAAAAGGCTCAGGGTGGGAATTCCTTCAGCTGCCATCTCTACTGAAGTCGATGTATCATAAAGTTATGGCCCCAGCTAAAGGATGGCCATTAGATTGTTACTCCAGTCATGACTCAGGAATCTGTGATCGCATGTCCAGACTTAAAGAAAATAAGGCTTCTTTATGATCTTAGATATTTTCCATCTTCTAGACCACTTAGAATTTCTCAGACACACTGAGTTGGTTTCATTTTCCTCCAGGCCCCAAATGATGAAGTTGCTCTCCAATATTTGGGATAGGTCAATGCTCCACCAGTGACTTCTCTCGCCGTGCTCTTACTCTCCTAATTCATACCTCTAACTGGTGCTTTCTTACACAACCTTATCAGCATTTTAGGCAGGGGAAGGTGCTGAGAAACCTTCTTCAAGACCACTGCTCTCCAGATTTGAATTAAATTATCTCCCTCTCCATTGGAAACCCTGCCCCTGCCCTCTCACTAGGCAAGCGCAGAGTAAGGCCAGGGTGGGAGAAGCAGTAAGGGAGGAGGATTGGCCCTGCTTTCCCCACGTACTCTGCATTCGCTGCATTCTCATCTTCACTGCCAAACTGAGCACCAGCCTGCAGACCCCCTGAGCCAGCGTAATACTCAACTCAGCCCATGAAGGGGTTGATCTCCCTGGCTGAGCGTGGCCAGCAGGGCAGGCAGGAGGGCTGGGTGTAACCACGGTGCCTGCTGTTCGTGCTGGGAGAAGTAATGCTGCTTTTCCTGAGGTAGCTGGCTGCTCCCTGGATCTCTCCATCTTGAGGCTTGTTTGTTGGAGATGGAGACGTTGTCTGCTGCTTCCCTGCCTTTCCTTTATTTCTGATGTATCACGGCCTCATCATAGACGGGAGCTCAGCATCCCCTGGGAAGAGTGCCTGGGATCCAAACTCTGCCTGATGTGCCTTTCCCCACACTTTAATTCTCAAACACCTGCATTATAAATGCCCATCCACTCCCAGCTGCTGATTTTTAATAAAAGAGTAGCTGTATCATATTGTTTAAGGAATTTTGGTGGGGCCAAAGCCTCTTCTTCCTTCTAATGTTGCTTTCATCTGACTTGGACTGGCCCTTTGCCTTTACAAAGGACATTTTCTGGACCACAGACCCCCAGGAGAGGCCTTCACAGCCACAGAAGGGAGATTTGAGGGGTGAGAGACAATGGTGCCCATTTCTGCATGTATTTCCCCCCCCAGATCCTTATTCCACCCAGATTTAGGGACAGAATTTGGGGTCCAACGACCAAAATGTCTGTCAGAAATTTTTTTAGGAAATGCGGGATTTTTTTTAAAAACACATCACTGGAAAAAACTAGTTTTATAAACTCTTAAGGAAAGTATTGCATTTTCTCCTAATTTGAGCGGAGGTTGCAACGGTACCCTTGGAAACAGCTCCCTCTTCCGGAGCCGTCCACGGCTCCCACATTTTGCAAGATAACATAAAACATGGCATAGTCAAAAGGAATCGCACCGAGGACTTCATGAGGCCCGCTGAGCCTCGTAATATTCTCTTGCCAGTAATTTCAACAAGCAAGAAAAGCTGAATGCTTCACCTGACCGCAAGCAAGCAGGTAAAAGTTTAAAGAATTGAAAGCAAAGTCACAATTTGACGGGAGGAATAACGGCAATGCACCTGAGTGCTGGGGCACAGAGAGGAAGAGGAACAAGAAAAGAATGAGACATAAAATGGAGTTTACTTTTCAGCTGCCAAAAAAAAAAAAGTTTGAAGTACACTTCAAAATTGATTTAATTATACTCTGTAAAGGGCCGAAAATGGTTTTGTTTCAGTAAGTGAAATTGGACTATAGAGACACATCAAAGTGTAACATTTTTATATCATTATTTATATAGTAGATATATTATTTATATGTGCTTAATGTAGAAATTAATTCCAGAGGACTTTACAATTAGAGATGGACCAATGTCTGAGTTTCAGCTGGGATATTTAAGCTCCACTTAAGTTTAGTGGTATTTTTTCTAACATACCTTTATCTCATCTTTATCTCAGTGTTAGCAGCTTAGATCTTAATCTAGGTGTTTAAACTGATCTGTCAAAAACTAAGGTTGTTACGCAGTGTCTACACAGAAAAAATGGTTGGGATGATGGTGTGCATTTTGACCAACAGCTGCTTATCACTGAGAAGATAATCCTGTCACAAAAATTTTGGTAAGGTGTGTGATCATATACCAGAAAAAAGTTAGCATGGAGGTAGCCAAACCAGTAGGAAGGCATAATGGTATAGTGCTATAAATTATTTCCCTTATTTGAAATAAACTCTATTAATATAAGCATACTAGAATAACTGAATACCACATGTTTTGGCTTGGCTTTTTAGTTTGTTGCTACATATCCCGTATCAGCAAAGGCATCAAACTTCCTAAAGCCAACAACGCTCTCCCACGCTTGTGCTAACCCAGGCGAGTCTAGAAAAGCTTTTACGCTAGCTTTGTAATTTCCTAAGAAAATGTATATGCTGGGGTGCCTTTCTGGTGTGGCGTGTCCTAAGAGCGTGAAGTCGTACCGGCAGAAGACTTGCTGGCCTGTGGGTGGGCCCCTGGGCCTCCTTCTGGGAGGGTGTCACAGGGGAACCCCCCAAACTCGCCCCCCAAACACCCACACTGCTGATCCCCGCAACGCCCAGGCGGGCGCCAGCTGAACTGCTGCTCGCTGCTCCTCCTGCCACCAACCCGGGGTGACTGTCCCAGGCTGGACACCACCGTGGCATTGACCGCAACTGTTCTTAGCCTGAAACCGAGAACCTCGTGTCACAGCTGCCTTCACAGCTAGCGCGCGTGTGTTCAGCAAGCTGATTTTCAAGCTGGTGGGTGGTTTCCAGAGCCCACGGCGGGCAGGAGGAGGTTCCCCTGCACCGGGACTCCAGCACAGGAGAGGACTGGGCTGCCCTCGCAGGGGCCAAGGCCGCCACAGAGCCGGCTGGGAGAGAAGCGCCGTCGCCCCAAGCAAACCCGGCAGCTTTACTTAGGAGCGCCCAAAGCTGAAGCCGCTAACGCAGGCAGCCTCAGGCCCAGAGCCACTCCGGAGCTCAGTGGCACACTTAACGCTTGAAATCCAGGTGTTTGCTCAGTTCGGGGCTGTATCTCATTGGGACAGTTTATTTATGACTGCAGTGCAATTAAGGGCAGTCAGATGCCATCGGGCCTGGTGAAACGAAGGCACTGCTGCTTTGTGGAAAGCCAGCGTGCTCAGCACTTAGAGCAGGGAAACGTGGAGTCAGATCAGCACACGTGTCTATGGCTCCGGTGGCTTCTGATGCCAAAGAGATTTATTTTCTCCATACCGTCATTTTCCACATCAGCCTTGTTGTTGTCCCACAGAGGGGGTTCGTTTACCCGCTGTGCAAGCCAGTAACACACAGAGTTGAGGTATTTTTGAATTAATTTCATTGATGCATATGAATGGGTACCTGTCTCAAGACAGCACACCCTTGTCTCAAAAATTCCCACATTTATATACTGAAGTAATACACATTCATTATTATTTCCCTTAATGATCTGTTCCTTCTTCTTCGCCCCTCACGTAAATTAGCGCGTAGACTCTTGTCTTCTTCCTCCATTGTCTTGAGTAGGTGGTATCATTTGAGGAGGTGGTCAATGAGTCGGTGGTCACGATCTCCCCCGTAGGAATTACCTTTTACCTACTTCTTACTCTGCCTTCGCAGTTCCAAGAGGTTCTTCTAGGTTTGTTGACCAGACCACAACCCGTTACCTTTTCTGACATAGACATAAAGCCCCATTGTCTAACAGTTGGTTCTTAAACCCTGAATCATGTCTAGTTATTGTTTCCCTATTTTAAATATTAACTGATAGGGGCTGCACGCAGGAAATTAGCAGTTCCCTGGTTATCTCAGTCATATTACACATATCAATTGACGACCCTGTGACAGAAGCGGCAGTCCCCCCAGGGGACGGGAGCCTCAGGGCCCTTGGGACTCTCCCTGCAAGGGGCTTCCTTGATCCGCGCCCGAAGCCTCCCGCAAGGCTGTGACGGGGAAAAGGGCATTTCAAATCGCTCTGTGGAACACGGCAGGCGGCGCGGCTGGGGAAGGGGAGGTGGAAGGGAGCCGGCGACCACGCCACGCCGCCTCGGCTCGGCTCGGCCGCCATGGCGGCGGCCCGGCTGCCCCGCTCGCTGGCCCCGCCCCTCGCTCAGTCAAGCCCCGCCCCTCACTTAGCCAGGCCCCGCCCGGGCTGGCCACCCGTGGTTGGGCGCAGGCGCGTTGGCAGCTGGCGGGAGGGGCGGGGAGGCTGCGCGGGGCTCTCGCGAGAGCTGCCGCGCGGGGATCCACGATGCTTTGCGGCAGCTCGCTCCTTTCTGGCTGCCCGGCCATCTTGGCGGCGCGTCTCCGGTGAGTGGGGCTGGGCCGGGGCGGCGCGGGCGGGCGCGGCGGGCCGCTGCCGGGTGCTAACCCCCCCCCCCCCCCCCCGTTCACCCCTGTGTTCCAGTTACCGGCCGACCCGACGCGAGGCAGCGACATGGTGGCCGCGAAGAAGACGGTGAGTGGGAGCGGGCCGCGTCGGGCTCACGTGGCGGCGGCCCGGCCTCCGCCAGCGGCGCTGGGGCAGAGCGGACCCCGGTGTGGGTCTGGGCCGGGGACCGGGCGTGGCGTGGGGGGCCGTGGGCACAGCCGGAGGCGCCTGTCGCGCCCCTCGGAGCTCGGGCCGTGCCCTCCTTGCACAGGCTGCCGGCCGCGCCGTGCGGCCGCCTCCCGCCCGCTTCTCTGTCCCCGGTTCCCGCCTGTGCGCTTTCCCGGGCTGCTTACGGGGCTCCTGTGCTCGCTGGAGGAAGGGGGAGCCGGTGCTGAGCTGCTAGTGCGGGTGGAGCTCAGCTTTTGCGTTTCCTGTCGTGTTCTTGCCTTTCTCCTAGAGCGACTCTGGCAAGGATGGGTTTCGTGTTAGTGGGATGGTGGTGTTCGTCCTTGCAAATGCACTTACCTGTTCTCACGAGCACCACGCTCTCCTGTTGGGAGTGCCAGCTCGTACTGCATGTGGTTACTTGTTTCTGCTAACCGGTATAACGCTCTTGGTGTGCGCCCTAGGAAGAGACATACTCCAAAGCTGGCTTAGGTTTGCAAGGCAGAGATAGTGTTTACTTGGACTTGACTAGCTGAGCTTTGATACAGGCTTGTCATATACACGCGGATGTTACTGATTAACGCAGATAGCAGCAACGACGCTTTAAGATGTGTTTTCCTATTGTAAGATACGTGGGTAAGAGGTATTTTTATGAAGTTGGGAAAACATAGTATCAGCAACCCCCTTATCCACAAGCTTTCTCATATTCAGATGGTAGGGTGGCTTTTCTTATTCTGTGTTGTGAACTATAGGGAAATTATTAAAAGATTGCTTGTATTTGGAATTTCTTAATTTTCTTGTGTTCTCCGTCATTTTGCAAAATGTAAAGTAACATACAATAATGCTTTTCTACGTTTTTTTCAGAAAAAGTCCCTAGAGTCAATAAACTCTAGGCTTCAGCTGGTTATGAAAAGTGGTAAATATGTGCTAGGATACAAACAGACTCTGAAAATGATTCGCCAGGGCAAAGCCAAGTTGGTCATCCTAGCCAACAACTGTCCTGCTTTGAGGTAAGCAGATGTATGAAAAACCAATTCTCCTTAAAATTAAGATAGGTTCTTTGTACAAACACAGTGTGCACTTCATGTTAATTGCTACAGTGAATTATTAATTCAGAGTACTTTGCTGGCATATTCCAGAGTGCTATGAAATAGGTGATGGCTTGTTTGGTGTATAATGATTTCAGGTCTGGATGCGTTGAGATGCTTCCCAACATTTTTCTAGCTTCCTAATTCATAGAGTTTGCCCTAGCAAAGATACTGGAGGCTTTTCACACTGTGATAGCATTCATATAATGGGGCTAAATTCCTGTGGTTTTTTTAAGTAGTGTATGGGAAAATAATTTTACAGGTTGCAAAACCGGTAATTGACCCTTATTTAAAATATTTGAAGCACACAAAATTTGCTGTCCAAGTAAGTTTTATAAATTTAGGTTCCTGACCAGTGAAATTGCTTTTTTGAGAATGAAATCTTTACTAGCTTCCTGACATTTGTCATGTTGAATTTCTGAGCCCTTTTTGTCCTCAAGGGATATTGACAGATTCAAGAAACTCCAAATGCAGAAAACCAAAATTAGATGCTTGACAAATGGCAGGACTGTTACAGTAGGCAACATGATAGTGAGGATCCCAGAAGTGCTTGAGGAACAATACTGACCACTAGAATCTCCTGATAGAAGTCAGAAGAGAAGGGACTATAGATTGACTTTTTTTTTTTAAGAGAAATACACAGTTTCATTCACAGCTAGCAGTAGCCAGATGTCTGTTCAGCATCTGGCCACTGGGTATCAGCATTAATAATGGTCATCGTTTATGCACTTTGGCTTAGCTCCTACAACCTTTCAGAAGCCTGGAAGTCCTGAATCCCCTTCTTTCCTGTAGAAATGAGCATGTGTAGGAGCAACCTCAAGGATTTGTACTCCAAAAGTGGGTTTGCCATTACATACCTTCAGCATACTTCTGGATAAGGGTTCCCAAGCCCCAATACTGTAGTGATGTTGTCTGGCAAGGAACAGGTGTGTTTTTCTGGGTGGGAAGGAAAACTGTAAGGTTTAAGTGTGATTGGAGCTAAAGCTGTTCTTGCTGTATTACAGTCAGAATTGTTTGTCAGTACTGCAACACTCCTAGTTTTTGAATTTCAGAAAATCAGAGATTGAGTACTACGCTATGCTTGCCAAGACTGGCGTCCACCATTATAGTGGCAACAACATCGAATTGGGCACAGCATGTGGAAAATACTACAGAGTGTGTACACTGGCTATCATCGACCCAGGTATGTCTCTCTTACAGTGTAGTGACCAAATGGGTATGTGTCAGTGGTTCCTCTGTTCACCTGTGAGTAGCAGCACTGAGCAAGTAACGTGCAGGGGTGATGACACATTTTGCTGTCCTTCTCTGTCAGGTTTAACTCTTAATTACAGTTTCTTCTGACCAAGATCCTGTTCTTCTTTTCTGAGTCCTAGGTTCTCAGAACCTGGAATTACTGCTGCTCATGTTTGCACACAGCTCCTTTTACTGCCTTTGAGTGTGCATTTTGTCTACCTGTCAGTCTGTAATGAGGTTTTGGTGGCTGGGAAGCAACTTTATGGTACATGTTTCTGAGCTCATCAGCTAGAATATGAGCTTGTGCAATATGCTCTTTATGTCAACCTAAATCTAAGACAAAGGATTGTGAGTTGTCCTGCTTCCCAGAATGATATATACAAAAATAACCTATATGCAGGTGGATACTAATCCAGAGTTGAAAATTATATTTAACATTTTATTTTAAAAGTGTAAGTCTGTGTGCAATTACTGTGATTTGGTAGCACTCTTTGTCCCAGAGAGTTGCTCAAGTTCCTTGAACAGGCTGCAAATTAGGTGACTTCTCATCCTCTTTCCAGAATCTTCTAAGAGAAGAATCAATCTTTGTTGACCAAAATGCATACATGTGGATTTAATATTTCTGTAATAACTTTTCACCATATGTTCCCCAAGTGACATTGGTTTGAATTCAGTGCTACTTCAGAAAATTTTATTTAGCTTGCATGTATACAAATACTAGCTGTAAACTTAATTTTAAAAATTTTACTTTTAGGTTTGATTTTGGGCAGGGAAGGAACTGCAAGTAAATCTTACGGCTGTGTAACGTAATGCGAATATTCTCGCTGTCCTGATATTTTCGTGATCAGGGGAGGCTAGACATTCGCTATATTAAAGCTATGCATTGTGTCCTCCAGGGCTAGATTATTGCTCTAGTACTGGCTTTGTACATGCTAGTGACATTGTGTATGGATTAGCAAAATACAGTAACAAGTATTTTTTATCAAGCCATCAAAATTACTTGCTTTTTTTGTAGACTGTATTGCTTGTAAGTTGTTTTCTATTTGTAGAATCAGTGTGTTCATTGTTTTTTATTTTTTGGCTTATTCCTGAAATATCTTTCTGTGGGTCCTCTTCTAACAATGTATTTTTGTTTTATAGGTGACTCTGACATCATTAGAAGCATGCCAGAACAAACCAGTGAGAAGTAAATGCTGTAAAGGTGTTATTTCTACAATAAAACTGGTTACGGATCTGTTTTAAGAATAATTTGTATTATACCTTTGCTGGTTTTAGGGAACAAACTATATAAATGAAGATTCATTACCACTGCTGTGTTTCCTGTTTTGTTAGAAATAACCCTCACAGGACAAAACTTGCCTGTTTCTTTCTCTAGAAATTGTGGATCTCAAGAGGTAAGCAGAGGAAGACTTGATGATGGCGAGTATGGTGCCAAATCAGGCTAGGGCTTCCTTAGTTTTTGGTTTTGGAGTGCTAATGCAAAAACAAGCTGTAACGTGAGGCACAGTAGCAAATTTGGGATGTTGGTGAGGGATCCCAAAGGGTTTACTTAGACTAAAAAAAGCACACTATTTTTACCAAGTCAATCACAAAGTGTCAAACCACGACACAAAGTACTAATGCAAATTATCCCCTTTGTCTTTTCCTTCCAAGAGAATATATATGACAGATAGGATAGCTGCTAGGCATGATGTATAATATCATACTTTAAATAAGATAACCAATTAACTTCTCAAAGCTGATTTTAAACTACTCCATTTTTTTAGTGTTTTGAAGACATTATGTTAGAGACATGAGTTGGTGTTCTCAAGTCACAGTTGCTGAGGACATTGGTATCTTACAGATTTGTGCTAGTTTTGTGCAAGACCATGACTGCAGGATGTTCCTTATTACTAGCGATAATTACTTGAGGTGCCAGTGCTTTGCTGACATGCAGTAAAAGAAACACCTAATGAATATTGGTATCTACCGGTTTGCTTGCAGAACTTGCATTCTGTTTGCCAAAGTATGCCAAAGCACAAGATACATTTTAAAGCTTGCTGTTATGTATCCGTGCACGCTCATTAGCTTATCTGAGATCACTTAATGTAGTTTTGCTGCAGCTACTTCATCCATTCTATACCAGAAGGGGAAGTTGTGTATTTCCATTTGGAGATAGAAAAGAGGCAAACCAATGTGTGTCAAAGCAAAGGAGGAAGTGCTGGTGTCTCTACTTATTAAACTACAGATTTTGGTGGTTAAAGAGATAGTTTAGATATGGCTGTAGGTGTGAAAGTAAAGCTAGCAGAAGCATGCTGTTGCTGCCAAGGGGAAGGAGTAAAACTATAAGGCACTTCAGTTGGTCAGAATGGCTGGAAGCCGTTTGCTGGTTTTGTGTCTTAGTGTTTGACAAACAGGCGTGCAGCTAGTTGTATTGCCCAAAGAATGTTTTCATGATTAAAATACTAGTTGCATTCAGGGAAGTTAGAGAATCGCTGAATGCTGACCAAGGAACAGTAGGGAGAAGTTAGATGGTCTGGATGTGGTAAGAGAAAAAGTACTTGAAACTTTAGATTGTGATACCCTGATAATGCAGCAGACTTCCCACTTGCGCATTTACTTTCATCAGTTTCAACACAAATGTATAAATTTGTATTTTTACTTCCAACTGATTTCAGTAGTCTACTTTTTGAAGAATACAGGTGAAACCTAATTGCTGTGAATGCTGTCCCACTTGTTCTGTTTTTATATATGTATGTATATATAGAACTATATCCATGCAGATAGGGTGCTTAAAATGCTAGCAGAGTGAGTGGAGGAGGGAAATACAGAAAAGCAAGCCAAATAAATTCATACTCTAAAAGTACTTCAAAACATGGAGGTTTCACTTCAAAAAATAACAGCACTTTATTATTTTGCATAGCTTATTTCAGTTGTTTAGTTCTGCTTAATTATATTTTTTTGCTAGTTACTAAATCGTTTATATATATAAAATTTTCAACATTTCTTATCTGCAATCAATGCAAGACAGAACACGGTATATAGATGCAGGGATCCAAAACACTCTTTTCAACTTCAGAAACAAGGATTTGTTATTTTACTTTGAACCAGTTTAAGAAAATAGCTCTGACAAGTTTGTATGTATAAATACACAGTGTAGTATATCACTTCAAATTTTGATCAGTATTTTAGCCTGTTTTCCAAGTCTTCCATTCTCTTTGTCATTTCTTCCAGTAGGCAAATGTTAAGGAAAGAGAGCTACTGATAGGATGCATTGACAGAAAAAACAGTGTCAGCTGCCTGATTGCTGTGGTCTGTAAACTTGCCCTTGTTTCTCCTCTTTGTTACCCTCTTTGACTCCTGGTAGTTTCTGATCTAATACTACCCTGTATTTTCTTGTTCTGCTTTGATAGCTGAATTGAGAAAGCTGTGTGGAGCCCCATTCAGTAACAGGCATACCTTGACATGTAGTTCATGCTGCAGCTTATTAAAAAGACTGGTGGTTCTGAAAACTGGCCATTTTCCTGTTTTAAAGGGAAACTAAATATTTATCCTAGTTAATGCTGTTTAAAAAAATGTTTCACTTAATCACATGGAAAACTACATGTAAGCTAACAGTAGATTATAAAACTGCATGGAGCTCCGTGACTGCAGTAAGAATGTCTGCTGATGATCTTACATTCCTGCCCTTTGGTGGTGTAGCGTAGTGTACTGTTTTTACAAAGCCAGTGGTTTCCAGACAGATGGGGAGTAGAGCACAACAAGCTCCATGGGATCTAGGGCTGGCTTCACTGAAAGTAAGAAGCTGTAGCAATGCAAAGCAGTGTACA
Organism: Aquila chrysaetos chrysaetos; assembly: GCF_900496995.4. NCBI lineage: Eukaryota > Metazoa > Chordata > Aves > Accipitriformes > Accipitridae > Aquila > Aquila chrysaetos. Next base: position 24,785,055 of record NC_044007.1, read on the forward strand.
GTATCACTTTCCTGATAAGTGCCTCCAGCTGACAGGAGTGCTATGTCTGCTGCAGAAGGAGGTTGGATTGGTACCGCTTACCTGACCACCTTTCTCCAAGAGCCATGGTAGGGGTGGAGCTAGGGAAGCTGAGAGGAAGAGGGGACCTAGCATCAGGAGAGAACTGAAGGCACTGAGGCCTGCCTTAGAAGGACTAAGTTGGTGTACCCCAGTCTTTGCTTGTCTGTTGTCTTGATTTCAACATTTTAAGGTCTTGCACAAGGAAGAATGGAGAACTGGGCATATAGAAGTAGGATCTTGGACAAGGGGCTGTTAGAAATTGGTTAGGGTAGACAGGCAAATTGAATTCAGCCTCTGAGTTTGGCCAGAACAGTCATGCGTGTTCCCCTCCCAGTTGCATTGACAGCAGGAGAATCTATCCTCTTGCTAGTAAGGAGCAAGAGTGGGAGTCCTGCTTCTGCTTCTGTGGGGACTAGCCTGCCCGTACATCGGGTTTATGTTTGGTAATTCCTCAGCTGTCATGCAGAAGGGATTACTAGATGCATGCTAGCATCATTTGAGCTACTTTCTATGCAACATCAATGTTTCAAGTGTTTACAAGAGGCGAAGTTCAAACAGTAGAAACTGCATTCATCTACTGATAGAAAAAGTTAAATGTAGTTGGATAGAAGTCATTAACAGTTTGGATTGGTTCCTCTAAATTTATATTCTGTAACTGGAGCTAGGTTTGTAGCCAGTTATCTGCACTCCCCCCAGATCACTGGGATGGGGACTGGCCAGCAGTCTTCTGCAGTTATCAAGAATTAGTATATCACTCAGTATCTGTGCTGCTAAGGCAGATAAATGAGGTTTGTAATGGAGAGGAAACTGGGTAGTTCTTACTCTGTTCAAAGCAGTGGTTGCACAGTGCTCTGGGGAAGTGCTTGGCACAGTTCCTATCAAAATGCAAAGGTCTCCAGCTCAGTGTCAGCAGCTTTTCCATCACCTTGAGTCCTTCTCAGATGCCAGGGTTGCTGCTCAAATTGTAAAGCAAAACCATACATGTTGCTAAGCTCTGTTTTCTTTGATTCTGAGTAAGCTCAGAGCTCCTCATAGCCCAGCTGCAGGAGATTACAGTGAAGAGGCTATGGCTTCTGCTGAAGGGGGAAGGAGTGGTCTGCTTTCTTGTTAGCATCGAGGTTGGAACTGCATGTCTGGGTAATGCTCTTAAGGATGTGGGAAATGACCTAGAGATTTTTCTCTGAAGTCATTTGGAGACTTTGGAGAAGTCCCTTCAGAGAAGTATGTATGTTGAGCATTTCAAGCACCTAGCAATAACCTTATGCAATGGCTTTCTCCCCCCTTTATGAAGGTATTCTACTTTTCATGGAATAATTTAAAATTAATCAAGTGATCAGAACATGATTCCTTAAGCTACCTGCTGAAGGATTCTGTTGGGAAGGTGAGAGAGTGAGGCTGGCTGCTGCAGTTACAGCTGGAGGTAAGTCTGAACTGGTAGGCAGTATTTTGCATCAGGTTAACAGAGCCCTCTGTGGTCTTGCCTGTTGTCATGACCACTGAGGGCTCTGTTAGCCTGATTCTGGACAGACTTAACTCCACAGGTTCCTCAGTCTGAAGCTGTTCTTGTTGAGGAAGCACACAGTTAAGAGCTGTTGGTATCCCTGCACTCTTCTGTGCAGAAAATAAGTGCTTATTGCCCTTTCACACAGTTACAAAACTTAAATACAAGATATGATGTCGTCTTACTATTTGATGAGGCAGAAGCAGCTTTCATTAAGACGACACAGGAATTTGCTGCATAAATACTGCATGATGCAAAATAATGCAGACAGTTGTATTGCCAATTTGCTGCTGTTGTCTCCTGAGACATCTGGTGGATGTTAGAGATAGTGTAAAGGCTACTGTACAAAGAGCTCCCTTGAAAAGACAGACTAACTTGTCGGGGGGGAAAGCTGCTGTTGTGCACTTAGCTCATTTTTATCTGCATATTTTTTATGCAAAACTAATAGGGTCTCAATCCTGTGAATTCCTCTTCATTTGGAGTATTGTTTTAAATGACTCGCTGCATCTGGTGCTTTACCAAGCGGTTCAGAAAGGAAACATCTCCTGTATTCTGACTCCTGTAGCCAGTAAATGCTATTTTGATACCATCTGAAGAAATAACCCAAAGCAAAGAGTGTTAGTCTTGAATTTGACCAGTCATTTCTTTGCTGTCCCTGAAGGTGTTTACTGTTAGAGATTATTAAAAGTTAAGATCCTTATTAATATTGTGGTCCTTTCTATGAAGGAGAGGCAGATTGCAAGTCTTGAAAGCCTTACTTCTTGGAGATTAACATTATCTATTAAGTAGTTTAGCTTTTCGTTACAGTAGATTGATTTGAGCTATGGAGACAGCTTAGACTTGATGTGTCCTAGTTTCTTTTAACCTGCCCCACTTGTCTTGTATGTAAGAAACAATTATTCTGAAAGGATATATCGCTGGGTGAGTTTTCTTACTTCATTTGTTGCGTAGTTCTGGAATGTCACAAGGTTTTCACATTTGCATTGGTCTTTATCTTTTGAAGCTTTTGCTGAAAAACAGAAACAGTCAAGCATAGGCTAAATGCTGAATAAATCAAATGGGATGGGGCAGGAAATGACAAGGACTTCTAAATGCAGAGCAGGTTTAATACAGCTTCCTGTTCTCAAAACAGGTCAACATCCAAAGGAATGCTCTGGGGCAGATTTTGTAAATACTGGGAAATAGTAGACAACACTTGGGCCTATATATTCAAAGAGCAGTCTGGATTATTCTAAACAAAGGTAACCTGATTACCTGTTGTTCTTGTTGAGTGAGTGTGACTGTCTTCAAAAAGATACTTGTGGTGTATTGCAAGATTGGGACAGGCAATGACATCTGTGATGGCTATTGTGGTTGATTCAGGTCCTGCAGGAAACCCCCCAAAAGTCTAAAAATCAAACCCACTTCACTTAATTACACAGTATTTTTTTCTACTCACATGCACTGAGTTCTCCTTAATTAGTGAGTAATCTCACTGATTGCAGTGAGGATCATTCATGGAGAGGACTAGGGATACAAAGATGTGAAGGAGCTGTTAGGCTGTATTTACTGTATACATGATTTAAGTTGTGGGTTGCAGAACTGAAAGGGAGTTGTGAAGGTTCCTGTGAGAAACAGAAGTGATTGAAAGCTGAACATGCTTTAAAATAACAAGCACAGTGTTGAAATACAAGTTTCCCCATGAAGTAATTCATTTGGATGGTGTAAGAAGCATGCAGCCATGTGTTTGTTACAGTCAATCTCAAATTTTTGGTACAAAGCAGATTTGAATTGCAGAAAGGAGGGTGGCTTGGAGCGGGGTAGGAAAGGGAATGGGATGAACAATTTTCTCATAGGTGAATTGTTAAGAGTTCTTTACAGAAGGCGGCATGAAGATGCAACTTAGCAATGATCTGGGGAGACAGCAGGACACTGACTTAAAACAGCAAACCTGAAGGCTGTGGACCAGTCTTGCGAAGCCTCCCAGATGATGGATCCTGCTGGTGAGCTGACTCTTTCAAGGCTGGTGTAGAAAGAAATTGCCAAAGGAAATGATATCACAAAAGGAGCAATAAAAATGTTCACATTCCCTAGAAACGGAGATGTTTCTTCTTAGTAACTTGGTGTTTCTCTCTGTCTCTTGTAACACATGGAGAATGCCTCATACCTGTGCAGTTTAGAAGAGGTTCAGTGTTGATGGAAACTCCAGGACTCGCCCTTCAACTCAGACTATCGGAGGAACTCTTCCAAAACAAGAAGTGCTTTACGAATAGATTAATAGTAGTGAAGCAATCTGAAATGACTACTTTGTGTCCTTTAGTGAAAATTCTTGCATGTTTCATTGTCATTCATGAGTCCTTTGGGGTGAACTTGATAAGAACAAAAAACTGCTTGAAGAAGGAAGAAATTTCTTATTTGCCTTCAATTTTCTTTATAATGGGAAATGTTGATCAGGGAGTTGGGAGTGTTTAGGTGAGAAGGGTGCAGTAGAGTTTATTTGATTCACTAGTTATAAGCAAAAATTTAAAAAAAAATTCATGAAGCACATTCCTTAAAATGTAGGAATTTATTTCAGACTCCACATACCCACCTTTTTAGTCAAAGGGTGTCTGGAAAGAAATGGAAACTATATGCAGGTATAACCACGAGTCGTTCTGTGCACTACCCCTTTCTTGCCGCAAGAGGGTAATGTAGAGGCACCTTCCGTTCATTAAGAATGGGTTCTTTTATAGAAAATGAATGCTTTACCTTCAATTAACTGTGGAGCCCTTAATGGCCCAGATGAACTGAAGAACATATATTTAATAACCGCATGACTTGATCAACTATGCCAGGGGAGTGGATGGAACATCTGGGACTCCCTCCCTGCAAATATACCCAGAGTTCCTTCACTGAAAGTGAATGTGTGAGGGTAAGAGGTGATGGTGCAAACTATCCTGATATGCCATGAAGGGAGGTGGAAGATGCTTCTGGGCCCCGGAGGTTTGTTGTAGCTATTGGGATTTCTGTTGGTCTAGTGAATTTTGACAGATGCACAATAATATATATGCAGCTGTGCTAAGTTGCACTGGGAAGGAGGTAAGACCCTCTGGGTTGGGGCTGGAATGACCAAGCATGAGCAACAGGGAATGAATGGAGCTGAGTGGTTGAGTAAGAAGACCAGAGTTCAGTGGGAAGAACTACAATATATAAATATATCAAAAAGTCTGTGGTAACCAGCTGGTGGAAGCAACACAGATTTTGAAGAAGAGTTCAGGGCAGAGAGGTGTGGGATGAGATCACAAGGTAAGGAATGAAACAAACTGTGTGAGGAATCTAGCAGAAGAATGATCAAGTGGGAACAAGGATGGTGAGATTTCCAGTGTAGGAGGGAAGAAACAGGTAAGATGAATCTTGAGTGTTTGACCCTGGGTAATGACTTGCTCTAGAAGTTGTTTAAGAGCTGTAGGCTAATGAGGAGGCTGTCTAGGAAGGGCAGAGGAACTGACCTGAAAAGTTTTGAGCTTTGGACACTGGGCTGGTATAGACAAGTAATTTAGAGTTCAGATGTAAGGGCCAGAAAGAAGACTGGTAGAGGTATGGCAGAAGGTTTCCAGTGTGGGATGGGAATTGGGATTTTCAGAAACTCCTCTTCAGGCTTCAGAAACTGGTCGGGGTCCAAGGATTTCTGATCTCATCACCTCTGTAAAGCTGTAAATAATCAGGCAAGTAGCAACAGAGGCTGCTAACCTGAACTGAGTCCCTTGGTGAAGTCACTCCAGTGAACATAAGTACTCATTTGTTGGGGAACAATGCTAAAGTTAGGTGTTTGTTTTTAGTGTTCTGTTTTATAACAAAACCTAAGTATTCTGTTAGGAAAAGCCGAAGAGAGAAAGCGTCTTCAAACATGTCAAAAGCAGCAGCTGACTATTTGCAGCAGTGATAATGATCTGCAATTTGGAAGGAGAACAGAATGTTAACCAGCAAGGCTGCTGAGTACTGTCATCTGATCAGGGCTGGGGTCTTGTGACAAAAATAGTATGTGACCATGTAATTAAAGGCTCCCATAATGCACATGCTCAGAACAGGTGAAGAGGCAATCATGATGAGTGCGTATTATGTATGACACTGCTGCAGCCTTGTTAGTGCTTCCAGTCAGATGAGAAATGAACATTAACCAAGGCAATGAATGGGAACCTTCTGACTGAACTCATCTTAAGTGGCAAAAGAGAAAACCTTTTTTTTTTTTTTTTTTTTCTACTAGTCATCTTGAATGAATAATAGTAATCAGCAGCTATTCTACAAGGCTGATGCATTCTTGCAGAATGAAAGGAAAAAGCCTTACCCTGAAAGAGATTTGGGGGCTTCTGCTTTACTTGGAAACATGCAGCCCATCCAAAGCTGGGACTGGGGATAAGAGGCTTTGTCAGTGCAGTCCATGAGATTCAGAGGGTCTCCCACTGCCCTCACAGGCTGGAGCCTCAGAAGTCCTCAGGTAAGGACCAAGGCTGGAGTAAAAATTAAATTACTGCTGTTGCAAAGGAGGGAAAAAATTTAGGCTGTAAAAAAGTGAACTTTCAGCTTGTGTAACAGGGTTGGAAGCAGAATTTCTGGTGGAGTGAGTTGATGAGCAATAGGTAGTCCTGGAGTGTCCAGAAAAACAAGGCTGGCTCCTCATTTCACAGGTGTGAGGCATTACCTTTTGGTGAGAGAGGAGGAGGACAGAAGCCAAGAGGCACCAGCTCTGCCCAGTTGCTAGAGGTGTAGTCTATAAACTGCCACAAAGGGGCAGGATGTACTTATTTTTCATATGGTAAGTAATGTAGTTAAAAAAGAAAACTGTGGTTGCTAAATACTGCTGTGGGTACCTGAAGGATGCATTTTCATCACCAAGCTCTGGGGTTTGGTAATGAGTGAGAATTATACCGGTTGCCAGATAGTTTTGGATTTGGTGTCTCCCCAAGCTTTTAAGATGATATGCTATCATCACCAGATTATCTGCCTAATAAGAAGGTTAACTGAACAGACTTGGTTTCATGTTACCATAGTATTTTGTATTTCAGAAAGATGGAACTAGGACTTCTTAGAACTGAGAGAAACACAAAGAATATACAACCTAAGAAACATTCTTAGATTGTTTTATTCAGATTGTTCCTTGATATCTGTATGAGGAAAAAATGCACTGCTGCTTGCCAGGCAATTTTACACAGTAACGTTAGAGAAGAAAATAAAACCTGTTTGCATTTAATTCCAAGAAAAACAACTAAATAAAAGCTAGTGAAAATTAAATCATCTTGCACAATTCTAGTGCTATGACTAATACTATTCACAGTGATGTTTCTGAATTTTGCTTCAGGTACCAATTTGAGTGTACAAATAATACTAAGTCCTGGGAATGTATAATGTCTGAGTGGGAGAGACATGCTGTCCTGTCTCTGGCTGAACAGCTTTTGTCCCAGCTCACATTTCCCCTTCCCCTTGCAAAACTTCAGCTGGGAATGTTTATATAGAGGCTGTTTGTACCAGAATGAGGAAGGGTGCTTTCTGGAACAAACCTTCCACATTTGTGGAGCAAAACTTGGAGTTTATGCATAACTGAGATCCACTCTTTGTGGCTGTGAATGTATGTTCGATGAACTATTTTTAGTCTTCTATAAATACGCACAACAGCTCTTGATGATTTGTTTTGCTGTGGTTTAGGTTTTTGCCACTGGTCTTAAGAGTAATTTTTTATTCTCCTTAAGACGTTACAAATCCCTGATTATTTTCCCACATGCCTAATCAAATAGATCATGTTTCTTTGGTGGGGTGGGGTTCAATGCATGGCTGACTTAACTGTAGAAAAAGAAAGGGGAGGGAGCAATTGATTCTTCTGAGCACAGAGGTGTACATTTTATGCAACCTTTATGAAAATAAAGGAAAGGCAATTATTATATACCTTTACCTGGTGATAGAATAAGGGTCTATATTCCTCATGTAATAAAGGGCAGAAAAATTTCAGTGAGTGACTTATGCCTTGCGATGTCTGACACCAATGATCTATGACCTATACTAGGACACTAGTTGTCCTTTTAGGCCTGCAAAGTGTCTATAAGCATTCATTCCTCTTCTATCTCAATAGAAGTGGAATACAGTTACCTTCACAGATTTGGGCTCTTAGCTCTTCACTGATGTCCTCCATAGCTGTGAAATCCTCAGCGTAGAAGAGATGTTTATATGATGGCTCAGAAGCAATTTCCAGCAGTTCTTCCTCAATTGCTTTTCCTATTCCAATGGCATAGATAATTATACCTAGATTCAAAAGAAATTGCACATAATTATTACATCAGCAGTTCTAAACCCTTGTTCTGCCATGAAAGGAAAATATGAGCATTAGTCATTTGAGAGAGAGAGAAGGGAAAAGCACAAGAAATGTATATGCTATGTAACTTCAAAATTGGTTTTGAACAGGCGTAATATGCTTTAGTTATTGAGAGATATGTAGAAACTCACTGCTTTGCTGTAATTTAACAGATAGTTTTTAAGTTAGATATGACAGTTGGTTGGCTACTACTGATAGTAAATGAACCCAGAAAGAGTGCTGCAAAACATCCAAGAGAATCACACAAGTCAGCCTCACAGTTGCACTGAAAGTTCCTGGTTTGTGTGTGTCTGTGTATGTAGGGTGTGTGCAATAGAGCTAATTACTGATGGGAAGATCTATTATATATTAGCAAATGGGGCAGAATCCTGAAAGATGGCAGTATTTTTTAAAGAAAAATATAAATATGTAGTCTTTCATTGAATTCCTCAGAGCATGTTGAGACTAGATTCTTGCACTCTAAGGGACACTAGTCATCTGGGAGGCACTGCAAAGGCACCCAGACCTATGAGGGTAAGAACAGGGGAAAAGAAATTATTTGTGGGGCTAGGAGAGAAAGAGCCTCATAACAGGGATGCTCCAGACAAGCATTTCTCCAGGAGAGGTGCTAGGGAGAAAGTAAATGAGGATTTGTAGTTTTCTTCACTCTGAAAGCAGGGAAGGAAGAAGTGGTTCACAGCCCTCTCACCAGACAGATTTTAAACAAGCAATGAATACAAACCATAGTGATCTTCAGTATCCCCTTTTTCAGCAGTTATTTTTTTATTCTTGTGAACATCTGATCTGATGCAACATTTCTCTTTACATCAGTTCTGGCTTAAAAAGTGTCCACAACTAGTACTGATTTTGTGATTCATGATACAACTATTAGCTTCATAGTATTTCATGCTCTTTTATAAGATTCAAGTGCAGAAGCTGCCTTCTCAGCTGGTTGGTTTCAGATAAAACTTTAGGATGAGGAGGTTCGATATCTCTTTATTATCACAGGGCAATAACAGCTACACACGCACTGAATTGCAACTTTAACCTTTTTGCTGAAGAATCCTGGGCCTGATAACATCATAAAATACACATTTTCCAACTCTTTATCATTTAACGTAAGCATCTCCTTCCTTTTCATTGTGAATCTGCCTACCATTGCACTTCAGCCAGGAAAGTAAAGCATTCACCAGAAGCTGATTCAATTTAATGAATGGACCAGTCATGCTGAGGTCTGTTGCTTTTTAAAGACTTGGAGATATCAGTGATAAAGCAGTCAAGGCCAATTTCATATTCAGCATTACTACATTGCCTACACTGCAATTACACAGGGGATGGATTTGGCTTGTAGCATTACAAATATCAGCGTAAGCAGTCCGGAGCTGAGGTTTCATTCAGCAAGTAAGCAAGGTTGGCTTGTACTTCTTTCCTTCTTCAGTCGTGTAAATCCTCCATGTAATTTCTCTGATCTCACTAGTTAGCATATAAGTCTTTGGTTTTGTTTTTAATATTTTAAAAACCACTTTGTTTATATTGCATTGTAATGGCACCCTTATTAACACATGCTCTTCTCATACCTTTGGACATTTTTCCCTTTTCTCCTTACAGAGAGGTATCAGTCCTGACCAACAGTATACTAATCATGTATCAAGTTATGATTGATATATCAAGTCAATAAAACAAGAACAGCAAAAAGATGTGCAGTATCTTCTAAAGTCTGGCTGTTTTCTCTGTGTTGTGGGCTATCAGCCATGGTTCTTGAAGCAGTTTCTCAGAAAATGTTTTGCAAAGAAAAAAGGGAACCTTTATTTTCTTGAAAAGTTTTGAAAATTTTCAGTTGACTCTGCTAAATAGCTGAAAATTTTCTGATTTGTGGTACAGGTGTCCTAGAGGATAGATTTATGCCCAGACATATTCTAAATTAAAAATCACTGGTTTTCAGTTACATTTCAGCATATCACCTGATAAGGCACATAGAAACAGACAGACAGCACTACAGCTATATCCTTTTGTAAAGAGGACGCATCTTCCTTCCAGAACACCATCAGCACTGTAAAATTGTTTAAAAATACAGGATATATGTAAATAAAAATATAAAGTAATCAATTATTACCATAGTATTTCTCAGGAGGATAGATTTCTGTATTTTGAAGAGACAGGTTGGGGTTTTTTTTATTGTTTTCTTAGAATTTTTGGTGAACTTTCCAGTGTTCCCAAATCTCTGTATCAAATGTGTACCTTTAGTGGATATGTTCAGGGCACTTCATGGCATGCCAGGTGGGTAGTACCACTGCCTGTGGATAGCATGGAACTGCAGTGGCGAGACACTCATCGTGGGTCCTGCATTAGGATGACGTACATGCCTTGTAGCAAAGGCTCCTGTGAACGCCAAAGATATGACGTTCTGCTACAGTGGTCATTGTACTAGCCAAACTGCTCTGGCAAATGCTTTCTTGATTAGTACATACTGTAGCACATCCACACTATTACTACATCTTATTTCTAATAGTATTTGCCTTTTAGAATGAGTCAAAAACATCTCCACTTACCATTTCGCTTTGCTCTAGCAGCCCACTCGGAGACTTCATCTTGGGCTCGTCCATCCGTAAACACAATGGAGATTCGAGGGACATTTGCTGAAAATGGTCTTGCTCCTTCTGTTTCTGTGAAGCTTCTCTCAAACATTTGCTTCAGAGCCAGTCCTGTCATGGAACCTCGCCCCATGTACTTCATTTGCGATACAGCTTTCTTCATGTCTTTGGCTGAGCTGAACTGCCTTAATGTAAACTCTGTGCGAACTTCAGTGGAATACTGAAGCAAACCAACTCGAGCAGCTTTGGGTGAAATTTCAAGTGAATCCAAGATTCCTGAGACAAATTGTTTTACAATTTCAAAATTATCCTCTCCAAGACTTTTTGATCCATCAATCACAAACACCAGGTCAACTGGGCCTTCAGTGCATCCTGTGAAATAAGCAGCAGAGTGTTCAGATCATGAAAAAACTCCACAAAGCTGAAAAAGGGACCTAGGTAACCAGGGACTGTATAAACTTAGAGATCACCTGAGTTTCTGGCTCATCCAACTTTGCCAGTGTGTCTAAAGATGTTGTGTACAGTCTATATCAAAAGCTAACAGTGTGCCTATAACCAAGAGTTTAACAAAAATATAATCACAGTGAATACGTACTGAGACATACTGCTTAGCAGAATACTACAACTCTTAAAAATACAGCAACAATCAGCAAATTTTAAGAATGACTGTTAAGTGGAGAGAATTGTGTAACTGAAGAACATAGCTGGGATATAGAGACAGCTGCCATCATTTTCTTTCAGGGATAGGCCAGTATGCTAACTTTACATTTGTGTAGATGACCAGCAATAAAAGACATGGAAGAGAATCATTGGAGCTGCATTTGTGTTGCAGAAGTAGCAAAAAGGTAAAGGTGGTACAAAGAAATGAGTCAGTGAAACCACACTTGTATATAAGGTGAAAATCTAGGAGTCATATTTAGAGTGGCAGGGAACAGTGAGGCAAAAGCCAAAGAGCCTGG